>NW_024105053.1:1902500-2582756 GCF_003945595.2 Pipra filicauda | reverse complement strand
AAAAAAAAAGAAAAAAGAAAAGAAAAAAGAAAAGAAAAAAGAAAAGGAAAGGAAAGGAAATTTCAGGAAATTTCAGGAAATTTCAGGAAATTTCAGGAAAGGAAAAAGGAAAGGGAAAAGGAAAAGGGAAAGGGAAAAGGGAAAGGGAAAAGGGAAAGGGAAAAGGGAAAGGGAAAAGGGAGAGGAAAGGAAAGGGAAAAGGGAGAGGAAAGGGAAAAGGGAAAGGAAAGGGAAAAGGGAAAAGGGAAAAGGGAAAAGGGAAAAGGGAAAAGGGAAAAGGGAAAAGGGAAAAGGGAAAAGGGAAAGGAAAGGAAAGGAAAGGAAAGGAAAGGAAAGGAAAGGAAAGGAAAGGAAAGGAAAGGAAAGGAAAGGAAAGGAAAGGAAAGGAAAGGAAGGAAAGGAAAGGAAAGGAAAGGAAAGGAAAGGAAAGGAAAGGAAAGGAAAGGAAAGGAAAGGAAAGGAAAGGAAAGGAAAGGAAAGGAAAGGGAAGGAAAGGAAAGGAAAGGAAAGGAAAGGAAAGGAAAGGAAAGGAAAGGAAAGGAAAGGAAAGGAAAGGAAAGGAAAGGAAAGGAAAGGAAAGGAGAAAAGAATTAATTGGATGAATTGATAAAATTTACTATCTCTATTGAGTAGGTTGGACAAACCTCTAGAGATTCATTCTGAAAATGTGAGGAGAAAAGCAGTTCCAGAGAAAACTGAGGAAGTAATAAATATAATATGTCTTAAAAATAGAAAGAAAACCCAAAGACCTAGAGACAAGTCAGCATAAAATATATGTTGATAAGCACTTAAGAAATTTTTAACCGAAAAGAACCAATCCCTTAATGATAGGGTGACCTGCTTAGTAGATGAGGGAAAGGCTGTCAGTGTTGTCTAGCCAGATTTTAGTTAAACCTTTGGCACCATTTCTTATAGCATTTTCCTGGAGAAACTGGCTGCTCATGGCTTGGACAGGTGGGCACTTTGATGGCCAGGCTCAGAGAGTACTGGTGAATGGAATTAAATCCAGCTGGTAGCCAGTCACAAGTGGTGTTTGCCATGGCTCAGTTTTGGGGCAGTTCCTGTTTAACATCTTCTTAGTGATCAAGGTGAGGAGATCGAGTGTACCCTCAGTCAGTTTGCAGATGCCACCAATTTGGGCAGGAGTGTTGATCTGCTGGAGGGCAGGAAGGCTGTGCAGAAGGATCTGGACTGGCTGGATCGATGGGCCGAGACCAGTGATATGAGGTTCAAGAAGGCCAAGTGCCAGGTCCAACCCCCAGCAGCGGTACAGGCTGGGGAAGAGTGGCTGGAAAGCAGCCCAGCAGAAAAGGACCTGGGGGTTCTGGTCAACAGGCTGAACGTGAGCCAGCAGTGTGTCCAGGTGTCCAAGAAGGCCAATGGCAACCTGGCCTGTATCACCCATAGTGTGACCAGCAGGACCAGGACAGTGACTGTCCTCCTTTACTGGGCACTGGTGAGGCTACACCTCAAGTGCTGTGTCCAGTAATGGGCCCTCACTGTGAGAAAGACATTGAGGGGCTAGAACGTGTCCAGAGAAGGGCAATGGAGTTGGTGATAGATGTGTAGCACAAGTACTATGAGGAGCAGCTAAGAGAGCTGGGGATGTTTAGCCTGGAGAAAAGGAGGCTCCGGGGAGACCGTATCACTCTCTATGACTGCCTGAAAGGAGTTTGTGTCATGGTGAGCGTCGGTCTCTTCTCCCAATTAACAAACAATAAGTCGAGGAAATGGCCGCAAGTTGCACCAGAGGAGATTTGGACTGGATATTAGGAACAATTTCTTCAGGGAAAGGGTTGTCAAGCACTGGAATCAGCTGCCTGGGGAATTGCTTGAGTCAGCCCCCTGGAGATGGTTAAAAGATGCGTAGATGTGGCACTCAGGGACATGATTTAGTGGTGGACTTGGCAGTGCTGGGTTTACAGTTGGACTCCATGGTCTTAGAGATCTTCTCCAACCTTAACAATTCTACGAATCTATGAATTAAAAAATTTATCAAAGAAAAGTAATAATAACGTTTTTTGACTATCATGACATAAAATATTTGTTTTTTGAGAGAAGCATTAGAGAATCATAAATTTTCAAAAGATCTTTGAAACTGATGTCTCTAATTGTATTTTATTTACCAAAATCAGCAACCACATCTAAGCCAAAATCTTACACTATGAAAAAGGAATTAGGAGATTTTCACTGCTAATCTGAACAGAATCATCAGCTTCCACGAGGGTCTTTTCAAGGTATCTTCCGCTATGAAGTTGGAATACTCATAAATACATTGGAGGACTGAATAAGAACCCCAAAAAAATTGAGAAATTAGAGAAATTATAAAATAAACAAGAGGCCCCCTAACTGGGACACATGCAAAGTAAAACATTTAATTGGGAATAGTCAAATTCCCTGCTATGGAATGAGGAATGATGGCTTTAATTTCTCCCATGTATCTAAGGGTTGTGCATCACAGCTCAAACATGAATCATTATTATTCTATACTGTAAAACAAAGGGAAGTATATGTAAATGTATGAGTGTGCATATATTTTTTGCTGGAAATATGAAATTATCTTTCTTGTATCAACATTGTATCAATAGGAGCATTATAGCTATGCTGTAGGCACAAACAACAGGACTGTTTAAAGGTCTAGAAAACCAGAAAGCTTTAATGAAAGCATTGAAAAACTGGGCTTGTTAAGAGACCAGAAGTCAGTAAGTTAATAGGCAGGTATGATAATAATTCCTGAATATATAGAAGGTTACTACAAACTAAAAAATACAAGTAATGTCTTTTTCGTGTTAGTTCACAATTTAAGGAAAAATTGGTTTGCTCAAATTACAACAAGGCATTTAAATTGGATACTAAAAACCTTTCTAATTTAGGTAGTGGAACAGGTTACTCAGAAGGTTAAAATCTTACTTTTTGAAGTTATGTGAGAACAACCATCTGTCAAGAATAGCCTTCCCAAAGCCAGTGGAGTACCCACAGAGGTCTGGCAACCCTTCAGCCATGTCGTCTATGACTGCACATAGGCTCTTACCTCCAAGCCTGCAGCACTTGCAGAATATGAAGTTTTACAGTAAATCTTAAAATTCCATGGACATTATACATTTTATTGGAGTAGTATAGGAGTCCAATCATGGCCCATGACTCTACTCCATAAACATTGAGGAAAATACAAATGTTTTTGTGCCCTCAAAAGAGTCAGATTCATTAGATGGTGAAAACATTGTGGTTTTAAGCTTCATACTACGTGTCTCCATTTCCTTTTTTAATATATTCCTGCTGAATTTAATAATGTTTTAAGAATAATTTAATGCATATTTTCAACCTTACATGAAATGCATTTTATTTATTTTTATTTAAATTCAGTCTATTTCAAGAAGGGGGAAGTTCTTAAGACTTCTGCAGATTCATATCAGATGAGTAGGTGCTCTTGTGCTGAACTTTGCAATTTGTGTCTACATCACTGAAAGCAATGAAAAGTTTTCTATTGCCTTTATTAGGTTTCTATCAAATTAGAGATTCTTCTCCTGAGAAAAATCTGTAAATAACACTGAATAATTTGCAAACTAGGTAAAATCTGGTTGTAACTGCGCTTGTAACTAGCATGTAACTCCAGTGAAGTCTTGGGGGTCTACAGAGAGTAGCAAAATACCAAATTAGTTTCATGTTACCCAAGGGGTAACAGATCAAGATTGAATTCATTTCAAAGAAAAACATCCATTAAAATTTCCACTGCCCCACCCAAAACCTACTGCGGAATATTCAAAATTGTAATTGAAAATTATGCATTTTTCAACTTCCAAATACACAAAACACACTCAGTGAGAATAAATCCAGGATCATTGGTGATGATAAAACAAACTGATAACAGTTTGGAAGAATTCTGATATATTTGGCTATGATTAAATAGCGTAACTATGTATAATCAAGCTACTTATTGTGGATATAATGTAAATGTAGTAACTTTTCTCCTTATTACTTGTAGCTGGCCCACTGGGAATATAACGAAGTCTGAGATCGCAAACAAACTTTACCAGAAACTTTAACAGAAAAAAATGACTAAATTTTCTATAACTCTATGGTTACTTTTGTCGTTTTAAATATTGTACTGAAGAGCATTGTATCTCCATCATTCAAGTGCAAGACACTTAAAATGGGTTAATTCAGTATAAGTTTCTTATTTAAACACTGTTCTCCTTTAGCTGCTAGTGTAATAGTCAATTGAAATGGTCTAATATGGTTACTGTTACAAGGATAGTATGGCAAAATCTAAGTCAGTTTAATCCATTTCAACATAAAATAACGGCATTTTATGCCAATATAATTTTTGTTTCTTTGTTTGTGTTTTGGTTTGTTTTAATTTTTTGTTTTGTTACTGGTGGTGTTAGAAATGGAACCAGACTAGTTCAGGTTACTCCAATACAGTTCTGTAGAAAGAATTAAGTGAATTCTTCTCATCACTTATTGACATGGAAAATGCAAAAAACACTGTGTCACTTATGGTGTTGTACCAGTGTTCACACCACATTCTTACCCTCTAATAATTTGTCATCCACAAAACTTAAGGCAGTCCACTTAACTCTGTTTGATTTTGAGCACAAATACTTTAGCAGATCTCCCATTCAAGAGCTCCTCAGTGCTCTATAATAATGTTTTCACAGAAAATCAAGAAAGCAACTTTGGCTTTTCTTTGCTGTGAAAATGAGCAACATTTTAAGAATAGTACAAAGGTAATAGGCCTTGGCTGTTGTGAACTCATTGATCTGCCTCTATCAAAGCCATGACATACAAGCCATGACATATCAACACCTAATTAAGGAGCCCTCACAACTTTTCTCGAGATTAGAGATAATTCTCTTTGTCTTACATATGGAAAATAATATATGACTCCTTTGCAACAGTAGACAAGTTACCCTAAAAGATCATAGAAGATCACAGAATCGTCAAGGTTGGGTCATCAAGATCATCCGGTTCAACTGTCAAGCCAGCACCATCACTGTAACCCCTGAACCATATCACCCAGCACCAGATCCAGATGCCTCTCTAACACCTCCAGGGATAGTGAATCCACCACCTCCCTGGGCAACCTTTTCCAATGCCTGACCACCCTAACAGTGAAAAAGTTATTCTTATTTCTAACCTGAATCTCCCTTCTCTCTGCTAAAGGCCATTTCCTCTGGTCCTCTCACAGCAGGCGTGACAGGAGAGACCAACCCCCACCTCACCACAACTATACTCTGTATTTGTACAGAGCAAGGAGGTCCCCCCTGAGCCTCCCCTCTAAGTAGCTCATGAGTCCTAGCAGACTCTTTACCTCACATTTCCTTGATTACAGAGTTCCCCTGAGTTTACTTTCTCTTATTTCCACCTAAGCACTTTGTGCTAAGTCTCAAGTTAATATTATGTGTAACTATGGAAGTTGTTTTTAGAGTTTTCATTTAAGTAACTGGCCATATCTCCTCTGCTTGGCAGCAGGTAGGCAGCTCCAGATGTCAGAGACCTTTGCTCCCAGTAGTAACTTCTACTACTCTCAAGTCAGTATGCTTCTGGGCGGAAAACAGAGATGAAAAGCTGTATCTCCAATTATTAGTTCCTTGAACCAGCCAGTGTCACAGAAACAGTTCATTTTAAAGGAAAAAAAAATTAATCATATTTATTACAAACGGAGCAAAATGTTTCTGATATATGAAAGACAAAGATAGTGTGGCCATTTGGGTTAGTCTTACTACATCCCAAATTGTCACAACACTTGCCAAAAGTGAATTTATCAGCTCAGCGCAACCAACAGATTTAGTTTATCTGAATGTCTTACAAGTAAAAAGTTGTTTATAAAGGGTTTTGAAGATTGGGGGAAATCTAGTATTCTATTGACATATGCTATTCTATTGACATATGCCATATATTAAATTTAATGCTGTGGTTCTGATGTCTCTTCTGATAAACTTAGTAAAATCTATGCTAAGAAGAATGGAGCTGTTTCAGTATCTATGTGGTTTAAAATGCAGGGTTAGCAAAATGTTAATTGAAAAAATATTTATGTATATTCTTGCAATTGCTTAGAGAAGAATTTTGCTAAAGTTTATTGGTCTATCAGTCCAGAATATTAAAAGTTTAGTATTTTTCAGATTTGTTGGCTTTTCTATAGTGAGAAAATCCTCTAAAAAAGTGATTAAATAGCTCAATTTTTTTTTTAGGCATATTGGAGATAACATCTGTAGAAATTGGAGTTGTGGCAGTTAAGTCTATTAAGAGCAACTACTATTTAGCCATGAACAAAAAAGGAAAAGTCTACGGCTCTGTAAGTACCTTTTTTACATTCCAAATGGATTGCGGAAGTCAGCACCATTCCCTGTCTTGACTACTGAAAACCCCACTTGTCTGTGTATTACTGCTAATTAGAGCTGAAGTGAGCTGTTCATCAAAATTTCATTCTCTGATAAACCAGGATCACTCCTCTACACAAGCTTCCTTTTGTTTGCTAAGCTCATATCATACCAACACACATTCTGGGATTTATTATACTTACTGCTTCAGTCACATTTCTTATTAAGGAGAGGTCAATGGAGATGGTCCTACAAAATGTAGTCTTGAAGGCTTGTTTTTCATTTTTCTTGATTACAGTCACATTTAGCAGTAATTCTGGGAGGGATAAAGTGTACTTGAAGTCATGGAAACTTGAGCTGATCGAGTAAACACACCAAGTCATCAAACTACAACTTTGAAGATTTCTAGAGTAGCCAGCTTTAAATTGACTGTGTTAATTAATACAAAAGATTATGGGCAGTACAGAGAGACATGAACATGTATATCATCAGATATACTTAGTCTGAGCAGAATTTGGTTAACATTTGGAGGTTTTCCATGTATACAATATTTTTATTTGTGTTAAGTTTGGGGTTACTGATACTTTCAGGGGGAAAAAACCAAACATGAAAACCACCCAAATAATCAAACAAACAAAAACAAACCAACCCAAGAAAACCCAGTAACTATCCAAATATTTTTAGTAGAGAGCAATATGATGTATAAATCTAACAATTAAACTCAAATGTATCCTCACACGTCTACGTGATTACACAAACACCAGATTCTTCCGCTATTACATCTGGTTTGGTTTGTAATTTTGCAATGTTTTGTCAGTTTCTGGAAAGGTTATGAGCCAATCTTCAGGTTGCTCAGTGTTCAGAACATCCATAGGCTTTGTAGACAGAAGGTCACAGATAGGAACTGGGTTTATCCTCAAGTGATGTGGTTAAGCCTCCTCCTTCTGCTGAAGATAATTAATCTTCTGAAGATAATTAATCTTAAACTAAGACTCAAGGGGCTTGAAGCCATTTGGCCTTCATTTTGAAGGAAACACTTCTACCAGGTGGGTTGAGGTCATACAAAAAATAAAAACTGTCCTCCCTCATCTGCACTGTGGCTAGTCACTCCTGGTTCAAAAGCGACCTTCCAAACTCTTTGACGGTGTCAAAGAATTACATTAAGGAAAGATCAGAACAAATAAATGTTTCTTAAACTCCTTTAAATGTACATTTTCATTTCTAAAATTACACTGTTCAGAACTACAGGATGATCAGGGCTTAGTCCTGCTCTGTTGAGAGATATAACTGTGTACGGAGTTATTCAGTATAGTCATTGTAGGTATGCTTCTTTATATAGGTGATGGTTTTAGCATAAGTCAACATCTTCAATTCACACATCTCAGTTTACAGTGTGAAGTTTAGTCATTTGTGATGGGCCAACCCAAAGCCCAAGACAAGTTTTCTTGCCCAAGTTGTTTGTCATGGCTGGTATGGTGAGAGTCCATAATCCTGTATACATACAGAAGAAGTCAAAGCAGCTTTCATGTACCATAGGTGGAAACTGCTGCCAGAAGATTCAGTAATTCATAATGTATTAGAAATAGTGTTGACAGGAGGATACGACTGTGGAAAGCCTTTTTTTTAATTCCAGCTGAGATAATTTTTCAATATTCACATCATAAAATCACAGCATAATGATTTATCAAAACCTATTCCATAATACTTTAGCAATTTCAAGAATGCTTCTGTTATTATTTTTCCCAGATTTGCAGTTAGCCTCATATTACTACAGTGTGACAGCTTGCAGATGGATATGAATACCAGAACCAATAAAAATTGTAAAAACACTCTTGAGCATGTGTACAATAGACATTGGTGCAGGATTATGCTGAAATTTGTTTGAAATGAGCAAGGCAGTCCTGAGTCTGAAATGAGCAAGGCAGTCACACCCCTGCCAATAAGACTTCTTAAGCACATCACAACATCATCTGTTCTCTCTCTGTTGTCTAAGAATAGAGGTAAAAGTTTGGATTTGAGTACAATTCTGCATCTCGGAAAACAAGTTAAGTAAGACTTCTATGTTTACAAAATACTTTTCCGTTTGACTGACTCTGGTTGGAACGAGGGACCAAAGGAAGACTCACTATTTGGTTTCTTTAACAAAATAAGCTGCCTGCATATAGGAGAAATTGCTACAGTTTAGAACTGTGAGTAGTGGCGATCTGCCTTTTTAATACCTTGACACTCGAGGTGGCATATTACAGAAAATAAGTATTAAATTATCTATATAGCTTTGTGAATACAGGCAGTATCAGTAGTCGCTTTGTAGAGAGTCTTCCCTTGATAGTGTCTTCCCCAGCAATCATTATTTAAATAACTAGTAATCCTAAAGACCAATTGAATTTGAATATGTGCATATATGAATATGAACAGATGCAATTCTGTTAAGTATGTGTTCTGTGATCTTAGAGGCAACTAAAACATTAATTATTAACACAAAACTCTTACTGTATCAAAGTACTGAACATTAACTAGTTTTAAAATTCTAATTAAAGTTAATAGGTATGGAAAATATATTTTCAATAGTCTTATATCTTTTTTATTAATGTGGATACTTTCTATATGTGTATTACCTGAATATCTAGGGATGTTGATTGTAATAAAAGATACAATGTCCCTGAAATTCTTAACTGTACCATGAATATTGTTTTATTATTCAGATTTCTTTCTTGTCTTGTTCATAGATAAATTAAAAATAGTGCATGCACTTAGTATATCATACGCTGAGATTCTGACATGTTTCTACCTGAGCTGTGAAATGACATCTTATTTTCTGAAATGCAGAAACGACGAAATGCTAATTTTTCATTTTAATTTAATTATGTTGTAATCATTCCACTTTTAAAAGACCTCTAAATGGAATATAAGTAGTTTGTTAAAATTGGATGGATTTGTATGTAGGAATTACTTGTTTATGAAAACAAAACATTCTTGGCTTCAGTATAGAAAAGTAGATCTGTGTAAAAGTGCATTTAACAACATGCTTCCACATGCTTGTATTTTTTATTCCTTCTAACAAATTGACAACTGGTTCTCCTTTAAAAACAGAAAACCTTAATCTCTGGTACTATAGAAAAAACTACTTTCAAGCTGTTTTAGTCAATAAGATACAGGATCATGCATGATTCTTTTTTAGGCTAAACCCATCTTCAGGTAAACAAGGTAAAAAGGCCTCACATTCATTGTAATAGCAGCATGACAGTATTTGCAACCGTCCAAAAAGCCCTATTTCATGATTAGTGTGCTTTAAAGGATCTTACTTTAAATAAGAAGTACGGCTATGCCATACTTATTTGTTTAACATATGGTATCAATATCTTGTTCAAGATATTTAAGGGTTATATTTGTTAGAACTGAAATATGATTAATGATTTCAAGATTGCCTCCTTATACTTTTGAGTTTATGACTGAGAACTTGATTTAATATTGTTGCCGTATTCTAACACAGAGAAATTTAATTTCAGTTCTGACTAAATTATATCACTAAATTTCACTGCTAAAATTATGCAGTGAGTAATTAATTATATATTTTGTTAGTTTCACTTTTTGCCGTCTAACTGATTTTGCTTTAAATACTGTGGACACAGTGAAACTTTTATTTAAATACACTGTAGAATCCTAAAGGAGTGTCAGTGAACACTAAAATCTTCCAAATATTTTTAGAAAGTATTTGCCTTCAGTGTGCTGCAATTCTGAAACATTATGTTTGTTCTGAATTTGTGTATTTTTTTCCTCTTTTAACAGAAGGAGTTTAATAGTGATTGCAAATTGAAGGAAAGAATAGAAGAAAATGGATATAACACATACGCATCCTTAAATTGGAAGCACAATGGAAGGCAAATGTTTGTGGCTCTGAATGGGAGGGGAACCACAAAGAGAGGACAGAAAACAAGAAGGAAAAACACTTCTGCTCACTTTCTTCCCATGGTGGTCATGTCATAGATGAACAAGCTATTTTTTTGATGAAGCTGAACCAAAGGCTGTTATGTCAAGAATATTTGGTAATTCTCTTAAAGGGTAAAAGCAGAGAAATAGCCCAGACATCTGCATGTTTGAAATGAGAGCAGGGGAAGCCTTTGAAGGTTTTGTACTTATTGCTAGCACATGAAATACCTTTATTTAGTTTGTTGTCGTATCTTATAATCAAAATGCAAGCTGGATCAAAGGGGATGGAATTTATTGCCAGTGTGAACTTTTTTTTTTTTTTAATCACTGCAACAGACCTTGATGGACATAAGACAATCTGTTGCGTGATCTTCATGGGGAATGCTATTTATGGAATACTAACTCATATCAAAGTCCTTAATTGCTCATTCAAGCCTAATGATTCAATGAACAGTTAGACACGCAAGCATTTACTGGAAGCACTTGGGTCATATGCACAAATAATGACATTTCTGGAGAAGCCTTTTGGAAGAATGGATAGGATAAGCAAAGTAGTATATAACTGTTCTAACAAAATGAATAGTATGGTTTGCTTGTATGTTCTAAATTTGTTTCTTTTTATTTCTCTCTAAGTTATTTATTTAATAGGATGTTAAATATCTTTTTTATTTGAAATATTTTCCTCATTTGCTTCTTTGTTATTTTCCCTTTTTCTTAGTACTTCACAGAGAGGTTGATAGAGTAAGATGTCAAAACCTCAGAAGTACTCTGAGAATAGGTATTAGACAAGGCTTTAAAGGCAGAATTTAAAGTGTATACTCCGTCTTTTTTCTAGACTATCTTGCACTTAAGCAAAAGACCAAACAAGCAGTGCTTGGATTTATGGTATTGGCTTCTTTATATTGGAGAAATTTTTGTACTTATAAGCACTCAAGAACAAACTTCAAGAAATACTTTGTTCAAAGGGTCTTTCTGCTATTTTGAAATTGAGAGGAGGGACCACATCTGTACTTGGATGTCAATGCATCTGTGTATATATTCAGCTGACTTTGATTTCAGTTTGGAGCTAGGATCTAATGCATCGCAATCAGTGTGATATTCTGTAGCACACATTGGACTGGAACCTAGAGGTGGACAGCCCTGTTACAGTCACTGAGATTGCAAATGTTAAAATTAAACACTAGTGTGTAATTCCTAAGTATATCATTTGGCCTCTGAAAGCTAAGCAAGAAGGCAACACAGTCCTTCACTCCTTATTCACTTAATGCTCTCATTCACCTATTTGCCATTGGTACCAACTCGTAGAATCACATGCGTATAGTGAGAGCAATATCTAATTCAGGACTGAGAGACAGAAGATCCAAAATCATGCTCATGCATTTTTCAGAGATTATTACTCACTTGTATATTATATATGAGAGCCAACTGAAAAGCTGTGCTGGTTTCCAGCTTTAACATGACTTTCATAACCATCACAGTAATTGAAGGCTCAAAACACATAACATCTAGCACATTTTTATGAAGTGTTACTAGTCCCATGGCTTAACTTGAGCAACTACAGTATAATAAAGTTAAGCATAATATGAAGTCTGTTCAATTAAAGGTACATAAGGTTTGTTTTATGTTTTGCTTTACTCATTAATTTTAGAGAGCTCTGGATAGCTCACCATTGTAACCATATTGAGATTCATTTTGTTAGAGCAGATAAATAGAAAACAGTACATCAAACAATTTGTACCACTGTCTTCACCTTGTATTCCATTAAATAAATAAATAAGCCTTTGCAGTGTCTTTAGTAAGAAACAAAAGTAGTATAATATTATTTTGTTTTAAATACTTTAAGTGATAACTATAAGATTATATTGATGCTGCAGTTTATCTTCAATATTTCTTGTTGTGAAAAAGTTGGTTTTATTTTTATTGTTTGGAGACTGTATTTTGGTACAAAGGAGAGCCTTGCTTAATGTGTCTTTTTGAAAATGTTTAACCTCTATAAAGCCTGGTGTTGTTGGAATCTTCTATAACTTATTTAAGTCAATGTTTAACCAGCACTCCAATCTTAATCTGTTATTTAAGTATTAGTTGGGGTTTTCTTTTAAAAAAAAGGCAAAAAAAATGCTTCCCCATAAAATACAAAATGGTTATATTTCCTGTCCTTAAATAAAGTCAGCTGTTTTAAAACTAGGAATTCATTGAGAGACAACATATTTTTAGTTAATAGCTGATGCTGTATTGCATGGTACTTTATCTCCAGATTTCTTCTTCACAAATGACATTTTTCTAGAAAGAGAAATAAGAATTTCAGATTCTAAAGGTAGTTGCAGCTCACAGCAAAACAATTACTATGATAAAAATGAGCTTCTGTTGTTTAAATTTGTAATCAGTAATTAAAACTGACAAGTCATAGTGGACCACCAATCTTCAGTATGAGCTTGAGCAAATGCAGTACTGAATGACCTCTTAAAGAACACTTAGGGTACAAATGAAATTCTCTTCAGACAGAATTACCTAGATGACTTGGTCAGGGGAGGATTATGCATAAATGTTATCATAGTACTCAAAACACTATGCTGCTCAAACAACAAGGTCAGAAAATATCACTTTTCCAAAGCGAGTCAGGAACCATTTCTGAGATGAAAAGTGGTTTCTGAAAATTAAACAAAATGAAAAACGCTTGAAGGAATCAATGATTCCTGTGTGTTTGGTATACTGTAATACCCACTGTAGTGGGAGCAAACTGCAGACATTAGAGTATCCCAGATCCTCAAACATAAGCTCTGTTTTCTGTCACGCTCAGCATAACACTCCTGAGTAAAAGGAAAACAGGGAAAGGGGTTTAAAAAAGAAAAGGGATACGAAAATCACTGAGCAACAATGTATAGTATGTTATATTTAAATAAAAATAATAAAATGTGGGGATTAGAGAATAAAAGCATTGTCTTTGTTTGTTTTATTAATCTGAAATTATACTGCACAATAAAAATAAAAAGCAAAAAGATCTGTTGTACTACAGGCTGTGGTTTCATGCTGTATAGGCCCCAAACAAAACAAAAATCACTTGAACATGTCTAAGTATTTTGAATATTTTGTGTGTGTGAGTCCACTATCTCTACACTAATAACAACCAAATGCTTCAGATTCTTCCTGTAAGTATTTGAATCCACCTAGTTTTATACAGTGGAATAAAGCAATGAATTTAGAGGAAGCATATATTTGATTAAAGAATGAAGGGTTTAGGAAGAAGAGCATGTACTCATATTTTTAAAGTAACTTTAGATATGGAAAATAGTTACATTTTATATAAGACTTCATGCAAAAGACATTTCAGGTTATGAAGTTCACTAAAGTTTAGTAAGCTTTAGAAGCATATGAGCACAACTTTGTAATTCCTGCCCCTCCTGAAACTGATTGTCTCTATTCACGCTAACAGTCATAACTGTTTCAACTGTTTAATCTTGAAATTAATCATAAAGACACCCCTTCTATGAAATGTCAAGTATCATTATTTAATCTAGTAAGTTAAACTGTGGGGCAGAATTCACCTTCCTAGTTTCCTATTAAGTTGAAGAAATTAAAACACAACACATAACAAACACTTGCTGCTGCAGCTAGTCAATGTCTAATTGATTATTGATGGTATTTTTCAGAAACAGATCCTACACTGAAACAATTTCAGTGCAACTTCAAGTAACTGATGCAAAGAAAAGTTGTTTTCCATGGTATTGTAAGCAAGAAATAGCATATGAACAATTAATTGGCTTTAGATCTTTATTATTTATAACTGTGCTTATGTTCCCAACTATTTGAATCCCATGTTTAACTGTATGGAAGCTTCCTTGAAATAAGTTTAGGATTTTCTAATGAAGCACGGTGAATCTCAGATATCTGATACATGTATTTTCACTTGCTAATCCCAGAAAAAAAAAAGAAAAGTAATATCTCTTTTGTCCACCCAAACAGTGTATGGAAATATGCTCCTGTGAAAGCTGAAATAAAGGAACCATGACAAGGCCTCAAGTAAATTGTATGGGAGCAGTGATCTCTGAGTTACTGCGGTATAAATGAGGAGAATTTCCACTCCTGAAATTCTGCACCAGGATCTTTAGTGATGCCACTTTATGCTATTTAGTTAATGTGAAATAGAATCATAGAGTCATAGCATCATAGAATGTTAAGGCGTTGGAAGGGACCTTAAAGATCATCTAATCTCTAGCACCCTAGCGTGGGCAGGGACACATCCCACTAGACCAGGTTTCTCAAGGCCTTATCCAACCTGGCCTTGAACACTGCCAGGGATGGGGCATCCACAACTTCTCTGGGCAACCTGTTCCAGTGCCTCATCACCCTCACAGTAAAAAATTTCTTCCTCATTTCTAAGCTGTATTTCCCCTCTTTCAATTTTTATCCATTACTCGTCCTATCACTACAGTTTCTGATGGAAAGTCCCTCTCCAGCTTCCCTGTAGGCCCCCTTCAGGTACTGAAAGGTTGCTGTGAGGTCTTCATGCAATCTTCTCTTCTCCAGGCTGAACAGCCCAACTTTCTCAGCCTGTCTTCGTAGGGGAGCGGTCCAGTCCTCTTATCAACTTTGTGGCCTCCTCTGAACTTGCTCCAACAGTTCCATGTCCTTCTTATGCTGGGGACACAAGAGTTGTGTGCAGTATTCCAAGTGGGCTCTCACAATCCCAGAGTAGAAGGGAGGAATCACCTCCCTTGACCTGCTGGCCATGCTACTTTTGATGCAGCCCAGGATTTCATTGGTTTTCTGGGCTGCAAGCACACACTGCCAGCTCATGTTAAGTTCTTCATCAGCCATCACCCCCAAGTCTTTCTCCACAAGGCTGCTCTCAATCACTTCTCCACCCAACCTGTAGGTGTGTCTGGGATTTCCACAACCCGCATGTAGGATCTTGCACTTGGCCTTGTTGAACTTCATGAGATTTTCATTGTCCCACCTCTCAAGCCTGTCAAGGGCTCCCTTGATGTCATCCCTTCCCTCCAGCGTGTCGACTACACCACACAGCTTGGTGTCATCAGCAACTTTGCTGAGGGTGCGCTTGATCCCACTGTCAGTGGGTAATCACACATGTAAATGGATAAATGGATATGCTGGTGGTGATATCAGAAATACATGTCCTATCAGACCAACGTCCAAATATGAGGCTATGAGAATTGCAGTATCTGAAAAAAACTTACACAAAGTACCCAACTGTATAGTTCTGTGCAAAATATTTAGGGGACTGATACTGGTATAGGTAATTTATCACACTATAGTAAAAGCAAAGTCTATATTTACATCAAAGCTCAGACTCTTTAGTTATCTTGTGATAATGTAATAAATGAAGAATCAAGATATTACAGGGTTTTTGTCACTACGGAAAAGTAAAGTGTGTGTACCAAGTTTCAGACGACTACTATTTAACCATTCAAACTATTCTATGACTTTGTTTAAATTGTATGTTTTTTTGATAATGCACCTGTTTTACTAATTTCTTAATGAACTTTTAACCCTTTCAGTTGCTGTGAGTCTTTGCAGAAGTCGAGTTAAACATTGATCTTCTGTTGCATCTGCACTTGTTTTCTAGATATAAATAGCTAAAAAAAAATCAACATTTGATGTTGTACATGCAGGAACTTGACTTATTCAGTGAGTGGAATGAAAAATTAACCTCTCTGCTACATTATTTTCAAAATGCCCAGCTAATTTGTATACTTTCTTCCCTTAGAATACTCCTGAATTCTCACTTGCCTGTGTTTTCAAAAATGTACATCACTCATACTACTCTATGCAGTGTATGTCCAGTTATGCTTATTTCCTGTGATTTCTTCCTTCTTTTCCGTATAACAGCAAGATTCATAAATGGTTCACTGAGGTAGCTTGCACTACTGGTGTCTGCAGTACACTGTCATTAATACCACAAATATAAGACTCTCATTTCTCATTCCATGTAGAATGACACAGAGATCTGATGATACAGTAGTGTTTTGACAACCCTTGGCTCCCTTGAAACTACGCACACACTTACTAGTAAACATGCAAATAAGGTTCAAAAGTTAAATATGCATTACGAGGATAGGTTAGGTTAACAACCACTGTGTACAAGATACATTGCAAATGAAAATGTGTGTTCCAGCTTCTTTCTTTTTCCATGGTTCACTCAAGGAAAGGGAAACATAAGGAAAGGATATGGCATTAGTATTTACAACCTTCATTGCTTTTCTTAAATGGTAGCCAATACGTGACCTATCCTGGTATCTGACTGAGTCTTATTTCTGTGATGAAATATGATGAAGATATCAGCAATCTTGTAAAGGAAGGACCAGTCTCTTTCTCTTCCTTATTGTCAGCCAGTACAACTCACCGAGTGCTACTGATTTAGCATGCAGTTTGTGCTCACTTAAATATAAATTAAGCTATAAGATTCCAGCTTTGGAAGAAGAGATATGGCTCTGCTTATCATGTTAAATGAGTACTGTATCCTTTGCCTGACAGAGACAGATAAGATTTAATCCATTCATTTATTTAACTAATTGCTTCTTAAATGCTCTGAAGTGAACGATATACTGTCAGAGAAAAGTCATGCTGATAGCCGTAATTATTACATTTCTATGGTAATTAGGAGATGCAGTAGGAAGGTACAGTGTCAGAATTGTTAAAGAGCTTCAATACAAAATCCTGCAGCAAGGTTCAGCCTATATTCATACTGAAAGCCAGCATCAAGTTGTAAATGAATGCCTGAACCTCCAAACTGTGGAAACCATACAGAAGCTGTGGTTGACCCTTTGCTGCCCTTACTGCTCTAGTGTCTTAACCATGCTCCACATTAAAGTCACAACAAACTTGAATCTGATTACATGTACAGATGTATTATGAAACAAATTCTATTTGCAGTCAGAAAGTGACAGAGACCAAGTTTAAGTCACCTATGGCAATCTTGTGTTTCTTCTCCTCCACTCTTGTAACATTTTCCCCATAATTCTTGTCAGAGGCCAACATAAAGGCAGTTTTTCCTCATTGCAGATGAAATGCAATACAGCATGAAGTTTGTAACACCACATCCTATGTATAGCAACTAAGGATGAAAATTCACTTGTGAAAAACGTCAAGTGGAAATTCTCACATGGCGCCTTGCAAACAGACATTGTTGAAAACTGCCTGTAACACACAGGAGAGTCTGTAAGAGCAGACTACTCCTCAGCATTTATGTGACAGGTACTCTCTTTGGGATTAGGCCTTACATTTATTAGAATTTTCTCAAATTTGTCATCTATTTTGCTATAAAGAACTTCAGTGAGTTTCAGACAGTTAGTTTCTCAGTGAACAAGTTTCTCAGCTTGTTCACTGAGGACTTTTAATACAAGGCACAAGGTTTTGGCCCAGGAAGTGCTTGAGCTTCTTGGTGCTGAACTTTGGAAGTGTACTCTAAGGAAATACTATAAAATTGTTCTATTCTTCTGCTCATCCCTCTGGCTACCCTTTCAAGCTCACTGATAGAGGCGAAACATTTTAGAAGATGATTTTTTTTTTTTTTTAACCTAGAGAGACATGGATTTGATAGATGGATTGCTCTGTAGAAAAAAAAATTAGTTGGATAGTCACACTCAAAGAGTTGCAGACAACGTCCCAGGGGAAGAGCAGTGATGAGTGGTGTTCATCGGGGACCAGCACTTTTTAACATCTCTGTCAGTGACATGGACAGTGGGATTGAGGGCACCCTCAAAAAGTTCACTGATGACACCAAGCTGTGTGGTGTGGTTGACATGCTGTAGGGAAGGAATACCATCCAGAGGGACCTTGACAGGCTAAAGAGGTAGGCCCATGCAAACCTTATGAAGTTCAACAAGGGCAAGTGCAAGGTCCTGCACCTGGGTCAGGGCAATTCCAAGCACAAGTACAGACAGAGTGGAGAATGGATCAAGACTAGTTCTGGGGAAAAAGACTTGGGGGTATTTGTGGATGAAAAGGTTGACATGACTGGACAATGCGTGCTTGCAGCCCAGAAAGCCAACCGCATCCTGGGCTTCATCAAGAAGCGTGACCAGCAGGTCAAGGGAGATGATGCTCCCCATTTACTCTGCTCTCATGAGACCCCACCTGGAGTACTGTGTCCAGCTCTGGGGCCCACGACACAAGAAGTATATGGTTCTGTTGGAACGAGCCCAGAGAAATGCCCCTAAGTTGATCACAAAGGTGAAACATCTCTCCTGTGAAGACAGGCTGAGGAGTTCTGACTGTTCAGCCTGGAGAAGAGAAGGCTCCAGAGAGACCTTAGCATAGCCTCCCAGTACTTAAAGGTGACAACTTTACAAGAAGGCTGGAGAGGGACTTCTCACAGGGGCATGTAGTGAAATAAAAACGGGAATGGCCTTAAGCTGAAGGAGAGTGGGTTTAGATTAGATATTAGGAAGAAATTCTTTGCTAACAGGTTGGTGAGGCACTGGAACAAGTTGCCCAAGAGGTTGTAGATTCCCCATTCCTGGAAGTGTTTGAGAGCTGCGTGCAGCTCTGAGCTACCTGGTCTACAGAGTGGCATCCCTGCCCACAGCAGCGAGGTTGGAACTAGATGATCTTAAGGTGCCTTCCAACCCAAACCATTCTATGACTCTGTATGACACCATGATTTAGTCTCTCACAATATGGCTGTTCTCATACTATATTTGACATGTCAGTAATTCCATTTTGCCTTCTAGACTTTCAAAAATTGCCCACCCTGGAACTAGCCTGATGCAGATCAACACATAAGCAGTACTGGAGCAGAACCTCAAAATTACTGAAGAAGTTGTTCTGTTTTCAGAAACATTAAATTAAATTAATTCTTCAAATATGTTAAGACCAGTCAAAACTGGTTGCATTGATTTTTGATACATGTTCAGCTGGCAATTCTGTTATGTTAATAACTAGAATATCCCCATTTTCACCACAGAGAGTTCAAGAACAAAATTATCAAACTGAAGTAAGGGAAATTATAATGGAATATTTGGAAAACTGTATTAACGCTAAGAGGTCCGAAGTAAATGTATTTGAATAATTGTACAATTTACTGATTTTTAAGCTATCAGGCATGGTTTACATTGTTGATTCTGCCACAGATGGGAGGATGGAGCAGATCTCTTACAAAGTTTCTTATAGCAATATTTTCTATGATTCTATTAATCATCTACTGAATCTGTAGAAAAACACTATGTAATCAGCTGCAGGCATAACTTCATTACCAACAGGCTCAAACTCAAGCCAGTAATATGTAGAGATCCTATTAAAATTACCCAGATCCATATAGTTGCCCCCTTGCCTCCCCAGTTATTTTACGCGTGTTGCAGTGCTTAACGGGAAAAAAAATTAGTTAAAATCTTTCTAAATAAAAGAAATCAGAGTGACTAAAAGTAGCCCAAGCTTTTTCAACAGAGCACAGACTCTTCCAGGAAACGCTGGCAAAATGGTATTTGATCCCATCTTACCATTATAGGGAGATGCAATCTGGGTCTGACTCAAGCTTCCACTGAATATTGATTGCAGGAAACAAGACTGACAGAAACAGTTAAAATATGCAAAACTCAATATCCACCTCCTTTTGACATTCAGTAATTTGTACAAAAAGCAACAGATAATTTTCGTAGATAACTGCTGTATTTTTCAACAGTTCTTGCAAGTATAATGCAACAGTGAATAAACCTCTCCATGAACCCACTCCTCCTCAAAATGTATGTCCTACTATCAGTTGACTTATGGATTCTGTCCAAGAAACTTTACTTATTTCAGCTTTAACTAGCAGCAATATAAATTAAACAGTAAACAGAATAATAAAATGTTTGGGGTTGGAAGGGACCTTAGAGATCATCCAGTTCCAACCCCTCTGTCACGGGCAGGGACACCTCCCACTAGACCAGGTTGCTCAAAGGCCCAACCAACCTTGCCTTAAACACTTCCAGAGATAGGGCATCCACAACTACTCAGGGCAACCTGTTCCAGTGCCTCATCATCCTCACAGAGAAGAATATCTTCCACAAATTTGTGATATTTAATGTAAGTTTTTGATCTGAAGCATCTTAAAAAGTTATAGTGTTCATTTCGTGTATATTTTCTTATGTTAATTTTTAAAGAAAGTGTGGTATTTGATCAAATGGGAGACTGAACCTGCATTACACAGAGCCCTCTATTTATACTTGGGCGAGCTCAGTCACTCGGTTTCTTCTTCTCATACTCTGTATAACCATTTTATATAAGCTCTGAAATAGAAGAATGTTCATGGAAAGAGGGAAAATATTCAATATTCATCACTATTCTGTTACTGCTTAGACTCTGCAAGTATGGCAAGGATTCAGCATAACTAAAATACAAGGAGAAGAGTGTGAAATTATTCTTCCAGTTAAGTGTAGCACTAACAGATACAGATATAACGTATATAGTATGCACATTATTCTAAATGCCATTTTCTTTAATTAGTTCTATGTCAACATATATAACATGTAATAATATTTATATCCAGAAGTTTTAAATAACACACACTAGCACAGAGGCTTGTAGGCTTGGTAGTTTCCTGCCAAACTCATTCTATGTTTTTTATTTCTTTAGTCCCATGGGAGCACCAATGTTTCTTCTCCAACCCAGGTAGAAAGTTTGCTTAATCAGCAACCTTCAAAGATAGTACCCATCTCTAAGGTTCACAACTCTTACCAATCCATCTGACAAAGTCTTGTACCTCAAAGTCATTAAGGTAGGTCTTCTCATTTCTCTCTATATTTAGCAGCTATCAGTTTGCTATTCATAGTGAAAGTACAATTATTAGATAAAGCTACTGCTGCTATCAAAACTCCATTTTTTTAGGTGCCGAACAATAAAAGGTAAGAGAAGACAGATTAATAATCCAGTATGATTATGACTCTCTTGTCAAGTGATATGGTGAAGTATGACAGAGAACAATAAATAGGTGAGAACATCATCATCAAAGTATCATTATGCATGCTTATAATAATATTAAGGAGGATGGACTTATGGTCCTTACTGAAAAGGTAGAATTCAATGAGCTGTTTATTAGAAAATAAAGTAAAAACTATACAGATTTTCATTTGGAGGATTTTGGTTTTCTCCATCCAAAGGAAGGAATGTGGACAAAATTCCTACAGACATATTGAAGGCAAAAGCAACAATCACAGTGAGTATCATGAGACCACTAAGTCATGTAAGACCTATGAGCGAAAGTCTTATTGGGACCCGATCCTTTATGTGTGGGAAAAGATAGAAAGACACTGAATGGGTACCAAGCCCTGTGATAAAAGTATGATTTGACAACCATGTCCTTAATGCTTATAATAAGGGGACTCAGTGCAGCTGGCATCTGAACCAAACAGCAATAAGATATAATCTTTGAAGTGTGTAACCATGATGGTCTTTTCAGAACAAGGCACATCTTTGTTACTTAAAAGGCTAAGGAAGGAATTAGAAGTAAATTGATATTTACCGATTTGGAATATAGTATCTAAACAAGATTTCATTATTTTATTTTAGAAAACAAAGTTAGTGAGAAACACATAATAATTGTGCAAATACCATTGTGCAAATACCAATACTAAATTTATTTCAGAGAAGCATAACGTGAACCTTGCCAATGCATTGTAATGACCAACATAAATGCTCAGTGGTGTTGAGAAATAGCAGGATCATCTGTGTCAGTCAAGAGTTGCAGGAAGGGGAGGGTGGATACAGCTAGAGCCACACAAAACTTTCATTGAAATTGTTTTACCTCTAGTTACTTCTCATTTAAGCAAATTGTTAGCTCAGAGCTATAATACATGAGAATAAAAAGGATCATGTCAACATTGTAGAGCAAAATTAGAGCCTTAATCTTTGCTTAGAAGGTATGCACTGAGTGTGGCAAGGTGATATAAGGAGTTTTATGAACAGGGGATCACTGCAAGAATAGGCTGGGACAGGCATTGTAACACAAATGCAAAAGAAAAATTTAAATGTGACTAGGCATGGAAGAACAGCAGTGGTTATAAGGAGTATTGGAAAGAATGAGTTAAATTAAGTTTGCAGAACCTCACGGCAAAGTTTCAATTTAAGTTTTGGGCAGTGCCTGAGCCTTAGGGAAAAGTTCAAATTTTCTTCAAAATCAGTACTCCGAGCAAGTTACTATTGGGTTCTAAATATTAAATTAAATGTGATTTTTGTTTGTTTCAGTTCCTCACAGATTGTCCACACTGTAAACATTTTACTGGTAACATTATTGTGTTTTATATAAATATGGAGAATTTTCTTAACATGAGCCAGATCACATTTTAAACAAGAGCCATGTAAAAAGGATGGCCCTAATTAAACAGAGGACTGCTGGCAGTACTACTGCAATACATAGAAATCTTGTGCCGTTTCCTGTCTTTTTTTTATTGAGCATGAAATCCACAACAGATTTCCTGCCACCTAGGTAGAACTGAACAAGGCACACTCTCACACTAAATCTTCCCTGCAAATGTATAAGCCAATACTGTACAAAACCACAGCATTGGCTGTGGGTCTATATAGAAGTTTGTGTTTACTTGTGCCAACCCAGCCAGTTCTACAGGGGACATTGAGACAGTTTAGCATGCACGGTAAACCAGATCTCTATCACTGAACATGCTTCAGTAAAATAGAAGAAGTTCTTCACTTTGGCAGCTCTTCTCAGCTGCCACACATCAGAGTTCACTTTTTGGAAGAATGGCAACTTTAAGCAGTAATGGAAGTAGTTAACATGGTGAAAAAGGGGCACATAGAACTCACGTAGTCAATGTTTCGTATGTTCAGGTAAACATTCTACTCTCCTCTAAGTATTGCTTCCTAGAAGGACCAATAAAAGGCAGAGGAGAGTAAAGATCAGAAAAAAATAATGAAGTCAAGACAAGAGTTGAAGTAGAAAATGCAGGAAGCTGGCTGCACAGTGGAGTGGTAGACCTGGTTTAGTGCAATTATCTGTACTCGACATACTGTGTGCAGTGATCATGAGAACTCCATCAGTACAAGAAACATTCTAATCATTCACTACAAACACTTTGTACTGTTTAATGAACCACTGCTTCCACCCTCTCGTGACTGTTGTGCCTTTGATCATGAGTAATTATTTGAACAGTAGTTTTTCATACATATTCGATTATAGAACTTTTCAGCAATTGCACTTGCAAAAAGGCAATTATCATCTTTCTTCATGTACTCAAAAAGAATGAAACTAGAAGGAAATATCTCTTCATCTTCACAAATTTCTCTATTGTGGCTATATTTTCTCAACCAGTTTGTAAATTACTATGGCTTAATTTGTGTTCAAGTAGCGTATATCCTCCTGAAAATTATCTTATCTTGACAGGAATATCTGAAGAGGGAGTGAGTCCAGTTTTGTCCTAGTTACTGCTTTATGTAAAATTTGCAAATCTTAGTTTGTTTTACTTTTTTTCCCACTGTAGCTAAAGTGCAGAAATAGCTAGTGTTTTACCCTCTGTAAAGGATCAAAATCAAGTCACTCTTTGTGCTTTGAAATAGAAAAACATGTTTCAGTCGTTCAGCATAAGGCACATTGCTCCTCCTCTGATAATGTTTAAGACTTTTTTTTTGTGGCAGCATCTATAGTGTCTATTATAGCATAGTCTCTAGAGTCTCTAGAGTCTCTACAGCATCTATAGTCTCTTCCTACCCTGCAGAAGCAAATAAATATTTCTAGTTTTTTCCCCCTACTTAAAAGTCTGAGCATGAAATTAGTTCATCTTCTGCCACAGAATGTTTCTTTATTAAGTTAGTTTGTACAGATATGTAAGAAAAGCATGTTTATGTCCAGGGCAGTGATTAAAACCCTGAATAACATCAGGTCTAATATGGAACTCCTGTCTGTTCAGTTGGTTTTTTGTGATTACTGCTTTTTGCCAATCGGAATATCATTTAACATATGTTTTACTGCTACTTTGTAATGTTGATTTTTTTTCACTGCAATATGATATGATGCTTAATGGAAAGTTTATAAAATGTAGTTTATCTACACAGTTACTTTTATCTGTCAACCTTGTTATCTTTTTAAAGAAAATCTAATTTACTTCATAAGGTCTACATTTCCTTTGAGACCTATTAGCTATTACAATGCCTTCATTCTCTCTTTCACAAATCCTGTAGCAGAAATTATATAATATTGGCTGGTTTATATACCACAGGGTTGTCCCATATGCTTTTCTGATGATAATTGCGATTTTGTATGCTATGTATCAGGGATATGATTTAATTCAATAATTTTGAATATAGAGTGTGTAGATGTTTCCCAAAGAATCCAAAGGATTGAAAAAAAAAGAACCTAACATCAATATGCCTAATTTGCTGAATAAAAGTTAACATACTCATTTCCACTGAATCTGCAAAGAGACAGAAAATTATTCATCTAATCATTAAGACAATAGTTTGCTGCAGGAGCATAGCATATAAGAAAATCCATGCTTGTTTTGTTACTTATGAATCATTAATCATGAGTCACCAACAAAAGTTGACAGCTTATCCAATAAAACAACCAGGCAATTAATTACTGAATCTACTAAAATTTACAGTATATTTTCTATTTGCTAGTACTTATTACTACTAATATTATTTTATCAGTGAGCTGGAGATATAAAACTGATAATTTTCTATTCCAGACCTCCTGTCTAAGGTATAATCCATTACCTAGACCATCTCTGACAGAAGTTCGTCCAACAGTTTCAACATATCTATGTATGGAAATTCTGCTGCTTTTTCAAGTAGCCCACTTGAGTGTTGAACTAGCCTTTTGATGTGCAAGTTTTTCTTAATATCTAATATAAATGGTCCTTGCTACCAATTAATCTAAATAATTCACATTCTGTCTATTACAGAGATGAAAACACTTGATCGCTGTCCTCTTTGTTATTACCTTTTATGTATTTGAAACCTGTTATCATAGCCCTTCTTCATTTTTCTCTTTACCAGACTAAACAAATGAAATTTTTTCATACCTCCTTGGAAGTCATGTTTTCTAAACTGTTTATCATCTGTATTATTTATGACAAATTATCTCCAATTTCTGTTCTTTCAGAAAAAGTGTCTCCTCCCCTGCAAGTGCTCAGCAATATAAAGTAGCATGAAATAAACACATCCTAAATCAAGCAAGAGACATGCTTTTAATAACTTTCTGGAAAGACATTTATCTCTTTTATAAATGACATTCACTTGCATATATGTCCCCAACTTCTTTTCTGCATTTTCCAAGCCAGTCCTTTGTCCATTTCCTATAGGAAACAATAGGTAAGATAATTTCCAGTGACCAGTGACCTCAGTTTCTATTAGTTTCACTGACACGATAAGTCATTAGCTTATTATGGATCGCATGGAAAACATCTAACCAGTACAGATAAATATTAATTCAGACTCAAAGCAAAAACTAGTATGAACTAAGAATTTCCTCTCTCTGCCCTCCAACCCTACTCTCTGTAGACATCTATCTACATCCTATCCTGCTCCTACTCTAACAATTTAGTTAACGTATTTGCTTCTTGAGATCCAGAAAGTAACAGTCAAGCTAAATTGGCTCAGTTTTCATATAAACCTCATATAGACAAGTGTTTAATTTAGTTAGTTTACTCTAACATGTAACACATGTAACATGTTTATGTTACTCTGACACTTGCCAAGCCTCAGTGTCTAACAGTCAGCTAACTGTATCTATAATAGTCTAGAGCTATTTTACACATCCCAGGTATTGTGTTTTAAATATCTCTGAATAAATGCTTACCCTGTCTTTTGTAACAGGCCCTAATATTATGCAATAAAGAAAATTCAGGAAAGTTGGTCTTGGTTATGAGCAGATAGTTAATCGAGTTCAGCATTAAAAAGCTTCTCAGGTGTTTACTTCTCTGCCTTAGGACAGGAGTTAGGCAGTAAAATGACAGGTAGAAGACTGGCTGGATGGCCAGGCCCTGACAGTGGTGGTGGATGGAGTTTCATCCAGCTGGCAGCTGGTCACATGTGGTGTTTCCCAGGGCACAGTTTTGGGGCCATTCCTGTTTAATGTCTTTATCAATGCTGAGGACAGCACCAAGCTGGCTAGGAGTGCTGATCTGCTAGAGGGTAGGAAGATTCTGCAGAGGGATCAGATCAGCCTGGATCGATGGGCTGAGACCAATGGTAGGAGGTTCAAAAAGGCCAAGTGCCAGGTCCAGCCCTTACATCACAACAACAGGCAGTGCTGCAGGCTGTGGGTGGAGTGGCTGGGAAGCTACCCAGCATAAAAGGACCTTGGGATGTTGTTCAACAGCAGCTGAACATGGGCCAGCAATGGCAACCTGACCTGCATCAGCAATAGTGTGGCCAGCAGGATCAGGGCAGTGACTGTCCTCCTTTACTGGGCACTGGTGAGGCTACACCTCAAGTACTGTGTCAGGTTCTGAGAAGCTCACTGCAAGAAAGACATTGAGGGGCTGGAGCATGTCCAGAGAAGAGCAGCGGAGTTGGTGACAGGTCTGGAGCACAAGTACTGCGAGGAGCAGCTGAGGGAGCTGGGGATGTTTAGCCTGGAGAAAAGGAGGCTCAGGGGAGACCTTATCGCTCTCTATGGCTCTTTGAAAGGAAGTTGTAACGTGGTGAGGGTCAGTCTCTTCTCCCAATTAACAGCCAATAAGACAAGATGAAACCACCTCAAGTTGATATTAGGGATGATTTCTTCACATAGAGGTTTGTCAAGCACTGCAACAGGCTGCCCAGGGAACTGGCTGAGTCAGCCCCCTGGAGATGGTTAAAAGATGTGCAAATATGGCACTCAAGGACATGGTTTAGCGGTGGACTTGGCAATGCTGGGTTTATGATTGGACTAGATCATCTTAAATGTCTTTTCCAAGCTAAATGATTCTATGATTCTGGAAGCTTTTTATGGAAAATTAGTGTCACATTTCAGGATACTTAACTCGAACTCAACAGAGGAGAAAAATGCAAAGAATATTCATAATTATGTTTCACCCAGAAGTTGTCTCTGAGAACATATTTTTCTGCTATTTTTTTTTCAAAATATTAATTACCTTTCATTGAACTTAGTAAACAAGAGGTCAAATTTCAAAAGTGAAAAAATAATGTTGTTCAAACAACATTCATCAATAAAAACACATTGTCTTTAGAAGATATTACAGCAGCTTACTCTGAGCAACTCTAGAATGGCTACGCTTTGAAGAAGGGTTTTACAGGGTGACAAGAAGATTCAATTTCATTCTGTTATTCTCCCTGTGATGATATGTCCAAGTTGAGACATATAAAGTAGTTATTATGCCTATGCCAAGCTGCTTTTTAAGATAAAGAATGCCCCGAGTCCAACAAACGGAGCTTAGGACTTTGTCCCTGATCTCATCCTCATCCTTGAAGTGAATACAAATCTCCCTCTGCTTCCTTCCTCTCTAGCCACACCAGTTTGGTGCCTTGGCTACACAATAGCAATTCTCATAATGAGAGGTGGGACAATGGCCATCTCCCTCATACCTTCTAAACTGATGGTTACGTCACTTTCTCAGGAGAGAGGGAATGGAAAATGCCCTGAGGTTATTATATGAAAGGCGTCTATTTTCTTCCCTACTTGTATTTTTAAAGTAAAACTAGATACAAAGTTGGTCACATGTGAGGTATAAAGCCTTTAGCCAAACTGTCTGTGAGAGCTGGTTCTGTACTCTGAGCCCTACTCCCACACACACACTGAAAGCGCAGAAGATGTATGCATGGCCAAAAGACAAAGGGCATCTGGGACACCTCTTCCTTGAGTCAGTTTGGGATCTACCACACTCATGTGCAGACCATCAAGAATCTCAGTACAACTTAATTCCTCCCCTTGATTTTGAGGGAACTGATGTTTTTCATTCAGGTTTTGAATTTGCAAGGTGCTTCCAAGGGCGAGTACCAAGAAATTACCTTATTTACATGTTTTTCGGAACTGATCACTATATAGTTAGTAGGTAGGTTTTATATGTAATGTATTACTCGGCTTTCTTTAAGCTCACACCCCATACACTTCTACGCTTGCACCCTGCAGTGTTAATTCCACATGTGAAGAGAAAGACCATCATTATCAGTTCACAGAAACAAACAAACAAAATACTATTTCAGACAAAAACACATTTTCTTAATTTTCTGTTATTCAGTGATAGACAATTTTTTTTTACTCTAAAAAGATACAAAGATACTTGGGGGATTTCATTAACCTGTTGAATAAAAGCAGCAAGTCTTCAGCTGCAAGGTCTTTAATTTTTTGCAAAATTTATAGTTAAAAAGAAGGCAATCTTCATTTTTGCAAGATGTATTTTAGAAAATATTTTAAATACACCTGCTGATGTTTCCACTACATACAGTCTGGTTTGCTCTCTATGCCACTGTTCCAGAAAAACAAAAGATTTAAATACTCATGATACAGATCAGAAGGGGTTGGAAGTGAAACTGATGTTTAAAACACAGTGGATTGTGCTTGGGTGATAAATGAGCAGCATGAAGATTAGCTTATCTTTAGACTAGAAATCTGCAAATGCTCTGATGTTATGGTGCATGCTAGGAGCAGGCTGCCAATATAAATGTTGCCTTACTGAAACCTGCTTGATGCTGAAACTAAGATGCCAGGACTGGTGCCCTGATGTGATTTAAATCTGTGTCTTTAATTACAAAATAACTGTTTAGCTTTTAATTATTTAATGCTGAATCAGAACCTCAAAAAAGAGCATTTTTTCAACTGCATTTCAGCATTTTCTTAGAGTCGTATGAGCACTGAAACATTAAGGAATCTCAGATGATGAAAGCAAGTTAAACAATATCAAAGTTCTGTTTTATTTGGCTTTGACAGAATGAAGCTCTCTTTCTAGCCTAAGTTGGGGAGAACAGGGAAAACCCAATAGTAAATGTATAGCCTTACACTCCACTTGTGAAGGGCAACTGTTGAGTGCTAGATCCTCGTGTCATCTCAAACCAAAAGCTATACCTCTTTGAAATGTGTACTATCGAAGACAGGAAATCTATTTGCAATCTTAACCACAGACTAACTTTTCAAAACATTTGTCTAGTGTTTAAGCATAAAGATAATCTTGTGGGTAGGGCACTGGACTGGAATTCTGACCTCAAAACTCAGCTGTATGGAACCTCAGCAAGACATGTAGAGCCAGTTATAAATGAAAGTGCCTATAAAAAACGATTCAAAAGTGTATCTATCTGTCACTGGTGGTAGGTGACTGCATCAAAATTTGTAATCTCAGAACTTCTGTTTGGTTATTGCTTAAATTCCATAGGCACTTTTCTCTTTTTGGTCAAGATTCCCAACACTGTATGTGTTGTACCTCTTATTGTTAACCACTATGTCAGTCTCAAGCTGCCTCCTAAGTATGTTTTTCTTCTGTTTGAGGAACTTGTGGGAGCTGAGGATTTGGGCTGCTAATCTTGCATCATCAAAACCAAATCAACAAAATAATAGGTCACACACGGACTGGCAGGGTTGTTTTCCTTATCTATCACTCAGAAAAGTGTTCTCAGAACTTTTGCAAGCATGACATTTCAGGGATTCATCCACCCTTGTGGGACAAACGTCCACTCTGTCACTTCGTAATTGCAAGGAAATAACTAAACACAGTAATTTAACTAGTTAAATTTAAAAAGTTTCAACTGGTTGTAAATTTTTGCTTCTAGTACTTCAGAATAGTTAGTTGCCCCTCACTAGTGTCAAAATTCTACAATGCTCTTGACCCACTTATGGCCCATTTGGCCATTAACTTCCCACATAAACTAACCTACAGATCAGTTCGTCTGCCAAGGCAGTATAAAATCTATGTTCAAGTCCGTTCTGTTTTATTGTTCTGCACATCAAATAAGATTGACATTTCTTATAGAATCAAATACTAAGCAGTAAAGATTTCCCTTGAAATTGTAGACCTAAACTGTTTAAGAAGTTTAAGCCTTTCCTATTACTTTGTTCTTTCCATATTGCAACCCTTTCCTTCTGTCACAGACAGAATTATGTACAGCAAGGATATTTTCAGGGCTCCCACGGATAAATATCCAGGACCTCTATACAGTTAACACTGAGATCTGCAGAATGTTCTCTCTACTTGAAATATATGTCCTGAAGAAGTGAGCTGTCATTGCAAAAGGCACCACAGAAGCCTGGCTATCCAGCTTGGACTAGGTACTAAGGCTAAAGGTGAACAGAACTGTCTGAAGACTTTAATCTCTTCAGGAAAAGTAATGTCTTTATTATGTGCCATTTCCTTCCACAAAATGTCCATAATCTTTACAGGAACTTATGTGGCAACAAATAACAATGAAGGTGTTGTTATTAAAAAATATGACTTCTCTTAGTTTAGGCACTATTTTAAGCAATTGTATTTTAATATCAAAAACAACTAATGGATATTTTCTACTCTTTGCCCTCTACAGAAAGAAAGCAGTTGCTCATTTGCTATTTCTCTGGTCCAACTGGACTCACTGGTATGAATTAAGCCCTCAGAACAAGATGCAATTAATCTAACTGAAGGCAGTTAAGCATATTTCATGAATCTGATACCAAAGCTCTAAAGTACAGCTCCTCCACTCTGACCCTGAGGAGGTCTGTGTGGGGTTTATAAATTCTTGTGTTTTACAAGTCGTTCTTCAAATGCTTTGTTTGATACTGTTGTTCAGTGCTTAGGATCAAAACATTGTTACTGGATGTTCATCCCAATTCAAAATACCGCGGCATTAAACATTTTCAGCCGAACATAGCATCTAGAGAATGTTCCATATGTTTGGCCGACAGAGAACAGCTTATAACACTATTGCAATTACCTCCTCTACAGATGGTACATGCTGTATGGATTACAATGTTACTTGTTCTGTTGCTGTGGACTCAGTTTGAATTGTCTGTGAAACATTTGAACCCTAAATCAATTCTTCTCCCTCTCAAAGAAAAAGAAAAAATATTTCAAAGGGAATTTTTGCAAAATGGCAAGGGTCAGGGGGGCTAGGGTAACCTTTCACTTTGTATCAAGGACAGAAGGCGTGCTGAATAAAGCAAAGAGGAAGCCGCCTAAATAAAACAACTTTTTCTCTTCTGACCTCATACATCAGAAAGAAAATCTTCATGGAAACAAACTATAATGGAAGGCAGACTGTGTTCAACCATGTCTTGTATAGATCTCCAAGGATGGCAATTGTTCTCAAGAACAACTTTTCCAACATCAGTGGAAGACTGAGCCAAACTCTTATCTAACACGTAATCTTTAAAACCAAATTGTTCATGGCTAGGAGAATTGTAAAATATTATAGCAAAATGGTTTTCAAGGTGAGTGTTGAGCCAGATGACAAAGTAATGTCATGGCTTGATCAAGTCTTATATAACTGTTTAGGTATGTGGGAACGTTAGATGTCAGTTATTCTTGCTCACATTTATCTTTATACGTGAACTGATCATTACTATTACTTTTGTATTTGTATTTAGACAAACCATTTTGATAAAAAGGTCAAATGACTTTTTTCAAAATTTTATCTTTTAATCTTGATCTTGTGTTGCAATTACTCCCAGAAGTTATTGTGGTTTCCTGCACAAAATTATATCCTTAAGCATACCAGTTCAGCATTTAATACAGACACAGGACAATAAAAAGTCAGCAGCAGGAGACAATATGTTTTATATGTGCAGTTAACTTTACACAGTGCTGGAAAATATTGGCAAGTGGCAGTTAATTAGGGTACCCCTGGATTCTTACAATGTATCACAAAGAAACACAGGCACAAAGCACTTATTTACAGTAGTTGATTTTAGCAACTGTTTTTTCAGAGGTACAGTCTTAACATATTAGAATACAATTTCAGTATGTTCTAATTTTGCTAATACAATTACTATTTCTTTCTTGCATTCTTTGATTACTTTTAAATAATTTCCAATTAATAATTCTATGAAAAGTGGTTTTGTTTGAGACATCTCAGAAATAACTACAGACATATTTGATAACAATATTTTTACCATGTAGGCTCTGAGTCTGTGAGTTTTCAAACAGCACCAAAGGTAGAGGATTTTCTGCTCCACTGCACAATATCTAGATCTGGAAATAGGATCAGTGATGAAAAGAACCCTGTAAAACAAAAGGTAACGTATAGATATATCAGCAGTAGGACATTTCAATTTGTGGCCTGTTGAGACTCCATCTTAACATGAAACTGCTGGAAATGCTGGACTGAAAGGCTTTCAGTAAAAAAATGAAGAAATGATCTGATGGTCATACCTTCCTATTTTCTACTTAGTGGTGCACTCAAATTCCAATGATTTATCCCCACCTAGCTAATATTGTATGCAAAACTTGTATGCAGAAACCATATCTCATTTAATTTTATGTCCTGATAAAAATTTTTAACAAGAAATTAAACTAGCAAAGTCATGTCTCTAACTTAATGCAATGAGAGCAAAAACTTACCTGACAGTAATTTTCTGGTTTAGTAACTTGTGCAAGGATATTTTTATGTATTAAAACACAGAATAATATTTGAGACACCTTCTGAAAATTATAACTGCTACCTACACTGTAGCATGCCAGTGTACAATGTAATCCCTCACTGTCTGAAAAGGACTAGTTCAGGATCTGATTGAAAGGTCTCTGCAGGTACTAAAGGAATTTCTAGAAATATTTGATCAGAAATTTGCAGCTTAAGGTGAAAATGGTAAAAAGAGACAGCTCAAAAATACCTTAATTTATTAAAAATACTTGACACCTACAAAAAAATCCTCCAGAAGAATCAACTTACTTTTTCATTGATTCTAGGCTGACATTTCTTTAGTTTTATGATTGCATTTTATTAGGAAAGTAAATCCATAATATGTTAATCCCATATGAATTCCACAGAACTTGACCATGCTGTACTTTCACCAGTGTGAATGTATCTTAACAAATACTGCCTTTACTTTTAGTGAGTACTACAGGCAGCATAACTGTGTTTAATAAACAATAATTTCTGTTGCTACTCTAGCAGAAGTGTTCTATTGAGTTATTATTATATTCAAAACTGTTAACTTTTGAGTAACACATTTTTTTCTTACCAGAACAATATTTTGAGTTTATTGACAACATTGTTTTTTTTTTTTGCCAGCTTGATTTTAAACTACTGACAATTGTCTCATTGCAAAATCTTCAGAAAAACAGCCATTTCTGCCATTCTCTTTTTAATTTTCTTATTTCTACCAGAACTACACATAGCCACAAAACTGCTGTTGGCAATTTGTAAGCACATATGGGGATATGGACTGTGCATGACATAATGCCATGTACAGGGGTCTACAGTTCTTTTAACCCCTCCTGCTGAATCCATTCTGAATAGAGGAATAAAAAATTCTGGGATTACTCTTGTGTTTGGATGTTTTGTCATAAATTTACATTTGTTTTCAGTTCTAAAGGAAACCACAGAGAAACAAACCAATACCTAGACCCCCCTCTGACAGGAGACACTGCTCCACTAACTTTTGTGGCACCTGTGCTCTCTTATATCTGTTTAGGATCTATTTCAGTGTGTCTGTGTTAACTCCAAGGTAGAACCTGAACCTGTGTTGAGCTCTCCTGCACAATGAAAGATACAAAATGAGCAAAACAAAAAAGATGTTTCCATGTGAGAAACTGACATGTGTTTTGTCTTCTAAACTTACTCAAGGAAAAATGGCTCTTGCCTTTGAACACATGAAGGTGCTTTCAAAGTTCAAAATGCAATTCACAGAAAATGAAGGCAGCACATATTTAAAGTTACATAAGCCAGTTTTATAATGTTTAGATTCTTCATCCAGAAAAAGTACTGAAAAGTTCTTTGTGACAAACTTTCACTAATAACTTGGAACAAAAGAAAGGAATTCTGCCCTGTACCAACCTGCTAGAAACCTTTCAGTGTGTACCTGTCGGATATGTATGGCTCAAGGAAAATGCACACTCTTGCATTTTCAGTCTCTCTCATATTAAAAGAAAAAGAAAAAGAAGAGAATTGTGCCAATGGGCATTCTCTGTCCTTATGAAGTAAATAGTATATTGATCCAGATAGCTTACAAAGAGTTTACAGTTAGGCCAGCAGTTCAGAATATTAATCCTTGGTTTCCAGACATTAGTTTAGTAGATTAGGGTGCAATAAAATAAATTCTTTACTTTGTTTATGCTCTGCTAAAAATTAATTACAATTTGAGAACAAATACATACTTTCCTTCAGGCATTTAGGAGTACCATTGCTATGTAACAAGATAGTATAATTTCACACTACTGGAAAAGCAGGATGCAAATATTGATCCTTACGATATAAACTGATGTTATCCTGACTAGCATTTGCTTATGACGTCTGGAAGAATGCTATCCTTCTTTGTAGGAAGGATACTGTAATGCTGTGAGCTTATTTTACTTTAATTATGATGGACAGTCTGTCAGACCACAAAGACGTAAGTAATTAAACTTGACTTTGATCCTTTAACATGGTTCTTTCTCTCTTCCTTTTCAGAGCTGATGTATCTTTGTTTTTCCTACATTTTACTTGAATAAAAAGTATGCTAGATAGGCAAGTCTTTCCTGAAGTATATTTTTAAACCTTCTTGTTCAGATATAAATAGTTTTACAGATATGTCTATTTGACTTATCTCTAACCAACTAAAGGGCAAGTGTAAAACGTGTTATTTTAGGATGGCGTTGTCACTCTCCAGAGGTAATAACCCTGTTGACCATCAGAGGGAGTCACTCAGACTAAGAGAACAGGTGAGAAAAATCTCACCCTTAGTTTTTCAGCAGAATGAAATATGTACTTTCAGATGTATCAACAGGCATTTTTTGGACACATGCCACTTTGTAGCCATGGGGAAAAAAACCACACTAAGATCAAGTGATGTGTAATTTTATATGCTATGGTTTCTGTGGGAAGCATTTTTCAGAAACTCTACACACATCACAAAATTTACGTTATTTTAGCTGAGCATAAACAGAATGAGTAAGGAAGATTATAAAGTACCTCTGATATGACTACACTTTAGATACCCTTGTAAGTGTCTTCTAAGCATATACCTAGTCTGAAAAGAAAATCTTGCTCCTACTGCTTCTTACATACAGTCTCAAGAACTGGAGACCTGAAAGTAGTTCTCTTCTGCCCATGAAAAGGCACAGAGTGTTTGAACAAACTGTGCATTTTGAGCAAGTTAAATCTGCTGAAGCATTTGTAGTCCCTTATGTCAAGTTTTTAAGTTTTTTAAGTATAGCAGTTTTAAATCTATATCATCTCCTGACATACAGGATCCAGTCCATTATAGGAGTGAGCATTAACCGGTAGTTAAATTTACACAAGCAAAAGCTGAAGCAGATCTCTTCAATACTCCAAATTGGCTGATGATTTTTTTATTTTCTTTTTATAATACTGTTGCATCTTAATCTACTACTGAAAGAGCAAGGTAGCTTCATGGGGCAAAAAGAATTCAGTAAAAAGGGAGTGAATAAGCCAGAAAAGCTGAGAAGAAAAATTGTTAAAACTTAGAGAGTATATTGAAAATCACAGATTTTTTTTCAGTTATTCTTTTACTGGTCTTTATTGTTCATAGTGAAAAGATACAGTATATGAAACTCTAAAGAGTTCAATAAAATATGTTGGTTTGCAAGTTGCATGTAAGACAAATTAATCATGTCAAGATGTACAGCAGTGTGCTAATGTGGTGATTTTGTCTGGAATAGAGTTAATTTTCTTCATAGTAGCCAGTACAGGGCTGGTTTTAGGATTTTTTATAAGAACAGTGTTGAATATACAAGGATGTTTTAGCCACACAGCGTCAAGGTTTTTCTGAGCCTCACCCCACCCTATCAGCAAGGTGACTGGGGGTGCACAAAAAGATGGAAGGGGACACAGCCAGAACAGCTGCCACCAACTGACCACATGGATATTCCATCCCATATGACATCAAGCTCAGCATGGAAAGCTGGGGGAAGGAGGAGGAAGGAGGGGGTGTTCATAGTAATAGCATTTGTGTTCCCAGGTCACCATTATGTGTGACAGATGCTGCTTTCCGGGAGGTGGTTGAACACACCTGCTTGCCCATAGGAAGTGGCAAATGAATTCTTTTTTTGTTTGTTTTGCTTTTTTTTTTTCCCCTATTAAACTGCCTCTATTTCAACCTACAATTTTTCTCACTTCACTCTTCCAATTCTCTTCCCCATTCCCGCATGGGGGAGAATGGGTGAGTGGCTGTATTGGGCTTAATTGCCATCTGGAGTTAAATCATGACATCTATTAACCCACTTCTGAAGATACTGAAGTCTCTCAGGCTTTGGTCTCCAGACTAACGTGGCATCCAAGAAGCATATGAGCAATCTGCCAATGTGCACCATTGCACAGATGTCTCAGTGCAGCTTCCACATGTTCCAGTTTTAAAACTGTCTGACATTTCTGGTTGAGTATGTAGTGGCTAAACATGTGCAGGAGCAATTTTTTCAAAATGATGCATTTAGTTATTTTTAAATGTTTGTTTCCCTGAGTAACCAAAAGTACCAGTCCACAACCACTACAGGGTGGATTGGAAAGGCTTGAAAAATTACATTTAAAAAAACAATGCAATGCTTCAATTAGAGAAGTGTGGAAGAACATCTGAAAGCAGTAACTTCCTTTTTCTTTCTTTTTATTTTTATTTCTGTTTATCCATTTGCACTACTGTAATTTGAAAAAGAACCAAACAGGTTTTTCAAATATTATGAGAACAAATATGCTGCTGGATTGAGTACCTAAGCATCAGGCCAGGAGAACATTTTTACAACCACATTATAATTCCCTGAAAGATATCAAATGTCTTATTAATGAATGGGCAATAACTCAGGTTTTAAAGCAGTTCTATTCTGCTTTGCATTGTTGCATTTATACCCAAAGCTTCTGCACTGTTTGAGTGTGCAAAAGGGCAAATATGTTGCCATTATTGTTTGTAGAATGCCATCATTGTTTGTGGAACTCTTGTGACCCAAATGGAAAAGTCTCTTTGACTTTTGGGCAATTTTCTTTAATACTCCTTTCATGTTTTAAAGCAATTTTGTTCAGCACTTTGAGAATAGAATGTTCAGGTTTTTTGTTTGCCATATTTTTCTTCTTGTCTTACCTTTTCCATTTTTTCCCACTCATTTAGGCCTCTCCTATTCAAAGTCTCTCTTTCTGTTAGAAACAAACCAGAACTGATTGACAGTCAATAATAACCCCTTGAAAATATCTCTGCATCTATTTTGCAATAACTTACAATACTCTTGAGGCACTCTATACAGGATAATTAAAAATGAAAGTATATTATTTTGAATAAAAGTATAAAATAGCTGTACCTTTTATTTTTCAAAATACAAGAAACTGTGAAAATATATTTAACAGAATGTATGCAAATATGAACCATAATCCACCAAATTAAAATCTATTACTTATTTTCATATTGACTTACTTCAACATCTCATAAAATTGCTTTGCCAAATGCAGTTGCCCTGTATCATCAGGGATTATACACTAAATTGCAAGGAGAAAAACCTTGCAGACCGGTATGCTGTAGGTCCACCAAAAACTGCACAGTAGATGGTCTGTAAAATGTCTACCTAAGGCTAATGCTACTGAAACAAAGGATGATATTATTGCTCTTGGAATGACAAGTCAAATTTTTGCCTAAATTATGTTGCTGGATGACTCACTGCTGGTCTTACATCACACAGAATAATTTAATCCCTCAGGTTTGGCTAAATTAAAAATTACATGTCATGGAGTGATTTTAATGGCTCTTTCACTTTCATAGAAATTTTACATTAAAGGATTACAGTTATTTCAGTTTCCTAAGAATCAATACACAATATTTAATATTCTAGCTAATACTAAATTACTAATTAAATAGATATGGAAGGATGAGCTCATTATTTCCACAACTCTTTTTCTTGTACTGAAAACATCATTAGCTTTAATGTATAAGTAACTATCACTCTATATCTTACCTCCCACTGTAGAAGGAGAAAATACACAAATCAAGAATGGAAAAAAAAAATGCTTTGTGGAAGATTTAACCCCAAAATAATGGAGCCTGAATGGGAATGGAAAAGGTTATGGTGCAAACAAATTAAGTTCATAACCATTACTGCATCTGCAGACAGGCAGTGCTCAGTACTCATTGGCAAGTCTGAATGTTTCAGACAACATAACCAAAATTAGTGAGTCCAGGACTTTGTGTTTTATGAAAGGATGGAAGGACTCTATTTAAATATGAGCCCACTCAAACATTGTGGTTGTCATGTTTGTTTTCGTTCTAGGGGAATGACAGAGGAAAACAATCCTGCTACAAAAGTGAATTCAAAATGACTCACAGAAAATGATATGGAGAACAAGAAAAGAAATATAAAAAGACACAGATCAAACAAAGAACAAATAAAATTCAGATGGAAAGCCAACAGGTGGAAAAAAACCAACTAGTAACAAGCATCTGCTTTTGCTCTCTCTGGAATGTCCCTTACACCTTATAACAAGCACAGGATTATTCTGATTTTAGCTAAAAAACCCTCACATATTTTAAGCAGTAAGTTTTTTATGCACCTTCTAAAAGACCTCAGTTTTCAGCCCTTACCATATCAACTGATCTAAGATACAAGCAATACAAGTGTAGCTCTTCCTGTCATTTGACAATGCATTATACATTTGAACAGCGAGGCCATAAAATTCAAGCAATTTTGCAGCTTGATTTGGTAACCGTTTTTTTGCTTGGGCGCGTGATCAAGAAGCTGAAGCTACATGTTGATGTCAGGTTGTGCCTGAGCCAGTGTTTGTTGTTTTATAAAAAATGGAAAGTGTATTTCAGAGTCACATTGAAGAACAACACCAAGTTTCAAAATACTTTCACAAATCATGATTCAAGACAGCTTGTGCTTGTAGAGATGATGTCGTAATACACAAAATACCCAAAGCAAATTGCTCAGTTTTAAGTGAGGTGTTAAAGGAATAAAAATTGCTGAAAACCTACAAAGCATCTCTAACAACTGGAAAACAGCCACAGTCTAAGCTGACAAATACCAGAAAATGGTCTGCTCAAACCTAGCAGTGCTGAATGTGAGCGTCTTTTAGCCATGCATTAAGAAACCTAATTGATGGTCTCATGTCTGTTCTCCTGTCATCATCTAGCTAAGCAGTAGATGCAGTGGATTCTGTGGGTATCATCCTATACTGCACAAGCATATACATCTGGGTCAGCACTAGAAAACTTGAGGTCAAAGAAAGGTGTCTTACATTTAAATTAGAAGCCTGTGGGTTTTGTGACAGTTGTTTGTCATAAAAACCACAGTTTTGATCTCTCACAGACACATTTCCTGCACAAAAGAGACCTGGCAAAAAGGAATTTCATAGAATCACAGAACGGTTTGGGTTGGAAGGGACCCCAAAGATCATTTAGTTCTAACCTCCTTGCCATGGGCAGGGTCACCTCCCACTAGACCAGGTTGCTCAGAGCCCCATCCAGCCTGGATTTGAACACTTCCAAGGATGGGGCATCCACAACTTCTCTGGGCAACCTGTTCTTGTACCTCACTACCCTCACAGTAAAGAATTTTTTCCTGATATCTAATCTAAAGCTACCCTGTTTCACTTTAAAGCCATTACCTCCTGTCATACATGCTGTTGTAAATAGTCTCTCTCCATCCATCTCATAGGTTCCCTTCAGAATGATTTCTGGATTATTAATAACTCTGATTATTTCAGATTTTTTTAAGAATTGTTTCTCATAATTATATTAAATATGTCAATGAGGATCTTCATCCTGGGATTTTGGAGGTCATCAACTACCCTAGCCCAGATAAACACAATCTGAATGCTAGAAAAGCACAGAGACCGGTACCACATGTCATGTTGTAGGTCACTGCCTTATTTTTTAGAGTTAGGTAACTCACTAGTATAGACAGGGTTCACATAATGCTGGTTGGAAAGTCTCAATGCCTGGAAACGTTACACTAATTGGCAGGGGGAACAAAATCGTTTCTTTCTAATTGTTACATATCTCTGCAAAATATTACAGAAACATAAAAATTACAAATACATACATATCTGTATCTAAACCTATATCTATCTATATCAATACAGATATAATGCATTCACTTCCCTGGAAATAGCAGCTCCAGCAGTAAATCCAAGCTGCCACCTACTTACAAAGCTTCAGAGATTCGAGTGACGAGCTTGCTAATCTGTTTCTTATTGTTGTATATTTCTAAAATTCATTTCCTTCTTAGGTCTTATTCTAAAAATCACATGAAGACAGGCATTCTCCAAAAGTTTTGCATGTCTTTGATTTTGGACAGACAGACAAAAATAACTTATTTTCTTGTGATCTATTAGCACATCTGATTTTAATAATTTTCCAGTTCAGTCATAGCTTAAATCAGAAAATAAAAATATTTCAGAATGCACAAGGGCTTTGTTATTTTGGGTATTCATTCTCTACTAATCATTATGGTATCCCAGGTGCTTTAATGCTAAATATATCTCTCGAATATTCTAAACATGAAATTGTCTCTCTTTTGCGCTTTACAAGTTAAGAACCGGACAGAAGTGGATACACTTCATAAAAGGTAAGGTGAAATGCAAGTGAACAAAGCACCTTTGTTCCCTTTCAAAGAGTGTCAAGTGTCAATAACTACCCGCAGTATTCTAGCTTTCTTTCTCATTCTGTCATAAGTCAGACCAATAGTCTGTGGTTTTCTGACTCCCAGACCAGTGCTATAATCGTGCCTGTAACAATGTACTCTCAGATGGTATGCCGATATATGTGTATGTGTGATGTCTCTCTGCATATACCATACACATCCATCTCAAAAAACTTTGATATGCCACTTGTAGCTCACTTCTCAGATACTTGAAAAATTAACAGTTCAGAAAAAGAGTTATGGGATTTACATATTAATGACCTTAGACATCAACTGGGATAAGTCTGCATTTCGTGGATAAGTCAGAATTTCATGGACTTATATTGGCCAAAGTCAACTCTAAATGATTGTAAATATATACATACATACATACATACATATATATATGTATATGTACACACACACACACATATAATGTATAGGAGCACAGACTCATAAAATCATCATGGTTGGAAAAGACCATGTCCAGAGGTACCATATGTGTATTATTTTAACACTCCCAGGGATGCTGATTCTGCCGCTTCCCAAGGCAGCCTGTTCCAATGCTGGACCACACCTTCCATTAAAAATTTTCGTAATGTCTAATATGCTCTGGAGTAACTTGAGGCCATTTCCTCCTGTCCTATCTCTAGTTGACCAGAAAAGAGGCCAACCCCCACCTCACTACAACCTCCTTTTAGGTAGTTGTAGAGAGTAATAAGGTTTCCCCTGAGGGTCTTTTTCTCCAGACTAAACACCATCAACTCCCTCCTCATCAGACTTCTGCTCCAGATCCTTCCCCACCTCTGTCCTCTGGACACACTCCAGCACCTCAATGTCTTTCTTTGAGTGAGTAGCTCAAAACTGAACCTAGGACTTGAGGTGCGACCTCACCAGTGCCCAGTATAGGGGGAAAATCACTTCCTTGGTCCTGCTGGTCACAACATTGCTGATCCAAGCCAGGATGCCATTGGCCTTCTTGGCCACCTGGGCACACTGCTGGGCTCATGTTCAGCCACTGTCAACCAGCACCCCACGTCCTTTTCCACTGGGCTACTTTCCAGCCATTCTTCCCCAGCCTGTAGTGCTGCCTTGAGTTGTTGTGACCCAAGTGCAGGACTCAGCACTTTGCCTTGTTGAACCTCATATCATTGACGCTTCATTCCAGCCTCTCAAGATTCACCTGCAGAGCTTTCCTACCCTCCAGCAGATTGACATATTTCATCAGTGATTTTACAGTAATTTCTACTGCAAGAAATCTTTCTACTGTAAGAAATCGTCATACTGTAAGAAAAAGCAATAAAAAGGCATTATACTTACATGTATACAGTTTAGATTCTAGGTCTAAAAAACATGTACTATAGTAGCCCACAAATCAATTAACACCAATGAAGTCTGCAAACAGGGCCAGCCAGCTCTGACAGCTGCAAGAATCACACCATGCACCTAGAACTGTTGTACAAATACTTTGACTCTCGCAGGCTGGATGCCGTGACTACTCTCCTGGGAAGCCTGCTCCAGAGACCAACCACCCTCTGGTTGAAAAACCTTTTCCTAATATCCTGCCTAAACCTCATCTGGCACAGCTTTATGCCCCTCCCTCAAGTCCTGGCACTGGTCACCACAGAGAACAGATCAGTGCCTGCCCGTTCCCTTTACCCTTGTGAGGAAAGTTGTAAACTGTGACAAGGTCTCCCCTCAGTCTCCTCTTCTCCAGGCTGAAGGTTGGTGATTGTTCAGCCTTCTAATTTTTAAGGTATCTCTGCAGGGCCTCTCTGCCCTCGAGAGAGTCAACAGCTCCTCCCAATGTATTATTGTCTGCAAATGTACTTAGCATGCCTTTAAGTCCTGCATCCAAGTCATTTATGAAGATGTTGAAGAGCACAGGGCCTAAAATGGAGCCCTGTGGAATGCCACTAGGGACAGGTCACCAGTCTGATGTCACCCCCTTCACTGTTACCCCTTGCGCCCTGCCCATGAGCCAACTGCTCACCCACCACATGATGTGTATATCCAGCTGTGTGCTGGACAGTTTGCCCAGAAGAATCCTGTCAGAGACAGTATCAAAAGCTTTACTGAAATCCAAGAAGATTACATCAGCTGGCTTCCTTTGATCGACTAGGTGGGTTACCTTGTCATAGAAAGAAACTAGGTTTGACAAGCAAGACTTTTCCCTCATGAAGCCATGCTAGTTTCACCATGAAGATGAACGCATTGTAGTTCAGGTGATTTTCAATACCTCCCAGACTAATCTTCTCCATAATTTTATCAATCACTAAATTGAGACTGACAGGCCTATAGTTTCTGGGGTCTTCCTTCTTGCTTTTCCTGAAAACTGGGACAACATTAGTCAGCTTCCAGTCAAGTGGGAACTCTCCAGATTCCCAAGACCATCCAAAAATCATCAAGAGAACCTTGTGATGACATCAGCCAGCTCTTTGAGTGTTCTCAAATGAATCCCATCAGGTCTGATAAATTTATAGAGATCTAGCTTGAACAGATTTCAGTAAATAACAAAACTGAAAAGAATAAAACAATAGGAAAGATTATTTCCTTGCATTCTGGCACTTATGTGACCTGAACATACTTTCTAATTTAGACTTTCTACCTAAACAAAGGTAATTCTCTCACAACACTCTCTGCCTCAATTTTCACAAAAAAATATGAGACAATACCTTCGAATTTAATAGAAGCTTTTGGGAATAAAATTCTTGTTACAAAATGGACAGCTGTGTACCTTGTTTGCCATTACAGTGAAAGGATGCAAAGGTCATTTTTTTGCAAGGGACTGAATCAGTGGTTATCAATAGTACGTTGGCATGTCATGATGACAGACCATTTTTCTTTACTACTCTTCTAAAATCAAAGTGACTAAAAGAAGCATCTCTAAAGTGATTTCTATTACTTTTTTCCTAAAAAAACAATCCATAAGCATATGACCTTGTTAAAGGACGGCAGAGTCTCTTAAGAGCCTGGATCATCTCAGAGCTGCAAATTAGGTCATCTTTCTTAGGTACTCCAGTAAAAAAGATCTGGTGTTTTTGGAAAGCTTAGAGAAGGATCATAATACTTTCTTTTAATGCTTTACATCATCTTCCTTGGAATATCTTGACATAATTACTTAGTACAAATAAAGTTTTGCCTTTCTAACTTGCTAGGCAATTGCCAAAATGTACAGCCTATTCTAAATCAAAATGAAATAATTTAAAGCAGCAGAGTTTTAGGGTTATTCATGATTTGGTTTTTTAGGTCACTTCCTCTGCCTTGCTCCCACTCTGTATCAGAAGATAAAACGAGCTATGCAACCTTCAAGACAGCTCCATGTGTCAGAGAGTCTCCAAAACCAGCAGAAATCTGCCCTGTGTCTGTGTCAGCAGGCATAGGATTGGAAAGACAAATGTTGTCATAACCTCCACCCACTGGAATCTGGTTGTTGGTTTAGTTAACACATCCTCTGGCTATTTGAACTGGTCACCCAAGAAGTCAACAGTAAGTCAAGTTGTCATGCATTCCTTATTAGTCATTTCCTCCCACAGCTGGATCTTCTGCATTCATGTTTACAAATCAGCTGAAATCTTGTTTGTGCTTTGAGAGTGAACTGAAGACATTAGAGGAATATCTACTGTTGAACTCTGCAAACTGAGTAGATTCCCCCATGAAAGCAAACTCCACCAATTTGCTGTTTGCCAGCTGTTTTGCTACTGCTGAATTGCATGGGTTTTACAGTATCTGGGATTTTTTTTTGTGGGTTTGTTTGGTTTATCATTTGTTTGTTTATCTGTTTTTCTTTTTTGGAGGGGGAAGGGGCATGGAGAGATACAGATGACACATCCTCTGAGCCCTTTCTACATTAAGTTCCCAGGCAAGAATTTCAGCTATTTTCAGTGAAGGAAATGCTTGAATTATTTGATGTTGTTTTCCCTTGGCATAGTAGCACTGAGCAGTTATGTTTGTTCATAGAAAGAAACTTTTTTTTTTGCTCAATGAAACACCTGGTTTTGGACAATATTTCCAGCTAACCAGGCAACTATTGAGGCTGTGTGTCAACAGAACTGCTTCCTCTTGTTTACTTTCACAGAAGAGAAAAAAAATTCTACCTTTACAAATTTCTTCAGTTTACTGAACGTAGAACAGGCAGTGTATGAAAGTAAGAAAGAGTGGGCATGATACAGAGAAGAAATCTGGAAAATTTCTAGCCAAAGCCAGCTCGTGATATTCCTCTTAACATACTGCATTTCTTGTCAAAATTACTCTTTCTCTAAAGAATTGCCTAAAACATACCCTAATCTGGCCATATCTGACTAGTGTGTCAGTCTTTTCTGCAAAGACTTTGTCTTTTCTTTTTTTTTTTTCCCTCAAATATTCTCACTGGACCTCTCTGGTTTTTGACATTGGAAAAAATTAGCTGTATTAAGAGTTGCCTGGAGACAATGTAGAATTGGGTGGAGAAAAGCAGAAAGATTTGCATTAAAACAAAAGCAGAAACAATTAAAAATGTCTAAATGTGCAGGTGAATTTTGTTTGTCTATTCTGAAAGTCACACTACTTACGCATTACTAAATATTTTTGTAAGTACCTCCTTTACATATTTAAAGTCATTCTTTAGAATCAACTACTACCTAATCATCATCTCTTTGGAGAAGTGTTTGTATTCTACATATATGTTTTATGATGTCTCATTCCCTAAAAATTATTAAATAGAGTACATGAGCTGTGAAGGTCAAACATATCTACTGAGATGGAAGAGCTGAATCTAAGACTCAGAGCTTTCTCCCTACAGCCCCCCTTCATCATTCACTGATAATAGACTTACCATTAACAGGTTCTATAAGCAAACTAAGAGATGCACACTAGCATGTGTCACTGCCCATCCACTATGTATCACCATGATCAGGACACAACCACCACTAAATTGAAGAACACATTTCTTTAAATATCACTGGGAAATTTCATTGGTTTCCTGTCACTTAATATGAAAAATGACATTTCATATTATTACTTTATGCTAAAGCTCCAGAAAAGAGTCTTCCACAACACACTTAAGCACTTTGAAATTTATAGGAGAGCCAATTCACTGTTATGGGCCATAGAGACGAAAAATCTTTCATGGAAGTTTGCTAAAATGGTGAAGAATCTTATAAAATACTACCAGGTCTCTTAAGTCTTTTTTAATGAATGAGAAGTTAGATGCAAAATAATTCCCTTGCGTGTATTGACAGAGTTGCAGCAAAATAGATACCAGTTTCATTTGTGAATATTATGAGGATGTAAATACATTTTGCAAATCCATCTGCATTGTCAGGACAACAACTTTTTTCTCAGATTTTGTATCACAACAGCTATTTTCTTAATCCAGATAGGACTTGTCTTGAACCAATCAAATATACATTATGCAGCTATTACTCCACCTGTATGAGGACAGATCAACTGCTTGACACTGAATGTTTTCTTGTGTGTTTGTTGTCAGTAACTAAATGTCACAGCAGAAGAATATGTCTATTGGCACTAAGAAATTTTTTACCTTGACAGTAAGGGTTACGCTCACACACAGGGGAATGATTTCATGCAAATTCACATTTGTGTTAATATTTCACAACCACTGCTGCTGTTTCTGCTGCTCTGCTTAAGCAGTTACCTTTCTTGTGTTCCACTGTACTAAGGGGCTTATTTCCAGAAACTGATACAAACTGAGTCATGGGATCATCTACTTCACCAGCAGACAAAAACAAGCAGAAAGAGGAGGGATATATGAATTCCAGTGCTTTGTTTATGAGAACATCCTTCCCACCATCAATATCCACATTCCGTTAACGTATGGTTTCAATTCTGCCTTTGCGTTGTGGTTCAAGCACTATAGTCAAAGCATTTATGCTCCAGTCAAGCACATTTCATTTTATATTAAATCAAGTAAGAAAAGATACTACAGCAGTTCCTGTGAAAGTTCTAGCTGTTTAGTAACCTGCTGCTCCTAATCTTTTTAATGGTACTGCAAAGCTTTTCCATTACGTAAGAGCGAATTCAATCTCTGGTAAAATATATGGGTAACATCCATGAAAAGTAAGATGTACTCCAAAATGGTTAGGGTTTTAATTATGTATCCAGTTGTTTAAAATATACATTATTTAAACTATCACCCTGTCAAAAACTTGTTTGAAAGAGCAAGAAATGAGAAAAGGAGCCTGAAAGAGAACTAATCATTAATAAATCAAAACCTCTATATATGTTCCTTCACTTTCATAGAATATACACAGTATCCAGGTTCATGGCCAAGGAATAGCCTTAAGAAAATGTTTGGAATGTGAACTGATATTGCAAAGGAACCAAAGAATCTATTAAGAAGGTATTTGAAGTTATTTGAAGCTATACTGTGGCTTGAATTCCTAGGGTCAGCAAGGGTATGCTCTATGTTAGTTTGAGCCCCGCTGGTTGTGATACAAGTGTAAGTACAGTTTACATGCAGATACCATGTAACTACACAAATGCAGGTATCTCAATCTGAAAGATGAATTTCACATTAAAGTTCTTAAGACCCAGCTTTAATTCACCTGGAGATGCATCAAATAGATGTCTTTATTTATACCAGCAAACCACTGCCTCTATAATCCTAGTTACATTTACATAGCCCATCAGGAATACTGGCAAAGTTTACTATCTATATTGATTTTCCAACACTAAGAATTCATAGATATTTTTGCAGAGCATTGCACCACCATGTGAATATATAACTCTGACAGCAAATGCACACTGAATCAGATCCAAAGACTGGATCTGCTACATTTTTCTGTTCCTTGAGTTTTTGAGATTGACATAACCTGTGGCCAAGGAAATAAAATCACCTTGATCTGCAGCTCTAGTATCTATTCTAAGAATTAGACATTCTTGATTAATCTATAAAATTTCAGTAGACAATTTATCATAACTGGTATTCTAACTGCATGTTAGAATATAACTGAACTATGTTTAGTGATTTCTGAATATAGCACCAAATCTGTAACTATCTGTGCATCTAATAGGCTGTCACAAACTAGCCCCTAGCAACAGATAATGTAGATTCCTCTGTGGAAAAAGGTTTGATTTGGTTTGAATAACACACAATTTCTCTTATGAGGATGGGAATTACTGAAGATAGAACAATTTAAATGTTGGGAAAGAATAGTAGTATGATACCTGTCCGTATCCAATTTCTGTCATATTTTCTGAAGCTTCCGGTGACTTCTGGAAAATTTGTTTCTTGCTAGAGGGGTATAAAACAGGATCAAACTATTGGTACTGCAGAACCAGTATTTATAAGACTGCGCCTGGATTCTGCATTGGCATTTTTCTTGTTTACAGCTGATGCTGGGTCTAACTTAAATCTGCTAGTGAGAGTCATAGAACGCCTTATACATTTATTAAAATGCCTTCTCTGGTTAATATGTATGATCTATTTCTCCTTCTTTAGAAATTAATAGAACAAAGATAAAATCATTGGCTTCAGTAAAGACAAGTCTAGGAGGGGTAAAATCATTGGCTTCATCTCAGTAAAGAAATGCGTCGTAATTCCAGTCTGAACCTCCCCCAGTGCAGTTGTGAACCGTTCCCACACGTATGTCCCTGCAGGGAGAAGGGCTCAGCACCTCCCTCTCTATTTCCCCTCCTCATGAAGATGCAGGGAACAATGAGGTCACCCCTCAGCCTCCTTTTCTCCACACTGGAAAGTCCAAACCCCTCAGCCACTCTCCAGGACATCTCTTCCAGCCCTCACACCAGCTTTGTTACCTCTCACCTTTGCCTACTGTGGGACAAGTTCAAAGGTCTTCACATCCTTCTCCAGCTGTGGGGCCCAGAACTGCACACAGCACTCAAGGTGAGGCCACATTAAGGCCAAGCACAACAGGATTATCCCCTCCTTGGGCCAGCCAGTTGTACTGTGTTCGATGCACCCCAGGATGGGTTTTGCTTTCTCGGCTGCCCTGGCACACGCTGCTGACTCAAACTGAGCTCTGCATTAGCCGCCAACCCCACATTCTTCTCCGCAGCGCTGGTGCCCAGACACTGCCTTCCCAATCAAATTGGGTGCTCAGCTTTACTCTCTCCTAGGTGCAGAATCCAGTATTTGGAGTTGTTAAATTTCATGCCATTAATAATTGCTCAATGCTGCAGTCTATTCAGATTCCTCTGCAAGGCCTCTTGTTCCTCCAGAGATTCAACTACGTCCACTGCCTTCCCTTCATCCACTAAACTGATCTTAATCATAGAGGGATAGTAAAATAGTTAAAGAGACCTTTCTCTTTGTGAACCCATGCTGACTGTGCTTGATGATGGCACTGCTCATTAAACGCCAATAGTACCCAGTATAATCATAATTTTTCCAGGAACTCCGTTTAGACTAACAAACAAGTGAATAATTCTGTCCTGGTTCCAGCCAGGATGGGATTAATTTTTTCAGTAGCCAGGAGGGGGTATAGCTAGGACCCAGAAGTTATTCTGTACCCCCTCACCTCATTGCTGGGGACAAGGGGAAAGGAGTCTATTTCCAGAAGGAAGGGCTCCTTTCCGGTCAGGGCAACATGGCAGCAGTCAGGTCATGAGCTCTGCCGTGAGCATTTTGGCACATGACTCACTATCTCTTTTGTACACTTTTTTTAATCAATATCGTTGTTGTTGCTGATCATCTTTTTATCTCATTGCTGTTTCTAGTAAACTGTTCTTATCTCAACCTGTGAACTTCACCTTTTGTGCCTCCAGTTCTCCCCTCCATCCCGCCACAGCAGAGAGAGGGAAGAAAAGTGGGGGAGCAAAAGAGCAGTGCGTGGTTTGGAGAGTCTCAGTGAGGGCACTGAATTGCAGAGCACCATTCCTAAACACAACAAGTTCCCTGGTTTGTCCCTTCATTTTTGTAAATTGGATAACACTGGCTAGCTTCCAACCTGCAGGGACTTCCAAGACCTTTAATAGATGATCAAGAGGGGTACTGCCACAACATTCATCAGATCCCTCAGTACTCTTGAATGAATTCCACCAGAGCTTCTGAAATTGAGAACATTCAGTTCGTACAGCTGGTCTCTTACAATTTCAGTGTCCACAAATGGAAAGTCACAGTTCCTGCACTTCTGGTCCACTGACTCAGGGCACCAGGTAGCCCCATATATATCAGTACTATTACAGGTTGAGGCAAAAAGCCACACTGAATGCCTTCACTTTTTATTCATTCCTATCGGTCAGCTGACTATCTTCAATGAGTAATGGTTCAATGTTTTCTTTAGACCTCCTCTTACTATTAGCGTGCTTTAAGAAACCTTTCTTGCTGTCTGACACAACACTGACCAGTCTCAACTCTAATTCAGCTTTGGCCTTTCATGTCTTCTGCCTGCATACAATGAATCACAGCTCTGTAATGTTCCTGCAAAGCCTGACATTAGTTCCACAGATCATAAAATTTTCTTTTCCTTTTGAGCTCCACGAGGAGTTCCCTGTTCAGCCTGTTCTGCCTGCTTGACTGACTGAAAATACAATGGGATTGCCTGCTGCCGTGCTTCTAAAAGGGGGGTTCTTAAAGACAGACCGGCACTGATGAACTCCTAAGGCCTCAAAAGCAAATTCCCAGGGCAGTCTGCTAGATGGTTTCTTGAATATCTTAAGGTTTGCTCTCCTGAAGTCCAGGGTGGCAGCTCTACAATTCTTTTTTCTCATTATATTGAACATGTTAAACTCAACCATTTCATGATCACTGTGGCCAAGACAGACATCTACCATCACAGCCCCCACAAGTTTCTTCTCTATTCAGAAATAGCAAGTCTAGGAGGACAATCTTTCTAGTTTGCTCACTTAGCATCTATGACAAGAAGCTATCTCCTACAACCTTCAAGAATTTGAATAAACAGACATAAAAAGAGAGGGAGAAATTATGTTCCCATTTACTAAGTTCATTTGTTGAAGAGAATCAAGCATTCTGGAATATAAACAAAATTGTTTTAAATAAGTGTGTCATCTGAAAGTTTCTTGTGGGCAAAATAGCTATCATTTCCTGGAGTGGAGCCTAGCTTCACTCTAATAAAAGTGACTCCAGTACTATGAGAAAGAACTGGAGACTGGAAATTAAAAAAAAAACAACCAACCAACCCAACAAACAAACAAAAAAAAACCCTAAACATTTGACCACATTTCAGTCTTGTGGTTCAGGAAGTGATGGGGAGACATAAAATTAACTGAAATCCTGCCAAAACTTGCAGAGGAGCTGTCACTTCCTAAAGAACAAGGCATGCCTCAAAACCACTGCGTGGTTCTTGTACTCACCAAACAATGGACTTCGTTTATATGAACAAGGTATTCAGGAGCATGGGGTGCTATTTCCACAGTTCAGCTTCCTGGGATTACAGTAACTGACCCCTAAACAAAATGTTCCAGCAACTTGCGTCACAACTAAGAATTTTTAGTCAATACTATATTTGAGGATGCATCATTTTCTATTAATTCTTAGGCTTCTCTCTACATGCAGCTGAAAACACATATTTTCCTGTAGGAATTAAATGTTGTGATTCAAATACCAAAAATAACACAAAGGAACTACATTCCCAAGTTGCTTCTGTTACTCTGAATATTGATTATGTTCCTAGTGGTAGCAGCAGTTACAGTGCCTCAAAATAGGTCTTAGTTTGTATTCATAAGTAAAAGAAAAAGTGAGTTTCTACAAGCTCATATTACTTTTACTGGAACAAATCTTGCTTTTGACACTGTGAAATCTCCCTGACAGCACTTGAGTTAATGTAAGTTCATTTCATGGGAGCAGGGGGTTACGGGCACTGGGATACAGATGTCAGGACACAGAAATTAGGATTGCATGGACCAGAGTTTGTGGAGGACTGGGCAGTGAATCACAGGGTTATGCATAATACCCATCATTAAAACCAGGGCAGGAAAAACAGCTGTTGGAATGTCTACAGCTTCAGGGTTTCTTTTCACAGAGCCTATTAGTTGGAAAGAATTAATTTACAGTAATAGAGTACAACTGGCCTCTGAGGGATTTTATAATTTTGTAAATGATTGCTGTTTCATATCCATAACTAAAGCATTTATTACTTGTAGTACAGCAGGCTAGTTGAGAAAATCATACAGTAAGCAAGGCAAATTAAAGTGGACATGACCTTTACTCCATTTCTTGCACTATGAGAGAACTGGGGAACGAAAGGCCGAACCTGAATAAATGCTCATTCCCACAGAAGTTTCTCTATTGTTCTGGAATTGTAAGTCACAAAGAAAAGATATGAACACTGAAGGCACTGGTATAAGAAAGATGACAAAAATACTACTAGGAGAAAAATGCAACCATTCTCAAGAAACTCTTGGACAGCAACATTAAACCAAAGTAGTTTCAAATGGGGTGGATAGGAGTTTGACTAAAGAAAACCATAATAATTTTTCTACAACTGCTAGTGAAAATATGAAAGGGGGAAACTAATAAATTACTCCTGAGTAATCCTTTCAGTCCTCCTACTGAAAAAAAGAAGCGTAATTCAGTTCAAATGATACAGACGACACAACAGCTCTATCCAGAAATTCATAAATAAATAGATAAATAAAAAAATAATACAGCGAAAGAACGTTATATGTTCAAGGAGAGACTCAATCCAAACCCTAGAACTATAAAATATCTCTTTGTTAGTACTAAGTGATTGACATGTCATTAATAATATTGAGCAATGAACTGTCAGTCTCCACTCAAAATTTCTTTCATTTGCAGAGACATGGATATTATCCATAGTCACATAGGCCTGTTGACGCTGGTCAGCGAACAGAGTTTCACTGATGGCTTTGTTAACAGTAATATTCTTCTCTGCTGTATGTTACCTTGGTGATGATTCTTACTCCTCACAGTGTTTTCTGCCCTTCCTTGGGCAGTATACTGATGGACAGACCATCTTTCAGATAGACTCAGAGGGGTGCTCTGAAAGCTGATCTGCACTAAGCCATCCTCCATCTTATGAAAAAAGCAGCAACTTATGAAAAAAGCAGCAACTGGACAAATGGCTTGATCAGGAAGGTACTGAAATTCTGAATGGAACTCACAAGTCAATATGGGAATTATGAGGAGGTTAATTAATTGTACACTGTGGTTTCTATCCTAAATAGGTGCTCATTTTTCCAAGAAGCAACAATTAAAGTCATGATTTGGAACTCCTATAATGCCAGTGTAGGACAGATGCACCATGGAGTCCTCATCAGGTACCCTCTTTCAATTTTATTTTTTTCCAAAAATATTACATAATTGCTCTATATTTATAAGAAGAGAAACCTAAAAATTGCGTAAATGTGTTTGGACAGTCAAGAATGTCTATATTCTCAAAGGCTTTGAGGAACTTCCATTCAATTGATTTCCACGAGAAATTTACCTACTTGCAGAAAAACCTTTTAGTCAAGCAGATATTGTTATTCAAAAGTGTAGCTAAACTACTCAGATGAAGTAACATATTCATTGTTTTTGCCTTGTCAGATGCAGCCAAAAGGGCAATGTGCAGCAGTATTATGGTTATGGTTAGTCGTTATACATACCATAAATTTAAAAAGTCTCTGTAAAGCATATATTGTTTCTAATTTCTGAAGAAAGAAACCCAAGGGGATCACTTTATCTGAAATCCACAGCTGCAACTGAAAGCCAGGTGAAATCAATAAGGGTTTAGAATAGGAAAATTCAGCTGTGTAAAAAAATCTTTAGTCTTACAAAGAACAATGCTTATTGAAAATTACTCATCTTTTTTCTAGTATCTCTAGATGCATAATATGTAGAGAAGTACATCTCCAGGCTTTTATGCGGGTCAGAATCCTCTCACATATACTAACTATATTGGGCTCTACTAATCCGTAATTATTGACTCCTAAGTCGTAGAGAGTCAAGATTTAGGTTCTTGCTCCAGTCAACAAAGAATGATAAAGTATCCATAATGATGTGCATTAACAGATACGTGAGCTTGAGTTGTACTCAATTACTTGAGTGCAATTCGTATCCTTCTGAGAGTGTTCAAAAATCATCCTCCCTGGAAAAAACCATGGTACTTCATGATGCTGAAGGAAGCCTTGGTATGTCTATCTATTAGATACCATTAAAGAGGACACATTAATAATCCATTCTTAAATTCCACTAATACTTTAAAGCTGATTAGATATGTTTAAAATTTATTTAAACTAGGACTCTTAAAGCCTGGGTTTCATGCTACTTGCTTACTGCAAGTACAATATTCTACCTACTGTGCAGTCTTCTGCAATCTTAAATCTAATCCCTAATGCTCTGCAGGAAAACTGGGCTCCTCTGAGAAAAGGTGATTAACCTCATATATTTAATTTTGAACTTGTTTTTTCCTTTTACAGATGGTGACCTTCTCAAACTGCCAGGAATCCTCATGCACGTGTTGACCTGAAACTAGTCATTTATTCCAGGGAAAGTGTGTAATAGTTTGACTCTCTACTTTATACTGGCTGACCTACAAGGTTTTTCCTAATGTTTCTACTCACAGCAAACTGGACTTTTCTGGACATATGACAGTGACCTCAGAAGCCAACTGCATATTCTCTTAGATAAACAATATGTTTTCATTAGATAAACACAATGGTGGATCAAAGCATTAGTTTTTCCAAAAAGGGGCATGTTAGCTTCATTATTTGTTATGCAATCATTCTGAGTTTGTTGCATCGCTGATTTTCTTTCCCTTGAGTATTAGTTTTCATCTGTGTTTTATATATTCATTAAACCCTACCATATATTTACTCCAGCAGAGGTTAAATGTCTAAAAGATGCGTTTAAGTGCATAATCTCTCCATGTAATTACATTACCTTCCATATTGTGGTACGGGTCTCAAAACAACTCCTCAGTTCCCCACAATCAAAACTCTCAAACTAGTTCAGGCTCCAGGAATTCAGTCTACAGAGAGCTCAAACTAAACAGATTCTAGCCCAATGAAAATCAGGCACTTTCCCAAAAGGTGATAATGGATAGACACCAGATGGCCGACAGAGGGGAAAACAAAGCTCCTGGTGTGAGCCAAAAAAAACAAAAAAAAAAAAAAAAAAAAAAAAAAAAAGAGAATTAAAAGATTGGCATCAAATGAAAATAGTAAAATGAAATGAAATGATGAAATGCAAGGCAAGGGTGCTTGCCTGGTAGATAGAACAAGTCAGAGACAGAGGTGAAGGACAGCAGGATGCAGGAGTTCTGAAGGACAGAGTTGAGTTTCAGTGGCAGGATGCAGCCCAGCACACAGCTGAAAAGAGAAGCAGAAAATGTCCTTGGTGACTGTGCCTTGGCAGCAGAGGCTCCAGGCTTCTGGAACCCTCCAGAAGGCGTAGCCAAGTTAGGGCTGCTGGGCAGCTGGGCCAGGCAACACCTGCAGGGCACTGTGGGCTGGCCGAGGAGGAGCAGGGGCGGGTGCAAAGCCAGCTCTGAGCAGAGAAAGGCCTTTCCCAGGGGCACAGGGCAGTCTGGGTGGCAGCACTGCAGGTGTCTGAACAGAGAACAAGATGGCAGCAAGCCATCCTTCCCCCTTACTCTGCCACACAGCCGCAGCACCTGTGGGAAAGCATTATCCCAGCTCTCCCTGCACATCTGTGATTTTAAAATTTTGCTGTTCTACATTTTTTAAATTGCATGGTTTCAGTTTAAAACACAGCTTTGGAGTTTAAAAGGTTCCATTGGTGTTTGCTCACTTTCAGGGAAATGTGACGTGAACTACTTGAGAGCTCTACTTGACAGGGATTCTATCAAGGAAGAGAGGTGGCATACACCTGTAGGTGGAGTACTACACAATAACACTGTTTCAATAAAACAGAGTATTGAAAATATTATCCTTAGATTCACTCTAAAATACTCTGCCAATATCATTCAAAAAAAAAGCATAAAAAACATGGTCTACAGGTAGATTTACTGGAGTCTGCGGTATCTCTGCAAAGGCAAGTTATGTCCATTCTCACCTTAAGTGTTCAAGAAAGTACATGGACTATCTGCAGAGTTGGGGGAAATCATTATCCCACAAAATAACTGACTTGACCGTGCTTAGAAAGTATCTGAAGTAGATATACAGCTACAGATACCTGTAGTGATTTGAAAATCAAATTTTGCAAATGAATAGAAGATCAAGAAAAGGCTGCAGAGGAGACAAGCCACTTCAAATTTCACAGAGGATCCTTCTACTTTCATTATGTTTAAAGAATTTTAATAGAGTTAGTGGATTTTTAAAAGGAAAGGTAATTTGTCCAGCATTCTTTTTACCATCAGACGTTCTTAAATTTTGAGCTTAGAAACTGTACACTCCATGTACATTGGCTACCACCGTAAACAAAGAAAACTGTAAGTTTTCAAGACTTCCTAGCTACCCTAAAAAATCACATGTATAACAGGCCTGTTCACTTAAATCAGTCAGTTTAAAATCTAAATACAATTAGACTTCAGAATTGAAAGGTGCCAAAGTACAACATTTCCACACTCATAAAGAGTGAATACCTGAAGTGGGGAGAGTAAGAATGCACAAAACTTCCATTTGAGTGTTTTGCATTAATATATACAAATCGAATGTTTTGTGAACGGTTTAAGTAAGTGGATGAAATGTCAGGCATGAAGCAATATAATCCAGTAAAGTAAAGCATGCATACCCTGAGGCAGAAGTGGGTTTAGTTTTCTTGTCATAGCACAGCATTTTGTTGTGTATTTGTAGTGAGGTAGCGGACACTCGAAACAAGGAGCTGAGCAAAATTCTAGAAGGTCTTTGCAGATATTTCTGGTGCAAAAGAGCAAGTCTCTTTTTAGGGTAAAAACCCATACGCTTTGAAAAAGTTCTACGTTCACTCCACAGGTTTTTGCTTTCCTCTCTGTTCTAACCAGTAGACTATTTCCCTGCCTTTGCCTGTAGTCAAACATAATGCAGATTGCAGGTAGTGTGTGCTTGTAGCATGGCTTGTTTATTTTTTACTGCCACACTCAAGAAACTATTTGCATCTGGAACCACAATTTTCTTCATTCTCTTTTTCTCTAGCTCTGAGATAAAGTACTTAGAAATGAGGCTGTAGCGTTCCCAGAGCTGGGAGTTATCCACAGGTCCTTCCCTAACAGGTAGTCCGGTGAGAATCCAAACACCCTGAAGATTTTTTTAACCCTCATTGCAGGATCATACTTCATTAAACAAAGGAAAAATTCCTCTGTAGATAACCTGCCACCCACTGACTGAGCTTTGCAGAGTTCAGGCATTTGCTGTAAAGTGTTATCTTCAGAAGAACTGAAATTAATTGAATGTTTAGTTCCTATCTTTGTCCTTTGGATTACATATCCACGTATTCATTCTTTTCACAAATCTCTGTGCTTCATTTCACATTCATACATTGTCAATTACTCTAATTACTAGTAGTAAAATAAGCAGCTTGAGTTATGTCTTTCTGAAGGAATTTTTGAGGGAATTCGAAGTCCTTAGAAGTAGGGTAAGGCTGACCCTTTCCAAAACCTGGCTTGGGAAGATCAACTCTGCATTAAAAGCTCGCACTTCAGGTGTTGTGTTTTAGTGCAAAGCAGTCTCCCATTTAATTAGAGAAGTAAACACTAGTGTGTTCATCAGATATCTTGTAGCTTTTTTTCAGTTGTTCTGAGAATACATATAAGAAACCAGCATTTTATAAAGATCAAGCCCTCGAATACATTTTTTCATACTTTTATTTCATTAAATTAAATATGAAGTGTTCTTCATTAGTAACACATTGGGAGAAGAAGTAAATCATAAGAATCTATATCTTTTTATGCAGCAATTTTTTTAAAAGGAAGAGGCCTGTTTCTTTGTTTCTTTTATGCTCTAGCTTTACCAAATCACACAATTTAACCATAACATTTTCAGACCTGTCACAATACTGTGTTTTTCTGTCTTACAGGCTAATAAGTGATTGCGAGCCTGGAAACAATTTTTTCACATTTTGCAGGGAGCTGGATAGGACCCTAAGCGAATCTGCTTGCAGCATTGCTTTCAGCTGTACTACTCAGCACTGGGCCTCCAGAAGGTAACCCAGGTGTTATGGCATGAGCTTTGCTGGTCAGTGTGAAGCATTTTGCATGCCACTGTGGTGTTTTTCACACTTCAGTGTTACTCCACTGAAAGCCTATTTTCTTTGATCTCTCACAGCTCTGCCTTTCAATGATGTGTATTTTTAGATGCAGTGGAAGTAAACCATTGGCTTTTTTTCTCCTTTTTTGACAAGGGCTTCTCACATGTTGTTTACTCTCACTCTGGGCTTTAGTGGAGTGTTCTCCACTGAGAGGAACATACTGTTCACGTGCACTCTTTCTCCTGCTCATGTTTGTGTCGCCTGGAAAAGACCAATTTTCCCTGACTGTATCATGCCATGCACTATAAATCACATTTGTGTCCCATTTAAAATATAAACCACAACAGACACAGAAGAACAAAAGGAACCACACGCCCAGCTTTTTTTGACAAAACTCCCACACACTGATAATTAGAAGCACATAAAACCATACACAGGCTAGGAGAGCTTGAGCGGCTGTCATGCCTCATGCTGTCTGTCTCAGCCTCCTCCACTTTCAATTCTGCCACAAAATTTCCTGGAACAGTAAAAAGGGCAAGAGAAGATTAACATAAACAATCTGTGAAACAATGGAGCTTAGAATAACAGTAAGATTGCCTGACAAGTGTGCTTTCAGGAGGCTCTGGGAAATCTTTCCTTTAATTAATTATCTACACTTGTCCAAGGGATACTGAAGCACTTAAACACTAAAAGGTGTTTTAAAAGCCATCTGTAACACAAATAATTGTTGGAAATGTTTTAAGTAACTTAGTGAACAGGCAATAGTGGATAGAGGATTCTGGATGCATGTTTGTTTTATATTTTGCAATCAGACTTACTGGCCCTACAGACTTGAGCTGTGATCCTGTAAACTCACATGTGTAAGCATTCCCACTAGACTGAACAGAACTATTGGAAGGACTGGATTGTCCAGTTTGTTATATATACTGCCAAATGTAATTAGTACCACTCACTGCATTCACTAACAATGTTGCTGCTGTTGCAAGGCTCCATACATCTGTGCCTAAGCTATCTGTGTCATGCTGAATCTGCATGCCTCATGCATCCCATTGCCCTTTTAACAGTTTAAACTCCGAAGAAGGAACCAAGTATATTAGCAAGGCGTGGAAAAAGAAATAATTGTTCGAAGGGCTAAAGGATTTTACCCAAGGATGTTCAACAGATCAAATGCAAAGTTCAGTAGGAGAAGTAGAACTCCTTGCTCCCCACACAATATCACATACTAGATGGCAGTGCCTACTTCACACTTGGGTTTTTCACAGCACGTATATTACAGCAAGTGTTACACATGGCAAAGAGAGGAAGAACCTCCCCAATCTCAGCAATGTAATGATGAATATTTTATTGATCTACAAAATTATAAGCATTGAGCAGTTTCATCTATTCACTTAGATAATTTTGGCACCAATTTTTTCCGTGAAATATATTTATCTTCCACTAATTTCACCCTCTGGCTCAGGTGAATAATGATTGGTAGAATATAACCATCCTTAAAATAAAAGATTTCATTTTATAAAAACTAGTTCTTTGTATTCTTTTACTTATTTTTTTATTTGCTGTTAAGTCTCTCCCATACATGTGTTTGCTACTAACCCTCTGCGTCTATGTTATAGGTGTTTCACACAAAGCAGTGAGGATGCACTTGGGAAACTTACACTGACTCTCATGAGCTTCACATGTCCAGATCACCCTACCACATATTCTATTGCACTTGCTCACTCTGAGCAGTGCCAAATTTAAGTAGACCATAATTTCCTCAAGAGTGCACCAAGAGTACCTACTGAATGTAAATTAATGACCCTTAATCTAGTGAGAAGAGTAATTACTCCCAGGACAAATTTACTTCTCTTATATGTTTGGTCAGAAGCAATCAAAAAGAACAATTGTTTAGTTTAAGAGCCTAAATTAGTGCCTAGGTTCATGTGGATTGACAGTAAGACAGATTGACAGCAAGATGAAAGTTAATTAGCTGTATTTGCTAATTTTTCAAATGCTAATGAAAAAGACCTTCTTGTCTGGAGGTAATTAGTTGCCTTTTGGCCATTGAAGCCAAAATGATTGCAAGCCTAAAAGGGCTTGTTATGTCCCAAGAAAACAAACTAGCCTTATAACATCCTACTAGTAAGCCAAGAGAAAATTCAGGCAGGTCTTTGTTCATAAGTCAAAGAAACAACCAAAAACACTGAGATGAAAAAAGAAAAAAAAAACCTTTGGAACATGGAGTTTTATGAAAGAAGTACTTGAAATATCTGTTATCAAATATAAAGGATGGGAAATTATTTTTCTCTTCAGTCCATTGATCTGGAAAAGGGGATGAGAGCTGCAGCTCAGCATCTTCAGCTTTTCATAGTGAGTGGTCTCTGGAATTGCAACATTTGAGCATAGTATTAAAAGCTATTTTCAACTAATTTTTACTTTTTTAAACATAAATGGGCATATAAGTGTGCATACACCAATTTTACACAGCTTTTAATACCAAGTTGTCATGTTGTTGTTGCTCACTGTTTTATTTCAATCTTCCTATGAGCAGCACTTTTTAATGGATTTAACTGTAAGCTTATATTATTCATTCTCCAATTTATTGTTACAATCTAAAAGAATTATGACTATACTGAATTAGTCTAGTAAGCAAACATTATATACAGTATCTACTTTAACTTCTCACAGTGCTTCACACTTTCTACCAAATTTCAAGGTGGTATCCAGGAAAGAATCTTGAGTGACAAATTCAAGTCGCTTCACATAAGCCATTTTAGAAGTTCAGTTGTGCTTTTGTATTTTATTCTACATTTATTTGAAAAACTTCCCTTTAGTTAAGTAGATGCTGATGAAGGCAGCTGACTTCAAAATCACTGCAAATGACACAAGTTTTCTCAGTTTCTTGAAGAAATAATTTCACTTGCAACTGATAAAAAAACTCTTCCTCAGATCATTACAGTTCTTCTATATTCTCAACTGAGAAAATCACGAATGGTTTTTCCATGGGGGCTTAATCAGAACTCTCAGAGCTTATATTTGGGATCTTCCCATATGCCAAAAAGGAAACTTAAAGTATCCATTCAGTAGTTACTCGATCTCTCAGTAATTCCTTTTCATAAAACTTTATGTGAAATACTTTTTCATGGAATTTTCTTCCTTAATAGCAAACTGAACTGACTCTTTCCATGTTTTGCTTAACACAGAATGAGACACAAAGTCCTAGTCCAAGAAATAGACTTATAAGTTCCTCAATTTGTGGTCAGTCATAGGTTTATGGAAATAGAATTGAATTGCATGAAAATAATGATGCTATATTGATTGTTTACAACTTTCCATTTGAATTTAATAGGAAGCTATGTTATGGTATTTGGAACTGTATTTTTCTAATGGTTTCTGGGACAGAAGGGAAAGGAAGATTTTGCACATTTTATTTCATAACTTTGCTAAAGGGAGGAATAATAAAGCCTAAGGAAGTGGAAGTTATTTACACTTAAAAAACAGCACCACTCATATAGTTCAGCTTACATCCAGGAAGAAAAATCTAGTGAGAAGTCCTGAAGCCTTTAAAATCATAATTTTTAACTCTGAGGAATTCTTATATTATCCATGCTAAAAAAAAATATTAAAAAGGAGCATAGATCCTTTTTCTCTATACTTTTCTTCAGATCACAGTTAACACGTATTATATATACTGTAGGTGTTATTTTTAGATCAGATTGCCTGGTACTGTATTCTCAGTAATTTATGTACAGGTCATGAAGAGTTCAGTAATATACATACACTGCTGCTCTGCTACATGGATAGAAAGTGTCTTTCCCAAGGCCTTTTATTCACAGAAACAGCATTTGAAATTATAAGACATTTTAAAGTGTTGTTGGTTTGTTTTGGTTTCATTTTGGTTAGTTTTTTTTTTTTAATTTGTAACACTCCCCTTAAGAAGGTTTTTGTTGTCCCTGCTTTGTTTGCTCTCTTTTGTAAGTCAAGAAGCCATGTTGGCTGGGAATTAATTAGCAAAACTTTCCAACTTTAAAGTAGCTGACCCCTGGAAACTAAGTTAAAAATGCTGGTCCAGCAGAGAACCCATACATCAGGACTGTTTCAGTTTAAGTGTTTCTCACCCTTCACAAGCACAAGGACCACATGAGGCGATGGAAACCCTTTGCACATGTTTCATAAGCTTGCCAAATTATTCAACTGAGAACTTGGTAATTACATTTAAATATTTTTGGCCACTTAAGCAGAGGCCTCACGCAAACAGATTTCATAGGTCTTCAGCCTAGATGATTGCCAGTGACACATACTCTTCACCAGAATTTTCCTTCTCTTTACTGTCTATTATAGTCTTTGGCAAGATAAAGCATCCTTCTCAAATTCTCTCTTAATCAGAGCTTCTTACATAAAAATTAGCATGACTATCTGGTGTGGTTGCTTCTCCTTCAGCCCAAATACGCACATCGGATCTGCATTCTGTTGCCCTTTCATGCTGTCTGTAAGTTCTGTTCACCAGTGTTAGAACCAGATTGATTAGATTGATCTTCTTCAGCTGACGGATGGATTAAGAAAAACAGTAACAACTGCTCAATTTCTAGTGCCATGTTTTTTGAAAGCAGCTCAATCATTCCACCTAGTCAGGATTAAAAGCCAATCACAAGTAAGCCAAGCAAATGGTAGCCAAAACATAAATCATCATTACATGATGGCAGCTGGCTGCAACTGCATGACAACTATTCACAAACAGGATGCTTGGTGCCCTTTTATGTGGATCTTGTGTTCTTTGCACATGTTTGTTCCACATGAATTGTTTCCTTGGAAATACAGGGAGAGAACTAAGGTGATGAGAGAATAATAAAATATCTCATTGTCTCCTGCTGCCTTTTATTCTTGGACAAAGAGGCCTTTTATTCATGGACAAATTAAGATTTGCTGAACTGATTTAGAGATAAGCAAAACCTGCAATATGTCCTTTAGACATGATACACAAAGCATGGATGTTCTTGAGTCTTTGCCACCAACATAAACTGACTTACAAAAGTATGATAACTGCAGTCTGTTCACCAAGGTTTCCATTCAGCTACAGCGCTAGTACCTCTTCACAATCACCTGGAGTTCTCTAGCTAGGTGGTATTTCTGCCCCATGCTATGGTCTTTTTAGTAAAAAAAAAAATTAAAATATTAGCAGAGATTCCTTTCTTGAAGTGAACCCAGCAGTATTATCACATGGGTGAAGATTGTCTGTCCTTCAGGAGAGATGTTTAAATTACTATGCTTAAATCACTCAATTTTTAAAAGTCATAGTTTGGAATTCAATATTATTGAGTAGCTTAGGTGACTGGATGTTTTTTCTATGTTTTTTTACTGCCTTTTCACTACTTCTAATTGCTTTTCAGAAAGAAGTCAAGGATACACACATTTCAGTGATGTAGTTACAGAAATTTGTGCAGTTACATCAAAAAGAAAAAGCAAGAGGAAAGCCTATGAACTTGCAGAATATATATTTTTTCTTTATAATCAAAACAAAGCTTTGTGGCATGATTGCATGCTAAATGGGTTTTTTATGGTATTATCTCATTAGCAGAATACAAAGACCCAATATCCATAATGAATACCCCTAATAAAAGGGGTTAGAACAATCTCAAAAATTGACAGATTAGCCAAGTAACACACCCTTTCCCCTACCTGTACATTCAAACATATTCATACCCCCTAGCACAGGAAATACTTTTGGAAAACATACTCACTCTAAACTATCTCAAAGGATTCACAACATCTGCCATTCAGTTGTTCTGCCATTAGAGTTCAATAGCTTACTTGTGATCGTTGTAAATACCAGATGTAAATACCAAAGAAAGGTGTAAGAAGTGTCAGATAATCATCTGTCATATTACCTTTCATCTTGAATCCTAATCTTTGACAACAGCTTAGGCATCAAAATGTTTCACTAAATCCTTTCAAAATGTTTTACATTTAGCAGGTCTAAGTCTGAAGTTCTTAAACCTCATGTAAATGTCCATTACTTTTTCAAACCTTGCTGAATACTTCATCTCATTTTCTTTCTCTGGAATAGTGTTGCATAGGTGTTTCATGGAATCACAGAACCATTAAGGCAAAGACCTCTAAGGTCACCTTTAAGGTCACCAAATCCAACCATCAATCCAGCACCACCACCCTGTTCATCATGAAATCGCGTCTTCAGGTGCCATATCCACATGTTTTGTGAACACTTTCAGGAATGATGACTGCACCACTGTCCTGGACAGTCTGTCCCAATGCTTGACAGCTTCACCTTAAAGGTGAAGAAATCATCCCTAATATCTAATCCAAACCTCACCTCGTGAGACTTGAGGCCATTTCCTCTTGTCCTGTTGTTTTTTACCTGGGACAAGAAACTGATCCCCACCTGGCTACTATCACCTTTCAGATGGTTACAGAGAGTGATAAGATCACCCGTGAGGCTCCTTTTCTCCAGGCTAAACTACCCCAGCTCCCTCAGCCTCTCCTCATAGGACTTATGTTCCAGACTCTTCACCAGGTTTGTTGGCTTTCTTTGAACATACTCCAGCACCTCTTGTAGCACTCTTCCAGCTCAGCAGACTTCTTTGTTATTGCTGAAGTCTGGGAGGGCTTACTAGAATGTATTACTTTGCTGTTGTTTTATATACAATCCTCATTAATTAGGCCAAGAAATATTTACAGATATCCTAGATTTTTAATTTCACAAATCTTACAGATAGCATAGACATATTCATGTCACAGAAGAAATTTATATCCACAAGGAAAATTAGAACCCCAGTAAAGTCTGTTTATAAACAGTACTATGAAAAGAGCTTGACATATTACGAACTTCCAAAAGTTAATGTGACTTTTCTGACTAAGACAAGATTCTGTGTGACTCTGTGAAACATTGGTTGCTTTTCTGCTAAGGAATGAACATCGCTCTTATCTTCTTTGCTTTACTTCATGAAAAAAAAAATTCTTTCCAAATAGCCTAAATTATTCAATGAGGAACTGCCATGTTTAATCCCCATTGGTACATTAATGGCACGTTAATCCACTGATGTCTTCCTGCCCCATATTTTGTTTTATCCTTTTATCTAACTGCCCAAATCTAAGTACCTGAATGCTAGATTACTCATATACATTATCAGAATTGTCAGTAGCTTCATATCCTGATAATACATTAAGTAATATGAGAGTTGTCAATTATTCTAGAGCTAGAACCTGTTAAAAGTATAAGAAAGCTAAACTCAGAGAATGGTGCTTTCTATTAAATTCTCAGCAGGAGTGAAAAGTCTATGAATCTGATTAAGTGACCCCATAATTTCTGCTTGAAACCAAAGCCTTCATGGTCTACAGGCACATTCTGTACTAAGATAGTTTTTCAGATGATGGGATTATTTTAAGCAAAAGCTGTATTTGTATGCCACTCACAGTGATCCTTTTATTTCAGTAAGCTTATTTGCCATCCTACGGGGGATAAATCAAAAGTAACACTTTTATACCTGCATACTTAAACACACGGTAGTAGCTTTTATGTCACTGCAGGTGTCAGAAAAAGTACTAAAGCGTTGGGAAAAGGCTGGTAGAGGGTCACATAATCTTCACAAAATTTTGTTCAAGGAGAGATGATTTCTTCTGGCTTAGCCACAAGACCTTATGAAAGTGTCTAAAAGCCACTGAAGTCAAAAGGCTTTAAAACACATGCTAACCATTAGAATACACTTAAGCACCATTGCTGAATAAAAATGTTTTCCTGAATCAGGGCCACAGACAGGCTCAGAGCTTCTCTCTGTGACCCGGCATTCCATGTGGGTTGCTGTTAAGTGTTGCCCTGAGGAACTGGAACTGGATATTCCACATGATGATTCAACAATCAACATTTTTCCAATTTGTGCTGGTCCTTTAATTTCCAAGAATGGGTGGTCCCAGTTGGCACTGCGCCACTGTTAAATAAGGTAAAGGTGTGTTGAACAGCAAGTCTCAGGAAGATATTATTATTATAGTTACTTGTACGGCTTGTAAAAGTAGTTTTCTTGCCAGCAGCAACAACAGTAATAAGTAACTGGAATTGTTTTATTTCAGAGACTAATGGCAAATGCAAATAAAGACTTTTTTGCTCAGAAAACAAGAGTCCTGTGAGTTAACAGAAAACAGAATAGCTGGTAGCTTACCCTCTAAGTAACAAATCCGGTTTAACAACAACCCACATGTATGTCTCAGGGGAACCTTCTTGCTAAATATTTCTCCCAAGCTCAGTTGCTGTCTATGGAAACACTACCTTAGGTCTGCTATTTAGAACTGTTCCAGCAGCTTAGAGTAAAAAACATACATTGCATAAAAGAACTAAGTTAGCAACTCTACTGAATCTGAGCATTATTGTTTCCTTCAACTGTAAGTGCACTGTTTTGTAACAAGAACAGCTATAATTACAGCCCTTCCTGCGCCACAGAATAAGCAGTAAGGCTCAGCTGCTGATGCACTTTTTCTGTGGCTGAAGAACAGGCCAACAAACTATTGCAAAATACATTGTAGAGTAAGATTTGAAGCCTCCTTCAAGGTGAGATCCTCCTTTTTGTGCATCATTTTTTGGTGTCTACTCTGCTTCCTACTGGCACAAGCTTTTGTGATGCTTTCAGTGTAAAGTAAAATTGGTTTATTTTCTGTAAGATTCCTGTCATAAGACTGTAGTAAGCAAATACTTCCATCTCCTTTGGGAGATAAATGATGAAAGATTTGCCAACAATGCAAGTGAGTTTGGATACATCACAACCCAGCCCAGTCCCCAGACTTAATACCCATAATCAGAGAAGCAATGGACAGAAAAGAAAAGAGAACAGAACACAAAGTTAAAGCCTGGATATAAATGATCCAGAACTGAGGAACAGATGAGCTAAAATATCATTCCAAACTTAGAGACTTGATCTCATCCCAGTGTGAACTGAGACTGGGTCCATGACTGCATAGCCTTGCTAAGTGGGAACAGAGTTGTGCCACAGCCCTGCGTCTGGTTTGAGAATAAGAGAATTCATTGTTGCTGTCTCAATAACTTAAATATTAAATGCAGATTGAGCTAGTAAATTCAGACTCTCAGTTTTGAGTAATATGGGAGGTATATGAATCCAACACTGACTCAGGCCTCGGGCTCTCTGGTTGTTTAGCCAAAGATGTATGTTGGCCTAGTATGCATTTCCAAATTCTGTACACGTTCTCTCTCTCCACATATTTCTTGTTCTGAAAAACCTTCTCCCCACCAGCTTCTTATTCTTTCCATCTTCTTCTTATTCCTTGTATTGTTTTTTTATTTTTCTCCTGTTGTTTTGGATTTTTTTTCTCTGTTCTGCACTTTGATTTGCACTTTTCTTTATGGTTTCTTTATTGCCCATTCTTTTTTTCTCTTTACTATTTTACTTTTCCTTTATATTGATTGGCTGCCATAACTGTGTGGGAAATGACTGGAAACATTCAGCAATCTAGAAAATGACATAAAATGAGTGAGTTGGTTTTTTATGAAACATGAAAAAACCCTGCATTTCCCTCTATATTCTTGACAAAAGAGGGGTTCAGTGTCTTTAGGAATCAGACAGAGGTATCTCCTCTTTATATCCTTAACTCCACTCCCCTTACAATGTGTGCTAATGATGGTAGCAGTGGAAAAGGTAAACAAAAAACAGTTCTGAGTGAAACTTAAAGCAAAGAAAGCAGTCTTCACACCTTATACAATGAACTTACAGATGCAGGTATTTATGGAGTGAGGGGACATATGTCAAAATCATTAGAAATAAGGAATGTGGTGCTTTGAATATCTGTTTCACAAATGCAGATCTAAAGGTGGAAACCTTTAAATCTAGAATCAGGAATATATTCCTGGGGAAAAAATCATTGACAATAATCTCATTCTCTTAATCCAGAAGTTCATTTCCATAAATTTCTATGCTGTATTACAGAAAAAAAAAAATAAATTTTCCAAACCCCCCATCTAGTCTTTAGTCCTTAATGCAGTGCTCAAGTGTGGTTCTACTTTGAAAAGGAAACCCGTATGACATTGCATTTTCTCACACTGATTTTAATATAAATTATCAATGTTTTAGCACAATGAATCAGGAATTTTAAGCATCCTTGAGCCACCTGTGAGATTTTTTTTTCCCCCAAAATTTCCTCTTGGAGACAATGAGGCTAAGAGCATCTCATTATTTTTTCTTCTCATTGTCTATGAAAATATTCTCTAAAGTTTTGGCTTCTTATAGCATCTACTTACACATTTTCTTGCTTAATTAAACTTCCAATAGAATTTACATATTAGCTGTAGAGTTGTTACTCACGTGAACTGAGATTTATTCTCAATAGATGTAGATGGATACGTGTCATATGCTTATACATTGCATGGATAGACCTACAGCAAGGTTTGCAAGGATGGAACTGAGATGAGCAAGGTCCTCCAGACCTACTCTGGTGACTCAAGACCTCTTGTGATATTACCTTTTGCTTGCACCTCAAGCCAATTCTATCAGGCATATACATGAATTTCCTTATCAGCCTCAGATTCTCCCAAACTCTCCAGTGCTGGAAAGTCCAGTTGTACCACAGTAGGCTCCTGGGTCTCAACTCCATCCTAGCATGCCTCTCACAGGAGTATCCTGTGAGGAGCAAGAGGATCCTCAAAGACATCTTTACATCAGACTAACACAGTGGTTGCCAGATGGGAAATGAGTCCCTCAAGGGGGCCTTTAAAGAAGCTAGATCACCAATGAGATCCTGAGCCATAGCTTTCTGCAGAATATCTAAAGCATTAAATCATACATATTATCCACTGACAGCTTAGAATTAGCCTGTTTCCACTGCTTATTTGAAAAACTCCAAGGTTGCGTCTTCCCACTGACTCACTACTGCATACACTTAACGTTTTTTCTTTCCTTTTTCTAAAGAAAACCTAAGCAGTGCAATGTTTTTCCTACCATGATTGCTAAAGTGACTCTAAGTGATATGTCATTGGCAGCTACCAACTGAAACTCTAGTGAGCTTAAAATATCAAAGTGTAAGAAGGATTGGCTGCTAACCTAGACAGTATGAGAGGGCTCTGAGAATGCCCATACTGGATGTTTCTCTGGAAAACTGTAAAAAGCGCATTCCGTATGGCTTCCAAAAAAATCCCACAGTCGCTACCAATGGGGAAACTGGGAGGCTTTTAGAAATCAACCTCAAAATTCTTCCGTCGTCTGTCTCCCTGGACACTGTGTTCCAAGATTAGCTCTAGAAATGGAAAAAACCCAAATTTTAAATAGTTTGACACAAATAGAATTAATATATAAATTGCTACCATTCAAGAAGATACTTCTTTAAGTCATATTTTTTTCATAGGTTTATGAAAAGCACAGTGTGCACTGCATGCACTTTCACATCAGAGCAATGGATTTGTGATTAGGAATGGTGAAACTGTGCGCCTGCAAATTTGACCTGCATAAAGTCCAGGACATCATAACTGTAGGAAGGTCTCAAGGACAGAGTGTTTTCACAGAGACGCATGTTTCCCAAGCTGGTCCTTTCTTGCTACATGGTAGTCAGTAGCTTAACCTAAGAACAGGTTATAGTGGCAAAGGTGTTTTCAGCAGAAGAGTGAGGCTGTGTCTAGACTCCACGAAAATGCTGTGATTCCCTCTGACATGTTTATCTGGTTTTCCATCCTATGCAATACAATACAGGACAGAAATCAGTCTGCTTGGTCCTCAGGCTGCGTACAAGCTACCTAGAAGAAACATTATGGATGCAAGGTGTCTGTCTCTGGGACATTCTGAAATCTGAGTGCTACCGAGAACACTCTAACAAGTATCTCTTTCTGAGGATTTTATTCTTCTTGGTTATCATTGTCTAAACTTACACTGCTAACTTTGACTTTTCTGTTTTATGTATATATGTATGTATATATTTTCTATATTATCCAGGACACAAGGAGTGAGAAAGAGAATTAAGATTATTATTTACCCTATATAATGATGAGCAATATGCTTAATTCTAATTATTGTTCTTGGTAATGAACACTGCAGTACTGCACCACAAAGGAAACGTAATTCTTCTTCACTGATGAAAAAATAGTGCTGATATACCACAGAGTATGATTTGCTAAATTCTGGAAATCATACAGCTATTGTATCTCCAATACGCACAAAGAAAACTTATATTCACTGAACAGCCAGCTGCACTTAGCTTTAGTGCAAATTCATAGAAACTGAATTCTTGAAGAAGTTCTGCAGTGTTGTTCACAATACAAAGCAGGAGAAAATTTAACCAAATAGCTAAAACATGACTACCTGATGTGTGCTCCAGTACATCTATGTACCTATGCTTAGGAAAACATAAAAAGATCAAAATCAAGCCACATTCATACTGAGAAGAACATATTCCAGACACAAACACTAACGGAGCCACGAAATCTTCTGATTCAAATAAACTAGCACCTTTTGTGATGTATAAATCACTAGTATGAACACATGTTAAAACTAAATACAGATGAACACACTACGATAATTTTTTCCGAGTGTAACTCTTGGAATCATGTAAGTCACTGTGGTTTCCAAGAAGACAAATGGCCTGGAAAATGAAAAATAAATTAGTTCTATGACTAACTGGAGTCAGAGACTGAAGGTCAGACTTGGTTCTGCAGTTGACCTTGGTGACCAGTGAAAGTCCAACTTGGCTCTTAATACAACTTTCTGTATTTAAGAGTTGTTTACAGTAGAGAAAAACTGAAAGTGTACATTAGAAAACTTCCTCTAACAAATCTAAAACACATGACAAATAACAAGCTTACAAAGGGCCATGCTGACAGTTTCAAAACCTCTTGGTAGGACCCTGCAACTTAAGATTGGAAACATTCTAATAAGCATTTCTGCTTTTATACTTTGCTGCTTGTCCTAAGATACCTGAAAAAAAGTATCAGCGCCTTGAAGGGCTTCATCTCCCCCAGTCTTCCCATCACATAAGCAAAATATCATTCAGCTTTGAGCATATTTTGCTTATGTAGTGATCTCATCCAATTTTCTTAGGTCAAGAGACTGAACTAGTGAAATATTGAAATAAGTTAATTCAGAATCAGGCCTCTTCTGTTTCACTCAATGTGATATTAATTTAGTGCATTGTCTTGAATTTATAATGGTTTATATTTTCACTGCAGTGCTTAAAGTATTTTACTCCCTTCAAAATTGTTAGAACTGTTTATAAAATGCAACTGTTTCCTTGCGTCATGTAATCAATGACCATAAACTCTGTTTATGAAGCACCACACATACAGCAGCTTATACAATTTCCCAAAGCTCTGATAAGCATGAGACTCTCTAATTCAAGAAAAGTTAAGCTTTTCATGCACAAGCGTTATCATTATTATTCCTAATTGAATACACTTGTAGCCATAAAAGAGATAAGCATTTCCCAGTGGAAAAATTTACTAAGATCAAATCTTCCACTACTTCCCAAAGTCACAAGTAAACGTGTAATATGATAGATGGAGGAGCTGACTTGAAGAGAACAATCTGACTTAAGAGCTGGGATAAGGGCAGGTGCATCTCCGACTATGTGGCAGGGAGAGTGTTAGCTGCACGGTCACCAAGCTCACATCACATCATAGGTAATATAGTAGATCTGTGCTTGTCTTGATCAGCTATACTTGCAATTTTAAACTTCTTGAACTTTTCTGGCTTCATCTGACCTATTCCATTCACTTGCTTTACACCTTATCCAATCTTTCTGCGCATTCCTGCTACTCCCATGTCAGATGCAAGAGAAAGCAGAGCACTGCCTGTTTTCTTAGCCTGTAGAAAGGAAAGAAAACCCAGTAACTCCCAAGTAGCAGGGTACTTCAGAAAATGTTGAAAGTGCTATTTACAAATTGTTTCTATTCCCGAAGTTGATCTGTGATAGTTTGAATGCATGTCCTGGTCTTGCCTCAGATAATTTCAAAGCATTGTGGATTCCATTTTAAAGTCAATCATATCACAAAAATAGCCTTCCAGAAACTGTCTCCTCAAGAGCTGGAAGCTGGGATTTTTCCATGACTAATAAATTCCATGTCTGTTTAATCTATTTTAATTACAGTGATACATCCATTTTTCCCCTTCCATTGTTAAGTATGCTGCTACCAGGGCCTAAATGAGCTACTTCTGTCCTTGTTTGCCTCTAGTTTGGGAATGTCAAGGGTACAGACCCTTTACTTTCACTGTTTGCTCACAGTGTAAAGTATTCTCTAACCTCCACTGTCTTATCCAGTCAATAATCCAGAAGTCACTAAAAAAATAAATATTTTCAGTATAAAATATAATAATTTCTTGGACACTACCATAGCCAGATGCCTCCTTTTTAAACTTGTGACAGTAGATCAACTGATAATAAAACTTCCTTGTACCACATAAGTTAGGAAGCTAATTTATCTAAACTAATATTCAGGGAAATATATGCACCTAGAGATTTTGATTTTTTTGTTTGGAAGATGGTGACATGGAGGATGCAGAGGAGCTTGCAGAATAGATACAAACCACATTCCTATGGAACACAGATAATTCAGTCCTTACAATTCAAAAAAGATTCTTGTAAGTCATCCAAGTCACCAAACAAAACCCAAACTCTGTTTATTTGGGAAGCTTGTGAGGAACCTACCAAGGCCTAGTATACGAGTGTTGCAGCCTGTAATTTGTAATTGGTTGGGAAATTGTAAATTCTATGCTTTATTCATTTCTTTAAGTACTATGTATTATTTCTCAAATATGTAAACCCTGCTTTCCTATTGGTTATTATTTGGTGCATTGCACCAGCTCTCCATATATGGTTATGTTCAACCCCTATCTCCCTTTTGTGGTCATAATTTGTATGCTCTGCCTTAACTCCACCTTTTGTTCTGGCACTTTCCCTACCCCACATTATATAAGGCAGGAGCCACTTTGTGTTAGAGCTTCTTTCTTGCCTACCCTTGACCTGTTCAGTTGTACCCTTTTTACTGCTCACTCTACAATAAAGCTGTCTTACCAATTCCACCCAAGAAGTTGTGGGTATGCTTATTTAAGTGGTGCTCCCACATATGGGTAGCCCAACAACTACAACAGTCAAAGGGATATTTGCTCAGTAACATCATTGAAAGAAATAATATGAATTTATTCTCAAATAGATCTTAAGGTTCTTGGAAACTTTACAGGCAAATGGTATGTATGGGCCATGTCCAAAGAATTTTCTACTATCACAGAAGTGAGACAAAAGAACCTGCTAAATGCTGGATTGTATGTCAGAGAGGAGACAAGCAGGAACTAAGACGGTATTGAAGTGGCATCTTCCAATTTTTTGAACTATCTTTACAGTTCTTATCTATGCCAGCAGATGGAGAGAGCATAGAATGAAAATGATCCACATCTCTGGTGTAGTGAATGAGACTCATGTCCAGCTAGAGTGATCACAGCACAGGGCTGTCTCCAAGATACTATTAAAATCCCAAAGCCCCTGCCTGTCCTCAGGCCTTGTTACTGTCCTGTTCTCACCTCCAGATCTCCCTCCACCATGCAAAGTAGAGGAGACAGACATCCCACTCGAGAACTGAAAGAGTAATTCCCCCAACAACCAAGCCTGCTGTTTGCTCACCCCAGGAAGCACGCAGCAGCTAGCCAGCTGTTCTTTTGCATGTGGGAAGCAAAACCAAAATGCTTACAGGATATTCAATAAATGGTTCAGCATTCAGTAGGTCCCTGAAGAAAAATATCTAATAAGAAAGAAAAACTTTGTTTCATTTTCCTAGATCCTTCTTGGATCTCTATTACAAGACCTAACTCTCCCCAGAGATGCTACCACCTCACCACTGAAAAATGTTGATTTAGAGTGTGCCCCTCTGCTAACTCAGATAAACTCTACTCCTGCAGATTAATAGCTCTCTCAGGAAATTTATAAAACATAGTGCTTTGGATTAAATTAAACCATAATCTTACTTTAATAATAAGAAGGAATCAAAAAAATAGCATTTGGCATGCAAATGAAAAAAGGTGTAAAAAAATCTTACTGTACCCACCTTAGGTGATAATATTAAAACACATTTTGGGAAAATAATGTTCCTGTCATCAGATATTCTCCACTTACATTTTATTATTGTTATGAAGTACTTTTTGACTTGCAGTTGATGAGACTTGAAAGGAAAATCCTTTACAAAATATGCCACAAAAAAGAGTTCAACTTACACAATGTTATTTTTCCATAGTTATTAAAACTAAAATGTCCATGTATAAATGTCCCCAGAGCACAAGTTTCCAATATCAATTAATTGTTAATAAAAAAAGTTATTAAAATACTTTGCCAATAAATTATGCAATGGTAATACAAGCATGGAAAGTTACAGAAACTGTGAGAAGTAATATAATAGCAGGGAATGGGTAAGACTACATGTATGAAATTTGTGGGGTTTCTACTTTGTACTGTGAGCTCATCAGAGGTCATAAACTAAGTCCTGGACTTGGGCCAAATTAAAATTTAGATGAGAGAGACTGGGAGTTACAGGAAGGTGTATTTTCCTCTCTTGGTTAATGTCAACCTATTGCCAGAAGTAGAAATACCAGAATGCTGGAAGTATCCCCCATATTTCAACTGTCATATAGTGCATACCTGATGCTTATTTGTGGCATGAAAAATGTTATGCCAGCATTTGAACTTAAGATATAATTTAGTCTGGCTTTGTTGGTCACACTGTCTTCAAAGATAAACACATTTTGCCAAGATAAAAGGTCTCCCCATACTTCAACAACTAGAATATTCTTATTTGTTTGAGCTTAATTTTGTCCTCTTTGATTACATTTACCTGTATAACAATTAAGAAAGTGTATGTTCCTCCATGAAATTAAAAGCAAACAACTCTTAGAACATCCCTTAATTTGTGATTCTTTAACCTAAACTAGAAAAAAATATTCTTAAGAGTATTACATAATCAAAAAAACATTTGATGTGTTTGATGGTCAGTAAATCCATGTTCTCATTCCCATGGGGATGGATATCACCACAACAAAAGCAGAGTCAAGAGTAAATATCATAAAAAGTCAGAAACTGCATTCTAGTTATGGTTTCCTGCATTACTTGAGCCATTCTCATAAATTCTCCAGACTTTGCTTTCCATCTCTGTAACATGATGGTCATGTGGGAAGCTGAAATATTTCATACGTGTTTGTGAGTCACTTGGTACCACAGAAGAGTCTTTAGACCAATAGGTACATGGCTTGCATTCAGCAAAGAATGTAAGCTTGCAGTTAATTTCAAGCCTTCCAACTTGGAGTATCCTATGATCCTATGATCCTGTGCTGAAAACTCACAGAAGCTCAAGGTAAGACTTATCAACTGTACATTTAAACCACTGGTATTTCATAGTACTCATTGATTGCAAAAGTTTTCAGTCACAAGTGACATAAAGAGTTGGATGAATGGGCAGGTGCTATTGAGAGCTCTGCTGTGCTTATCACTGAAGCTTGTCAAAAATTTATTTCAGTGAAAGATCTGTCAGTGAGATTCAGTTATCAAGTTGGCTTTAGGATTTGCATCACAACATCAGCCAGTCAAAACTGGAATGCTGAAACTTGACCACAACACTGAAATTCCTGGACTAAACAAGGAGATAAGAAATGCAAAGAAAGGCATTTTTAAGCTCCATCTTCCTCACAAAGGTACACATTTAACCTTGCAACCTGACCATATTCTTAGAAATAAACTGTTTCCTGGTGTTAGGCAGTTTAAAACAGATAAGGCTTTAGTTCTCCACTTAGGCACAAGGGTATCAAAGATGCTGAAGCATCTGCTTCAAGCCATTCTGCTGCTCCACTTGGGAAGATATTTCAGTGTTGGGTCTCTGCATGACCACTGCAAACGAAGTCACCACCACGCTTTTTTTGGTCCAACTAATTCTCATGTAACAGCAGGGAAGTAAAACATCTTCACCATGAGAGTCTAAACATGGTTTTTCGGTTCATAGACAGACTGTGCTTTAAAATATTGCAGGTCCAGGTTCTAAATCTGTCTTCCAAGCCAGGGAAAGGATTTGAATTAATATCAGCAATATCATGGATGAGTGCAACAAATGAATTAGATCTCTCTTCTGCAGCAATGACAACAGTAACAGAATTTTCAATTTGTGTACCAAAATATATTCCAACATGTAGTATCAAGTGTTCATTATCTGAAATCTTCTTCAGTTGAAATGAAAATACTTCTGGTATTTATAGCAACCATCAAACTGAAAAAAATATTTAAAAGGAATTATTTTTATTCTTGAATTATGCACTCTCTTATAATAGTTTGGATTGTTGTTTGGTTTGTTTTAGTTAGAATTTCATGAAAGCCTAGGAAATTTCTGAATTATACAATAAATTTTTAAATTCTTTACATTTTCCCTATACATAACATGAATCGTTATAACTGAAACCCTGAATGCAGAATTCTCTAAGAGAACATTAAAGCCTATCGTCTCCAATATACTCTTCCTAAATGTATTTGCAGGAGACAGGCATCTCAAATCAGAGTCTTACTACAGCTTCATATAGCATTTAAAATACAGTGAAGGGTTTTTTAATAGAATAGAAAAGACACCATATTCACCCACATATCACTCTCAGGATGCAGACTACTGGACAGTTTTTGGCTAATACACACTGCCACATTGAGTCTTGTCGTTGAGCATCAACCAGTTTGACACATAGTGCCCCATGTGGAACAGGCATGTGGTTGCATGAGCTCTGCATTTCAAGAGGGACTGTATCTTCCCGTTTCCTCATGCCCGACACGGATGTTGCTCAAATTTTTAGTATTCTTTTCATGGGAAAATGTCTGCTTTGTTTATGCTGTGAAACTACCTTCAATATGGAAACTATCAGTCCATTCAAATTTGGAATTTAGAAATTGGAAAAAATAAGTCATAAATTGAATAGACTATTTGACGATGAGATTAATGCTTATACTGTGAATATATAACTTACAAAAACAGTTCTTGGAGGCTCTCATGGCTGTTTATATGCTTAGTCTGATTCTTCTGATATTGACAAATAGATTTTTTCAAATAACACCTAGCAACAAAAGTGTTAAAAATCTGAATTTCTATTAAAAAAGATTGATACTATCCAGGTGTTCAACTATCTTAGAAAAAGGCATTTGAGATATACCTTGTCTGCTGTAAATATCATTAGGAGATAGATTAGGCAGTGCTATATAAAACTTTAGTAGAATAGGGGGATAATGAAAAAACATTGTTCAAGTTCAGTGAAATAAATTGTCAAACACATGATGTGCAGAATCCCGGAGTGTCCATGTCACCGGCAGCAGGCTTGTAACACCTCATGCAGAGACAAAGGCAATATTGGATTCTTCTGTCATTGGCACACTAGAAACAGCTTAACTACTACTCTGGTGATACAAACAATTTTGTGTTAGTCACAAAAAAATTGTATTTGACTTCCTCCTGGAGGGTATAGAGTCCTTACCTTTAGCTTGGTAATTTTATTCAAGTTACAGGATCAGTGTAATAACCCTGACTTGTTACATGACATAATTCTGATGCAGAAAATAGTGATCAGAGGTCTCCAATGGAAATCTCATAAGTTCTGACCCTTGGGATCAAGCACCCTTGCATTCAGTTTGGTTTATGTAATATAACTACTAAGCTCTTAAAAAACAAAACAGAAAAAAACGCTACTTTTGGTGAACTACTAGGAGAAAATATATCCTTAGGACTAAAGGATTAAATCTTTCACAGGTGGTATTGTCTGGGGAAGTGTACATTTTCACAGGGGAATTTACATAGAACCAAAAGAAGCCACTGAAATACAATTTGGGTGGGAGAAGGGGAGTTTTTAACAAAGCAGTAAAATAACTATGTCTGTTTGTAGTTATTGGGCTGTTGTACTTTTTGCTTAGTAGGTCAACACAATGTTGTCTTATTAATTTGTGTCTGGGCCTATCACACAAGGGCTGTTTCTTCAAAGACAGTTTCAATCAGAGTAGTCAAACCAGCAAAATAGGACATCCTGGTCAGAATTACTTTTTGAACACCATTTTGAACTGTTGCTTTTTCAATCAGTCTTGGCAGATTTCATTATAAGATTTTTTTCATAGCGTGCACATTTCACATGACATAACAGTTTTATGTAAGGAAAGTATGTGCTCACTCACAGCGTAAACCAGCATACAAAATACTATTAGTCAAAGAAATAGATTTAATCAAGTCACACATCATGTGACAAAGGTAGCTGGTGTACTTCTATTACAGTCTTTTTCTTTTCTTACTTTATTCCTTGTAGTGATATTCTATACCAAGTACAATATCTCCTGATGTCTCAGAGACTGAACGGTGTGAAAACCCAACTGTTCACTTCTCTCGTCAAACCAGACAAAATAATTCAAAGTAAATCTGAAGCAGCTCAAAATAGAAAAGAAGTTTTCTTCTCCTTAAAGTAAATCCCCTTTCTGAGAAAGAAACAGAAGAACTTTTACTATATGTTTTTAGCTTCAAAATTTTACAAGCATATGTCAAAACAAAATATCTCATTAAAGAAAGACAGTAAAATATTTTTATTCGGAGAAGTTTGAAATAAAACATGCAGCTTTTACAAAAATATAATAATTAAAAATTGTAACAAACTTTCAACCAAAATTATTCCATGTTTACGAATTCTCAAGTACTTCTGACTGAAAATTTATCTGTGGTTTTCAGTGAATGAAATATCCATCAAAACTCTTCTTCCCAGCTCCTTCTTTAAATTTTCCACACTTTTTCTCTGACTACTCCAGGCAGACTTTTCTCATCTCAGCAACCTTTAATAGAGATTAATCATCCCTAGATTTCAGCATTTTTATAACTGTTTGTTTAGCCAAAGTCAAACTTATTCCTACAAAAATATGACTTCTTTCAACTAAATAAGGGTTATTGCAATATTTTATTATTATTAGCAACCAGTTTTAAATCTTTAAGAAGGTAAGTCTGTGCATGTATATGTCAGCCTAAAGAAGAAGCAGGAATACCAAGATTGCTGGAGACAAATAAACTTGTTTCTACTTCTGTTTCAGCTAAAGTGTTGTTTTCAGTTGTTAACTCAGTAACTTAATATTGAATCTTAAAAATCCAGGAGGACATACCAATGAGATATGTTTTGACCTCGATGTGTGATTTCACATCTCACAAAATATGATCTTGATAAAGTTCTCTTTGAAATCACAACAAATGCAGTTTCTATTTTGGTATCCTTACTAAGTCACTAAACGAGCAAATTATTCTTTGTAGCTATGGATCATGGAATATATTGAATGCATTATATTTATTTGTAAGGGAAGTAATTATGTTATTCATATATAAGGGGTGAGGGAGTTTTACCATTTTCTCCTAAATACACACATTTCAACTTTAGGCACTAAAACTCACATTGTATTCCTATACATATGGAGTCCTCTATTGTGCTCCAGGCCATACATGTTGTAGGCATCAGTCCTTGATGGCTGATGAAGGACATGGGTGTGGACTACAACTGTACTGTCAATACAGGTAACAGGCTATTTAAGAAATTCCAGATCTGCCCGGATTTCTTGTAGTTCCAGTCAATACACAGCCAAAAGGCACCAGCACCACTGGAAAAGGGGCTGCATTACATCATCTTGGGTTGTAGCTACTGCAGTTACATTTAATGATATTGCCTTTCTTGAGAGCTACTGGGCAGCTTTGGTGCCTTCTCAGTTTAGTACAAAGAGTTACTGCTTCTGCTGCCCTTTTTTCTTTGCCAAAAAAGCAGGATCCTGCCGTGGTCTGAACCTTGGGATTTCTTCTTATCTCGATGGTTGTCACTTCACAGTTTGCTTTAATTTGAAGGTTCAGGATTTAACCTTACATCATTGTGTCAGTTCAATATTGGTGGATTAACTTGAATATATGCTTCATGAGGGATATCTAGTAGTTTCAAAAGCACATACAGGAGTTAAATGCTTTTTTAAATTACTTTTTTTGTTGTTTTCTGAGGGAATGACCACTCTCTAATTCCTTGTGGATTCTCTCAAGTCAGAGGATTTCTATTATAACTATTTCTGGTCACAGTAGGAACAGAGTTTTCTGCTATAATGTATTCAACGTAAAACTTTCTGAATATTTAGCTCTCTAGACTGGAGCTTTCATGCAGATTTAAGAAGCTGTCACTTATTTTTTGAATGCTCTTCAGTTGCTTCTGAATAGTCAACAGCCACACCAGGGTGAAGCAGAGAACCAATAGATGCTTTCAGATAGGCACGCCTCTAAGACCTGAGTTATGACAGGGTGTAATTCACAACTAACTCAGAGCTATATTCTGACTGTTTTCCTTTGTAGGTACTTAAAGAGCACGAGGGTGGCCAGATGAGAGGCAATTGCAGAGGAACGTTTTTCAAAAGCAGAACTTTCTGTCAGAGCGACGGTCACACAATTACATAGTTTCCCCACTTACTAGATATTTTCCTTATTTAGCCTTTGATTTTGTGTTAGAAACTTATGCTTTATAAAAGAGACTGCATCTGTGCTTCGTTAAACTGTAAATTCAGGGGAAGGGGAAGGAGACAAGAAAAAACTGGTGTTTCTCCAAACTTCTCTGGATTGTCCCAGTGGGATGGGCAAATGCAGAAGGCGAAAGACAGAAATGAAAGATTAACAAAGAGCATCCCAAAGAAGGGATAAATGAAAACATGAAGTATGAGATTTATGACAGAACACTGCTACAGATCAACATTACTCCTGAATTTTTACTTTAGAAAACATATGTTTATGTTTCATTTAAAAAATGAAATCTGTTTTATTAAGTGTATAAATGAAGTTTTAAAACACACATATAAAGAATAAAGACAAAATAAAACAATAATGACAAAATAAAGATGAAATATGAAGATTGTTAGTCAATAATGTAACTGTTCCTGTTACATCAGGACCATATTGTGCCATAAGTACACTTTTTTTTTCGACACTGTCCTGCACAGCAACCTTGTCTCCAAATTGGAGAGATATGAATGGATTAACAACTCTGTGGATAAAGAATTGACTGGATGGCAGCATACAAAGAGTTGTGGTCAATGACTCATTGTTCATGTGGAGACCAGTGATAAGTGGTGTCTCTCAGAAGTCAGTACTGAGGCCGATCCTTATCAACATCTTTGTCAGTGACATGGACTGTGGAATCGAGTGCACCATCAGCAAATCTGCTGATGACACCAAGCTGTGTGGTGTAGTCGACACGCTGGAGGGAAGGGATGCCATCCAGGGAAACTTTGACGGGCTTGAGAGGTGGGACAACTCATGAAGTTCAACAAGGCCAAGTGCAAGATCCTACATGCAGGTTGTGGAAATCCCAGACACACTTACAGGTTGGGTGGAGAAGTGATTGAGAGCAGCCCTGCGGAGAAAGACTTGGGAGTGATGATTGATAAAGAACTCAACACAAGCCAGCAGTATGTGCTTGCAGCCCAGAAAGCCAATGAAATCCTGGGCTGCAGGCATGGCCAGCAGGTCGAGGGAGGTGTTCTTGTGAGATCCCACCTGGAATACTGTGTACAGTTCTGGTGTCCCCAATATAAGAGGGGCACAGAACTGTTGGATCAAATCCAGAAGAGAGCCATGAAGCTGATAAGTGGATTGGAGTACCTACCCTACAAAGATAGGCTGAGAAAGTTGGGTCTCTTCTCATCCTGGAGAAGAGAAGGTTGTGTGGAGACCTCATAGCAACCTTTCAGTATCTGAAGGGGACCTACAGGGAAGTTAGAGAGGGACTCTTCATCAGGAACTGCAGTGATAGGACAAGGAGTCATGGGTAAAAATTGGGGAAATTTAGGTTAGATATTAAGAAGAGATTTTTTTACTGTGAGAGTGGTTAGACACTGGGACAGGTTGCCCAGTGAGGTTGTGGATGCCCCAGACCTGGCAGTGTTCAAGGCCAGGTTGGATAAGACCTTGAACAATGTGGTCTAGTGGGAGGTGTCCCTGCCCATGACAGGAGGAGTTGAGACCAGATGATCTTTAAGGTCCTCACTAAGCCCTCAAAAATTCTATGATTCTAAGTATTCTCTTCTTCCTAGTTCAGTCCTCTGTCATGAGACTACCCTCTCAGAGATGCACCATTTATCCCTTCAATTTCTTTCTGTTCTATCACATACCTTCCTACTCATCTGACTTTAGATTATGAAAACTGTTTCATGCCACACGTCCTTTCTTTCCCTCCACCAGGATTCATATTTGCCAAATGTCCTATTTTTTCTCTCCCAACAACTTGTTGGCCCACTTTTCTCACACAGCACTTGTTCTGTGTCCTCTTCCTTGTTATACCCTTATTTATTTCCATCTTCCCTTATGCTTCTCATTTTTTAAATTTAATATGAGGTTTACGAAATCAAGCAACATGTCTTAGCACTTTCTTAATGTTCTCTACTGAGAACAAGAATCATCGTTTGTTTTTACAAAATTTAACAATGATTAGTATGTTTCAAATTGACCACTTGCTTCCTTTCAAAAATGTTTTCTAAATGCCCATGTCACTTACTCTCCAGTTGCAAAATAAGGAACATAACACCTTAAAAAAATAAAAAATAAAAGAAGCTGACATCGGCTCTAACATACTGAGTTAGTTTTCATTTTTAATTTTAGATAAATTCACCGAACAAATTTATTTGTAACTTCTGGTTATTCGAGAAATTTACCGCAATAAGCAAGTACTGTCTGTCCTCTGCATCTATGAGCATAAATGCTTCTTATGAAGCACTCTGCTCTTTTAGAACAGAGACAAAAAGCAGTACCTTCTGACTCTACTGTTGGCAGTGCCTCTGCCACAGAAATTCACTGTTCATCCACTTTCCACAGAAAAAGAATTTTTTTAAAATTTTATATAGTTACTCATATGAGAAATGGCAAGTGCCTAATTTGTCCTATTCAACATGCAGAAAGATTGCCAATGTACTTGATCCAACACAGGACTCTTTGACAATTCACTGGAACGAAACCTCGTCTTGTGCAGATAAGATTAGAATAAAGTATGCAGAATTCAATCTGGTTTCAATGTACAAATAAAAATTAATCAGAACAGCAAACGGGAGAGGAAGATATAGCCAGGTTATAGATATATGAATTTCATCCTCAAAAGAAAAATGTGATTTTTGGCTCCTTCAGCTCAGACATGAAGCCCACCAGGCATTCGTTTTAATAAAAGTCCTTAGCTCTCTCCATGAATTAATGGCCTTCTCTAGTCAAAGGTCATAATTCAACCAGAGGTCTATCATCTGTCCTGGATATTTGCTTATCCAAATGTGATACCTTGCAAATAGTGGCCCCAAAGAAAGAGTCTTGTTCAAAAGGTGTTCACCAGCTACAGTCTTTAAGATGCTTTGTGTCATTCCCTGTAACTTCCGCTCTAATAAGACTAGTATGAAGCTGATTTCTCCTCCTCAGCCCATGAATGAAAAGAAGCAGCAGAAAGAGAGATACAAACACCCTAAACTGGAGTTATGTTAACTCACTGCCAGACACCAGCCTGGACTTCTCTGATGCAAGAGTTTGCTAGATTACGACAAAAACTTGTGCAGATCTCATTCATAGTATCATAGAATCATTTATGTTGGAAAAGACCCTTAATATCATAGAATTGCAGAATCATAGAATCAGCCGGGTTGGAAAAGACCTCTGAGATCATTAAGTCCAACCCCTGATCCACTACCACCCTGGTTACTAGACCATGGCACTAGACCTTGCCACATCCAGTTTCATCTTAAAAACCTCCAGTTTTTATTTATCTTTGAGTCCCTAAGTGCCACATATAGGCATCTTTTACATACTTTCAAGGTTAATGATGCAACACTGAGCAGCCTGTTGTAGTGCTTTGCCAACCCTTTACCTGAAGAAATTTTTCCTAATACCTAATCTAAACCTCTCTATATGCAACTTGCCCAGTGATATTGCCTAAAAGTTAATGAGTAATTACCTAAATATGAACACAGACATCTGTGCAAAAGTCTTCTTTTAAAAATACTGGTTTGACTCTTGAGTCTCTTAACAGCAGTGTGACCATGTGCTCTTGCATGGCACCTTGACACAAGTCACAGTGAAAGCCATTCTGAGTGGTAGTCACAGAACTGTCTGGTTCAGTTATCCCAACAGTAAACTCTTATCAGAATAGTCACAGGCAGCCAAGCTATTCCTCTCCAGAAGCAGGAAAAAATCGTTCATGGGGTTACTGAGATGACAAAGGCAGCTCTGCAGGTGTCTATTAAACTCTACTGCCCAATGAAACTTTGACAAAGCCTAAACTTGTGTCCAAGCTTCAGCTAAAAGGAGTATAAAACTCCAGAAGGAAAGACCTTTCTTAACACTCTCTGTTTCATATACTCTTTTTAAACATTAAGTACTGGCCACTATTGGAGATGAATTTTTGTTAGTTTGAGTTTTGCTCTGATCCACTGCAACAGTTCTTGTGTTAAGTGTAAGCAAGAAGGAAAATTTGGTCCAGTGAGGCCACAGCTTTTGGCCTTCTGACTTTAAACAGGAGTACAGAGCAATGATATTGTTTTCATTAACTCCAGCAGTAAGCTGGCCTTCTGGGTCCAATCTAAAGCTGCTATGAAAAGAATTAATTATTTTACCAAGCTCTCAGTTTTGAGGAATGAAGATTATATAATTCCAGCCTGGCCTCCTTAATTAATTTAATACAGGAATGTTGCTTGACCACAGTCTGTCTTCCACTGTCCAGTAATGTTACACAAACTAAAAACTAATCCTTAAAAATAAAAGCTTATGTTTATTATCAAATTACCAAGAAAAGTGAAGTTCGGACTTTTCCTATGTTAAGCTATATTGGCCCTCAAAAGCTAATTTAGATATTTATTTAGTCTGGTGAATTATTTGGTACTTCCCCTCACTGGTACCAGAAGGTACAAGACAGGAGGGCACTTGTTCTTCCCATCTGCAGAACCTGACAGCTAGAGGAGATTCCTCCAGAATGACAGAAGGGCTCACAGGAAGCTCCTGCTGCTGCTCCAGTGAAAACCCCTGCTGGTGTGAGACCAGGGCACTGGCATGACTTGCTCAGCAGGGACACAGCCACTCTCCACACCAAACAGCAGGCAGATGGACAGGCATGCCCAGCACATTTGTGCCAAAGCCACGAAGCTGCTTAAATGCACACGGGCCTCCCTACCTGCACTGCAGCATATAGGTAATGCCTATTGATCTAGTGGGTCCTTCCCACCCCCAGCAGGATTTAGATGAGGCCCCTTAGTCCAATAGCAGCCCCTGAGTCTCGGGACATTGCCCTTTGCTAAGGGAAGACAGGATTAAACTCAGGCATAAAGCTAAGCACTGTGGGGTGGATCTGATCCTGCATTAGGAGACATCTCTTGCCTGCTACATGGGCTTTGGCATGGGGATCTCTGTCATGATCTGCTCAAGAGCTGCTTGAAGAAATGCTCCAGCACAGCTGACCCACCCACCAGGCAGAAACAACAGCACAGCCTCAAGCAAACATTCTTTCCCCCAAACAAGGTTATCTGAAAATACAGGCATTTCTGAGCACTGTGTTTTCTTGATTTGCAGATTTCTCAAGAAGAAAACATTTCTGATCCTACACAATCCACATTCCAAAAAATCTGAGGAGGGAAAAGAAGTATGGAAATAATGGCATAAAAACTTTTATGTTACTAAGCCTCCCAAACAAATTTAAAACACATGTATTTTTTTTTTGAAGTAACTTTTTTTCTACAAATTGGACCATATTCAAGTCATTGCTTAATTTTTGTCAAACCAGCCAAATACAGAGCTTTGATAGATGTGCAGGTGATGTCATTTCAAAAAGTCCAGGGACATTTAAAGGGGGAAAACAATTAATGATTTCACCTCTGAATGAGAACAGTCTGCTGTTTATTCAGACTCAGTGATTGAAAACAATACCAATCTGGCCTACAGAAAATGAGATAATTTTATTTACTTCAACAAAAGAACTGTTTATACATAAACAAAGACGTAACATTTTTTCCTTTCATATTGAATATGAAATATGAAAATATCCTTGTAGTAACGCCCCAAAATGAGCCTTCTTGAGCCGTTGTAACATTCTGCTTTTTGTTGTACTTGTAGATTACTCTTCTGTACATGACTTCCATATTTACTGTAATGTTCCCATGTATACACAGAGAGCAGGATGTCAAAATGGAGACAGGATCATCAGATCAAAGAGCAGAGTCTTGTCCTCAGGGAAATGAAAAAGATATGAAGAAGACAGGAATTTGCCTGTCGTACTATTGCCTAAGTGATCGTCAGATTCAGCTTTCCTCTTTTTGGTCAATATACAGCAGAGCATGTGAAAACTCAGCTAAGCCTTTTCTATGTTCCTAAAAGATCATGATTTGTATGAACAGTGACATGACTCTGCCACTGTTTTGTCTACAGAGTAGGCAGAACACACTGTGGGTATTTGGAAGGATCACCCAGCCATACCATGCTTAACTTCTAGGCATGACCACTTGCAGATGAACAGTAGGTTAGTTTGCTCTACCATGTCCTTCTGAGTTATTCCCTTCAACAGCCACCACCTGGTGTTGAAAGAGAAATCTAAAGCTGCCAGGTAGTTGGTGTCATTTAGTGAAAATAGCATAGCCACAAATTGATTCCTGATCATTTCTTCAAACTGAAGCAGTGTTACCTGCCCACTCACTCAAACACAATATACTTCCTCTCACTGACCTCATATAGCTCTAGATTTAATGATCTCTACATTTTCATATTTAATATTGAAACAGGCTTTCTCTGTTTCACCATGGGATGTTGAAGTTTGTCCTTCTTCCACCATTGCTAGTGTGCCTCCACTCTTATTGCCACAGCAGCTCCACTTTTGTGGTTGATCTGCCGGGTTCCCCACACACACACACTTGCAAGGAAATCATAAATGTAGCCTGCCTGCTGCTTCCAAGATTGTTCTTGGAAGTGTATGATATCTTGGGAAGCATGCAATATTCTTCACACTTTTTTGTCTTCTTAAATACCTCTATTTATACAAAATTAAGTTCAAGTATATCCCCCATGGGTTTCTCTATACAATGAATGCATGTTTACTTCCTTCTGTCCACATTGTCACATTCAGCTCTATGCCAATTATCTAAAAACAATAACACTAAGAAGACATCCCAGGTCAGCAAATCTTGGCCTCTGAGATTACTGTCAACATATTTATGTCTTTATATTCTTTAACGTAATTGCATAAGAGGACAAGGAAGAAAAATATGAGAATGGCCATACTCCAGCCAAAGCTAAGTCAATATTGTAACCTCAAAGTGCTGGGATTTAATACTTTTAAGTGGATTCAGGAACTTACAAGATACTTGAGAAAACAGATACCAAGAGAGTACTTTAAGAATACTGTCCTACCAGCTTTCCAGGGATAATTTCTTTAAACAGCTAAATGAAATCCTAGGTAATATGACTTTAAAAAGAGGTCATTTAGTCTGTTGCTACAGGAGCATCAGCTATACCTAAATTGTACTTAAACCAAGAAGGATGTGAAGGATTCTGTAAACTCATGGAAAACAGTACCTCTGATATATTTCTGTCTGAACTTTCACCCAAGATCTCACATGCTGATGAGACCAAAGTGTGTATATCTGAGATTTAGGAGCCCAGAGCTTGTTTGGTCTAACACCGGTTGACTACACTGATCTCTTGGATCTGTAGTTTAAATATCAGTTCACCCAGGCATTCCCTGATGGAAGATCTAAAGAGGGTAAAATTTTCATCTTCATTTTGAGGGGAAGGAGGAGTTTGAAGAGGCTGGTGATAGGGAGATTGAGGGAGATTTGGGGTTGTACTACAAAGGAGATGATGAACAGCTGCATAGCTCTCTGTTTGCAATTGTGCATCTAGCAATTAAGAAGAAATTTAATTTTCATGGCACCCAGCACCAGAGCATCTTGGATCTTGTTTAGAAAATTAACCACCCTAAAAGATGACATCAGGCAGCTGTTTCTGCCTGAAGAAACACTCACTACGATCTTGTCATTTTTTCAGACAAAATGACTAAGTAAAACAAATCAAGAAAACAACGAGCCTCGAACTAAACAAACAGCCTAGCACTGCATCCTAGACACCGGCCCCAGTAGATTGTCAAGACATATACAACAGACATATACAAGCAGAGCCACTTGGCTAAGAAAATCGTGCAGACAGGCTTGAAGCTTCAGCTCTGCAAAACTTATGTGGTGGAATGAAGTAACAGAGAGGGACCTTTGGAAAACTAGGTTGAAGAGACCAGTTAAGAGTGTAAAAATAGACTAAATACTGATGTAAATTTTAGCTAAAATTTGAGACTGGCGTTACAGCAACTCACTCCCTTTCTGAACAAGAAAGACCTTGCCTTATATATGCCTCCTGAGAAATAGGAGGTGCTAGCAAAACAGAGTGCAGCAGATAAAAGGCTGAGATGGCTGCAGTGAAGTTGCCATTAAAAAAGCATAGTTTAGCACACAGGGAGGCACAGAAAGTTAGAGGTTGCAGTGCAGTCCAGAAAGAGGTGTTTCTCCTGCAGGATATAGGGGTGAGGGGGAAAGAAAAAAAAGACTAGCCATTTTTCCATTATTAATTACTGTCAATTATTTCATTTTTGATCATATGGGAATTGTTTATGCCATGTCTTTTTTTATATTAAGTAATGGCTATGCTCAGTGTCTTGAAGTTACAGTGTGCAGAATTCAGTGGGCTTAGCTGTGTGATTTATATAATTTTACCATCATCATTCCTTTCATTGCATGATCTCCAAACAAGTAAATAGTTTTCAAAATGGGTTTGCATATACTTCCTATGTGACTGCATAGGCAAATCCACCAAAAAATGATTGATTCCTTCTCCAAGGATACTTCTGCAAATGAAGTTTTACTCATAAAATTCTTGTAATAAGGACAGAAAAGGGCATGAGTCAGAGTGAAGTTTGCATCTGTAATTCAAATATTTATAAGCAATGTTCACCCAGCTCTGTCCAACCATATTCCCATTTCAGCAAAAGGCTTCCATGCATTACCAGTGTCAACAAGTTCTTTTTGCAGTTCTTGAAGTCCTTCTCCTATTTATTTCACACACAGTTTCTGTCTCAGATCAAGTATAACCTGTTCGGTTTTATCCTCTTGGACAGTCCCACTCACTAGAGCTTATTTATATCCTAGATGGTGTATTGCTGTGATTGAAGATTCTACTGTTCTCCTTCAGAAGAATTTCTGCAGACATTAGACATTTCTGACTAGATTTTCAAAGAATCACAGAACCATTTATGGTGGAGAAGTCCTTTAAGATTGAGTCCAACCATAAATATGACCTACTATTTAAGTCCTGTGCCCTTCACAGTTTGCTCGAGCCAAAGGGCCATAAACTTGACAACAGTCACGTAATTCTGGAGACTGGGCAAATACCTTGGGCGAAGCCATCTCTCTGTATCCAAGGCTTGAGAAACATCTGTGGAGACATTCCCGCCCATTCTGCTCTGCCAGAAGATGCAAAGTGGATGAGTCAGGCACAGAAAGTTCGTTCCCTCAACTTCTGCTCTTTGAGGTAATAAAATAAGCAACCCTTCCCTTAACTGTGCCACAGCTCAATTTTCTCTGGTACCATCCACCATGGGGGCTGGGGCTGTCACCCTGAGCTGGTGCAGTCCTACCCCCTGTATAATAAGTAACCTCTGTGTGAAAACCAGTCTTATTAAAACTGTTACAATGAAGTTTTAATGAAAAGAGGTAGAAATTACATGTAAACATATGAGTAAATAAAATTCTTTTCTAGATCATTTGATTAAAAAATCACTACACAAATCTTCTCTCAAAACATAAGGACAGACTGTCCTTTAAAAGTTATATTAATGTAAATGATGAAGAAGTTTAGGGTAACATCAGAGCTCTGTTGTGCCAGCGTAGCCACAAAGAGATGCTGTAAAATATGTAAATGTAAAGAGCTGACAAAGTCACAAAAGCCTGCCATGTACAGTGGTATCTGCTGTGGGTGAAAGATAAAAGGAATCTCTACCTCTGTGCAATTTCTATGTTGCAACACTCCTCGGTCTCTGAGCTCAATCAGTATGTAGCCAAGAAAAAATGCTTTCCTGATTTGTTACTTTTCTTGTATTTGTCTTTCCTACTTCATTTAAAATTCTTGTTTTCAGAAACAAACCTGTAAATATTTACAAAATTAATCATACCAAACAGCAAAGGAGATTAGTGAAATGCTTTGGTACTAAAACAATGTGTTTCATGTAGCCTGATTGTATAATTCAATTTTATATTAGAGGGGAGACATGTAAATACAAATGGTGAAATATGACCCAGTTTTATAAGGTCATATTTCAAATATAGGGATGAAATCCAAATTAAGTTCTAGTTGCTATGTTTATTGTGGAAAAACTAAATTTCATAAATATATTAGCACCTGGAGATATTTGGTGATTTCTGAATAACAATGTTAAAACGTTCATAAATCAAAATGTTTGAGTGTGAACAAAAAGCATACTTTTGGTTTTTGTGTGCTTTTGCTACTGAGATTTTTTTATTTGATCATTCATAACCCCTAATTCTTTTCACATAAACACATGTGAAACTTGTGTTAAGAATAAAACAGTGTTCCTTTTTATTTCTTAATCATTTATCAATACTGTAGTAATAACAAAAACCATAAGAAAAAAGGATGCACCGCATTTGTAGATAATTAGTCTGTGGGTTATTTCTGTATAAACAGCACTTGCAATTTATTGAAAAACAATAAAAAAAAATTACTCAAATTGTATACTATCATAAAAAGACAGTTGTAACACCAGAACAAAGGCATGCAGACAAGTTTTCCCATTAAAACCACATAGATATTGAAAGTACGTAAGTCCCAGAGAGAACTGAATGATAAGTAGAAAACAGAAAAAGTTTCTTCTATGCAAAGCACTTAGTACAGTTAAAGAGAGTAAATATTTTATGTTGAAAGAATGCAATGTTTCTTGTGCTAAATCACATCAGATGTTATCACAGATAAATGAGGAGGACAATAAAAATACAGAGGAGACTAATGAAATCATAATTTGTAGGACATCCAGCTCAGTGTAATTGGAATTGTAAACAGTTCCCTGCCTATAGAAGTAGTGGAAAAGAGGGGAACAGGCACAGAACACCTGACTGTAGAGAAAGTCCAGCAGATACCCAACAAAGATAAGAACAAAAGACAAGCGGTACAGAAAAATTGAGATGAAACCTCTCAAGTCTGATATAACAGCCAGTACAGACTGCAAATCCTAAACTTTTCTAGAAATTCAGTCTACTTACTACTTCGTTTGTATTTCTCAGAGAAAAATGGTCCCTGTCTCACCTCATTCATCCTAAAAATTATTTATTTCCTAGAGTTAGGCTGCTATCTTGGTTGAGCTATTTCAAATCTAATAAAAGTGTGACAATAAGTACCATAAATTCAGATTGACTTGAAAGTTTCCAAGCCTATGCTACTAGCTGAGGCACAACACTACCCTGACACTGTTATTGCTGTCCCTGTTGTTTTTATTGTTATAGAACCAGCTGAAATGATACTTCATCACCACTCACGAGACTGTGTTCTTATCCAATGCCATTAGTGCTATTATCATAGAATCGTAGAATCAGCTGGGTTGGAAAGGACCTCCAAGTTCATCAAGTCCAACCTTTGATCCAACACCACCGTGGTTACTAGACCACGGCACTAAGTGCCACACCAAGTCTCATCTTAAAATCCTCCAGGGACAGAGAATCCACCACTTCCCTGGGCAGCCCATTCCAATGCCTGACTACCCTCCCTATAAAGAATTTCTTCCTAATATCCAACCTAAATCTCCCCTGGCACAGTTTAAGACCATGCCTTCTTGTCTTACTGATAGTTGCCTGGGAGAAGAGACCAACCCCCACCTGGCTACAACCTCCTTTCAGGGAGTTGTAGAGAGTGATGAGGTCTCCCCTGAGCCTCCTCTTCTCCAGACTAAACAACCCCAGCTCCCTCAGCCTCTCCTCACAGGACTTGTGCTCCAGTCCTTTCGCCAACCTTGTTGCTCTTCTCTGGACCTGCTCCAGCACCTCAATGTCCTTCCTGAACTGAGGGGCCCAGAACTGGACACAGCACTCCAGGTGTGGCCTCACCAGCGCTGAGTCCAGGGGAAGAATCACTTCCCTGGACCTGCTGGCCACACTGTTCCTGATCCAGGCCAGGATGCCATTGGCCTTCTTGGCCACCTGGGCACACTACTGGCTCATGTTCAGCTTCCTGTCAATCCAAACTCCCAGGTCCCTCTCTGCCTGGCTGCTCTCCAGCCACTCTGTGCCCAGACTGTAGTGCTGCATTGAGTTGTTGTGGCCAAAGTGCAGGACCCAGCACTTCACCTTCTTGAACCTCATCCTGTTGGAATCAGCCCAACTCTCCAGCTTGTCCAGGTCCCTCTGCAGAGCCCTCCTGCCTTCCAGCTGATCGACACTCCCCCCCAGCTTGGTGTGATCTGCAAATTTGGTAATGGTACACTCGATCTCCTCATCCAGATCATCAATAAAGACAATAAATAGAACTGGGCCCAACACCGATCCCACACCACTAGTGACCGGCTGCCAACTGGATGCAGCACCGTTCACCACCACTCTCTGGGCCCAGCCCTCCAGCCAGTTCCTAACCCAGCAGTGATCACATAAGCAAAGCTCAAAAGGAAATAAAAATCAAATTGCAAATAAATGCTAATTCCAAGTCCCAACAGAAAATGTGATTGAACTGACATTAGAGAAGTAGTGTCAACTCAAGGACAGACTCAAATTTTCTTTCCTGGTCTCAGGCCTTCTTGGCTGAATGGGAGCACTATATTTGAGTCATGCCAATACCTTCTGATAGTCTTTTTACTAAAAATCCCTTGCTCATCTGATACCAAATTCTAACTACAGGTCTTTTGGGATCCGGGGCTCTGGTATCAGCAGAGAAGGAGCTGAGGAGATTATGTAGCAGGCTATGGACAGCAGGAGCTGGGAGAAACTCCTTACTCTGAGGACCTTCATCACAAGACCTATTAATATTTAGCTATGTTGATTGCCATGTCTCCTTCAGCAAGATATGAAAGACTTTGTGATAATGTTATCAGACCACGTAGAAACCACTTTGTTCTTTCCCCCCCATGTGGTCCTAGCTAAGTGAAAATATCAACAGTTACTGTGTAACTGTAGCAGAAAATTGTGTAATCCTCTAGTCAGCGTAATCCATCCCCTAGTTAGCAAAACCCGTCCTCTTCATTAACATGTCCTGCCCCCAAGACCTTTATATTGCGAAGCATGTGTTCAATAAATGTTCCAATTTTCACCCTCAAACCTAGAATCAATTAGTTATTGACCTCTTCACAAGTCTAGACACCTGAACAAGTGCTAAAATCCTGTCTCTAAGATATTTTGAATACAAATCCTTGAATACTTAGTTCAGACCACGGTTTTCTTAAAAGTCAGTGAGGGTGCTACTCTTTGGAAAAATGTGTAGTTCAGCACCTAAACAAGTGACAAACTTCCCAGAAGAATCTAGCTTTCCCTGAAGAGTGAGAGGGAAATTGTGGTGACAAGGCTCCAGGCTTAGTCATGTCCCCATTCTACGAAAATCTACATCTTTTTCCTCAGCTGCAACATGGGAGTAGTCACATATTTTTTGTATTTCATCGGACTCTTGTGAGGGAATTAATTTAGGTCACTTTGTAGAACACTCAGTATTTATGAAGTCTGCTCCCACCATCGGGTATCAATTATTATTTTATTTTGTAAATAATTTGTGGAGTTCTCTTTCAGCTACACTTAAGGTTTTCCAAAGAAAGGGGCTTGCTAGTAGCTTCAGAAATGTCTCACTAAGCCTCCAGTTATTTGTCTCTGTCAACTTCTCCAAGCTGGAAATGGAAGAGTTGCATTAAATATCCCTATTAACTTTCCAACATGTGACTCGAAGGAATTGCTCTGTCTTTGATTAGTTAGAAGTACATCTGCAAAGCTGAGTTTACAATATACCACATAATCTCAAATGTAGATCTTATTTTGCCATCTGGACCATATGTGTTAGTGTCAACAACAGCAATAAACAACACAAGAGGCAGTTCACATAAACATTTCAGAAATCGTAAGCTTAATCATTGTTCAGAAGTTGGACCAAGCTATGACTAACCTCTTCAGAACCATAAGACCTTGGCTTACTAACTTTGAAAGGTATCCAGAAGAAAGCGTATCCAAAACCTGAACCTAGAGATAAAAGGGAATTCATGTGGCATAACAACAATATGAACAGCAATAAACAACTTTTAAAACTGATCAACTGTGAAATTGAAGTTGTGTTGCACTGCAAACCTTGCTGAATGGTGATATCCGCTAGCACTACAAATACTATTTCTGTTACAGGATAAGACTATTCCTTAATTCATTTTATTAGCTACTTCTTTTCCAGTCCACTGAAGTCTGTTGGACTGTCTATGATGCTGTCCCTCTAACCTTTGGCTTTCCAAAGGGATTCTGGCAACAGCATCAGTGGGTAAAATTGATTAAAATTCGAACTTAAGGGGAAAAAAAACAAAGGCAATAATCAGTGGAAAACATTTTAGAAAGCAGAGCCTAGAAAATTACTGTTAATCTGATCTGTACACACAAATGCAAGGTTTTGACAAACAAGTGCCCGTGTGACTCATCACAGCACGAGTCAGAGCCAGAGGGTCAGTGGCATCCTCAGTGCATTTCTGCTTTGCCACTTCCCTCCAGTCTATGATTTTCAATCATGAAAACCTGACTGCACTGAAAAGGGAAGAATCAAATTTTCCCCAGTCTGACAGCAGCCTAGGCATGCCCTTCAACTATTCTTAGGTTTTTGGTACAAGACAGGAAGAAGATGTTCCAGTTTCAGATAACAAATGAAACTAATGAAAGTTGTTTTCACCTTATTTCCATACACAGATATTAGGTCAGAGATAGCTAAATTCTAATATTTCAGGTCCAGTCTATATGAGAAAGATTCTTGTATGATAATTTAGACGAAGCCCATACCAAGCAGGTATTTCTGTAGCCTCATTCCTCAGTCAGAAGTGACAGCAAAGACCTATACCCTGTTAGCACCATAACTAACACTGTATTTATTCTAAAAAATCATCTACCAGAAATAGCTGTCAGTATTTAGAAAGACAGGGATAAAACAACTCAGAAAAGACAGAAAGAAAAACTACCTTTTTAGACTACCAGATATCAGTAAACTTTCCCATTTCCTCCTTTGGAAGTGACATAAAGATCATTGACTCAAGGAAGCTAGAAATTATTGCTAATAGAGAAAATTCTGCCTTGTTTTTCTTAAGAAAATTTTTCTGAAGTAAGTAGAAAGTAGGAATTATATAAAATAGCTCCCAGAATAATGTCTGTTTGACCATGGTCTGAGTCCTAAAATTCAGTCCTACACAACCTTTTTAGAATAAGGAAGGTAGGATAGCCCTCACTTATTTTATTATCTGATACCTAAACCAGTGAGGGTCAAACTGTTCTCTAAAATTCTTTACATGGGCTGCTGTTTTGCACTGATATCCAGATATCAGTAGATGAGCGCTGTTTCCCCAGATAATTTGTTAATGCACATCTCTCACACTGAGAGACACTAAATAGAAAAGCCAAAAAACAAGAGCTAAATTTAATGTTATATGTTGACTTAGATTTCAGCAATCATGGTGTGATAGCTAACAGAAAGTCACTGTGCATGGATGCTATATTTAAGACATTCCTTCTGGTCTGTTCTACCCAAAACTCTCGTTATGCCCCTGACTAAACCTCAGGGTGGTCTGTAGTGGTTTGAACCTTGTTTTCCCCAGAAGCTAAGAGAAGTGGTAGACCCCAAGGGGTGGAAACCCCTGGAAGTTTTGAAATTCTGCCCAATGGACGCTCCTGCAGAAATGTAAACATACCACAACCAGACCGGAAGAGATGAGTTGTGGTTTTGGTTGTTGGGAGAGGTGGCCATGTTGTAGAGCCACGAGGAAGGGGCTCTGAGCCCCTTGGGGCCTCTGGGGCCTCCCAGCCCCTGGTTGGGGGGCTACAGGGACCTGGAACAGCATAAAGCTGGGCTAGGTGCCTGTAGTTATGCTGGGAGATGTTTTCTCCATGGGCGCAGAGCAGCAGCCGACACCGACCAGAGAAACGGTGGCAGAGAGCCAGAGATAAGGACCTGAACTGAAGAAGCAGCAGAAACAACATGCAGCACCAGAGAAAGGACTCCTGGAAGGAGAGCCGAGGAAAGGAGAGCCAGCAGCTGAGAGCTACAGAGTTCTTGGGGGTAAGACTGTACCACACTCCCCCAAAACTCCCTTGAGACCCCTCTTGGAGAAGAGGGACATGGACTCCTATTTTGGAGAGCAGTTTTGGACATGCAGCACCGGAGAGAGAGAGGAGCTGAGAAGCTCAGAGCGTCCCGGAGCTGGACCGGGACGGCCAGATGGAATGCGGGGGGAGTTGACCTTGGCTCCCCCCCCTCGCACTGCTGCCACGGTGGCAGCCTGAGAGACAGGGCACAGAGGCCCTGCAAGAGATACCAGACCGTCACGAAGACCCCCCTGTGTCTTCGTGATATGACCGTGGTGATACGACCTTGTCTGGGGTTACGAAGTCCACGGAAGACCCCTCGGTTGTGAGGCGATGGGGCCGAGAGAGAGGCTTGGATACCTCCCTCGTGGATGCTGGCAGAAAGCCAGCTATCAGCTGCTGCATGCGTGAGAAGAAGAAACCTGCTGCCTTAGAAGATGCTGCTGTTCAGAGACTGGAAGGGATCTGTCCTTCTTTCCCTCCTGGACTTTTATTTGGAGGGGAGAAGAGATCTGATCCATTGTAAATACATATGTCATGGTAGAGATAGTTGTGATCATGTGTATAATGTGATGTTATATTTATTTGTATAGTCATTGTAATATATTTCCCTTTCCCCCACTTTGAGTCTGGTGTGTTTTGTCTGGAAAAACCCATCTCACATTAGGTTGAGATGTGGGAGGGGGCTTAGACTAGGGGATTGGATTTTGGGACTATCTCAAACCGTGACATGGTCTTAGGGTTAACAAAGATTTAATAGCATAAGGAGTTAAGTAGTAATCCACATAAACTGGCAGAAGCTACAAAGTGCCTTTAGTGGCTGAAGTCAGAAAAGAACACTGCAGAGCTTCATCCAGCCCAAGATAAGTCATGCAGCATAGCTGAAGCTGAACTCCTAGGTACTTCTAGTTACAAAACTACAGTTTAAAACATCAAAGATACTGAGAATACTGGAAATTTATTAAAATAATTGATACGCATGCCCAGTCATCAAACTGATGATTGTATGTGTTTGATGTAAAGGGAAAAAAGTGTCAGTTGTCTATTCTGTTGCTTTATCATGAAGAACAACTCCTAGTTTGTTTTTTTTGCGTTTTTTTAATGGATTTCTGAAACTTCCACTACTTCATATTGTTAGTACAGAAGTTTCCAAGAGCAGAAGAGTTCTTGACGTATTTTTGTATCTTCTTTCAAATGAGAAGCCCAAGGAAGCTGGAACACTCAAATGCAGTAGAATGCCTTTGACCCCTGGTGCAAAACACAGACATGATAGTGAAAGACACCAATCAAGAAAATAAAAAACAACTGTTGCATCTGACTTTGTTGAATGACTTTCCCGTGAAATGTGAGATATATCACTTTTTTTTCCTGATTAAAATTAGGAGATTTCAATTGATCTTGAAATTGGTGCATCAAATTAATTCAGCCAAGACATTTTCTTGGGTATGTATATCCAGGATTAAGTGTCCTTTTCTTTCTTCACCAAAAATCGCAAGGCTCCAGAATCTGGATGCCTAGGAGAATCAGATGGTTATGATAAAGGCAAGAAATTAAAATAATTCCTTCAAAACTGTTGTCTATTTTGAGATTAAAGCCAAAAATCAATAACCTGTGAAGTCAAACATAGAAAACAATCATCACTAATCAACATAAAATCATTGTCCATGTGTTTTCTGAAGCAAGATGGCTCATCACAACTGTTTTATCATGAGATTTCAATCAAAAATGATAGCTGGCATGTTTCTATGTCAGGCAAAGGAGACTGCAGAGACTGATTGTTCTAAACAATACATGTTAGTGGAACTATTTGCTAATTCTTCCAAATTAGGCTGATTTACAGCATTTGATCCAATTTAAAATTTGGAGGGTTTTTCCCTGATTTTTTTGTGAAAAAATGCAATAGAATACACTCAGTATTTTAGGTGTACACCAAGAAAGGAATACATAAATAAAATATTTTACACTTAAATTAATGGATTTTAATGGGATGACTCTTTATATTCACAGTAGACTTCAGTGGAATTAATATTTATTTATATGTACAATTTGTTTGGAACAAAGACACGAACATATGATCCAAATATATTTGTCTCAAAAACACTACACTGTTTCTCTAATTACAAACATCTATTTTAATTTCTATTACCTTAACATTTAGAAGTCCCAGTCCTGGGCCAAAACCCTGTTTTCCTGGGAACTGTACAGTCCCCGAACAAGAAAATAATCCCTGTCCCTGCAGCGTGAGGAGAGAAGAGAAGAAAAAGAAAGAAGAATGTTAAAGGTATAGAAATGGAAGATTCACATGTAGTTGCAGTGTATTAGCAGTCTGGCCATCCACAAGGCTATATCCCAGTGCTTGTTTGTCTGTTTTCTTTTTTCTTGGTATCATAATAAAGCAGAATTTTAGAGTATATATATACACTATCCAACTAGAAAAAAGATGTAATTTAAGGCACCACCTAGTTACCATTATTAAGCTGTCTACATTTGTATAGTATCAATTCAAAAATATCATGTCAAAATGTACCAATGGTAAATAATGCCATTTCCAGAAATGCAATACATACGGTTGATGATGGAGTGCAGTTTGAACCCAGTGATTTAGCATCATTAACAAAAAAACAAAGACTGAACTAAATTTCCATATCATTAGCACATGAAGATTTCAATAAGAAGATTGTATTTTTAAGGAATACATGTGAAATTTTAAGACTAATGTGAGAAAATAAGAAGATGATAGAGAAATAATACTGTCTCAAACTTTTAAAGGGAATTTCTGAAAATTTTAAGACCTTCAAAATATCTAGAAATAAATGGTTCCTTTAAGTAAGTTCTGTTTGATTTATTTAGATTATAAAGTATTTTAGTTTTTCTATGATATGATGAGTTTCATGCAGATTACATGACTCATGCTGATGGCATGGAAGGTTTAAATATTAATTTCAGTGTGCGTTACTTTCCTATCACGAAGGTTCAGCAATGAATGGAATCAAAACTGCAATCCAGAATTATTGATTCATTGACTTATTTAAATCTTAAGCAGTTCTGACATCTCTGCAGCTGAATACAGATTTGTTTTAGCAATCTGTTCTCAGTCTATGTCTATGTGCTGCAGGCTCTATATAACTCCGTTGGCCAAATATTTTCTTGAAGAAGGTTTACAATTTTGTCAAGTATTTGAAAATATTTATGCATGGACGCTACTGCTCATTTCCACAAATCATTCATTATTGTCATTGTCAGGTCCCCAAATAAATAGCCAAATCCTTACTAACCTTTAACAGGAAAAAAATTTCAAATCATAGCAACCGACTAAGTCCATGCAGATCTGGTATGAAAGCCCATGATGCATGTTTCTTGTTGACTCTTCCGTTATCAAAGATTTATCCCTTATAACCCAGTAGCTGACATGGGGAAGGGGATTTCAACCTCATGAGTTGGAACTATGACAGCTCATAAGGATAGATCATTTCCAAACACTCTGATTTTCTACAAAATAATTTGCAATAAGTGCTATGTCATTGACTGTAGTTTGAGTCCTTTGTTATGTATCTTTATTCCAAAGTCCTGGACACAGAAGGAAAGCAGATGGCTGCAACCATAATCTAATCACCACAACTACTTGTTTCATGAATAACATTTACAACTTGCTTATGACTGGTTCTGGAAAAAATACTGAAAATATCTTGCTAGGCCTAAGATTCCTTCAGCTGACAATATCCACAAAAGAGATGTTGTGAATTAATTTTATTGATATTTCAGATAATATGTGCTAAATACCAAAGTATTAAAAAACACACTAAATTTCTGTAAAAATTATTCAAAGAAAAATTACTTTTTCTCAATCCCCAGGGTTCAACAGCTGGGAGAGCATTTGCAGATGACTCATCTGTTTAAATGCACAGACAATTTAAATCATGATCTGATATTAAAAAATCAGAGTAGAACAAGAATCTGCCAATAAGTAGAACTCCCATTAGTTTTCAATCACTTCCACTGTACAACAAAGTGAAGTTAAAAACTCAGCCTGACCGATGGGCTAACAAGTTTAGGTTTCAGCAGAGCAAGGGCAAGAGAAGTGCCACAGCACGTGGCACAAAAATCTTTTACCTGAGTCAAAGAATCTTTCCTTTGTACTGACCCAATATCATCCTGAACTTTTTCCTTAATTTTGCATGAGGTGAAGGGTGAAATGCAATTGACAAAGTAAAGGTGATTAGTCATACTTAAAAAAAATATTTTGTCTTTCAGAACACCAATCCTTTGAAAACAGGAGATCACATTCACTTAAAAAAAAAAAAAAAAAAAAAAAAAAGGAAAAGGTAGGGAAAAATAATAAATTTTGAAAAATCCTCTTTTGATTTTTTCTTTTAAAATTGTAGTTTCTCTGTTCAAGACAGAGAACAACTTCTCTGTTCTGAGCAGAAAAGTCATAGAATCACAGGCAGGTTGAAAAGAACATTAGGAGGTTCCCAGCACAACCACTAGCTCAAAGCAGCATCACTGATGAGGCCTGCTCTTAAAAACCGCAAAGGATACAAGACCATACAACCTCTCTGGGCAACCTGCTCTACTCTGGTCTGTTCCCATGTAAAAAAACATTTTCCCTTTATGTATAGTCTGAGCTTCTCTTGTTTCAGCTTGTGCCTGTTGTCTCCTCTCCTGCTGCTACACTCTGCTGCAGAGATCCCAGCCTTCTGTCCCCAGTAACCCGACTAAAAGTATGGGAAGGCTGCTCTGAACTATCTTCAGGCTGAAGTGGCCCTACATCTCATGCTTCCCTCACAGACAAGTCTCTGAGGATCCCGTTGGCCCTCTGCTGGGTTCACTCCCATTTGGCAATGTCTACCTCGGACTGCAGAAACCAAATCAGAGGATGCAGTGTCAGTGTCGGTGTAGATCCAAGACACACCAAGCTGAGAAGAATAATCTCTTCCCTCTATCTTCTGGCTGTGATCTTGCTCATACAGCACTGGATGATGCCACTCCCACAAGCTGCCCACTCCTGTGCAGCCCTCTGTCTCTCCCAAAGCCTTGGGGACTTAACAATATACTGCTGCCCAGGCAGCCAGTACCCAGCCTGGACTATTGTTGCTAATGGTAAGAACCTTCCCAGGTATGACTGGCAACGAACAACTTTGCATTTTGCTCCTGGCTTTTTCCCCCAAGTATAAGAAAAAATACAATTGGATGACTCTGTCCTTAAAGATTTGCAAGATTTCCTTATCTTCTTTGCCCTTCAGAGCTGTCTCATGGGATTCCACCTACTAGTCTTAATGAGTTTAAGTCTGCTACTTACTTTCCTTACTCCCTTCAGGTTCTTTACCTCCAGTAGTTTCTGGCTGGTACAGCAGAGACTGACACTGATTATCACGTTCCCAACACATTCCCTGTTGTTAAATAGGAGATCCAACTGTGCCTCTCCTTTGGTTGGCCAATCCATTATCTTTATCAAGAAGTTATTGTTTATACCCTGCAGAAGTCTTCTGAACAGGTTGCAACTTGTCATGTTGTCATCTCAGCGGATATTAGGGAAGATAAATTCTCCCCAGTAAGCTAGGTTTCTGATACAGAGACTTCTTCCAGTTGTTTAAAAAGATTTGGTTGACTTCGATTGTGGTTGGATGGAAAGATAAAATGGAACAAAATACTCTAAAACTACAGAAGTATTTTGACTGATAACAGTAATTTTTTTATGACTGACTTTGTGTGCTTTTTAGATTTCACTCTTATATCTTAATTCAGAGTAAAAAGTTTATTTTAAAATTTTGACTTACATTCTGGACCAAAAAAACCCCAATCAACCAATCAAACAAAAAACCCTGAATAAACATAAGCTCGACAGCCAACCTACTTGTTTTCTGAACACATATTCAAGAGCAGAGTCCAGAGCAGTTCCCCGAAGAGAACAGAAATAAGCCGTGGAAAGAACCAGAGAAGAAAAAGATGGAACTGTGTCTTGAAGAAAAATTCTCTCAGGGTTAATTACCTTTTATGCATCACACTATTCTTCACCACATAAATAGCAGATTGACACTGTTTTTTCCTTTCTAAAGGCCAATGAGACATTAGGAAATGTCTCCTACATATTTTCCTTGCCTGGATTTCTCTTTGCCAGTTGGTACGTAGGGAAAAACAAATAGCCTAAAAGAGGACTGTGAGAGGACTAGCAAGAGAAATTTGGCCACAAGAGAGGAAACAACCAAACAGGCCAGGTCTCTTCTGCTTATTGGACTCTGTTCTGCAACTGGCAAAACATTAGAAAATAAAATTGTTTCCAGATATTTTAATTTCCCATTGGAGTATACTATGGTAAACTTTTCTTTTGGGTAAGATACGTTTTGTAGATCTATTTTCTTTGTATAGCTAGAACAAAAAATCTTTAGGAAAAAAGCCTCACACATTCTGATTGGTAAAGTTTCCCTTTGTTTGTGTTCAGATGGCCTGGGAAGTCCTGTCATCACTGTTGGGAAGAAATTGTATCCCTGAATAAAGAGAGTATTTACTGGATACATTACCACCAGCCCTCACACTGAACTTCGGAGAACCAAATCAACTGTCACATACTGATAGGAACATTGATATGAATTGAAATGAAATCTGAATAATACAAGACAGATGTTTGCTCACTGTTACCCAACTAATCCCAACCATCACAACAGCATGTGGTAAACACCTGTTAAGGCCTGCCTGTCTTGGATGTGCTCCTAGTCACTGAAGGAAATTGTTGCATCCTGTCTAAACTAAAAAGCAGAAAAAGTTTCAAATGGCAAGATATTTGTCTCCAATTACATAGAAAACTTGTCTCTTCCAGTCATAAGCTCCCTGTTGATTTGATTTTTTTCTTAAGTACCACTGAAAAATCAAGTAGTGTTCAAAACTTTTCAAAAGCAGACTTCCTTCATACACAAAAGCTCTGAACATTACATGAGAGTGCCAAGGAATGATGTGTTACCCATTCATAGGGTAAGACCTCAATCACAGTACAGCCCAGAAGCAGGATAATAAAAAGACAGAGCTTTGGAATCCAGCAGAAGTGATATAATTTTCCTTCCCTCACTCCCTCCACTTCAACAGTTGATGTGCTGCAAGACAGGAAGGCTCTGCAGAGGGATCTGGATGGGCTGTATCAATTGGCTGAGGACAACAGTATGAGGTTCAACAAGGCCAAATGCCAAGTCCTGCACTTGGGTCACAACAACCCCAGGAAACAACACAGACTGGGGGAAGAGTGGCTGGAAAGTGGCCCAGCAGAAAAGGAGCTGGGGGTGCTGATCGATAGCAGCTAAACATGGCCCAGCAGTGTGTCCAGGTGGCCAAGAAGGCCAGTGGCAACTAGGCCTGTATCAGCAAGGGTGTGGCCAGCAGGACCAGGGCAGTGGCTGTCCTCCTGTATTGGCTGCATCTTGAAGACTGCGTTCAGTTTTGGGCCCCTCACCGCAAGAAAGACATTGAGGGACAGGAGTGAGTCTAGAGAAGGGTAATGGAGCTCATGAACGATCCAGAGCACGTCTGATGAGGAGCAACTGAGGGAGCTGGGATGCTTAGTACTGAGAAAAGGAGGCTCAGGAGAGACCTTATTGCTCTCCAGAGCTACCTGAAAGGAAGGTGTAGCCAGGCAGGGGTCAGTCTCTCCCAAGTAACAGGTAATAGGAGAGGAAATGGCCTCAGGGAGGGGAGCAGGGGAGGGTTAGATTGGATACTAGGAGTAATTTCTTATTGCAAAGGATTCTCAAGCATTGGAGCACACTGCCCAGTGAAGTGATGGAGTCACCATCACTAGAGGTGACTTGGACATTTAAGAAATGTATCCAAGTGGTGCTTAGGGACAGGGTTTAATGCAGGCTTGGCAGTGTTAGGTTAACAATTGGACTTCATAATCTTAAAGGTACTCTCCATCCTCAATGATTATGTGATTCTACTATTTTAGGTCACAAGTAAGTCAATATTTTAGAAAATCTTGAAAGAAAAAGCTATTACACAGTCAATACTGTTGTAGGAAAATGCAGCTTGAAAAACAAACCCAATTCCATTCTTACAGGAGACCAAAAATATAAATATGGTAAGATTGAACATTAAAAATTTTGGCTATTATTCTCTGAACATAAAGCTTGTATGACTTCATTAAAAATTTTGGCTATTCTTCTCTGAACATAAAGCTTGTATGACTTCATGCAGTATGACATTCTGGTTAAAAACCAGCAACAAACATTTAAAATTAATATGCTATTTGGAAAAATAAATACCATTATTTTGAACAAAATCAATACTTCACCTGAGATAAACCTTGGATGTAAATGCTAAATTTCACTAAAATGAGTAGAAAAAAAGATTAGTCATAATTTATGTCAATTAATTCATTTAACATGAATTCAGAGAAAGCTGCCCACAGACCAAGAGAACAGACAAGACCACTGGTCACCATCAGCAATCCAGTGTCTAATACTGAAGGAAAACATTTGCATGCTGACCTATAAATAGTCCTTGGTGTCTCACATCTTGCACATTCTTTAAAGTAAACAAAATGGAAGAAAAACTGAGAATGAGCCTCACCATTATTTGTGACTCAGAACAGTATTTTGCAATATTCACTCCACATTACAACACAGTATCTTTTTGGAACCTTCCTATAGTTTTCTGATCCCAAGACTTTACCTTCTGCTTTGTCAGAATAAAATTTGTGTTACTTTTGCCCCCAAGTTTTTCTGGTGCCAGAGGGATATCTACATAAAGGGGAGACATAAATTCTCCTTACACCATGTGTTCAAAGCAAATACTGCATAATCATAGTTCCAGGACAATTGCACCCAATGATGTCTGAGTAATCTAGACATTGGGGTGTGGTCCCCACACTCCAACAAATCTTCCTGGCAGATTGACCGTGTCCAAGTCCTGGATTATGGGGACAAGCCTCTCTGGTAAACACAGAGAAAAGCCTTTTTTTTTTTTTTTTTTTAAGGAGAAGAAAGCAGAGGAAGACTTCACAGCATTAAAGACACTTCTTATAAAGTCTGAAAAGAGGAATAACGAGTGAGCTGGTATATAATATGGTACAGAATGGAAAGAAATGTGTCAGCTATATTTTCAGAAGGATGAGCAAAAGCAGTTAGATCTGAGCAACAGAAACATTTATCAGGAGAGGAGAGGAGAGGAGCATTTAGTTGCCTTGCAGCAAGAGACATATTGAAAAGGAGCAGGCACTTGACTACTGTGTCTAAGTGTCATCATGAGGCAAGGACACTGAGTATTAAAGCTGTAATGCTGATAGGAAGGTGTTAGATAGGACAGAAGGAAAATACTGAGAAAGGAGTCGTGATTCCCAACCTTCAGGCTGAAGTTTAGACTAGAAATACTGCTAACACATCTAGGGTTACTAATAATTTTAAAAACAATGTTTGACAGTTCAGACACCTTCTAAATTTGTGGAGAACATTTTGCCTGCACACAAGCTATTGACTGCAAGATCAGAGTGTAATTCAATGGCTACCAGCATACTGAAGACTGAGATAATGTCATGATCTCTGTGTCCCCATCCTCCAGTGGGGGGAATAAGTTTCTCCATCAGTGCACAAGGTGAGAAAGCTCCGAAGATTTCTGTTGCCCGCTTTGGTCAACAATCAAAAGATGAAAACCCAGGTCTATCAGCCAGTGCCTCCTGAGGTTTCTTGCAAGTGTGGCATGGCAAGCCCACCCAAGCCTACCATCCCTATTCCCTCCCCATGCACTGCAGGGGAGGCTGAATCATAAATGTGAAGAAATAGTTCTGTAAACCATTTTGGAGGAAATTCTTTATATTTCCAATAAAAAGCAGCTTATGTTTCAGGGTTTAGGCAATACTTTGCTCTCAATCTCTCTCTCAAGTGAAAGAATTCAGTTTTATTTTGGGGTTTTTTTGTTTGGTTGGTTTTTTTAAAGACATGATAAAGGGTTTATGTACCCATATAATGTGTCCTTTAAGGCAGAGTTGTTCCAAACTTCTCCTGAGTTTCTTTTAATGTGGGAGTTAAAGTCCAAAAAAACAACTCTGTAGAAATGTCACATTCTTTCAAAATCTCTCTACTTCTTGTGTGTCTTTGAGAAGTAGCTCCTGCTTTTTCTGACAAAAGGAATGTTTCGCTTCTGTTAGCACTGCAAAGCCAAATACATTGTAAACTAGCACTGCAAAGCCAAATATCTTGTAGAACAGGGAGCTGGATTCAGGCCATCCTTGTGCATCAGCAACAGCACTGTCACCTAATTTTCAAGCACAGAACAATTATGTCTGTCAAGAATAGAAGAGTCAGCCTGGCTTTTAGATTGCTGCTTGGACATGAATAATTGTCAATAGGAAAAAAAATCTTTTGATTCTGAGCAAATGTGATCTGAAAGAAGTTTAGAAAAAAACACACCTATATCTATTTTATAGTAATAATATATATCAAGCTAATAATCAGCAGCAAATAAGACAGATTTTCTTTAAGAAAAAAAATTTCAGCTTGGAATAATCAGTTAGTTCTATAACTTTGACTAATTGACCCCCTGACTGCAATTGACAGTGTACACTTACCCAGCTATGTTCATAAATATAAAGACTATTAACACTCAGGAAAAAACAACAATAGCAAAAACAGTAACAAACAACAAAGAGACAAAGCTATTAGGAAATGACAGTTACAACAAGGGGGTAAAAGAAACAGGAGAGTGGAAGATGAAATGTACATTTGAGGAGGTTTATAATGTTCACTGAAAAGAAATGTATAAATGAATAATTATGAAAGTGGTATTACACTTCAAATCCAGAAATTATATCTATGCTTCTTTTTCATGTCTATTCAGTGCCTATGTTTAACAATTTTAGATGGAAGATACACATATGGACTCAAAATGTGCTTCTGCAGAGACTTCATTGCTGGTTTTATTTTTTTCTTACTCTGCTGATGTTATCTCTGTGAACTACTATATTTGCAAGGAGAAAATCTTTTCCTATTAACAGAGACAACTAACAGAGAGTAATAACATAAATCAGACCTTTTGAACTGCATTTTGCTCTGATTACTACAGATGAGTGGAACAATATTTCATTATCTTAAGGAAAATTTTTCCTTTGAGGACAGACATAACCTGTAGCCAGTTAATATTACAAAGGGAAACATGGGCAGCTGGACCATCACATCAAAAACACTATTATGACTTCCTGAATTCTAAAGTGGCTCAGTTCAAAAGTAATGTCAAAATAGTGTTACGCAAGAGGCCAGACTGGCCTTCATACAGGTGTTCACTTGGTCCTCAAATGAGTCCTCCACACTGAAACATCCCTGTCTAGTTTGAGACAACACTTTGACAGTTTAGTCTGTCATTGGAGAGACACAGGAACACAATCCACGGTCATTAGCAAAGTGTCACTGAAGTGAGCTCATGTCACAAATGTATGAGCAGACACAGTTTTTGGTTCTGCAACCGGTAACTTAAAGGTCTGTAATTTTTATTCGTGCCCATTTCCAAACAAAAAGTGGTTACATTTGCTAGTAGATACATAAGCAAAATGCCAAATTTGTCCATTATTTTCCCTTTTTATTTACCTTGGGATTTCTTTGAGTCTAAGGCAGAAATAAGAATCTAGTCAAGCCCAGACAACCCTACAGCTCAGAATGAAGTTCTTGTTCTAAATATAAATTATAGTGGTCATATTTCAGCTTTACTTTATAGTTAAGGGAAAAACAACTGAACAAAGGAAATTTTACTCTGCATAGGACACAAGAATTTGCTGTAATGGATTTTATAAATAAAACCTATTTGGCACTGAAAAACCTTCTGTTGGTTTATAAGTATGGTCTTTGTTTTACTTCCACATCTTACAGACATTTTTCTGCAATCCTCCCTAAAATCTACAAGCATCTGCTCAGAAGGAGTCAGGACCTACAAAATCCTTAAAGGAAAAAAGAAGGCTCTTTGCTTCAGATCTGCAAAAAGCCTGGTCCGTATTTGCAGGTTTTGAATTCATCTTTTCTCATGGTTATGGGAACAGGAAAAGAAGAACAGAAAATATTTGTAAAGATATATACATATGGGGATTTTTACTTATTAGAAAAGGAACATATTTCTGGGTATTTTTTGCTTTTGCAAATACTTCTTCAATATTTCATCTTTTCCCAATTTTTTTTTTTCCTAAAGTTACTGGGTTTGTCTTTGCAGCAGTCTTCCCTCACATCTCACTTGTGGATTTTCTGGCTTTCTCTCTGTATACCCCTGTGAAAGTTAGGTTTTCTGGAAAGTTAGATTTCCTGGAAAGTTAGATTTCCTTCACTTTTTCCAAGGTGCTACTTTGAGTCTTTCTGATTAGCTTTATACTTTTATGAGACCCATACCTTACCTAAGAAGACTGGCTGGTGACATTCACACTGGGCTTGACAAACTCTGAAGCATTTAGCTCACCCCCATTTGACACCCATCCCAGCCTGCCAGATTTCAAAACATTACTGCTTCTACGATCTCTGGGTCACAACACATAGACATGGAGCCAGCACAGCCTGGATCAGTGGGACTGAGACTGTACACTTGTGTCTATCACAATGTGATTCCTGTCCACGTGCTCATGGAAACCTGCTCTTCTTTCCCCTCTACTGTTGCCCTCAGCTACCCTTACACACACGACAGGCTCACATTCCCAGACTTCCTACAAGCATGTTATTGTTTACTTTGGCTGAACACCAGGCATCTACTGGGCCTGCGCCCAGTCCCTCCAGAGGGAAGGGGAGGGGGGAAGGGAGGAAAAGAAGGAAAAAAACTACGGAATCGAAACTGCTAAGGAAGGGTGTTTATATTTACATAAAGAGGGAAGATGCAATGAACACCACACATGCAGAGAAGAACTAAAAATAAAGATACTTCCCCACAACCAACACTCTTCTCCCTCCAAGGAACTGCCCGACCGCTCTGCTCAGCTACCTGGAAGAGAAAGGGCCACTTGTTTCCTTCTCATCTATTTTATATCTGAGCTGATGTAACATGGTATGGAATACCTTACTGGTAAAATACATGTCAAATGACCTATCCTATTTCCATTTCCTTCTCAGGGAGAGTAACAAACCCATTACAAAGCAGCTTTCTGGTTTTCTCTCCAAACGTTTCCTGACGGTCAAAAATCTCCTAAATACTTAATATTCCTCCCTCTCTAGAACACTCATGTGCATGCAGCTTAATTTTGTGAGGGGTTTTTTTGAAGTTTTTGGGGCTTGCATTGCTTTCACAGTTCTTTGTGCATTTGTTTTTTTTTTTCTAAACACATGATTACATGAAATTAAATAAATTATAGCTAGAATGTCTACACTCTCAAGGGTCACATCTCAGACAATTGTCTAGTCAAAACAACTTCTTTTGTTCTGAAATGCTTCTGAGCCTTTAATTCAGGGCACTGGGGGATTCAGCAATTCCTAGAAGTACCCTGTACAGCCACAAATCTTCCTATTGCTAATCAGTAGTATACCACATTTGATAATGTACCAGGCACTGGAGGAGGGAGAGTTCTGACCAAATTTACTTCAAAAAGGAGGAAAAGGAACAACCTGTTTGGCAGCCTGCAACACTGAGCATCTTCCTCATTTTTAATTCTTACAGTATGTATTTCCCTTCTCACCAAAATGTTCCTCCTTTCATCCCTAGAACTCTCACACCCCTGAAAACAAAAGGGTGAAAACACACGGTGCTGAAAGGCACGTTCTGGGTTTGGATTCTGTGCCTTTTAGCCTGCAGCATTCTTACTAATTTTATTCTCTTGACATCCCACTGACTGTGTTGGGCTGTAGGTCGCCAAAACCTTTTTTCTCCCCAGTGCTTATTTCCATGAGACAATAGAAGGAAAAAACTTGAGTCATGAAAATCTCTCAAAACAGGTATGAGAAGTACATTGAACTGGTTTTTTGTACATGGAAAGATTGCAACCTAGCCCTTGCAGTTTTGCCTTTGTTTCCTGTCTTGTCTTAAAATTCTATTCATCTAGGCAAAGAGTGGGGAATTCCCAATTACATTAAAATAAAAGGATGGTTTCATCATCCTTTTTTTTTAATACATTTTTTTAAGATAATGGGCAATTATTTCTATTCTCCCAAATGACAGAGAAAGTATTTCCCTTCATCCTTCTTCTTTTTTCAGTTATTCCTTAACTGGAAGGATCCTACTCTGACTACTAGCATAATTTTGCAAAAACTGAGGACAGAGTTCTCATTGTGCACAATAGAGAAATGATGGTGATGATTTGAGCCATTCCAAAGTAATTAATTCTAAGACATATGTAGTAATAAGGTGGGGATCAGGAGATATACATTTGTTTCAGGAGATATACATTTGTTTCAGTATGCAAATGCATGTCAAACACTTGTACACTCTGAAAATACCATGCATGCATGAAAGTCTCATTTTCAGTAGAAGTGAGCCTAAAAGAGCTCTCTCAATCAAGAATCATACTAAAAGTGAATCTGTGAAGAGAACTTACTCTTCCCACAGGTAAAACACGCTGAAAATAAGTGTGAGTTTTCCAATAGTAATTTTCTGACCCAGTAAGGGCAGATTTACTAGGATGCAAGTGTTGCTTTATTCCCACCCTATATATAGGAATAGTTATTGAGTTCTTATACTAGCTAAAATTCTGTTAATTGAAAAAAAACATGCACCTGGTGGGTTACACATCAAACAAGTTCCATTTTCACAGACTTGCACCTCTCTAAAGAATAAAGAATATACTGAACAGCCATGCATCTGGAATTATAAAATGCAGAAAAGACAAGGTTTTATTGAATTTCTCCTCTGGGTCAGTGAATTTTAACATTGCATATATTTTTTCTAGCAATTTTTACAAAATTGGATAATGTTAATTGTCTATATTTTAAATCAAATTAGATGCTCCATTTATTGTAATATCATTTTTCCCCTGCAGTCTCAAAGCATTTTGACAAGTTTTGCCCTGATTTATAAACACTCAGTTCTCAGAATGGCACAGTTAGAACAAGAATTTGTTGAATTATTTGAAGAAAGACAGCTTTTCTCTGAAAATATTACAGATGTAGTCAAAACTTCAAGAGTCTGAATAGCAGTGCCAGGCTGTAAACTTCTGGAATGTACAACTTGTCTAATTAAGCTGGGGTAGATGGTGTAGGAGAAGGAAAAGTCTGCCCTCAGGTTTAAAAACAAAAAAAAAAAATCCATCAACAACAAAAATACAGTTGGGCATTAATCCAGGTGGAATGACTACATACACGTATCTGAGCCTCTGTCCTGTGCAGAAAGGATCAGTTTTATCCTGCTGTCCAAAAGGAGCAGCAGGATGCCATTTTGTGGGGGCAGAGGAGAACTATCAATCCTTTCAGTAATCATAGGATCTGCAAATAATAACCTACAGTCTCCTCTGTTCTAACCGCCTTTAAATGCAGGAGTACAACCCCCTTTGTGTTTTTTCTAGCAGCACTTTATCCAGTCTGGCTTTTCATGTTCCATGGGACAGAGTATCTGCTCCTCCCCAGGGGAATTATTCCATGGCTAATAGCTCTCATGGCCAGGAGGTTTCCTCCTCTAAAATGTCTCCTACTGTTCTTAGCTAACTCTCCTATTGCTAAGTCACTGGAAATAATTCCTCTGTGTTGTTGATGCATCCATCTCTACATATGTTCAGGCATAAAGTTGTCGCAGTTTATCCTCCTTCAAGAGTTTAGCTATATTTTAAATAGCTAAAAAAAAAAAAAAAAAAAAAAAAAAGAAAATCTAACTGTCTGTGCTTCATTTTCACAGCAGCCCTCCCTAATGCTGAATTCCCCCTCCTGTCAGTACCAGTTGATGCAGAGCATCGCCCAGAAGATATTTCAGGTACAATCATAGCACCTTATGGACGGGGGGGGTTACTATCAACCCACTTTCTTGACATGAGTCTGTACACAGCCTTATTCCACCACAGTGTTTTGGTGCATAGGTGTATATATGATAACCACAAACTGAGCAGTAAAACAATATGTGAATGTTGAAAAAGAATTTGATGTTATTTGTTCCTTACGTGCGGTTGTAAGCCTCAACACAGAGCAAGAGGGCTCTTCCATACCTGTAACCAATGCTTTGAGACTCAGCAGAGTGGCATTTTGTCATTTAGGCAGCAAAAGAAGTGACAAAACTTCAAGGGAAAAGTCTAAGTTACCTTATACCACTAGGTAGCTCTGGACCAACACCCACTCTAGTTCGCTCCCTCTTACTGGATAACAGTTTCAGATTATCTTTCCCCACTTTAACTGGTTTACATTTTTTCTTAGCTAAAGAATTTATTTCAATCTCTCCACCTTCTGCTGCAATAGTTCTGCGGTCTCACAATGTGCTCAGTTTCTCCCAGGCATTTAGAGGTTACTCATAAATGCTGATACCAAGCTCATTACTTCCTCTTTTCAGTCGCCAATTAAAGTACCAATTTAGACCCACAATAACCCTTGTTCCTAATAAAGATCATTAAAGACAGTGCTAATGTGTTTAATGATCCTCCTACTAACACAGAAATTTCCAGAAGCTGTAACTGTTGGTTTTGCCTCTCCACAGGGAGGACACTGTCAGAGATGCAAGTTTTCCTAGACTTTCCTTTTCCAAAAGAAGAAATAATAGGTTTCATTTTGTATGATCTCAAGACTTCATGAGGCAAATATCTCTGAAAGTCTTTCAATAGCTATGAAAAGATTTCTAAGAATCCTAGATAGTATGAGATCCCTACAGTTTTAAGCAGTGATTTCAGAAAGTATTAAAAACAGATCTTGATTTGTGCAAAATAGGAGACTACTATTTCTGTAAGAGAGACCTCTAAAGAAAGAGCTGTGCAAAGACTCAGCAGGAAAGAGAATGCACTCATTATACTCTAATTTATAGCCAAACACAAAGAAAGAATTTAGTACAAAACCAAAGAATCTATGTTTGTATTACACCTGTCCTTATAAAAGCTGTCCTTACATAGGTTTCTATAACCTGGTCTGAGTTTTCCCGCAAGCAGGCAAATAACCAACAAGAAATTCTGCTTGATGCCAATCTGGATCATACCAGACTTGCTGAGTGCTCATATATATGTTTTTCATGGGCACCACAAGGACAGAAGCCATGGCAGAAGAGCATCTTACAAAGAAATTACACACTAATTTATACATAACTGCTGACCACCTTACCATGGTTTCTTTGCAAACTGAGGCATGTGTAAGTGATGAGAAGCTCATTTCACTCAGGCAAGGAAAAAAGGAAGGCTAAATTGTTGTTTTTAAGGAAGGGAGGCAATGAAATTGCAAAGGAAGGGGAGAAAAGTAAAAGGACAAGGGACAGGGATACATGATGTGGCAGAGAAGACAACTGAAACAAAAGGGTGGTTGAGGTAAAGAAACTGTAAAACTCATCTCTTAGACTACCTTAGTTTTTAATATTTCTTGTTAAAATCTGGAAGCTACATCTTATCATATAATTGATCTTTTTTAGAACTAAGGATATATCATTTCTTCTAGTGTGTCTTTGTTTAGTTCTTTGTTTGCCAGCTTTACAGGGCTGTACTGAGAACAGGCACACATTAAAGTTTTAAGGAGCTCAGGTGCTATACTAGTTCCCTGGGCAGTGGTTATGGTAGAACATAAAATGTGTGAGTTCTAGGTGTTTACTCCTGAGGACAGGATACTTTTTAATCCTTAAGTTATATTCCTCTATTGCTTCGCTAAATGTAGAGACACACTATTGGAAAATGCTAGTCATAACTAGCTCTGACAAACCACCTAGTATCTTACTAGCATTGTCTTTTTATTGTTGGAGTAAAATTATCTTGATCAGGACTGCTTCTTTCTACACTCCTCTTGTTTCAAGTCTGAAAGCAAATTTCATTTGTTCCCATAGTCCTATGTTCACTTTGCAGCACCATGGTTATTTTTTGGAATGAGGACTATGATTTCCATAAGGTACTGGGAGAATCGGATGGTCAAGCAAAAAAAGCTCATAATTTATGAAATCTCCATTGCTGATACTGGATAACACAGTATACATAAACTTGTTTAAATCACATGAGCTAGCTGTAAATGCCATGGTAAGGTCTTTATATACTCCATCTGAGCTATTTCTCATTTCTGGACTGGCACATAAACATCCACCTTGTGGCTTATGGTTAAGTTTTGAGTAACAGCATTATGGGCCCACAAGTATTCATCTCACTAGATCACTGGCCAAAAAATTTCTGATTCAAGCTGTAAGGTTGCCTCTAAGCTGCATGGAGAGAAGCCCCATGTATGAATCCAGATGAAAGTAATGAAGCTTTGGTTGGTTCTTTCAACTTTGTTTTAACAAAAACAGAGGCATCATTTTGCCTAGGACAAGCACCTCAGATATGATGTTTACCAGTGTCTGTTTCTTCAGAATTTCAGTTTGCTTTCATTGCTCAAGCGAGTACAGTGGTTTCAGGGTCAGATGTATCCTGGTTTCATGTACTAGGACTTACTTCTTTCTGGGTTTAGGATTATGGCTAGGAGCTGGAGGAGGCCTGTGTCCTTGTTAGGCCATTAGGCAGATAGGGAGTCAGCCTGGGTCTCCCCACCATAAAGTTAGGGAAAGGGTTTTAACTCCACTCTGAAAAACGTCTTTGAGTTATCAGGAGTACTGCTATTGGAATGATAATTGGAGACATTGTAAGTGTGGAAAATATTGTCTGTCATTTGAAGGAAGGAAAACATGTGAAAAGGATTGGGTTTGTTGCCTCATAGTATAACACATTTTGGAAATCTCTCATCAACATAATGAAGCAACGTGGGGAATTTGATACTGAGACAAGAGGGAAGGATTCCGTGTAACAAAACTGTAACCTGGCATCCTGATCCACATCAGTTCTGTTAGTGTGTCCACAGTCAAAAAGTAAGAAAATACTTCTTGGTATTAACTCATGCTTGAATTCTAGCAACACATAAGAAGTAATGTATCTCATAATATTCACAGATATTTCCTCAAGTCGAGAAATTTTGATAAATTTTAACATGAACCAACCTTGACTATTGTAAAGCTGAAAATGGCTTGGGCTTCAGTGTTTTTGTACGTTGAGGTTATACATATAGCCTTACAACCTTCTTCAAATCAAAATATGCTGGTGCTGTCCAGGATGCAAATCATGTGAGGGCACATGGGACATGTAAATTTCTTGGAATTTTCTAAGAGTCTTTCCTGCAAGTGCCACCAAATTGCAAATCACAGCATATAAATACCATGCTGTTGAAATAAATGGTTCAAACTACTTCTGCCTGGATTTGTTATTTGTGCATTGCACAGGCTTTGTCAGAAGGGAGAGGATTTGCAAAAGCTTTGTCTTTGGAAGACAAAACAACACATGAACAACCTTCTCCATGTTTTTAGCTATGCACACCCAGGTATTATTGAAAATGCAGGCACCTAGAAGGAAACATCTAGACTGTGGGCTGATACTGAAAACACAGAAAGTACTATCTTGGAGCAAATGCAATGGCATCATGCATGTGTGCACACAGACGCCCTCCCACATGAGAGCACTAACATCTTGCAACCATTACTTGTGCTGTGATGCAGACATAATCTAGTTAAAATGGAAATGTATTAGGAAAGTCAAACAATTAATTGATCCAAGAAAGGTTGTTTCATGTTTTGTGTAAATCAAAGCTAAAAATTCATTTGAGGGACACTGCCATATTGTAGACTAAACAGAGTTTGGCTTGAGCGTAGGGCTTGGGGTGGGTGTTAAAGTTGTTCTGCACTACACATGGTCAGTAATCCTCAGCAGAAATGTTAGCTCAATTTGTCAGCATTATCTTTATGTCAACAGTAATTCTTAAATATTTACAATAGACACAGTACTCTGAGGGTTTGTAACGCAAGATAAATTGGAAAAATGTTAACAAAATGAATGGTACCAATACAAGCCCTTGGCACTTTGTACTCTTAAATTTTATATACAAGAGGCTTTGCCTGAAAGTTGGATTTTATTAGGCTTTATGGTTTATTTTCTACATCCAAACTTTTGCTAAAATGAAGCAGAAATTTGTATAACCACTGTAAAAACAGAAATGTATTAGGTTAATGATGCATGGGTTCACAAGAAAGAGGCATGGATTTTTACATATATGTTCTGGACCAATTTCAGTCTTGATATAAATGAGTATGAATAATATAGAACTTTAACTGAGTTGCACCTGTTATATACTAGCAGAATTCAGTCCCATGTCATCAAAGGAATTATAAATATGCAGCGTATTTTTTTAGATAAGATGTTCAATATATAATATCATTCCAAATGCATTACATGACAAATTAAAAAACTGTAAATTTTACAAATAGCTAAGAACAAAAAGAAACAAAAAAAAAAACCTAGAGAAAATAGTTTCATTGCAGGTTTGAAATTATAGGAACAATATAATAATAAAACAAGACAGCCTTCCTAGACACTTTGCCTGCACTGCTCTCCCTTTCTCAGTCATTGCCATATATTTTTTTAATGAATGGTGGCTGTGAAAACCAAGCATTTGTTTCGACAATGTGTGAATTTTTTATCACTCTTAACCTTGAATCTTTCCCTCTTTGTGTTTCTAATTCTAAACTGTCCCTCAGCATTTACTCACTCCTGTGCCTACGTTCTACCCCTGTCTAAAACATCAAAGTCTTCCCAGTGTTTCCACCAGTAAGAGCTTACCAGATAGCTGCAGGTGAGGAATATCACTGCCTGCTTTGACATGCTGGTTTTAACAAAAACAAAAATTTGTAACCGTGCCTTCCCCTGGATCAGACAATTCCGCTTTTTGTTTAGCACTATTCACAGTAGCTTTAATACACCTTTTCATAGATCTACATGTTATTATTCCTCCATATTGTTTTCCCCACCACTTTCCACAGCTAGTTTATTATCTGTTATCTTGATACTACTCATACCAGAACCTGTCATGTTGAAAACTTTGTTTCTACTCGCCTCATTTTCTGCCCTTGCATTTAAGCCTGAAAATGTTTTGGGGCATAATTTTTTACATATTCTGAGTGTCATAAAAGGAAATAGGTGACATAGTGCAACACAAGGGATTTCATCCATTCCACTGCTTTTCTCCATTATGATTGCATACAACTTCATTGGGTACAAATCCTGTATGTTTTGCTTGTCAAGTTCTTGTCTCCATGTTTCCTCAAATTTCATAACCTGCCAGTCATCTCTTGACTGTGATACTGTGTACATATGAATAAATACTCCAAAATATTAATAATGAAAGAGAAAGTGAAAGATTGTTTAAAAAAAAACCCAAACCTGTCCTGTGCAAAACATATTGGTCTTTCAGAGATAACTGACCTAGAAGGTTTTGTCAAATGAATAACAATTCAGTGCCAAACTTCCCCAAATATTTCCACCCCTGCTCCAACAGAGTACTGCTTTAAGGGACTAATTGCTGAGAGGAATCAACAGAGGAAAGCATGTTTTAAACCATTTATTACAAACTATGATGTCAGTCAAGAATCGCTAGGTCATCAGTTTGCAAGACCTCCACCTATTTCCACATATATTTGGTTTTTTCTCTTCATTTGGTCCCTTTTGCACCCTCAAAAATCTGCTGCGTTTAACATTAAACTCTTCAGTTTTAAGTTATTATGCATTTAGCTAACATTCCCAAATATTCACATAGTTTTAAATAAAAAAGATCATAGTGAGAAAAGGGTAAATACAATTCAGCCCCTTCCTACTCTCAAACACGCACACAGAGATTACCTATCGATAGAAGACTCACTGTTCTTTAACTATGAAAGCCATCTGGGATTTGAATATTTCTTTGAAGGAAGCACAGAAGCAATGTTTAGTAAATGTATGAAATACCATCTTGTCTTTGAGCTGTCACTCAGGCTTTGAGTCCTTTGCCCCATATTCTATTCACCATTCTTATTCTGGACCTGTGATATCCGATTCCTGTTTCTGTAATTTCCATCTTTTGTTCACAAGTCTATTCTCTCACAATAACACTATTCAGATAAGGTATGTCTTTGAGTAGTCAGTTACTACTTTTTTTTTTCCCCTCCTGGTAGAGATTCCATTAGCGCTTTCGGACCCTGTGATACAAATGTACAAAGCAAGAGCCCTCTGCTGAAATATTGAAGCTTGCTTTTCAGTGCTGTGTCAGATAGCATTAGCAGGGAGTTTTTATAGTTTACCTTGCAAATGATGGAAACCACTCTTTGTTAAACAAAATTAATTAAGAGAGACCAGCAGAAGATATTCTTGCAGTACATAGCTGGTGTGTTATGGTGTCGTGGCACTGAAGAAAAAACGTAAGAGCATTTTCCTAGATAAAGCACCTTGCAAATATAACATATGCATGTTGTGACACTTTGTCTGTATATTCATTATTCAATTCAAAATGGTATGCTTTCAAGATTTAAAAAGGAAAAAGATCAGAGTAATGACCTTGAACTGTACAGCAAAAGACACAGCATATTTTTAATTATGCCTCCTCTCAATACAAGGATTATAGCTTTTTCAGGTACACAGTGACCAGCAAAATAGATCAGCACTTCTACAATGTGAGGAATAAATCTATAAACAAACCCACTGTATTTCAAATAATTTTAATAACAGTGGGAGTCTGGTGTTTAGTATTTTAGATATTGCATAGAAATTTATGGTGCATATTTATATAGAGAAGCCCTGAGGTGTACACCTGGATCCTTGCCAGTCATGTGCTTTGTGACTTTCATCAGACCACTTATATCTACAGATATGTCATCTTATATACCTGTAAGTTGGGAATGTTAGCATTTGCATCAAAGAGACTTGATTCAAAGGTGTAGTTTCATTTAACAGTATTTGAGATTCTCGGAAAAAAAATGTTTTATCCGTGTCCCAGGTCTACACCTCAACTACTTATCAATGAAAAAACAAACTTCAATGAGGTTCCACAGGCATTAGTTATTGGATAAAATTTACAATTTTACAAAGTGAGTGGTATTGTCAACACTAATTGTGTAGTTTTGAGGCTTTTCCAAAATTGTTTAATTTTTTATAGTACTTATAACAAAAGAAAAGTGATTAAAAATTTGCTATTAGACTAAGTAATTGCTTTAACATATATTCAGTAGCTTGTGATACGAAGTAATTAAAGTACTCTTCACCTCAACCAAACTGAAAATAATTTTGAAATATATTTGTTGAAGTGCAATACCAGGATCAGGCATCTTTCTGCTAATTTGGCACATTTTAATTTGGAAAAAAAAATATAAAAAAAAAAGAAAATTGCTTCTGTAAAAAGTAGGATCTGTATATTCTAACTGGGCTTCAGGAGTTTGTTTACCTTAAAACCTATTTCTTTTTTAGTTTTTCGAGTAACAAAGTTGTAGGCACAACTAATTGCAAGAGCAATCAAGGGCTTTTAAGTCACCTAATGTAAACAGGTGAATATTTAAACAGCACCAGTGGCTGATATTTTGTGGCTATTCTGAAGTCTAAATACCTGAATTCTAAACATCTAAATTTAAACTTCTGAAGTCCACCAAAAACATAATTTGGGACTCACTGTTTACATCATACAAAGACACACTTCAACAAAGTACTTACTGAATTTGTTTAGGTGGTATTAATCTCAACTGTGTTGTGAACTGAGGTGAAGCTGTCCCTGTGAGCTCTGTTGAACCAGAGGCAATCATTGCTGCACTTGCTAATGTGGAAGTCTGGTGTAGTTAGAGATGAAAGCATGATTCCAACAGCTTTTTTTTTTTTTTTTAAGGAAAATAAGCACTAATAAGTACTCTTCTAAAAAATTAAATATTAATTCTTTGGTCTTACTGAGCCATTTCTCTTGGTTTTCTCAAGCACTTCTGGTCTCAGCGCTACAGAGACACCAAGCAGAGGAAGCACATCTGCTAGTCGCGGTACCTACTCCCTGTCAGACTCTTAGCAGCAGTTGGCTGTAGTTTCAGCTTTATCTAATGATATGTCACATATTCAGGCTGTTATGTGATCTACCTTTGCTGCTTTCCCTTCCTAAAACTTTCTCTGTTCCCCGAAATTCTACACTTTTTTCACATTTGTGAATTAGGTGCCGTATGACTTGCTCATGAAATTGCTACATAGGCTGTTCTACAGCCTGGGGGTGGGAGCCAGGGATCTCCCCACGCTTGTGGGCCTTCTGCCTCCAAGCAAGCAAGATGGGAAAACTAATTACCATATGGGCACATTTACATGTTGGACCATAATTTCAGTGGAGGAATGTCAAATGTGCAAGCAATAGACTCTTGCTTGCTTCTTCAAAGCATATTGCTGTTTGCCACACAAGTAGGAAGCTTGTCACATGTAAGAATTGTAAAGTTAGGTTACTGAGAAAACTATTTTCAAATATTTCAAATCTTTGACCTATAGCCCCAGAGCCTATCAGAACCACAGAAAAGGCACTCGTGGCCTGAGTACATGTAAACACAGTGTCTTTCACATCAGGGAGGATTCGGGAACACATTTGATTTATTATGTTCACAGCCATGGGGCATTTGCAGGTGCAAGCCAAAGCCTCAAAGGCAAAGGTAAGCCTCACCAGTGTGCACCAAAGAGGATCCCTTTGATCCCTGAAGGTGCACTAATGCACTGCTGCAGAGAAAATTGTCCTCCTGTGTATTTGGTAATGTGCTGTAATCAACAACAGACACAGCTGGATAAGCAGCAAAGAGCAGTTAGCTTCCTTGAAATACAGCTTCGTACTTGAAACCATACTAGCTGGATAAAACGGTAAGTTTTATAAAATATACTGGAATCAGAAAAAAAAATAAAAGCTCTTTCAATGGAGATTTAAGCAGGTCTAAATTGATCATGCACATAATGTTATGTATGTGATAACTATAGTATGCAATTTCTTAAGGATTTTGGCCTTTTCATTCACCTGAAAAGACTTTTCCATAGATGTTCTGAATTCATTCAGAGACAAATCCTGCTTCAATTAGACTTACTCCTACTCGCAAATACTATGACTAGCATTGAATTTAGTCTCCAGTTCAGCCTTTGGGCTGCTCTAGCCCATAAATGTAAACAGAGCTGTTATAATTAGCCTTAAGGATTACCATGAAAGTAGAGTGGCAATTTCAGAAATGTGGATCTGGTCTAAACTTACTTTGTCTTTTTATTTACCTTCAGTGCACCTTGAAAGAGATCCTAAATTGGCACTGGCTTTCCCATTAATTAAATGCGGGTCTTTTTCTAGGTTTTAATATGTTCAGAGAGGATTTTATTTTTGTTCAAACAGAATGATCAGCGAAACACTCATTCCATACTTTACACTTATAGTAATTATTTGTAAATATTTACAAATAAAAGGAGAAAATGAACTTGATAAATACACATTTTGGGGGAGGGAAGTGACCTAAAATTTTACAGCAAGTTTTAGGAAGTATCTTAGAAAGCAGGAGGTGCAACAGTGGAACATGTGTAATTCATTATCTTGTCTTTACCAAAGACAGTGCTCTTTCCTGTTGGAAGTGGACCATATTTCATACTTAATTTGCTATGAAAGAGTAATTCCATGAGTTTTAAGCTCCTTTTCCATATATGAGACACCTGTGAATAGATCATTTTCACTGAATTTAATTGATATTCACTGAACTGGGATACTTGCTTAGTTCCTCAAGTACTTTTTCATATCTGAGATTAAAGTTATTCTACTGAGTTGTGATCAGCCGGATGAGTGACCAAGCGTGTGATATGCTTGAAAACACAGATCATGCCCACTCAAAACACATGTTGGTCCAATCTGTTCTGTGCTTGGAAATGAACTCAAGTATTTCTACTACACATTTTCTGTGTACACCTCTAAATGATTTTCCTCGTAAAATCCCATGATTCAAATGCTTACAGGTTCAGATAAGCTGCATAGAAAAGTCTACATGTTACCTGATTCTTAATCGCAATCAGTTCAAAGGCTGTTTTAAATGTTAAGATACATGATTTATAAAAGTGTCTCAGATAGTTCAGTGCAGGAAGAAAAGGAATGTGCCAGGAAGGGAAGGGAGAACTTTAAATTACACAGTAGATTATGGTTATATACATTTATCAAACAGAAAGAAGCTGCCAAGGCACAGTAGTCCGGTATCTCTTGGACATCCCAAATATCCTCTGAAAAGTTGATTCATTTCCCTTATTTTACACTGAATCAAGAAGATAAGGAAAGAAAACTGGAATTTCACTCCTAGAATCTGACACAACTTGTGTGAGAGATGAAATAGACATTTTTATTTATTTATATCACCCAGACACAGAAAAAGTTTAGGTCTTTTTTTCTTTTCTCATCTAGCTGACGATAAAAGCAATAATCAGGTTAAGTGCTGAAGATATGGCTGTTATGGTAATACAACTGACCCAGTGTATGCAGCTTAGCGAATAAAAAAATCTTTTGTATGAAAAGATAGCAAACTATAGAAAGTGTCTGAAAACACTGTCATCCTTGACAGGACAAATAATTTTACACAAGTCAGAAGTATTTTAGAAAGTGAGACTGGAATCCTGCCCTGATTATCACTCCCCAGAGAGACATAAGTAGAGCCCAAACAGTCTAAATTCGGTATTCAGTGGGAAAAGACAATAACTGTAATGCTCTCACTGGGGAAAGCATGTATTTTTCAAGTGGCAGTCTGACAATGTTCTCTCCCTTCTTGCCTTAGATGTCCTAGGAGGCCTGACAGTCAGCATTATATATAGAATTTACTGGTTTAAGTATTTGTTTTACAGTAAAGATCAGCTGGGGTTTTTTGTGCTGTTAACCATGAGCCAAGTCTTTCAAGATTAATTCAAGTTTTCAAGTTAAATTTGCTTTTTGGAGGATTTCATACCACATCACAAATATAATTGATGCAGTTTCCAGCACCAAAATAAGTGATGTGCAAATATCCATGCCATGGTGTTGAGGCATCTGTCAAACATTTTCTTTAAGATGCATGAGTTTCACATAGCCTCCAGTTTCCAAGTTACTATTCTTTAAAAAACAAAACCCCAAAACACGAAACTAGTTTCCTTCCTTTTATGTTTTACATCTCTATCTGCCCAGTCATGTTTTCCTTGGTCTCTTCTGGAAGAACTAATTTGAAATGGTGATTGGATAGAGGTACGAAGGAGTGAGTAGGTGTCAAGAAATTCTACTGAGACACATTTGAAGATGTTGGATCATGATCAGCTACCCACCTTTCTTTGCTTTCAGAGGTACCATCCCACAGCAATGTACTCAGAAATAAATTATCTAAAAAGAAATTACCAAATACCTTGTATTTGTAAGAATAGAAAAAAAAAAAAAAACACTATAAGGCTATGCTCTCTTTTGTTCTTATTCCATAAAAATATTGCCTGTAGATGGTTTTTGAAAAAAGTGCAATAACCTACATCTGATCAGACAGGAAAGCCCAGAAGAAATAATGAAATCTGAAAAAAACCCAAATAATTCCACTTACAGTGCTGTACATCTGGGAGATATACACACAATTAAGCATTGCATCAGAGGCAGATAAAACCACAATGTTCCACATTCACCAACAAGTTTAAGAGCACCAGTCTGCCAAAATTAAGTCTTACTGGCTTTTAGAACTCCTTGGAGACCACTCGGTTACTGACTGTATTGCCATTTTTAAGATAGAAATTTCCTCTTTCCAGGAGCTATCCTTGAGTCTTTATCTGACAGAATAGGCAATTCCCTGCAATAATCTGGAATCAAAACTTTCTACCCTACTTTATTGTCCCTCTGTATCTTTTTGTATATGTCTCCTCATTCCTCATGTAAGAGTATGTCACTCATAGAGATTTAAGCTTCTTCACAAGACATTTATGCTACACAAAATAGGAGGGCTGTGACATGCTTAATGGTAGAGTAAGAGTGGCAATTTTATCCTCATGTATTTCATAAACCATATCCTTCAGTGCTGAGCAACATGAATTAATAAGCAACATAAAAATGGAAAAAGAGTTCTCTGGCTGAAGTGAAAATGCAGCAATTTCTGTTACTGGAATCACAACAACTGTGATCATTCTCAACAAGAAAGTACAGTGTGAGAAGATAGTGAGAACACTCTTTTAGGTAAAATCTTAGTGGTGCTGGAGTAAAGATGAGAACTATTTTTTATCTTGATAGATCCATGGTCTGACTTTTCCAGAGTCAAAGGAGGTTACGATTTCGGTGAGTCAGCATTCAAAATACAAGATATGATCAAGTAATAAATTCTCTGTTCCAGTTTCACTCATAATGAAACCTCAATTTTGTACACCTTATTTAAAAAGAAATCAGTGTTTTCTATTTTCTTAGCATAAAAAGTTAGGTATAAAGAATTTCTGTAAACCAGAAATTCAGGGATAAAATCTGTTATATGAAGACTGACAGTATAATATTTCCCACGAGGGAAAACAAAGCCAACATCCACCATTTCCTCTCCTGTGTACTAAAAGTGCAGGGGGTGAGGGGGGAGTGTGTGGGGCAAAGTATAAAGAGTGGTTTTCAAAATACTATGTCTGATGTAATAAATCCTAATGGAATTGACCTGGTCACAAATTACCATGTGGTCAGGTCTAGTCCAAAAAAAGTGACTAGAATGTGACAGCTATTAACAAAAATATGCACAGACAAGTGATTAAAAAAGCCAAAAATTAATAAGAAAGGCTATTGAGCCTTGTGAAAGAGTCTGTCCTGGGGCTGATACCATAATGGTCAACTTGGAGGATGAAAGAAACTGATTTACAAATTTATGGTTAAGATCAAGCTTGAGAGATGTGATAGATTCAATATGATCTTGCCACTTCGGAGAAATAGTATAAAAAACCAATGCAACAGACAAGAGAGTGACAATAGTCTTTGGGAGGGATTGACCACTTTAAAAATACAGGATAGTGTACAAGATTACAAGTTCTGCATCAGTAAAAACTTTCATGCCAAGAAAAGATCAACGCCAATTTGGGGCATTTAAAGAGAAATTCAGCCTGCAGAAGACAGAAAGTAGTCTCTCCATGGTGATAAGGCCTCAGGAGGAATATGTACTCAGTCACTTGTAGAGATATATGGGCCAGACGAAGGAAAAACCCAGGGAGTCCTGCAACAGTAGAACGACATCTGAGAAATCGTGACTTGGAAGAAGTGATTGAATGACCTTGGGGTTGCTTAGTTTAGATAAGAGAAGATGCATGGAAAACAGAGTAACAGTCATCTGGCATCTAGGCTGTTGCTAGGAAGATCAGTTGGAGAAGAAATGCCACAAGGGATATTTGAGATGGCAATAGGATAAACCTTCTAGTACTAACCACTGTCAATCAGTTACCTGGGGAAGTTGTGGTATTTGCATCAGGGGAGCATTTAAGAATAGTTTAGACAAATATCTTTCATGAATTACATGAACCGGGAATGGACTGAATGATTTCTCTCCCTTTCTCTGCTGAGTGCAATCACTGCACTTGCTAACAGCACAATCACTTAATACATATCCACTCCCTAGGATGTTGGCAATAGGTCTCTGAATGAGACAGAATGAAAAATGGTTATAGCTCCATGTCACAGGAGAGATCAAACTAAAAAAGACCCAGAGCAAGACCCAAACCCAGGGCATCAAGAAGCCAAAATTCTAGGATGTCATGAACAATCCCAAACAGATGGCACATGGTAGTCACTGCTGTTGGGCAGCCCTTGACAAATACTAATAGATATAAATGATACAAACTGAGGATCTGTCATAATATTAGCTAGATAATCTGTCACAGAAATTACCAAGTGGCTTGGTAAAATGTCAGTCCTTTGGAGGCAAAGATTGAAAAGTTTAGATACTTCAAATTTTTCAACCAGTTTTTCTACAAAGACACTTGGAATTCTCTTGCATAGGAAGTTCATCAATGAAAGGTTGCAACAAATACAAGAAGCTGTACCAGCTTCTGGTGTTTTTGAAATAGTATTGACAGTTACATACATACAGAAATTATTAGAGTGGTCTAATTACCAGGGGGAGAGGATTTGCGAGACCAAAAGAAAGTGGTTAAAGATAGGATAAATGGACGTCTAATAAATGCTTTATAATTCCTTTTCTGTTTGTTTTATTTTGACTACTGTAGTTTATTGCCCTTTCTGAATGTGTCAGAAGTTATATCAAAATAAATATCTCTCCATAGAAAAGTGCAGCTGCAAGGTGGTAGGCTCTTTTTATGTAGGCTCTAGGTTAAAAGTTCCCTTACACGCTATAGGATTGTGAAGAAAAAGACTAACAATGTCAGAGTGAACACATAAACCACTGTCCTCAATAGGCAGCCAAGATCTGACGCCAGGGATATAACTGATCAAGTCAGGGAAAAAAAATGTAGGTTTGTTTTTTTAAAGGATAATGTAGCAACAAGGCTGTGCCTTTTTTTTTTTCCTGAGAAAGAATTAGAAAACCAAGAAAAGTACTGCTGGGGAAAACAAGTAGTAAGTGTGGTAGTTTGAAGGAGGTGACAGTACACAAAAATCAAGATCCTCTAGAGTAAAATTGCAGATGACATTTAAAGTCTTGCATCAAATCAAACAGCAGTTGAAACTGGGCTTCACTAAATCCTGTATAACAGAGTTACACATTTAGACATTCCTGAGACACGGATCTTTCATTTATATACAGAAATATTCCTGACTTTACACATTTTAGCAATGGAGTGAAAATCATTACAATGCTTTGCATTTGCATTCTGCATCAAGAGGAACAGAAAAGTATATGTCTTCCTGGTTTTTGTTTTCACATTAGGAAGAAGTCAAGGGCCCTGCCCCGCTTTGCAGGGCCCAGCTGGGAGTCAATAACAGCAGGAGCAAACCCTGAAAGCCCTAGAACACCAGCCACAGTTACATCACAAACTAAATACACCACTTGGATTATCTGCTGTTTAAAATAGAACTCTTTAGTATGTTATCTATGTGAATAAAAGCATAAACATTTCAGCTATCAACTCATCAAAACTGCTTGAGCAAGCATAAAATATCTTCTTGGCACCAGGTAGTCACTCTGTCCTCTTAACACAATTTCTCTCCCTTGAACTTACTCTTTAGCTACATGCTAATGGCTTCATCTTAAGATAGCACAGCCATGCATGCTTTTAATATCAGACTTCTTTGCATTGGCAAGAGCTACAAATTTTTTGCTGACAAGACAACTTTATAACTATATGAATGGTACTTCTTTGTTTAGGGAAAAAAAAATGAGGTGAGTAAGAATTCTGAACCACAAATGATGCCATGTGAAAGACTTAACTGAGAAGAAGAAGAGTTACAGACCACTTCACAAATGCAAATGCAGTAAAGTGAAAAGTAAAATGAAGGGCCAGCTCTCCCCAAAAAGTCGTTTTTGGTTTTTTGGTTTTTTTTTTTTTTCTCTAAATAACATTCATTCTTTGGTCTGCATTTGGTCTGCATTTCCATGCTTATTTTCTTATTTTATTTTTTGTCTTCCACTCTTATTACTAAGCAGGAGTATCTGAAGAAGACCACCTAAGTTCTTTAAATTAATCTGATTTTTTAATTTCCACCTATGCTGTTGAGTATTGTCATTTAATTATTTCAAAGGACCAGCCATGATCTCTAAAGCCACAGGTCTGCCTGACCAGTTACAGAGTCTGCCAGGCACAGACTGAATACTCACATGACAAATACTGCTAGTGATTTAGCGCAGCATGAACTGGAGCAAAAGTCTTTCTGTTACAAGAGTTCTGTGATGACAGGCTTACAAGAAATCAAGGATGCCTTTCCTTTTCATCCCCAAGACAAATCAGCATGGGTTTCCTCTGCTCTGGCCATCCACCAGAAAGTCCTCATCCATTACTCTTCCCAGTTCCCTTTACAGGCAAGGCTGTACAATTTTTGGTCCACTCTCTCTAACACTAATGTCATCCCCTCAGCTGCACTTATATATACACACACCCTCTTCCCCTTCAACAGAAAACAGAAAAATTAGAGACAAGTAGGGAGAGCAGATTTCTCCCTAAATCTTTGTTGCTGAAGACAGCAAAAGATCTTAATGAGTGCCTTGGCCACGAGCCCCACGCTGGCTTGAGCCGGCTGCTCCTGCGATGACAGCATCAGCACAGTTTTATTCTCAGCTCAGTCAGCACCTCCCCTTCAATCGCACCAGATGCTACATTCATACAGTGAGGGACCACTGTCTTTCTCTCTATTCCTGTGGGTGACATACCAGAGAAAATCAAGGAGAAATACAAGAGCAATCCATGCCTGTCCTAGGCTACTGTGGTCAGATAATTCCTTTTGGATTTGTGTTAAATTCCATTTAATGTCATCCATTTCTGTGGTCTCTTTTTTCCCCTCTGCCACCAAGGTCCTCTCAGCTGGCCCACTGACAAGTCGGCCTCTTTCTGATGTCCCCAAGTGCTTGTATGGACACAGTATCAAATAAGCACTGGGATGAGTGACTGGGTTAACTGATAAAGCTGCTATTAAAGCTCCGTTTTCAGCACTGCTGAAAGATTAACAGAGGCAAAATTTAGAGCACAGGGGAAGTTTTACTTTTAACAATATACACTTCTTGATAAATAAAAGCCTCTAACAATTTCAAAGAAAGTTATGCAAAGAACCTTGCAAAAACATTTTCCTCCTCAGCGAATTATAAAAACGGTGCAATTCATTTTAAAGCTTTGAAGGTTTAACTTTGCAAGTCTTGTAAACACTGAGGCTAATTCACTAAAAACACTACACACTGAAAGCACAATCATTTTATAATCTTAAACGTTCATTCCCGATTACATATTCCTAACATTTCAAACTGGCCAAAAATCAAAATTACTGGAAGATTGGAAGTGGGTTTAAAAATAATTTCTATCTTCTTTGGTGTAAGGTTAGATGTCCAGTTGCTGGCAGGATGGTACAAATAAGATAATGAAGTCATGTTAGGATGGCAGTGACTAAGCTAATACCTATCCTAAACCACTAAATGCAGCCAGTGTAAACTGCGTGGCTCTCGGGCTGAGCTGATTAAGCCCGAACTGAGTCCCTGTGCAATCCACAGAAAGGATGCGGCTATTCTTTCTGGCACTGGCACAATCACCAAAAAGTTCATCATTACTGTTGCATGAAATATTATGGAAAGCCTGACTAGCATAAGCAGACATACTCCTGAGGTTTAAAAATGCTCTCAGGTGCCCCAAATATGTGCACAGCTGTTTTGTTAGTTGCTTGTAATATTCCCAGATGGAGAAAGATGAAGATCAATTTTGAAACAGTGTGATGAGCTGAATTGAACTCTGATAGTAAACACAGTTTTCTAAGCAAGTTTTTGATATAAATGCTGCAGCAGGGATTATTTACTGCGAGGATAATAGAACAGATGATGAACACTTAGCTGACCAATATTTACTGGTTGCACATGCAGTATATCAGGACTTTTATTAGCATTGGGGTAATGATTCTAAATCACAGCTTGTTTTCTTGCTTTTAGGAGAGAAGTGTTAATAAACAGAATGGAAAATGAAAGGTGATTACCATTAAAGGATTACACTTGTGCTTTGACTACTTTACATTTGAATTGTTCAGATTTCATAAGATAAACCAGGGCTGGCTAGTCATGATGAAAGCACTAATTTATAATCTATACTAAGTTTAATTAAACAATGTGTGATGCAAAAAATCTGATTGCATGTCCTGACCTGACCTCAAAATTAAGTTTAACCTGGAATTTTTTTTTTGATAGGTTATAAGAACCTCAGAGAGATATCCAAACTGGCCTCACCATGATTGAAGAATTCTAAAGGTGGTTTGTTCTGACTACTCATTTAACAGAAACCTTTAACTTGCTGAGACTGAGCTCTGTTGGCATTATCAGTAAAGAGAGGTACTAAAATCAAGGTCATTGTTATACATCAATATATATTTTTTATAATGTCAGAATCATCATTGATGGTGTTATTGCTGCTTTCTAATTACATTTTGAAACAGGTGAACTCATTGCTTCCAGTTACCCTACAATAGTTAATCGACCTTATTGTGTCATATTTTCAAACCCCACTGAGAGATGCTTACATTGCAGTTGTGGTCTCTCTTTGTGATTACACCATTTCAGAGAAAAATGAAAAGCCACATGTCATGTTCTTGGTAAAGCATCTGGATTATCTTAATGATCTAAAGCTGCTTTGCAACATAGATATCAAGTAATCATTTAAAGACCTGTCTTGATAGTTATCAAAGATGGAATGTCTTCTCTCTCCATGGAGAAAATACAGAACAGCATCACATAAACACTACACTGACAACACAAGACCTATTCCCTAATTTTGCTTCTAAATAGAGAGTACCAGGTGGGACTCCCGTATGATGCCCCTTAATTTTCATTCACATTCATAGCAACAATTTTATATTTCAACAACCCAGGCTGAATTTTTACTGAGAACTCAGTAATTATTGCAGGAACAATTTATTTTTCCTTTCCTTCAACTTCTTCTTTACAAATGTCGTTCAACTTGCTTCATTTCTGCTCTCTTTAGGAGCTCTGACTATGTCTATGGCTGCCTCTGCTTAAGAATCATTAAAAATTGTCATTACTCCTTTGCTTCTGCAGAAGTCAGGAGAAGCAGCAGCTCTAAGAATGTGGACCTAAAAGCAAAGAATGTTAGAGGACCCTTCATAACAACAGGAACCTAAAACTTAGCAAAACTGCTGCAAAAATTGTCTAAAAGATAACCAGAGCTTTAGCCCTACCCCATTATAGCTTAATCCTGTTCCTAAGTCTACACTGAAACCTGAAAAGTAGCCTCAGGCCTCATGTAATTCCTGAAGAGTTTGCAAAAGTCCTTGATAGAAGTTTAAAGAGGAAACATTTCTTCCAGTTCCTTTTACATAGTTCTGCTCTTACAAGTCAATTATTCACTTACCCAGTCCAGCTACAGCCAACAGGAGAGTGTACTTTGGTAAGAATAACTCATGTAACACGTTGGAAGGAAAGTTATGGAGACATAGTTATGTACTTTGCTGGTTGTGATCCTGTGAAAGTTTTGATTTTGGTTTCTAAACCTAATTCAAACTAGTGTCGTAAGGTTTTGCCAGTCTTTCTCTTTGTAAATCCTTATCTCCTCATAAAACCCTGATCTCCTCTTAATGGTCTGTACTAAGCTTTCAATCTACTTCTAAAAAGTATTTTAATTTCCGTCCTTTTCAAAATTAATTTATTCTTTAATTTAAATAATTTAAATTATTTTTCTTTCATTTCCAAACTAACTTATTTAGTTTCCAGTTTTTTACCCTGTCCTGTTCCACACCGATGTCCACATCTTTTCCACTTTAAATCTTTACATATTTTTTCCTACTTAAGAATGCTGCCATTATCTAAAGCACGCTAAAATTGACTGAGAAGTTGTTCCTTATGGACATGGAAGAAAAAGGTCCATAGAGAATTTTGTTAATCATTTTATGCATAGAATGTACAACATAATCATATTGTGACAGAAAAAAAAAGAAAAAATTAAATCAATAAAGCATAAGAAATTATGGAAATTTACGTGTGAAGAAGATCAGGTATTAAGGCTATTTAGATTCTCAAATTCTAAAAACTCCACAGTAAGTGCCTCTGCATATTGCAGAGAATAATGCAATATGATGAAAGAACGATGAATAATGAAACACACACCATAAGGAAGAACTCCCGTCACCTAGGAGGAGTGCCTTAACCACAGAATCACAAAGAATGGCGAAACTCACTGGCTCCTATCCACCTACAGGTTAATTGGCAACAACAGCAGGGACTTGCAAATGGCAGAAAATAAACATACAAGATTCAGAGGTAATTTCTGTTGAGAGAGATTCAAAAATTGAAGAATTCAATAAAATCTTTAATTTCCCTGTAACATTTTATTTCACGCCTTATTAATTCTGTAAGGTTGCAGAGCATTTTCAGGGCTAGCAATAGCAGAGATGTAGAGGAGGGGTTGCTCTAGAAAACCTTTGCCCTGTCAGACACATATTGGCACACGTCTGCACTCAAGTATCTAGCTTATACCTAGCTTATACCTAGCTTGTGGTATGACTACCCTTCAAGTAAAAAGCGTACATGTGGTTTTCTTCATCCTTTACAGTTCACCCTTAACCTAGCTGGAACTTCTATGGATACAGGAGGGAATAGCAAACAGTGTATACACAAATATTAGTAGAAGCCCTGAGGAAGAAATACCCTGCTGAAATAAAAATAGAAGGCTTGCCAAACAGAGTACTTCAGAAGAAGAAAGCAAATCCTGGCAACAAAGGAAAAACAGGATGCAACAAAGCACTCTAACCTTGAAGTCTGGATCTCATGAAGGCTTGTGGATTACGTGAAGGCTTGTGGATTACTTCTCAGCAGCAACTGCTTTTTCTCTTAGCTGTGATTCTCATCTATGCAGGAGTTGTACTATCAGTTTTTGTAACACCATGTCATACTCCACATCTTTCCCTCTAGCAGCATGTAGCTGCATCCAGCTCTACAATATAGCTTGGACCAAGACATAAACATGACTTCTGCAAAAGACATCAAAACAAGGAGCTACTACTATATTTATGGTGACTTTATGACAACTGTGTACGTCAAAAGGGTAATCAAAATAATTTGCAATTTAAATAAATCTGGGGTTTTTCCTTCTCTTTTTTTTCACCTCTCGTCTGAATATGCAATCAATTTCTAACATATAGGGGGTTTTTCCAGTGAGGAACATGTTAAAAAAAAAATCACACAAAACCCAGAAAACCTTTAATTCTCCACTTTCTCTTGTAGCACTGCTCAAACAAGCTGTGAATAAAAGCAAACAAGCTTTCGCTGCCTTCTCAAGCATCTTCCATGCTTTTTGACTCTATCAGATCTGTTTCACAGACACCTTCCTCAGTAAAACATCTATGTCATCTCCTTTCCTCGATACAGAGCTGCATGGTTCGATACGATCACTTATACAATGCTCCTAACTCCTATCTAGTTGATTGGAAGTACACAGCACATCTCAGGCTGAAACAATAACCTTACAAGATGTTCTATAAGCCCAAATGCCAAGCCAGTTGGCTATATTTTCCAATGACATAATTCAATCGTACTTTCTAGTCACAAATTTGGTCCAACACTGTATATCACAGAACTACTTCTTTTACGGTGTACCACGCAAGCAGCCTGTGATCCTCTACTATCTACATACCCCACACAACAAGGACTGTACATATGACAAAAAGAGTTCAGCTTCCCAGGACAGCTCTGCTGCTTTCAGCAGGGTTACACTAGACATGAGTTCATAACCTATAAAAATAGTATAATGCACTCCTAGATCAAACATCCTTCCAAATGCTATGACAGAGAGATGCCTTGCCATGAGAGACTGGCTTTGTATCAGTGCCTGCAGGGAACATATTTGCCACTTTCCTTACAACAGTAAGTAAACAGCCAGCCTTCATGCTTCGCCTCCAAAGGAAGGTCTTCTGCAGTCTTGTTTGTACTCACAGCTGCTATTTACATACCTTTGAGAATCACGGTGAGTCGGGCACTGTCTTGTTCTCCATATAAGCCAATAGGGCTGCAAGAGTTATAAATCAGGAAATAATATTTCTTGCAAATAAGCCCAGAGTATTTAAAATAATCCTGAATAAGAGAGCATGATTATTTCTCAAAATAGCATTAGAGAGAATGGATTGACTGGAAAGCTGGATTTCAGTTCATCCAGATGTGTGCAACAAAATTATTTTTGTTTTCTTACAGCTGTTAGAAAGTTATCCATTTTGGTTTTCACCATGGAAAATTACCAGTTTCAGGGCTAGTCATGACTGGCACTAGAATCAATTCAACAGAGACAAAAATATGTCTGAGGCAAAACTGATTTAGAGACAGAAATGTTTTCTAATGCTCTTTCCCTAGTATCAGCTGTTCTTTCCACTGCGGTCATTTTAATCTCAGATATTTCTAATGTGGCATGCAGCTAAAAGTAGCCTCCATGGCCTGTTTGAAAAGAGAGGAGAAAAAAATTCTCAAGTATTAGAACAGAAAAATATGAATTATTAGAACACAAAAATATGAATAGCTCTCCAAATATGAAATAAGTACTTATCTATTTTTTTTTTTTCTACCAGACATGATCAACCTTACTGGAGCTTTTTCCCATCTAGGCAGAAAAAAAGGTAGGCTCTCCCATGTGCTCATACAATTTCTGTGTCCCTTCTAGCAGACAACACTCCCCGTAAAGCCAAAAAAATTAAAGATGGCAAAACAATATTTGGGCTATTTTTTTCCCACTGGAATCACATATTTTACCAAACATTCCTCTATGAAAGCACAGTAGTATGTAACAAGTAAAATAACAATATGCGGGAAACATGTTCACCTGTCATCTTCTCCATTACCTTCATCTGCACCAGTCCATTCTAGATTTCAAGGTTTAGTGCATTCATCCCAACTTAGGAAAGTTTGTCTATTTACCAATTCTGCAGTATAATTCTAAAATATTACCACAAAACAGCACGCTTCATCGCAGTCAATTAGTCCCATGGCAGTGTTTACAAGCAAAAACTGAAAGAATATTTTAAGTGGTTTTTTCCTCCTTTCTTTGATACAAGTGTTATGCTGCTTTAAAACAGTGCCAGACTTAGCATTGGGATGGGAGAGGTAACAAAATAATTCAGTCCCTTGATAAATTAAATCCTTGGCCTCTCTTCTCAAAGAGTCAACAAGGATCTCAGACAAAGCCAAAAATAGTAGCAGTGTTTCTCTGTGGTGCAAATTAATCTTCACCATGATCTGGACCAAGAAAATCTAAGAGGTTTTCAGTTAGCTGCAAATTGAACATTTTGAAAGAAAATAAGTTAAACTAAGATGAAAAAGGTTAATAGAATAAAGAATTTCAATACAGACCCTACAAGAAAAAGCCTGGTCTTTGGAGAACATGAGAGTTCGTCAACCTCTCCAATGATTTGTAAAGCACCTAAACAGTGTGAAGTGGGTTAGCAGTTGACTAGCACCATTTGTAAATGCATCATGGAGGTGCCAATGTGTAAGTACGAATTTGTCTGGAAAGGTAAAACAGTTGGGCTGGGGGGGGGAACCTTATGCTCTAACAATGTGTGATAATCACGAAAACTACCATATTCCTTCTCTTTTAATATACAGAGCAGAAGTGTACTTTTGCACTGGAGTCTGTCCACGTTATCCCATGAATGACTCATTTCCTTTGGGAAATGTCGTTCTGACATATCTTTTACTCATGTCCTTCCTTGCTGGAGAAAGCAGTAAAGATCTGTTGGTCTCTGGTAATCTTTTTTTACTGGAAAAGAGGGTTTTCTACCAGTAAGGTCATTGCTTTGACAAATTGTATAAAGAAGCCAGTGGAGGGTGGAGAACATGCAAACTACACAACTCCCAGTTGAAGTATGTGAGCAAAAGAATGATAGGTCACAAAAAACATTGATTGTGTGAGTAAAAAGGCCAAACCACTACCACATGCCTGGTGAAAAGTCAGGAAAGACGTTGTCCAAAACAGAACTCCCAGGAGAGGTGAGATCACACTAAGCGGGGGAGGAGGGTACGTACAGGATGTTGTTTTGTAACTGTCTAGTGTTTTCCAGAGTAAAAATGATTGTGGCTTGGCTGAGCCCAAGTTTCTTGCCTGCCTGCTTCTTCATCCCTGAAGACTAGAAACAAGAGCTCCACCACCAGGTAGGCTCTTTGGAAAAGTATCCAAGCAACACGGCCCAGCCTCCCTATGGAGGCTATCCCTTCCAGAGATGGAACTGACTGCCCAGAGTTGTAGTACCACCTCAGAGCCCTGAGGGACAGAAATAGACTGACCAGTATCCAAAACCCAGAAGTTCAATCAAATTGATTTGGTTATAAAAGTTACACTCTCACAGGAAGGAAAGGACTTCACTGTAGCATCCTGCTTCCAAACTAGGTCTTCATTCAAAGGAAGTCAATTCCTCTTTCTCAATGAATCTACAGGCTAGCAATTATGTCACTCTAAGAGTCAGGAGCATTTCTATATATTATTTCAAGTGGTCCTTATTTTGCTAGGTTCTTTATCTATACTGATTTTTTTTTTGTAGGGGCACATCTTTAGAAGACATTTTAGCAATTTTTAACTTTTCTGGCAGTAAATTAATCAAGGCTGCTCTAGAGGCCCTTCTTCCTTTACTGATTTCTCATCTCTCATGTACTACCCACTCTCCTGGAAACTCTATTATCCTAATCTCAGAGTATTAATTTCATTTGCCAGTATTACTTTTCTTATCTTTTACACTCTTGACTTCACTACGTAATCATTACCATTTCTCCTCCACATTTAATGTTCGATTCCATGGCTGTATCTCATCCCTGCTCTGCACTACTTTTTCTGTTTCTCTCTTTCATAGGGCCTTCTAGTCTGTCACCTTTTGCAGAGTCAGCTTCCTTGAAAGACTCAGCCTCCATTTCCATTACTATCAATGACAAGCTCTGGCATTCTGTTCTGAATATGAGGAACAGCATGCACTGGTGGTTATGCCAATCCTCTTGATACTAATTATTCCTTTGTTTATCCCTCCAAACATTTTATTCCATCTCGTCAACTACCCTGTCATACTGCTAAAATTTCCCATGGCACAATGTAATAGTCTTGTTTCTCTTATTTTTTAGTCTCACTGGTGGCTTAATTACAAGTCTAGTTAAATTCTGAAAACTAGGCACTCTTGTACCCATTCTTATTAATAGTTTATTGTGGCTTAGGAATGGTATTCTTGAATTTAGTGTTCCCACTGAAACCACTCCAACCCATGCAATAGTCATTCTCTTCCCTCACCCCTTCCCCACCTCTGTGGCAGGCTGGAAAGGAGAACTGAAGGCACAAAAGGTAAAGACCACAGTTTGAGATAGGAACAATATACTGGAAACAGCAATGAGATAAGAAAATAAACAGTAACAGCAACAATATTAATAGCAAAAGTGTACAAGAGAGGTGAGCAATTCATGTGCAAATTCTCACCACTGATACCAGGCAGAGCCCAACAATACCCAATCACTACTTTACCCCGACAGGGAAGAGAGCCCTTCCCACATTCCCAGAAAATTACCTGAGGCGGTGTAGAATAACCTCCAGGTCACAGCCATGCCCCCTCCTGGGTGCTGCAAAAATTAACCCTGTCCTGGCCAGATCCAGGACACAGTTCTATAGGACAATGTTAGATGTGTTTCTCACTTCCATTAGAAAAACATAGCACAAGAGTGAAACAGTGACCAATTGAAACAAATTTCACATCACATATTTTGTAAGCAAATCCATTATCTTGCCTTTTGTGAAAGAAATTACCCCTGAAACCTCTCTATTCCTATATTTTCTAAGTTATTGCTGCACATTCTCTGATAACATAATGCCTTAAAACCACTGTAGGATTTGTAATTAGGCCTTGGAAGTCTACAAACATAGAGTCAGCTACACAGCAGGATTTAAGATTTCTGTTTCCTAGCCAAGTCTCCTATAAAACAAGTATATACTACTAAAAGATACTTTCCTTGTGACAGCTATTTCTTGCTCTCTTTATTTCAGGGTTCTCTCTATCTTTGTTACTTTTCGACTGCAAAGGTCTGTGTGTATCTGTGCCTGCATGTCATTTTTGTTTCTTCTTTGTTGATTGTGTAATTTTTGTACTTACCACATAGGAGGAAGTTGTATTATTTTAGTTTATGAACTGCACTGCAACAATAAAGTACCTGCCTGAACAAAGGAGTTTGGGGCAGAAAGTGTCTTGCTTTTGTTAATAACTTACTGTATTAATGTATTACTATTAAGCAAATTATGCTAAATTACAATACACTTTCAGTTATATCAGCTCAATGACTAATTAATTGCTTTGGATAACCAGAGCTATTTTGTTTTCTTATACCCCATGCACAAAACAGCTTTTAACACCATCACACACTACCTACAGTGTTTACGAGGATCTTCAAAGTCTATTAGGATGACCCATTCCTTAGGTCTCCAAGGCCCTGCACAGGACACATGTAAGTTTCACTGCACTCCCGGTATCTATTGACTTAGGAACCAAAGGCAGCCTAAGGACAGAATAAAAGTGTCCGGTGACCTGTGTCCAGCGCTCATAGTTCCACACTGATGGCAAATTAAATGTCACTTGACTGAGGCATCAAGCTCACTGAGAGGGCAGGAGCATCAAGCAACACAAGCTGTTTGTTATGCAGCTGACTTCCCAAGAGCACAAAGAAAGGGACCAAATGTTTTGTTAGCAAGATAGATCTGAAGGCAGATCATCAAGACATTTAGAGTGCGTATAAGGACAGTCTGCCTTGAAGGACAGAGTACCTTACACATCGTTAGGATCACACCATGCATGTAATCAACTAAATAGGTGGATGAAATGACACAAAGGGTTCACACAAATATTAACTAATCGATATGCAACTTTTTCCTGGCTTTGTCTGGAGTCTTTGCTACCAGAATCCAAAGCACAGAGTTGTCCAACATAAAATACATATAAAACTCATCACAACTTATCTACTGATCTGATCCAGTCAGTTGAAGATAATTTTATAGTGCTGTAATAATGATCTAGATTTACAATTGAATATATTTGCCAGATGGTGCTTTTGGGGACAGTTACAATAGACAGCAAACAGCAAATATTTGATAAGCATTTGTGGGCACAACAGCATGTAAAAAAGGACAGACTGCAACTTCAGAGTCACGTGGTAGTAGATTAAGTAGATTAAGGGAAAGGTTTTCTAGACATCCAGATCAAAGAAGAGTGCTCCCTTGATCAGTTAACAGATACATCCAAACTGGAGGAAGGGCTGAGGAGGAATAGTGCATCTTCTTATAAAATGACACAGCTTCCAAATCATTATCAGCTGTGAGCTGTATTTTCAGTTCCCACCGAGGTCATATGGGAGAGCAGTGACTCTCTTTGGAGACTTTTGGTCCCTTTTATGCTTCAGCACGAGAGGAGAGGGACAGAGAAGAGAAACATAGAGAACAAAGTGGATTCCTACCTATTGTCTTACTTTTTACTCTCCAAGTGCACAAACTTTCTTATTCATTCTTTGAATGCCTCTTTATGCCAAATCAGGATAGAATCCCACTGGGGAAAGACTGTGTAGGCTCTAAGTAGGCAAAGGGCAAAGGACATTCAGACATAATAAGCTGGAAGGTCACTCACCATAGGCCACCAGAGAGTGCCCTTTTTGACATCATGACATGTCCCTGAATTAATGTAGTTAAGATTTTGACACAAGAGAGGACATTTGAAAATGAGAAAACTCAGTTTTATGGCTACAAGAGCTATACAGCAGACCAGACAGCCCAGGCTCTAATGAACCTTTTGGTTTTAATCATCATTGTAAAGATTAATATTTTTATGTCTATAAAACTGCCAAAAATATCTCACCTACGAATGCAAGATTAAATTTTTTACTTTATCTTTTGTAAAGAAAAATATATACCAAGAATTAAACTCAGAGATTTTAAAGAGATATGATTTTCCAGTGGGACCTGAAATAAAATTATCATTATGAAATTACTTGATTTGAAAGGAGTATAAACAAAGATTCCAAACATTTTTTATTATTGATTTGGTAATCTTCTATACCAGCTGTTGTTAATGACTACAGAGAGAGTTTTCTATCCTGCTGGATGCACAGAAAGTCAGTTGCCTTCAATCTCAAAGAGGGCCAGTCAAAAGCATTGCTTTGGATTAACACAGTTCATAGGCTAACCTGAGTTTTGTCCCAGCTACCCAGAGTTCCAGTGCTGCTGTGGCAGCTGTCAGTAAGAGATATAACCTCACAGCAACCCTTGTTTTCACCATCAGTTTGAAATTGCTGAAGACTTCTTTCATCCTTCTCTGGAAGAGTTCCCTAGTAAGAAGTGAAGCCAGTTGTTCTTCTGCTTTTAAGTAACATCACGACATAAAGTAGGAGAGGGAGTCAAAATTGGTAGCAAATGATTTCCACAGATGTGACTAGCAAAGTGAGCAAAGACAGAAGCCTGCAGTTCTCAGTGACCTTGTATCTTCAGTAATCTATATTTACCTCCTGTGGACATTGACAGGTTTTCATGTAAAAGGGTGGTATTCTTTCATGCTACATGGCCTCTTTAAGTTACATGAGCTGCTGTACATTTCTAGTACCTTGCTTGATAACAAGAGAGTTTGCAGACCTCTTTTTAGTCTTTACAACATTTTTCTCTTTCATCTCTGGATGTCTCTAAAGAAATTGAATAAGCAGGGCAAAGAAAATCAACAGAGCAGAATGTGGCCATTAACGTATCAACTGCGGTGTGTGCATTTATGAACCTGTCACTCAGAGATTAGACTAGACGTGATTCTCTCATCAAAGGCTTCAAAGTCAAGCCTGAATACTCAACTGACTTTCCCAAGGTGGGATTGTCCTACTTTCAAAACAACCATGCCATTTCTGTCTGTGCTGGAGAACCTTCTCATAAAATGCCACATCAAGTATAATTAGTTGCGTTATTGAATCCAACTGCTCCAGCATCAAATTTTCTACTAAGTTCCAGTGTGACTGATTTGCTGCCTTGCAATTTGCTGACAGAAAACATTAGGGCATATTTTCCATATGTATTAGGACTGATCTAAGTTCATTTGCAGTTTCAGTGAACTGTAATCCAGTGCAGCTTAAGGGTTAGAGCATTTACTGGAGTGCTGCATTCCTAGGTCAGGCACTGGGTTACTGTACTGGCAAGTTGCTTAACATTTCAGATAATCTTTTGTCTAAACTTAACATCACTGTATTTATTACATTTACTTCACAAGAACATTTTAAAGCCCAATTAATATTTGTAAGTCTTCTGCCTTAGATAACAGGCCCTGTTGAAATGCGAAGTATTAAAGCTGCTTCACAAATTTATGACTATATCTAACCAGCAGTGTTAGAATCATGTTTGGGCACTTTTGTTATCTTGTCAAGAGAAGATAGACTGCTTGCACAACTTATAAAACTACCAGTCCTGCTCATAGGTCATAAAGATTTATTCCATACTTTAAAATGTGACAAATTTCATTTCTTTCAGTTCATAGCTTATTTAGGGCAAGGCAACATTTTTCATCAGTTAGAACAGTAATTCAGTTTTTACTCATAAAATTCAAAATATATTCTTCTCCAGCTTAGTGGAATGTCAGCGTGGTTAGATCCTGCTTTTTACTTCTGTATTTGAAATCCTGCACAAAGTTAAACAATGAGGTGTGACATGTAGGAAAAAATTTTATGTGCTTTAGCTGTTTATGGTCAGAGGCTATCTTGGGCATAGAGAACATGAAATGATAGTTTTTGATTGCTGCTGAAGTAAGAAAGAGGGTCAACAAAACCTCTACCTTGGACTTTCAGGGGGCAGACCTGGGCCTGTTCAGGGCACTGGCTCAGAGAGTACCTTGGGAAACAGGCCATAGCAACAAAGGGGACCAGGGAGCCTGGACACACTTTAAGAAAGAAATCTTAAAAGGCACAGAAGCAGACTGTCCCTATGTGCTGAAAGACAAGCCAGCAGGGAAAAAGACCAGCCTGACTGAATGGGTAGATTTTGCTGGAACTCAGGGATAAAAAGAGGGGTTTTGACTTTCAGAAGAAGGGGCAGACAACTCAGGAAGAGTACAAGAATGTTAGGAGGTCATGCAGAGAGAAAATTAGAAAGGTGAAAGTTCCGCTAAAACTCTATCTGGCCACTGCTGTGAAAGACAATAAAGAAATTTTTATAAATACATTAACTACATAAAGAAGGACAAGGAAAAATCTCCATCCTTTATTGGACATCCAGGAGAACATTGTCATGAAGGATGAAGACAAGGCTGAGGTATTTAACACCTTCTTTGCCTCAGTCTTTAACAGAAAGACCAGTGATCCTCAGGGCAACCAGTCCCCTCAGCTGGTAGACAAGGACAGGGAACAGAAAAAATTACCTGTAAACCAGGAAGGAGCACCTAGTGACCTGCTCTGTAGGGACACGTCCCAGGGATGCAAGGGGTACATTCTGAGTCTTGAAGTCCCTGGACAGCATACTGGCACATGGGCAGTGTGTGTCCTGCTGTCACTGGCCTGGTGGGTCACATGCCCCCCCCCGCCAGAGGGTGTATAAAGGGATGTTTTCCTTTAAATAAACAGATCTGGTGCTTGCCAACTGAGCTGCTGAGTCTTGTCCCTTTATATTATATTACTATATCACAGATGGTGCCCTTGGCGTGGGGCACAACCTACATTAGGATATAGTTTTAAAAGCCTTGTAGCAAGGCAACTCGGTAGTGTCCAGAACAAGTTTGTTTTAAAACTTGGGACACTTTTACTGAAAAAAAGCCTAGACGTCTTAAAAGCGTCCAATCTCAGCAAGCGCCTGAGAGATGCAAGATTAAACCGAGCTCAAAAAAGATAGGAAGTGCACTGTTCCAGGAGAAAAAAGCCGAGAGAAGACGGATAGAGGGCGAAGCTGCCGCCCGTGGTCGCTCCATGGGATCTGCCGCAAACTGCCACCGCAGAGGGAGCAGGAATCGCCGCTGCTGGAGCCACCACTGCAGCAGCCGGCGCTGCCATCTGCGAAGACAGCAAGGAGTCGCCATCATCGCCCCAACGAGGCACTGGAGCTGCCGAGGAACATGAAAAGCTGCAGCCCAAGCTGAAATCAAAAGTAAATCTCAGAAAGCCGCGAACAAAGTCAGGACATATGTGGGACCTGAAAGTGGCTAGGTAAGGTAAAGCCAACGTGGGAAAAAGTCTCTCTACAGAAGTAGACAAGGACACAGAGGCTCTGTGCCTCTTGTTAAGATCATATCAAGTACAAACCACACGCGCAGAGTTAACAGAACCTATGCAATGGATAAAATCCGTAGCATCAAAACTGCCATTGGTGGAAGCTCTAAATACAGAAATTTGAGATAAACTTGGAAAGCTCGTGAGAGATAAGGCCAGAGCAGGCGACGCCCAAGCTAATAACAGCATCCCTGCATGATCCATTATGGATGCCTTACACAGAGCACAAAGACAAACAGAACACCCAACCCACACCAATATACAATCCCCCACTCAGGCTGTTAACCACAGCCCAAGTCCACAACATAGACATACACAAAGTGGGGGGAATACACCACACACAACCCGAATAGATTTAAATTCAGGGGAGGATCTGCATGAGCAGGCAGGGGGTGTTCGTGATTTAAGGGTCGGGTTAGATTCTGGTCTTAGCGGGAGCACAGATAGCAGGAAAGGAACAGGAACCTTAGCTCGAGAATCCAGCCCACAGGAGCGAGGTGCAGGGCCCCATTGCAAGCGATGGGGGAGGGAACCCAGCAAATTCACCTCCTCACGCTGCAGATGAACAGCGACCTCGTGCTCTGGCATGGGCGCAGACATCTGGCGTGCGAAACAGACCAGAACCTGACCTGTCTCTTCTGATTGTGCAGCCAGCTCGTTCCAATCATGGGCATGGGGAGGGGGGAGGTCCCTTCCCGCCGTGCCAGTCATCCTCTACCACGCAGCTACAGGGAACTGAATATAGGGCCACAGGTGGAGAGGCATTAGAGGATGAGGAGGGACTGGAGATGGTCCCCCCGGGAGAGAGCGAGAGGGCAGCACGGGGAGATCGGTCGACCGGTGGGGAAGATGCCACAAGGAAGCAATGTGGGTGGGAGACTGGCAAGTGATTCTTGCACGTCCAGTCATATTCTGCCAGCGCCAGGCCCCTCAGTTTCAACCTTTGCCTCATGAGGTAACAAAGGAACTGAGGTAGTTAGTAAGAGAAACTGGTGTTTCCTCAACTAATACGTTTGCATATTTGGAGACGTTGAGTTCAATTTACGTCTTTACGCCACATGATTGGAAAACTTTGCTGAAACCAGTTCTAACAAATACACAGTACAGCACTTGGCTGATAGATTTTAGGGAGAATTGTGCAGTGTATGCAAATAATCCACAAGCAGACATAACATGCAATCACTTAACAGGAGAAGGGGATTTTGCCACAGTAGATTCACAAACAGGCTACCCCCAAGAAATTTATGAAGTGATTACAAAACTGGCTTTAAGAGCAATAAGAAAACTCCCAAGTACAGACAGAGACAGTAATCTGTCCTTCACAAAAGTTTTGCAAGTTTCTACTGAACCCTTCTCTCAGTTTCTCAGTTGGCTGCAGGCTGCTTTAAATGAGCAAATTGAGTATGATGAAGCTAGAGAAATGCTTTTTAAGCAACTGGCACATGGGAACTCGAATCAAGACTGTAAAAGACTTTTGTAAACTCTCCCTAAAAGGGAAAGCTACAGCATTGCTGAGATGGTTCGAGCCTTCCAGGGTGTTGGGTCGGTCAAACACCGAACTGCTTCTCTGGCTACAGCCTTAAGCGCGCAGCTGAGAGTGCAGGAGGGGGCAAGACCTAAAAGCGGTTGCTATAGGTCTTGGTGTGCCAAAAGTGTCAGCATGGGAAGCGGGGGTCAAAAAACTCCTCACAGCAGGGAAATGGAGACGGAGGGCGAGGTCGCGCGCCCTGGCACAACAAAAAAATTCGGCTCAGGAAAACAGGCTGGTGATCTGTGCCCCTCCACCACAGCCAGTGCTGGGCTGGATTTATCCAGCAGAGAACCAGTAACTATAACATCCACTGCTGTAGTGTTAATTCCTACAGGGGTTTGGGGACCATTGGCCTCAGGGGTACATGCACTGTTAATAGGGAGATCGTCAACCACTAAGATGGGTTTGTTTGTTCTGCCTGTTCTGGAGTGATTGACTCAGACTCCCACAGTGAGATTCAAATAATGGCATGGACTCCAGTACCCACCTGTCACATCCCTAAAGGACAAAAGATTGCCCAATTGATCCCTTTTTTCAGTACATCTCCTGCTGGGGAGAGGAAGAGGGGCTCAGGGACTTTTGGAAGCACAGACGAGCCACAAATCTATTGGGCAAGGGTCATTACAACAACACAGCCTAAGATGATGTGTCAAATAGATGGGCGTAGATTCACAGGCTTGGTGGACACGGGAGCCGATGTTACCATCATTAAGGACAGAGAATGGCCTCCTGACTGGCCTACTGTTTACCCAGCTTCGACCATTCGGGGGTGGGGGGTACACAAAGGCCCAGGCAGAGTGCTCAAATACCCACAGTGCTGAGGCCAGAGGGACAAGTGGCCAAGATAACTCCTTTTTTTGCTCCTATACCATGTACGTTGTGGGGGAGAGACATCTTGGGACACTTTGGCACAGCCATGCAAATTGCTCCTGCAGACAACCAGGTTTTTCAGTAGAGGCCATTGAACAGCCATTCCAAGGACAGATTAAGCTGGTTTGGAAAAGTGATGAGCCTATATGGATTGATCAATGGCCCATAAAAAAGGAATGGCTGCTCATTTAAGAGAACTTGCTAAAGAGCAGCTCGAAGCAGGACACATTGTGCCAACCACGAGCCCCTGGAATACACCTATGTTTTGTATCCCCAAGAAAAGTGACAAGTGGAGGATGTTGCATGACTTAAGGGCAGTTACCTCAGTAATAGAACCCATGAGAGCATTGCAACCAGGACTCCCTTCACCTGCTATGCTTCCAGCAGAATGGTTGTTAATGGTATTGATTTAAAGGACTGCTTCTTTACCGTCTTTCCGCACCCTGAGGATGGTCCATGGTTTGCTTTTTCTATCCCCACTCTGAAAAATGCACAGCCCATGCAGAGATACCACTGGGTTGTTCTTCCTCAGGGGATGCGGAACAGTCCGACCATATGTCAGAATGTTGTAGCAAAAGCTATTCACCCCATCAGAAGGCTTTATCCCTCAGCAATCATTTACTATTACATAGACGACATTTTAACTGCCATGGCCAAAGAGATTGAGTTGCAATCTGTTTTTACTGCTCTAACCAATGCTGTCCAAGATGTAGGATTGCAGGTTGCTCTGGAAAGAATCCAGTGATCGCAGCCCTGGACTTACCTTGGATGGAGAATCATGCAGTAGGAGATCTCGCCCCACCCACTTCAGTTTAAGGTAGAAGATACCTTAACCTTAAATGAACTGCAAAAACTTCTAGACACTTCTTCATGAGAAAGAGAAGAATCCTTAAATGAACTGCAAAAACTTCTAGAAAATTCTTCATGAGAAAGAGGTCCTGGAAGAGTATCCTGTTGTGGTTAAAATGACGCCACAGGTTGGGTGGCCTGGGCACCAAATAAAGTTTCTCCAGTTGAGCTTTAAAGATATGCCTAAACGTCACCTATGTCTAAAAGTTCAAAGTCCAAATGCAAAGCATGGTACATTTTATTGATGCATCAAGTCATGATTTTTAAGCTACCCTCACTGTTTTTGAAGTCTGCTTATTTGATATCCGGAAGCACTGTATAAGCTCTTGGATAAATTTTGGCTCTCAAGTATGGCCCATCACACGTCTTCCTCTTTAAATAAAGGCCAAGCAGTTCCTTCACTTGGTGACGTTAATGGCAAGTGTACAAAATGCTGTCTGAGAGTAGAGAGGGCTGGTCACTTGCATCCATGCACCCTTCAAATCTAAAGGGAATTCAGGGTGTTTGGATGAGCTGCAGTGGCTGATGTTTATGGTCTGTGCTGTGCAAAGAAACAAACTGTGATTTAAACACAGAGGAATTTTCTTCCGTAACTTCAGTGTTGATGACAGGGATTTCAATGCTGCCATGTGGCTGAGCAAAGGTTCTGCTCCTCATGAGCATGTATAAACACAAATACAAGCATGTGATGCATCACAAAAACCCTGAAAAGGGTTTTTATTTTCTTTTTTAAAAGTCAGTGGATTCACAGGTGCATCTCAAACTCTTCTGAGAGTGTCCCTGCCACTCAGTGTCTCTCCAGTACCAAAAGCAGCTTTGTGTGTTTTGCCTGCCTTTGCCACAAAGTCCCATAGTATAAGGGCCTAGATTCTCCCAATTTTATGTTGTTAAAAATGGACTGTCATAAGGCCATCTGGTATATTCCTTGAAAGGAATTTGGAACATATTGTTTACTGGATGTTAGCAGCTACTTGAAATTGAACTTTTTCTGTGTGTATACGTTACCATCCTCCAATCCCACAGGAATTATACACAAATATCCAGCTCTAATGATGGAAAACATGACAGGGTGCATTTGGCAAGGATTTTTCATTCAGAATTCACTTCTTTGCCAGGAGGTTTTGAGGCTTACGCAACATTGTTCACATGGCACCTACCCTTCTGCAAACCATCAGTGGCTGAAAAAGCTTCCTGATTACATCACGTCTTCTCATTTTCTTACCATTTAATAAAAGTTTCCTCTGGTGGGAAGAAGGTAGGACTCTTAACCTCAGACACATTAAACATTCTCACACAGCCTCCTGTCCCAATTCAAATAGGTTTATTGGAAAAACTCATACTAGATGTAATGTGAGCAAGAATGGCCTGAAATAGTGAGTTTTGGCCTTTTTCATTTCTGGATCTTCGAAGTTTGTGCGGAAAAGGTGGAAGACATATAGCAAACATAAGTTAAGCAAAGCCTTGATTTCATTAGATGTCTTTCACAGACTCCCCGTAGAAAAACACTATCCTAAATCATTAAATCACAGAACTTAGCTTGTGCAACGTTTGCTTCTGTGAAGCCAGGAAGTTAGTCCTGTGCAGGATTACCGCCCATGATTTGACCCATAAGGCCTTTGCAGGTTGTTACTAAAAAAATCTTATCACACAATAAAAGAAAAGACATCTTCTCTTCAAAATGAGACATGTTTTCCATATGGCCTCACCCTCAGAGTACTTCACAGTCTGTAGATTGTGTATGCACACTATATGTGGTGTAACCATTTTTAACAGTGGACAAATAAAGAGGGAAGGAATAGCTTTTCATATATACATTCGGGAGTCTAATTCCAGAGAAATTAGAAGCACATCAGAAATTTTAGCTTCACAGTGGAGAGAAACTTCACAAGGCATGATGCAGAGCAAGATGCTCACATAGATAGAACTATTAACCATAGAATGAATATGTTGAGTTGGAAGAGACCCATCAGGATCATTGAGTCCAACTGCTGACCCTGTGCAAGACACCCAGAGAATCCAACCGTGTGCCTAGGAGTATTGTCCAAACACTTCTTGAACTCAGAGAGGCTTGGTACTGTGACCACTTCCCTGAGGAGCTTGTTCCAGTGCCCAGCCACGCTCCGGGTGAAAAATCTTTTCCTGATATCCAACCTAAACCTCCTCTGACTCAGCTTCCTCGAGTCCTGTCCCTGGCCACAAGAGTAAAGAGGTCAGTACCTGCTCCTCCACTTTCCCTCACCAGGAAATTGTGACTGCAGTGAAGTTTCCCCTCAGTCTCCTTTTCTCTAAGATGAACAGACTAAGTGACCTCAGCCACTTCTCAAGGCCCTTCACCATCTTTGTTGCCCTCCTTTGGATACTCTCTAATAGCTTAATATCTTTTTTATATTGTGGTGCCCAAAACTGCACGCAATAGTCAAGGTGAGGCTGTCCCAGTGCAGAGCAGAGTGGGACAATCCCCTCCCTTGCCTGTCTGGCGATGCTTTGCCTGATGCCCCCCAGGACACAGTTGGCCCTCCTGGCTGCCAGGGCACTGTTGACTCATATTCAACTTGCCATTGACCAGGATCCCAGGCTCCTTTCCACAGCACTGTTCCCCAGCATCTCATTCCCTAGTCTATAAATGCCACCAGGCTTGCCCTGTCCACAGCGTAGAATCTGGCACTTGCCCTTGTTAAACTTCATACAGTTGGTGATTGCTCATGTCTCTAATTTGTCGACGTCTCTCTGCAGGGTCTCTCTGTCCTTGGGGGAATTGACAGCTCTTCCCAATTAAGTGCCATCGACAAACTTACTTAGTATTCTTTTGAGTCCTGCATCCAAGTCATTTATGTTGAAGAGAAATGAGCTGAGGGTGGAGCCCTGTGGAACCCCATTGGTGACTGGACACCAGCCTGATATTACCCCATTCGCTGTATCTCTGTGAGTCAGTTACTCACCCATCACATGACACAGTTATCCAGCTGTGTGTTGGACGTTTTGTCCAGAAGGGTACTGTGAGAGATGGTATCAAAAGTTGAAGTCCAAAAAGATTACATCTACTGGTTTCCCTTAATCAATTTGTTGGTTTACCTTGTCATAAAAGGAAATCAGGTTTGATCAGCAGGACTTTCACCTCATGAAGCTGTGCTGGCTGTGACCAGTGACTGCATTGTCCTCCATGTGGTTTTCAACACCTCCCAGATTAATCTTCTCCATAACTTTACCAGGCACTGAAGTGAGACTGACAGGCCTGTAGCCTTCAGGGTCCTCCTTTTTGCTCTTCTTGAAAATCAGGACAAGGTTTGCTAGCTTCCAGTCAGCTGGGACCTCTCCAAATTCCCAAGACTGTTCAAAAATCATCAAGAGGAGCTTTGCAATGACATCAGTCAGCTTTTTGAGGATATTGTAAATACCCTTCAGTTCCCTGAGGGACAGTGGTCCACAGGTGACCAAGGCTGCAGCTGGGACACCTCATGGGACTGCAGCCTGCAGGGGACCCACACTGCAGTGGGGACAGCTCTGTGGGACTGCAGCCCCCAGCTGTTCCACATCAAGACAGGGAGATACCTGAGTGACTATGACCAACAGATGACCCACATCAGAGGAAAGACACTAAGAAGCAATGTAACAAAAAAAATAAATAAGAAAAAAACTGCAGCACAGGAAATGCCATAAAAAGCAAAGTGCAACAGAACAAAATAAGTAAATGAAGAAGGCAGCAGAAAAAAACATTGCCCACACAACTCCAGACGTCCTGTTCCACCCATCACCTGACCGGAGTAAATAGGATGGACTGAGTTTAACCTCAGCAAATACAGGGGAAGTTGACCCCAGGAAAGTATGAGGGAAAAGTGCTTGGCTCAAGTGATTTTTTTGATTGCCAGTTTTCTCTTTTTTTTTTTTCTCTGTAGGCATATCAGTGTTGAGAAGTTGATATTAACAGGACATAAATTAAGTAAAATGCTCTGAGAAGAAATGTTTTGCCCATGAGAGATGTTTGAATGCTCTGGACAACAAGGTGTGTTTTTCCACAGGGCAGCTCAGTCCAGGAAAGCTCCCATTTCTCCCCACGGGATCATGTATCTCTCTCCATAAACGCTGACCAGGACCCACAGTGGCTGACTCCCATCAGGTGTCCCAGCCAACAACTCCCTTTAACTACTCCAATATAAAAAATCATAAAGAAGTCTTTAATCAGCCAAGCCTAAAGCTAAAGGAGTATTGCAAAATACTCATCATTAAATTTGGAGGAAAGGGGGAACAAGGACTTATATTTGGTAGTAAAGAACTGATGACCAATATTAAAAAAAAATAAATACATACATTAGCACAATATTATCAAACACAGAGTTAGGTGATTGTCATATTACAGATGAGCTTTTAGCATTCAATTTTTCTTTCACTATGGCCAGTAACAAACGTGCTTTTATTTCAATTAGAGATGAATGGAGCCATTAAGTGGAGTTGAATTGTTAGGCCATATGGTCTCTCTCCCTGTAGGTTTCTTCATGTTGCAGGTATTTTTTTCTGGTTTATGTTTGTATTTACATATTCTTGGCCTTTTTAGTGCCCTAAGGAGCCACTTATAAATGGTCATAACGCATTAACCCACAAAATTATAGCCCTATAAATTATTCCCTAAGGCCTTAAAAGAGCATGGGAAAATACAGATACAGATAGATTAAAAGCTTTCATTTAACAAAATTTACACCATATTGATGGTGTTAAAAAAAAAGTCATTTCAAAAACTGAAAAACTACTTTTCTTGTGGACATATGTTATTTGGTGTGTAATTTTTAACACATATAAGAACTAAGTAGGCCTTCTAAGAGGTCCAAGTGGACTCCTACTAGGTCCAAACTGGTGTTTTTGTTAACAGGGAAAATGAGGTTTATGTAAAAACATGAATATTGCTAAATGAGAGTGTACTTACATTTTCACAGTGAAACACTTAAAACCCAGGAAATTAATAAAGGACATCTGAAATCCTAGACTTGCAACATAAAAGATAGACAATACACGGATGGCCCCTTTTGCAGTGGTGCCTTAGAATATCCTTTCTTTGGTACTTTTATTTTCAGAGCTTCTGTCTAAGACAAGAATGTTGTATTTTAAATCAGAGGGAAATCAAGGCACAAAATAACATATTTGGAAAGATACCCAACTTTGTAGACCCAATAGAAACACATGATCACTCTCAGTTTCTGCATCAAAGGGTCTCCCTGAAGTCCCTCAAGGCTGTGTTTGCAGCCTGTAGGAGTGCAAGCAGGAGGGTGATGAACACAATTGCATTTCTGACTGAGTTCCCCATGCAGGTCCCTGGGAGCAGAGCATATATATCTCAGAGATGCAAAACCACACAATTATGCAACAGCTTAGGATAGTCCCAGCCCCCATACTTTGCTGATCCACTCAGTAAAAGCCTCACAACCAGCTTGCACCATATGGTGCTGTGGTAAGACATCATAAGGGCAGTGTGGATTCAAAGCATTTTGACACAGCATTGCATGACCCAAACACCTGATCTTGGGCCTGTGACCAGACATAGCCTTGCTCACGCTGAGAAATAAGAAGCTGCATGAAAAACTAAGTGCAAGACCAGGAAAGCTATAACAAAAGTGATTTTTTGATTGTCCTTAGATTCAACTGCAGTCTCTCCTCAGGAGTTTCCCAGCACATCCTATCCTACTTAGCCTCTCAGATTTGGCAAGATACCAAAAGATTTGGCCACAAACAGTCTCAATTTTAAGGTCTAGTCAAGAGATACTGGTTTCTTCACAAGAAGATTTGGACTAGAAATGTAGTAGCAGAATGCTTTGAGCTAATATTCGCAGAAGACAAATGTCTCCACGCTAATCCCAGAAGCAGTAACAACAAGAAAATGCCTTTGTCAGTTGTTTCCAAATGTTGCGGGTTTTTGACCTCTTAGTCTTGGACATGATGAATTTCAGATGGAGGTATTGAATGCCGAATATATTAACTAAAATAATTGACGCCCTGGGGACCCACCCCCCTGGGAGATTGAATTCATCAGTAGACTGTGCTGCAGGTCCTGATTTTGGCACACATTAATATGAAATCAAGCCCAGGGGAAAGAATCTTAGAATTCACCATAAATGGTTTATGTGCAAAATTCATGGTTATACATTATTTGTCTCGATACACTACTAGTGTCTTAAGGTTTGAGGAATGTTTTGTTCACTCTTTCTTCTGAAAGGGGTGAAAAATGGGTGAGAAACTATGTCTTTCACTGAGATGAGCTACTAGAATAAGACAGTACATCTGCTGAAGAAGTAAATGGAGCTGTTTGTCCACCTGCATTTATGGGGAGACTCTGTAGGGTAATATGCTGCGGTGTATTAACTCTCGATGATCTGCAAAGAAACAGCATCAGCTCACATCAGGAGTGAAATAAGGCCCAGAATGGCAGTGCAAAGATACGTCACAGTTTCTCAGAGAGGAGGCTTTGGGTAGAGAAGGAAGAAAATAAGCTGCTAAGAAGCAGATCCCTGCAAAACACACTTCCCTGCTAAAGCACTCTGCACAGATTTTTTCTGGGGCATAACAAAAACTTCTTATTCAGTGTTTTTCCAGAAAGTACTGATAAGGCACTGTGTCCAGTTCTGGGCCCCTCAGTTCAGGAAGGATATTGAGGTGCTGGAGCAGAGGAGGGCAACTAGGCTGGTGAAGGGACTCAAGCACAAGTCCTATAAGGAGAGGCTGAGGGAGCTGGGGTTGTTCAGCCTGGAGAAGAGGAGGCTCAGGGGAGACCTCATCACTCTCTACAGCTCCCTGAAAGGAGGTTGTAGCCAAGTGGGCGTCAGTCTCTTCTCCCAGGCAAGCAGCAGTAGGACAAGAGGGCACAGTCTTAAGCTCTGCCAGGGGAGGTTTACATTGAATACTAGGAAGAAATTCTTTACAGAGAGGGTAATCAGGCATTAGAATGGGCTGCCCAGGGAAGTGGTGGATTCTCTGTCCCTGGAGGTTTTTAAGATAAGACTGGATGTGGCACTTAGTGCCATGGTCTAGTAACCACGGTGGTGTTGGATCAAGGGTTGGACTTGGTGATCTCGGAGGTCCCTTCCAACCCAGCTGATCCTATGATTCTATGATTCTATGAAATTGTTCTTGCCCACTGGAGATTTCTACAGGCAAGAGGGAGAGTCCTCAGCTCAGGCCTCCTGGATGCTTTGGCTTTATTCACAGCAGAACTGGTACTGTTTGCTGGTCCTGAGGTCAACAGGTCACACAAAGCACCACGTGTATCCCCCTCCCCACCCATGACACCAGGGTAGAAGCATAAAAACCAGGTCCTGCAAATGGTCCCTGGAAGGTCTCACAACCAGGTCTTCTCTCTGAATGTACAGCTGTCTTAGGCCACAGCCAGGAACTATGTGAGCAGTTTTACTAGCACAGCCATATATCTTACTAATATATCTGTAGCCACTCAGAGGAAACTTGAACCAAATGAAGGTAAACCAGGTCTACTTAAGACCTTCATCGTAATGGTCATAGTGCTGTTCTCCTTAGAGGAAGATAAAAAAAAAACACCTACCCATTGCACAAAACCTTTTTCTGAGTCTGAAACAGAATTCTAGATCATTTTGTTTCTAACAATTTTAAAACTCCAGGTTTTACATTCACAGAAATGAAATGTTATGAGCACCATACATTTTATGACATTATTACTTACAAATCTGCTTCCATATGGAGTGCAGGTCATGCCCAAGTACCAAGTATACATTCTACTGGATATTTTTAGAAAAACAATTATTCCAGAAGAATTCCAGTAGGAATTATTGACTATCATTTGATAGTAGTAAACTAATTTTTATTTTTAAGGGTATGCTCAGTAAAATTTATGGAAATGAGATGTGATTTATTGTAGACTGCAGTTTGACTTCTCGTGTTAGCTGTCATGTGCCATGACTTTAGAGAAAACAGTTCTCAAAGACTGTCCCTAGAAAATGGTTTCTTTTCATTTGAAAGTTATTACATATCAAAGTATATGATCCATTTTATGGAAAAAAATGGTTCCTGTGTCTAGATATAATTTTAAGATGATACCATTTTTCATTCATGGCAGTAGTTTTACTGAGGAACACAGCCATTATGTACAGAAATCTAATACCAACTCTTACCTGAGCTTAGAAAATATACAGTTTAGTTGTTATTGGGAATTGCTCAGTCCCAAATACTATGGACAATACGAAAAAAACCTTCATCTTTTCAGAACCCACAGTTATTTACATTCTTACATATTGCATATATATTTACTTTGTCTTTTTTCTTTTTGCTATGCCTTACCATCCTCTTCCTATACTGTCTCTGTTTTCTGCAGTTGAATAAATACTAAGTTGTTGGGGGGGGTTTCTGTGCTGTGCTCTTTTTAGTAACAGTATAAACAGTCCTCCAGTTTAACAGAATGAGGTTAACCACATCTAAAACAAACAATATCCAAAACATGAATGAGTTTGTTGCCAGCAATCTTTATTTAATACCTGTGAGCTAAAGGCTTTAGTTTCAACCTCTTGATGTCGTATCACATTCAACCCCAAGACAGGTTTAATCTTTTGCATTGCTTGCAAGACAGCTATTGCCAACTGTTGCATTTCAGTACAAAATTTACCCATTTTATTGCATTCTTTTAAACTGTTCTTAAAGGGAAAAATCTTGCAAAAATAAACCATTCTGTCCTGTGATGCATTCTGGTAGTACTTTCTTTGCAGGTGTTACATCCAAACCTTTTATGTCAATATTTCAGGTTTCAACAACAGTCATCATCCTCGATAATAATAAAATACACACAGTTCTTAGCAGACTGAAAAATGTTCCATAAGAAAAGATACAGCTCCACATCCTCCTTACTCCAGCCAGTTCTGGTTTATATCTACCTGACATTCTTTATTTGCATGCACTCTCTTTTATATATTGTTTAAATATACAGTAAGGTTGCTGCTTTTCTAGCAGTATAAATATACAATCTAGAGTAGGTAATCTCAGTCTCAGTTCATTACTCAGTTGCATACACTGCATTAGCATAGGGTTTCAGTTCAGCAGCTGAGGAGTCAAGCAGCATTTGAGAAAGATTTTTTTTATCCTGATTTTATGAAGATTTAGAAGTGGAAGAAGAAAAGTAATGTCTTTCTTAAGGCTTCATTTTAAGTAGTATTTTGAGATTTCGAGTTAATACATAGTTTATTTCAAAATGGTAAAATTTTACTCAGAGCGTACTTTTACTTCTATTGCTCTATTTAGATTTTAACAGGGTCTTGGCTTTCTCCCATTGTCAGAAAGTATTTTATCCAAAAATCATCATTTATGAGACCAGTAAATCTTTAAAGGGTGCAAACGCAGGCTAATAGGTGAACACCATACTCTTTTTTTGAAGTCTTCTATGGAATAAAGGAAAGGTAATTCAGCCTCTACCATCATGCCTGAATCTGCATTCCTTCCTCACAAACAGCTTTATTGATCTCTGTGTCATTCCTCCCCAAAAAATTACTTAGGTGCCTCAGAAGCCCTCTCAATATGTAACATGCCACAACATTGAAAATGTGTGGGGGAATATCTGCACTATTATGCAATGTTGGCCTGTGAATCAGGGCTCCCTTGCATGGCCAGAGCTTCACGACAGTTTGGTTGTGTCTCCTGTAGTACCTCTCTTCTGGTAACTAAATATTTTAGAATGGTTTATATTGACTCCAGGGACAGCTGTTGAGGAGAAAATTCCTTATTTCAAGCCAAATATGGAGTTCACAGCTTAACTCAGGAATTGGACAGTACCCAAGAATTTGTTACATTTTCTTCCTCTTTGCTCAGAATAATGCAATATCCCTGCCGCCTCCCCCTCAAAAAGCCCTCTACAATAATAAAATTTAAAGCATATCCAGAAATGTATGCTGAAATTTTCTTAAAGAGATGGTGCCAGGATAGCCTAAATTTTGAATTTAATGATAACATTTTAAACAAAAATGTAAAGTTAATACAAAATTTAACATTATTTTAAACTGGCCCAGCAAAAAGAACAGTTCAGATTTTAAGAAGCCCCTAATGTTGTTGCATTTTTAAGAAATATCTATAAAAGCTAGTAATTGAAACCAAATAGTTTTGGGGGTTTTTTTGAAGTCGAACACACAGGCCTGCTTTCACTTCCTAGGCAGAGAAAAATGCAAGGGGGAAAGAAAAAAAAACCTAACTAAAATATTTTCAGATTTTTCATTCTTAATTCTTTATCTTATATCAATCACACACCATATCAGTAGTAGTTTTCATTACAGCATCTACAACCTGGTAACCTATAGCCCTTTAAAGGAAAATACAATCTTTTGTCTTAACAGTGAAGCTACCATTGGTAATTAAAATAATATTATATCTTCCATTTCCACTAGCCAAATGTCTAGCTACTTTTCCTGTGACCAACCACAACAAGTACATCAAGAGTATTTAAACAGAGGAAATACTGATCAAATTCTTCTCCAGAAAAATGGTAATGTGTTTATAAAATTACGTATTTCTTATAGGAAACATCTCCATTTGAATTTACTGCATAAAACCTGTCTTGCACATTTAATTTCTCATAATTTTTACCTTGGTTTTAAAATGTAGGACAACGCAAGAAAGTTACAATTTCCACAAGTTGTTTAGAAAATGCTGTTTATCAAGATCATCTTATATATCCCATAAATAATGTCATCAGTCTTTTGTGAATGACATTATACATCAGTTCCCACAGAAAAAGAACTTGCTAGCAAGAAAAACCACCATTTTTTCAGTAAAGTAAGGCACTATCAAAAGTAAAAGCAAACCTGTAACTGCTAACCTCTAAAGCACAGGTGACTAAAAGCAAATAATGCTTAATCCTAGTGATATACCAAGTATTTCTAAGATGTGCAATTGGGAATATCTGAGCAGTTATGAGTTTTTAAAAATGCCTCTTGGGTTTTATTGAGAATTTTCGGTGGAGCCAATATACCTGCAGGATGTTAGTCCAGCAAAGCCAGCTTTATTTTGACCACTCACAGTGGCCAGAGATCTCTGTCCCACAAAGGGATGAGAAGCAGAGGTACCTGGAGGTGCTTTCCTTGGTCGTGTGCTGCAGCCTCAGAAACTACCTTCAGCACCCACTGAAACCATCCCAAAATTGGCAGAAGAGCTCTGTTTCTCTGGGAGATGAACACTGGCCCTTTAGGCAACCAGCAGTGACACACAAGCCTGGGGCTCTGCACAGCAAGTTATTAAAGGAGAATGGTTGCAGAGCTACAGGGTCGTAATGCAAGGGCACAGTGCAAGGAAGCCCTCTCGACTGCTGCATCACACACAAAGTTACCTTGGGAAAATGGCCAGAGCTTGGAGCTTAAAGGAAGAATTTTATGACACTAAAAGCCAACCTACCTTGGGAGAGATTTATACTCATAGGCACTTTTATGTTTAGAAAGTACTTAAAAATTTGAAGTCCAACTTCCAAACTGGTCTTTCTCTGGTCCCTTTAGAGGCTTTATACTTTCTCAGTGTTTGTGTTATAGATGTTCATTTGTGTAGAATCAGATGTGGCCAGTAGGAATAATAAATTTCATTACAGCACTACATTCACCAAAGGAGGAGATGACCCAGCTCCTCCTTGCCACTCAGACTTGTGCACCCCTTTTCTATAAGTCTGTTCCTGGAACTGTTAAAAAGTCAAGATCATACTTTAACGAATGCCTTGGAGACATGTCTTAGTCCTCTGAGGAGGCAAATGTCTCCTCATGACTTACACACTGTACTTCCAGAGCCTATGCTCTGAGTAGGAGGTTATTTTACAATTAGTTTACTGACATTTTCTGTGCCGATCCTGTTTTAAGACAACGCATTCGTATAACTCTATTTTGAGAGGAATCCAGCTTCACTGGAACACTAGGGTTAACTGCCCTGGGGGAATTCCCACTGGACTGGCACCAAAAGGGCATACTTAAAGAATTCACTGGTAGCCAATACCAGAATTCTTGGCAAAACAAATATTGCTTTAAGCATAATGGCACTCTTAACTTTGTTAGAAGGGGACTGAAAAGAAAGGAAAAAAATCAACAGTGTGTATCATAGATGATAAAGTCCCAAACTTATATCAAATCTGAGCTCCTAAATCCTACTCAGGTCTACCCTTCTAACATGGACGTGGTCAAATTTTATTTTCTCTGAAAAAACTTCCAGTGCTCCTGTTTAGCAGTGTACTTTTCCTAACAGTGGAGGGGAGAGAGGGGAGGGAAAGGGGAGGGAAGGAAAGGTGTGGGAAGGTTTGGAAAGAGAAATGAAGGGAAGGGAGGGTATAGGAATGGAAGGTTTGGGAAGGTTTGGAAAGGGAAGGTTTGAGAGGGAAAAAGGGAAAGGGAAAGGGAAAGGGAAAGGGAAAGGGAAAGGGAAAGGGAAAGGGAAAGGGAAAGGGAAAGGGAAAGGGAAAGGGAAAGGGAAAGGGATCATGGAGAAAGGGAACGTGGAAAGGGACGAACTGGAAAGGGGGAAAGGGAAAGGGAAAGGGAAAGGGGCCAGGGGCCAGGGAAAGGGAAAGGGAAAGGGAACGGGAAAGGGAAAGGGAACGGGAAAAGGGACAGGGAAAGGGGACCGGGCAAGGTGAAGGGAACGGGAAAGGGGACAGGGCAAGGGCAAAAGGGAAAGGACCGGGAACGGGAAAGGGAAAGGGGAAAGTGAAAAGGGAACGGGAAAGGGAAGGGTAAGGGAAGGAAAAAAAGGGGAACGGGGAAAGGGAAAAAGGGAAAGGGAAAGGGCCCGGGAAGACAAAGGGAACGCTCAGGGACAGGGAAGAAAGGGAAAGGGAAAGGGAAAGGGAAAGGGACAGGGAAAGCGGACAAGGGGAAAGGGCGAAAGGGAAAAGGAAACGGGAAAAGGGAACGGGAAAGGGAAAGCGGGAAAGGGAAAGTGAAAAGGGCAAGGAAACGGGAAAAGGGAAACGGGAAAAAGGGAAAGGGAAAAGGGAAAGAAAGGCAAGGAAAAAGGAAAGGAAACGGAAAAGGAAAAGGAACGGAAAGAAAGGAAAGGAAAAGAGAACGGAAAGGAAAGGAAAACGGAACGGACAGGACAAGGAAAGGGACAGGAAAAGGGAAAGGAAAGGAAAAAAGAAAAAAGGGAAAAAAGAAAAGGGAAGGAAAGGGAAAACAAAAGGAAAAACGGAAAAAAAAAGGAGGAAAAGGAACGGAAAGGAAAGGAAAGTACAGGACAGGAAAGGAAAAGGAAGGAAAGGAAAGGAAAGGAAAGGAAAGGAAAGGAAAGGAAAGGAAAGGAAAGGAAAGGAAAGGAAAGGAAAGGAAAGGAAAGGAAAGGAAAGGAAAGGAAATTCTTCCTTTTGACCCCAGTGGTTTTGGCACAAGTTTCCATTGTCAAACAGAAGAGTATTGCTCATGAAAAAAAATCTGCTGGTAAAGGTAATTCTCCTATCAGGGTCACATTCGAAATATCAAAATGTGGAAAAATTGATAGTTTTTTTCCCATTTTACTAAGAGGTTATTCACATAAACATTTTTTAATTATAGAAAGCACTACACGTTACTTTGCCTATTGAAATATATTTGCATGACTGCACAGTTTCACTTACAAAGCTTCACGAGGAGGAATGCCTGCCTTTCACAGACCGTGTGCAAGTAGGTCCTTCCCCATTTTCTGACCTGGGGAGGAGTTTCTGTCTGGACCAACTCTCCAGACAGAAATTCCCCTTGGGCTCAAATCCAAGACTTGAAAGGTCTATGCCTCTGGAGGTGCAGAATGTGCTGCTTAGCCCTTCAGGCTGTCCACGTGCTGCAGTGTGTTGCCCATGTTAACAACAGGCTGAAGCTTTCAGCTGGGCCTGCTCTCCTGAGCCCAGAGTCAAAAAGGTTTTCTGCTGGAAAGAGATCATTCATGCAAATATAACAGACTTGATGACAAAATCTGCCTCATTGGAGATAGAAAGGCAGCAGAAGGGAATTCTGCTCAACTTAGACAAGAAGGTACCCTTTTCCTCTAAGATATGATCACCTCACTGACATAGATCATTTTAAGACTCAGAAAGAGGATGTTCACACTCCACATAAAGATTCTTTTTTTTCCCAATTTAATGGTGAGTTTATCAGGACATGGAGCTCAGGGCTCTCCTGGGTGTTAGCTCTCCTGGGTGGAGCCTAAATGAACCCACTGTTACACCATGAGTCATTTTGACATTTGCCAGAACTCAACAAAATAGTCACATCTTCTTGTCTGTTTTCTTTGGACAAAATGGCTTCTGGCTACACCATTTTACCTGACTTTTTCTCCTCTCTACTTCTTTTGGGTGGTACCAGTAGCAGAACTGTTTCATTATTTGCTATAAAAAAAAAAAAAAAAAGAAAAAGAAAAAGAGAAAAAAAGGGTTTTCATTAATAGCCTATCAGAAGCCTAAAGTACACAGGCACACAAGTTTTAAAAAGAATGAACAAAACAAAGCCTAGATAAGTTTTTCTACCATTTTTAGATAGTTTTTGACATTCCGCAGGTTGGAACAACTTTGTCTTTTCTCATGTTTCAAAAGGAGGTCCACCATACACTGTAAAAGAATTAATCAATATATATATATCAATATATATATTAATCAAGTGTGGAACACTACTGCATGCATTACTCATTTTGCCTCAGTTTGTTTGAAATGTTTGCACGAAAATGAACTCAAGTAGGTACTGTTTCATTTCATCACTTACTGTGTGTGCAACCTGACTGCAGTAAAATTTACAGCACTGAGCTTTTGTACGAGTAAAATACTACTGCCCTGAGAATCTGCTATACTTTTGGTATCATTATATGCATGTGTTTCTGTTGGGATACTACCTATGACTTTACATAACCTGAATTTAAAGGTAGCAAATGTTTCCTTAAATTGCGTGTTTAATATTGTATATCAAACATAGGAAATAATTCTATGAAACTTGCAGAAGAGTTCCTTTGGATGTAGCTGATACAATTCAAGCCAAGCAAACAACTTAAGATTCATCTGCCTGCGTCTACTCATCTGTAATTTAGAACTGGATAACTTCCCAAAACAAGAAGACCTACAGGGCTCCTAGAGAAGTACATTAATAAAAATATCCAGCAAGGTCTTCCTCAGTTCTGAAGCAAAGCAAGGAAGAAGTGGAAGCTTCAGAACACACTAACCCTGCCACCTCCTCTTTGCTCCTCTTCCTGAAATTCCTCATCACATGAAGTAGAAACTTGCACTAAAAACAAACAAACAAACAAACAAACAAACCCCACCTTGCTTGTGGTGAAATCCACACTGCTCAGAGGAGAAAAGGCAAACGGGGAAACAGAATGTGAAGCCATAACACATTAGTCACTAACTACCTGCAGCAGCCCTCTGTCGTCCTCCTCAAATGTGAAAAGAGACACCAACTGAATACTAATGACAAACTGTGGCAAACAGTTTCTTCTGAAAGCGGGGATGGAGATGTAGCACATGAAAGCTACCTCCACAAACAGCTGTGTCCCTCTCTATCTGAATTCCATTGGGAGCATCTGAAATAGCATGGTATAGCTGTTAGAAGAAAAAAATACATTGAAGGGCACAACAATAAGTTAAAGCTGAACTTTTTATTTCCTTTCTTTTTTTCCAGTCCTCACATGCGTGATTACAAAAGGTTCCCTCATATTTTTAATTAAAATCTTCAGTGCCAGAAAGCAGCTTACAAACTCCTACAGCTCTCGTAATCTGTAACACAGTCCTTTAGGGCATCATTTACCAAATTTGACCAATATGTTTAACTGTTAAAAAAAAATTAGCAAAGGTTTGTATTATACACTGCTTGAATTGTATGTAGTTAAGAGTAAACAAGCTCTGTTGTTTCCATTGGTATGTAATATGGTATTGTAACAACCAGACAAGGGTAATCTTTGCAGTTGGGAAATTAATACTACATAGAGAAATGAAAAACTGGGACTTCAAACCTCACTGTAGAGTTTTAAGACACAACATAACTGAGGACACAAAACTGCTTTCTAAAAGATGTGACCAAAAACCAGACATAAAAAACACACAGGTGACTAAAAGACTCTTGGTAAGAGACCATTTTTTAACAAAATAACCTGTAGAGTTGCTAACCGGCAGCTACCTGAGACTCTCTATGATGCAATGATCATTAAGTTTTAATAGCAGATGACATCAGACATGGAAAACACAAATAGAAGGGAAAAAAATACTGTTCCAGTTTTAAACACATGAGATATTTGATATATTACTTTAAAAACTAAAAAGTTTTCCAAAGCACTAAATAAAACTTCAAGATAGCAATTTACCATAAATAGGTGAAAACACAATAAAAACTTACAAATACAATCATATTAAAAATGTATTAATGTACTCTGCAAAGACACTATCACTTCAGTGTTTGTGTCATAAGTTTCAGGGAAATGACAAGTAGGAAATTTTTAACAATAATTGTGAGGTTTTAAATTGGATCCACCCTTGAACTTCAATTCTTCAAGTCAAATGCACAGAATTTTGTAAGATGCAACAATATGTATTTTCATTTTGAACAAAAAGTTGTGGTTAGAAATAAAAATCAGAATTGATTTTTTGCTGGATGATTTTTCAAATGTTGTTTCCCAGATGACGGAATAGTTCTGTTTGAGTGTTTGGTTTTTATTTGCAAGAATGCAATAACACTTCAGAACAACTCAGTTCACATGAGGAAAACATGCTCAATCTGAAGTCATTTGAAAAAGCAGATCCCACTTCACTAAGGACAAGTGTTATTCTACATCCTAAATACCAGTAAAATGTTAAGAGCTGACATCTAGCCAGGAAGCATTCTGACACTACAGAAAGTCTGTATTGGTATAACTCACTCACTATGGGACATTATACATACATACATACATATATATATATACACAGCTTATATTATGCAATCTATATCTTTTATATTTATTTTACATGTCTTTATACTACATTTGGCTAATATATTTAGAACATTATTTATATTTTCTTATTTTACGTACTTACTGGAAAGATGAAAACTTGGCCAGAAAAAGAAGTGATGGGACATTGTGCTCTGGCTGAGGGTTACCAGCATGTGCATTGACACCTAAGACTACACAGACTTACCACAGTTCTCTTTGGATTAGTCAGGAGAAGGCCCTTCACCCTTTTACTCCAGTCTTTTGATAATGCCATCAGAGAGATGCTGCCATTAGGACTGGTGAAATAGACAGGTTGTACATACAGACACAATTCTGTTTGCACAGCACATGACCAGATCAAGTGCAACTACGTAAGCCAACAGACAGAAGAACAGTTAATATTTGACTGGTTAACACTGCCCACACATTTTTTTGCAAGACATGAATTTCCTTAGCTAGATATTCTGCAGCAAATGGTCACTACCTCAAGAATAGAATACTACCTATTGGGTTTTGCTCCTTTCTATCTTTTCTCTATCTTTTTTTTCTGCTTTATTTTTTTTCTGCACCATTCCTTTCTCTGACTGTGTTGTACCTTTCGCTACACCCACATTTTCATCTTTAAGGCAAACCTACAAATGTACAGAAGACCAAAAGCACTGTTGTGAAAATCACGTTTCTGTTGACTTAACTCATAGTGCAAGATTATGTCAATGCTACAAATGGGATGGTGACCAGCATGGTAGTGGCAAAAATAGAACCTTCTTGGTGGTTCCACTTGGTCTCATGGTTCCACATTATAGGAAAAGCCATCATCCAAACCCCGGTTAAGAAGCTTTATAGGATAACATAGGCAAAAGTCAGCTGGAAGGTAACAAGACATCACTTCAACTTAAGCTCTCTTGACTTTCAGGTGAAAAAGAACGAGGCAGAGAAAGAAAAATTTTGCTGTTCGTGCTCACCCAGGCACCATTTCCATGTTCACAACAGACATGCAAACTATTGTCTCTGATGCCAGAATAATAACTTCTTAGATGTATTTATGTGGAACAAGTGACATCCAGTGGCCGATACACTCAATTACCACTCGACTTCCAAGCCAGGTGCTCCAGCATCCAATCTTTCTCCTTCCTTTGTTCTGCTTCCTGTTTACTCCAAGGGCCCAAAGCAAGTCACCCAGTTTTTCTGTATGAGAAGAACTACCTCAGGACACTCACTAAAAAAAATCACATGGGAGACTGACACAAGGATTAGGGAGGCAGAGAGGAAGCCCAGATCACACTTAAGTGAGACTTTTGATCTTTAGGTTTGCAGTGGAATTTGATGGCAAGGCCACTTATGTTGATGTTTGTTTTAATCCTCAAAAAAGCAAAATGTAATTTGCTACCTGTCTGTGATATACATCAATTCTCAAAGCGCTGCATAGAATACTCTCAAAAAGCACAGCTGAACAGCTGAATTGAGAAGGTGTATTTAGAAACTGTTTCTGAAAAATCTCAGGAAGACTTTGGAACAAAGGAAAACAGGAACACAGAAGCAGCACTAAGCATTTTTCCTTTCATACTTACAAACTACATTCAACCTCATTTTTATGAGCTCAAAAATCAAGCATTTGCGTGGTAACTATCTCAAATAGTTACATAAAGACCTAGGAAATCATTCATCTGTTTTTACTGAACACTACTCACAATAATATCACATGGGCAGAATTTATACACCAGGGGAAAGAGGGATGGGCTGATCTTCAACCCAGACACTCTGGAATGATCCCAATAAAATGAGATCTCCTATGACAGTCACAAGCATAAGGCCCAGTCACAGCATCGGGGACTTGTTAGACCTTGCTGTTGTTCTTACCACCAGAACTCACCATAAAAGGACACAGCACAGAAAAGATTCTCAGGTCCCATCAAAAGGCAGCCACTGACCATCTCTGACATGAAAACTACTATACATGGCACTTAGGGACATGGATTAGTGATGATTAGTAATGATCCAGTTAAGTAATGAGAGAATGCTATAAGCTATGTAATTCTGCAAGAGACTAATGTATTTTACTTAACTTTAAACTTTGATGTCTGCAAGACACCAAAGGCCAGAAAACACAAAATAGTATTTAAAAAATGTTGCCCTTTTTTTCCGCCTTGAAGCATCCTCTATACCTATTTAACATGCATGCACATATTATTTTATTTGCTGTTGCTTACTTACAGTAATATGATTAATTTTTTCTGTGTTAATAGAAACGTGCATTCCATTTTAAATTCTTTTCTAAGAGTTTTCAATACTTTATTATTCAAAATAAGATTAACAAACATTGCTGCTAGAGAAAAAGGAAAATAGGCAGTCATTTAAGAATAAATGCCAGAAAAAACCACACTAGATAGATTTAATATTAATATTTAACAATTTTAGATGCACCAGCAATAGGAAATTTTACAAGGTACAGGCTCGCCTGACATACCATGGAAAGCAATTTTTGTAAGAATAATCTAAGACCTAACAATATAACTGGGAGAAGGACCAGATAGTATTTCAAGCTAACGCACACTTCAAAGCTAAGTTACAAGGCCATTTCTGACTAGAAAATAAAATGAGGTCTGAAAAAAATGTGTCTATTCTTCTCCCAACTACAGCAGTTGCCTAACAAAGGATGTCAACTCTCCCTTTCATTTTTAGTCTGTTATGACAACAACAGACCAAAAAACAATAGCAACAACCAACCACCAAGAGGCAAAGGTCTTTTTCAGAAGACAATGTCATAGCTGCTCCATTACACATTCGGCACGAGGTTATTTCTCAGTGGTAAGCCAAAGAGCCCTAACCTTGAGATTTATGGAAAAAGGTTTAAAAAACCCTCTCTAAATATGCAACCAGGCACCAGCATATGTAAAAGCCTTAGATATTTGAGCAAAACGTGTTTGTAGAGATACGTATCAGGTGAAACCTACATTTTTACAACTTATATTTACATATTCTAACACACATACAAACAGAGCTTTACCTCCACAGTATTTATTTCTACAGGATTTTAATAAACAACGGCAAAACATTAGCCTTAAAAGGTCTTATTTTGTGGGAACTCACATTCCACATCCTGAACACTTACATAGTCATTGGGGTGACAAAGATCACAAGTCCTCTTGTAAAGTAGTACTCCCATCACAGGACAGTCATGAGGCACAGTGGGACTCCCCTTCTCAGACTATCAAACCTTTTCTATTATTAAGGTCCCTTTTTTTCAACCATCCTTTATTTTGGGACTCACAAACATATTTTCTACACAAGAAATACAATTCAGTAAGGGGACGATGGTTTATCTATGCTTCAATCAGAAAACATTAACTTCATGTTTCAAAGATAAAAATCTCAACATTTACATTTCTTAAATGTCTCCATTTTGACAGCTTCTGAATAGTGAAATAAATCACAAATAATTCCTATTGGGAGCATGGAAATTTTTGGATACAGCATCAGATGCAGGCTGGATAAAGTATATTCTTGTGTCTATTTTGTTGAAACTTCAATACACAAACACTAAAATTTTTGGGAAAAAAAGATGCTTTAGATACCCACTCCTATTTGTCTCTATTCCCTTCCTACTATATTTGTATTCAACACAATTTAATTGTTTGCAAAGCATGATAATTCTTTTCCACATTTCCATTCCTATAAACTGTGGCCACCTCCTCCAATAAAAATGCAGACAATCAAGAAAATTACCAAAACAAATTTTCACCCACAAAAACAACCTATTAAAAGTTATAGTGCAAGACCATCAGAATAATTCCCAGGGCAATTACAACTATTTCTAAAAGTACAAGCCATGAGGGAAGCAATCTTTGGAGATAAGTAGACAAAAGGGAGTTGATACTAACTCTGCTTGGAACTGGAAAAATATTAATGAATTTTAACTCTGGCAGAATGCTTCGGTATTTTCTGCAAAGAGCTTAAGTCTACAGGTATAGTAAACCTTACGTCAAACTGATCAAAACCTGAGCTACTTCCCTGTCCCAACTTTGTAATATATTAGGTAAATTTGGATGAGAGTCAAATCAGTGTATTTTGAAGACAGAATAAAAAAGATACTGATTGAAAACTATGGCTCAAATACTAACTTTTGCACCTCACTGACATGCTTTTTTGAGGAAAAAAAAAAAAAGCATTGCCTGCTGGAACAATCCTAACAAAACATCCTCTTAAATACATGTCTTCCAAATACTAGAGCTTACTCTAAATTAAAGAGACAGGTAGGCTAAAAAGTTTTTAAAGCTATTTGGAGAAATTACATTATTTGTGGAAGGCTTTGCTACAGGTTTATGAAGATCTAATGGTAGAAATATCACTCTACAAACAGAAGAGCAACATGGGAGCAGTCTGTAGACTACATGTGTTCCAGGTACTGGTTGTCAAAGATCCAGCTTTCTTCTTTTTCTTTTTAAGAGCTGATGATTTTGAGGACAATTATTTTGAGAAGAATGCTTGCACTGAAACAATGTGTTGCTAAGCCTACTACCTACTTTAAGAAATGGTTGCTGTTTGTAAGCCATTGTACATTTTCTGAGAGGGAAGGGTATCACACCCCTCCAAACACTCAGATTTAACTGTTCAGCCCAAAGCCACAGAGCTGGTGCCTGAATAGAGTGAAAGAGAATTGATTGTTACAAAAGTCAAACTCACACATTCTTGAAAATTTTCTCATGTCTCATGTCATTGACAAAAGACATAAAATTTCAGATGTCTCCTTATTCAGAGGGACACACTGCAACTCATTAGGGAGAGCAATCCAGCATTTCTGCAGGACAACCAAAGCAAGGCTTTTTATGTCCAGTGTTACATTGTTTATTACACTGAGGTCTTCAAAGTGTATTTTGGTCTTCACTGTCACCTCAGCTTCATCCCAACATTGTTTTGCTTAATCTTTTAATAAAAACAATTTTAATAAATCTGAAAAATTGCACATATGTCTAACATGAAGACTACGGTAATCCCCAAGTAACACAATACACTAGGGTATGTTTCCACACTAAAAGTGAAGTTTCTCACTCATATCATCTCCCATCAGGCCATATTCATTCTGTTCAGATCTCTAATGAACATAAGAGATTTACAACTAACTTAAAGAACAAATGAACCATAGAATGGTTTGGGTTGGAAGGGACCTTAAAGATCACCTAGTTCTAACCCCCTGCCATGGGCAGAGACACCTTCCACTACACCAGGTCACTCAAAGTCCAATTCAGCGTGGCCCTGAACACTTTCAGGGGGACCCCTGGTGGTCTAGTGGTTAGGATGCAGCACTCTCACCACTGCAGCCCGGGTTCGATTCCCAGTCAAGGAAACTCCCCCAGGTAGATGGAGCTCATCAGCCCTGTAAGGCCATCCATCTAAGAGAAGGTCACTAAACAAACCTACGTCCTGAGGACCTCGCTGCCACCGTCCGAGCTCGCTCAGCCCCAGCAGATGAACCTTAGGATTAAAGGGTGGGCTCAGTTCAGCGCACACTGTGTCTCACCTAAAAAAAAAAAAATCCATTGCGCGGGCTGGAAGGGTAAAGACCTTTCCCAAATCTTCACTTGCGAAGACTGGCCATACTACTGAACACTTTCAGGGATGGGGGATCCATAACTTCTTTGGGCAACCTGTTCCAGTGCCTCACCATCACCACAGTAAAGACAAATGAGACAGATTTGTATTTGAAAACAAATGTTAGAGCAGGAGAGTAACATTTTAGAAACAACCACAATGGTTGGTCCAGCAGAGATGGAAAGCTCCCTCTCTTTTCCTCTAAGTTCCATAAAAAAACATGCAAAGGTGACTAGTTTCCAAGGTGGACAACAGAAACTAGATCCCTTAGTGAGAGTTAGCATTTAAATACCAAATGCCATAATAATTTCATACAAAACAAAAAAAGGAACAAGTAGGTAAAAAGGCAACAGATGCTTCTTGCTACATTGCCCTGCAGAAAAAGAAACGGTTCTGAGGTCTACAGCTGAAGTTCAGCAGCTGCATGGAAAAACTTAACACTTTTCACAGATCAAACAGGCCACGTATAAAGTGTGGTTTATGATATCTCTGAAAACTTAAAAAAAGAAGTCAGTGTCACATCAGGAATGTAACATGAAAATTATAGCGATGCTTAGCACATTGCATTTGTTGGTTACAGTTCTCTGATTTTAAAATTCAATTTATAATTCAGTCACCTCAAATTATATGGTTCACTAAACTAACATTCAATAGATATGTTTGGGGACAAAATGCTGATGAAAAATAAGAATGGTTGATGCGTCTATAAATTAAGAGACTTTATGTTTTGTGTCCGTACATTAACAAATCCACCATAAAACTCTTGAAAACTGGAGTTCATTGTACCATGGCCTGTAACAATGAGCTTCTGACAGTGTAGAATCAGAAAATCAAATGGTTTTTCCTACCACATCTGTAATATTTTAATGGGGGAATAGGCAACTGCTAGTTATTACTGCCATGAGACAGCTTTAACATCTGCTTGAGCTTTTTATGTTCACTAGCTGTTAGTTTCCATTCTGCTATGGATTTTTTAAATTATAGGTTAGACTGACCATGTAATAGAATAACTTAATTTCATGCTGTGCTAGAGTTCAACCTCAATCTTCTTTCAGAAGACACTTCTTACTGAGCGTGAAGCCCCTTGAGCCCTTCTGTCCTCCAGTTCCTTTGTTGCTTCCTTCCTTTAATGGGGAAATGGCTGGATAATAACCAGTTTTATGGGGTTTGTCAAGTTGGGGCAGGAAAAGAAGGTCAGGATAGACACAGGGCCTCTTCCCAGTCTCACGTCTAATTGCAAAACATCACACTTAGTAAATGTCATACTCAGAACATGTAACAGAACTCCATCAGGTATAACACTATTTTTAAAGCCATACTCATATGTGAGGTAAAGGTCTGATCTCTGCAGCATGACTATTTTAATTCTCTGACACACAATTTCCTTCGCCCTTGTCTGACCCGCTTTGACTCTATTATCAAAACGAATAACAGACATATTTTGTACCTCATTCACATAATATTCTAAAAAGAGCTGCAGTTGTTAAATAAGGTTTGATAGCTATTTTCTATATCCTTGTCAAACTAAAACTGCTTTGCAGAAGTCTACAGAGTTCAAAAAAGCGTCAAGAGGTGTGAATTTAAAAATTGGTGATGTAGAATTCAGAAAGCCATTTCTCTAACAAGTGTGCAAAAATTGTTATTAATATATAATTTATATATGCTGTGCAGAAAATTGGACTCTGGAGTGCCAGGTGTCAGAGTGATGTACTGGGCTACATGCAGTCTTGTAGCATACAGGGAAAAATAAAACTGATGAACTGTCATTAAGGGAAGAACACAAACTTCCTAAGCACGTGTTCTGTTAAAGAGTACAATCCCTCTCATTTTCGGGGAAAATCTGTCTCCAGGCAAAAGTGAAATAGAGAAAGCAGAATAGTTACATTTCCTCTGTCACTTTTTTCTGTTCGCTGTCTCCTCATTAGCTAACATTCCTCACCACCTTTGCAACTGCAGAAAAAGCTCTTTCCTTACAAGTCATTAGGTTGATCACCCTGGAAAAAGAGCTATAAATTAGTCCCTTAATTTCTCAAGTAATACCTTCAATTAATGTTTTAGGATTGTTTATGCTTCTCCAAAACATCACCTTTTGAGAACTTGGAGCTTTCAATATTACTAAGCCCATTTATGAAAACATCTATACATATCTTCCTTTCAGGAAGAACCATGTATCACATTAGCCTAAAACAGTAACGTAATACATCCTCTGGGCAGCTACAGAGCAGTCACATTATGCAAGCTACTACGATTTGTAAATTATTTATTTATTTTTCAACACTGATGGAACAATACTCATTGCAAGTCTTAAATGAGTATTTGAACTGCACTGCTCAGGTATAGAACAGATTAGTTGATCACATTATTGAAACCTTGTCATTTTGTACTCAGTAAAATTCCCCTACTTACAAAAAATTTCAAAGCCAATTTAACAGCGCAAAAACAAACTTTGTACTTCTCAGGATAGAAAGTAAGCAGCACATTTGCTAGAAATAGCACATTTTACAAATTTAAATTTCTGAGTCACTGGTTCAAGAAGGGTAGGACAATGGCAAAAGATAGTTAGTTTTAGTTCTGTTTTCATTGCAGCCTCCTCATACACGCCCTCCATCTCCCTCCCTTTCACCCATCTCTGATGTTCAGTATGGTTTGCCTAAGATAGGAACACCAGGTGGGTATTGCAGGAGGAACTGTCTGGATGATTGCACAATTAATGTACTGCAGAGATAGGGGAGCTGAGATGTTTACACTGACTTTGGAGCACGTCAGCCTGTAAAAGGGTATGAAATGTTGATGGAGACTGAACAATCGGGCAAACTAGTCTTGCAAGGTTGCAGGCAGTTTCATCAAAGGAAATTCTAATTAAAATTAAAAAGGAAATTCTAATTACAATTAAAAAAAATAATCCGTTCCCAACTGGAAGAATCAAATACTGCAATGACAGCAAGGCTGTGACATCTCCACCAGGATGTTCAAATCAAAGCCTATAGCAATCTGATCGAACTGGATCTGTTTTCAGATACAGTTACCTATTCAGGAAACACAACAGGAGAGAACAGAAGCAGTGATCAACAGAGAAAAACAACTGACTTTTTATTAGCACTTTAACAATTACCTGGTGTTCCATGGTAAAGCACATTTTAAAGGTAACACTGTACTTCCCATCCAAGGTAATAGTGTGGGGTTTTTTCCAAATACAAAGTAAACTGTTCCCCCTCCCTTGTTATTTGCTATTTTTTAAAGAAAAGCTTGGTCTTTTATTAGCTACCCACAAGCAGAAACATGATGTATACTGCAGTTAGATACCTCAACATGACAAAAATGAATACTTTAGGATTTTAGATCCCTTCACATCTCCCTTTTTACTTTTTTCTTCTTAGTTGTGAGGGAGAGAGATAGAGGATTATTTCCTTGTCTTTCTTCTTCTTCCATTTCCCTAGTGTTTGCAGACCTGAAGGAAAAGTTGAATACAATGAAATCAAGAGGCCATAGGTGCTACATTCAAATATAGCTGCCATGATGTTTCAAATAAAAATTACAAGTCTTTTCCTGCAGTATACAACATATTAATGCTTGCATGATAACTTTTATGTCAAATTATATAAAAGAGATCTGCAAAAAGGGTAGATCTTTTGTATATTGCTACATTTCTTAATGCATTACCTATTCAAAGTCTGTGTTTTAGGTGATCTTCACATAAAAACAGAGGTAGCCAAGAAGAAATACGGTATTTTATATGAGGTCTCTGTGCATGGTGTAATGAAAAAAATGTTCTATCAAGCAAGACAGATTAATTTCAAGACTTTATCCATAATAGTTTGTCTTCCCCAGGTATGAATGCTTTCTAACACAAGCACAGCTAGTTCTATTTAGCCTTCATCACCATGGACAGTTGTCACATCATTAGGAAAACATTATGGATATACGACAAATTCATTTTATGAGGCAAATATTTGAGTTTCACTCAAGTATACTTAATATAATAAAAGCAAAACAGCAATCCATGTCATAATTTAACTTTGTTGGACTTATGCTGGGAATTTAACAGTGCTTTTAATTAGATCAGTGAGAATAATCAAATAATCAAATACACTGGATTTTAAGTTTAGTATGTTTCTGTGCTGTCCAAACAATAGCTCATTTATTTAGAAAAAAATCTAATAAACTCCAGCATCTTAAATACAGAATGGTTTGGGTTGGAAGGGACTAGTTCCAAACTTCCTGCCACGGGCAGGGAAGCTTCCACTAGATCACGTTACCCGTCAGCCTGGTCTTGAACACTTCCAGGGATGGGGAGTCGACAGCTTCTCTGACCAACCTTTTCTAGTCCCTTGTCCTATCACTATCAGCCCTTGTGAAAAGTCCCTCTCCATTTTTCTTATGGACCTCTTTTTAGGTACTGGAAGGTGATCTAAGGGTTCCCCAGAGCCTTCTCTTCTCCAGGTTGAACAACCCCAGCCCTCTCAGTCTGTCTTCATAGGAGAGGTGCTTGGGCCCTGTGATCAACTTAGTGTCTCTCCTCTGCACTTGCTCTAACAGGTCAACATTGTTCTTGTTCTGGGGGCCCAGCTGCTCAACAGAACACTCCAGGTGAGGTCTCACAATAGCAGAGTAGAGAGGGAGAGTTCAAAAGTGTTTCTTCCAGCATTACAAAAACGTTAATTGAGAAAGCATCACTAAATTTTGAAGTAGTAAATACAATTAAAAGTCTCAGTGAACAAACTGAAACACTGTGGTCCAAATTCTGTGAACAGATCAGATATGCAAGATGTTCTGTCTGTGCAGAACTGGACTGTATTTTTTTCTCAGACACTTAAAAAGGCAATGACTGAAAAAGATGGAGAATTGAGCAGTTGCTTAAAATAGTTAAGCTGTGCAAGTAAATGTACATTTCCTTGTCAGACTTGAAGATTACTTGGCAAGTGCCTGAAATCCTGTGTTTTGTTTAACATAAGTGTGCACCATAAAAAAATTGGAACCGTTTTTTAAAGAAAAGTAACTTTCCTAAAATGTTCCTGATTCACAGCATCCACACAATCCCCAAAAGAAAAAGAGCGTGATGCTTAGAATTTCAAATCCTGTAAGCATCTATTTTATGCTAGAACATCCTGAGTTCAAAGGGACATGCAAGGATTTACTTCTGCTTGCATCTGTTTGAAATTTATTTTTAAGTTTTGATAAAATCAACAGTTGTTTTGTCCATACCAGCCAAAATACTGCTTTGATGATAAGACTGAATACAGTTTTGGCACAGCATTTTTTAGTGAATTTCCATGACAGAAGTACAGACAGTAAGAAGGAGGAAGTCAGTAACTACTTAAAGATGACTGAGTTATTAGTTCCTTCTTGTAACAGCAAAATGTTAACCTTAAAATGCACATTTTCATTTTTTAATGCATTGCCTTACTGGAGATTTAGTTCGAAGGGCTAATCTGCCCATCTTTTTTATAAAAGTCTATATCCCCTGACCAAACTACATCTCCTAGGAGTCAATGCAGTCTTCTCCAAAAGCCAGCTGCCTTATAACAATGAGAGATTCTTCTACCTCTTGTTTTCCATGACCTCTCTGACAAAACTGTGGTTGCAAACATAAACAGAATACAAATCAGTATTTAGCTTTGATACGATTCCCTGACTTTCGCTTGCAGGGCATCACAAGTCTTCTTGGCATCTCCCAGCAACATGGCAGTATTGGGTTTGTAGAAGATTGGATTGTCCACTGCTGCATAACCAACTCCCAGAGATCTCTTCATTACAATGACCTGCACATAAAGAGCTCATATTTGAAACAGCAAAAAACAACCACCATCCTCCCTCAAGCAAAGACCACAAAAAACCAGCTTCCACAAACAAAGGAAGAGGAATAGACATCCCTGGCCAAAACCGGATGCTCACTGCTATAAGGTGTATTTTGGATTTTAATTTAGCAGACAAATTGATATGCAAATCAATTTCAAAAACATGTTAACCATGGCACCTTCAGCAGAGGAACTGTAAAGCTCTACCAACTTTAACTACATTCATGTTTATTTCTCAAATTGCAACACACATCTACAAACACTGCTGATAAATATATGTGTCTATGGCTGAGTACATGAATGGCTAACTTACAGAAGAACTGAGGGTACAGTTGGGTTCAGAAAAAGATATTAAAGATTTCACATCAAAGAAACACAAGTCTATGTACTTTGGATCAGATGACACTGCTTTAAGAAACAAAACTTGTCAGTTCAACCTGGACAGACTAAGCTCTCTACTCAACTCAGCCACTCACTGTTTTGGGTTTTTGTGGTTTGGGTTGTTTGGGGGTTTTTTTTGGAAGGGTTGTTTTTTAATTATTATTTGTTATTTAAGCATATTATCCATTCTTGTATTTCTACCTCAATATTAAAGTTGTCAATCAAATTTCCTATAAACCTAAAAAAACAGGTATTTGTATAAAATGCTTCAGGGCTGCAGGTGAGCAGGACGTTACGTATTCTGATGACATATTCTAGTAGCAGCACTTTCATTGGTCTTTTCTATTGCAGTTGTCAGTAGTCTCGCTAAAGCACTTGATGATGATTATAAAATCATGAGCAGTGCATCTCACTTGCAAAGCACTGACTGCTTTGCTGGACAACTCAGAGAAAAGCTTTTCATGGAAACCAGAACAGTGGGCGAATCTTTCTAGCTTATCCACCATGTTTGTAAAAGCATGCTACCTAAGGTAGGTCCTAACACAACTCTCTTAATCTCACCTGTTTGGACTTCCAGACCTCAAGAACTGGCATTCCAGCTATGATAGAGTTTGGGTCTTCCTGAGCTGCTGAATTAACTGTATCATTTGCACCAATTACAAGGACCAAGTCAGTTTCTGCAGCAAGACAAAGAAAATAACACTGATGAAAAATTATCTGAAATCTGAACACGGAGGCTGATGCACATTTTTGTGTTAATTCTGATCTTTACAGGCAGAAGAACCCATAATGGTTAAGTATTCTACAAAAATTTATGAGGACATCATTCACACAAATATTTTATACCAGGCAAATTATATGTGAGAGTTCAAGTGTGCTCCCAGCTACCTCCAGCAAACTGCAAGCATCCACAAGCCAATTCCAAGGGACTTGTTAGACCACCGGGCCACACAAAAATTTAAATCCTTTAATATTTAAATGTGTTTGTATACACACATAGTATCATCACTTTCAAATTTTTGGTGCCTGGCTTTTCCTTTGAATATTCTTCTGAAAAACCTTTTACCAGCAACCTTCTGATTTTTAAATAAAGATGTAAAAAACCAAAAGGTAGCCAGCACAATGCTATACAGCTTTGCAAGATATGAGAGGATCAAGTCATCCACAACACCTGACCTAAAGAAGCAACAACAGTTTTCCTCTACAGGGATTGGGGCAGTAACAGAGACAATAATGACCCAGCATTTGTCACAGCTACAAGCAATTAAAAAACAAAATGCACCCTCCTCACAAAAAAAAGACAGACCTCTTGTCCTCTACAATGCCATCACCAGAGGCACAAAGTGAAACTGAATGGCCTGACTGAGATTTTCCATTTTTAAAATCCTTGTGCGATACAAAACCAAAATCAAATACATCATCCAATCTACTGGAAACTTATGGCTCACATGCTAACCTGGGAAGTCTTCATTGATCTCATCCATTTCCAGTACAATATCATAGGGAACACCAGCCTCTGCTAGTAGTACATTCAGCTGACCAGGCATACGGCCAGCCACAGGGTGAATACCAAACCTGAAAGGGAAGAAAGTCCAACTCCGTTAATAAATACAGACCGCTCTGTTCTATACAGTAAAACTGTCACCAGTGACCTACAAGGCTGAGAAGTTCTTACATATGAGCACACACGTGAATTAATAAAATAAAATAAAATGGTTAAACCTTAACAGTTCACTTTCCAAGCAGTACCATATTTAAAACCTTGTGACAGATACTTCTAGACTTTTACAAACAAGCCTTTTAGCTGCAAAACTGCCACCCACATTAATATGGTTTGTAGATCCCTTACATCACTGCAGATTAAATAAAATCACCACAGTGTAATACTCTTCATGAAAAAGACAAAAGGCCGTGCTGCCTTTCTGAAGCAAAACCACTCCTAGACCTAGAAATGCCCTTGGCAAATGATCTTTGTTGACTCAGGTGTCTCTAGAGTATGTATTGTTATTGCAGTCTAGCACTCCAATCCAACAGTAAAGTCACCAAGCACAAGACAATGTTTTGCTGAATTAGGTTAACATGCCACTTTCTTCTCATGATTGACCTTAGGAGAAAAAGAAAAGGGGAAAAAAAAAGGAGGGGGAGTGAGAAGGTGGAGAGCTAAGAAACTGTAAAAGTTTAAGTATAACCATTTAAAAAAATGTTTTCAGAACAGCTCAAAAACAACTTAGACAAAGGACACTGCTTATGAATTAATAAAACTTCAGACAGACAACACGGTGGCAAGCCAGGGTTGCTCAGGCATGCATATCATTCTTGTAAGGAAAAAGTCAGAATGAAGATGCTAAACTGATTTAGCTGCAACTATCAAAGCCATATTTGGTTAGAAGCAAATCTATTTTGTGTTGGTATATTATACTCTTCTAGTCATCTACTGGCCCTTATAAGCAAGGCAAATCCATGTCTACTGTCCTGTGCACTTTCTGTCTTTCCAGCTCTGGAGCTATCAGCAGATGTATGCTGACTTCAAGCACACCAGAAGTGCATCAGACGAATGTTGCAGGGGGCTAAAGATAAATGTTCAATGAGGAAGCCTATACGTCCTTTGGAAGAGAAGGAAAATAGCCAAGAGTAAAACTGGATTATTGAATTCTTGGATTTTGGAACAGAAATTTCTGAGCAGAAATCCAAAAAAATCAGGAATGAAATCAAAGGACTTCAGACTTCTTCAGAAAGGAAAGAAAGACTGATAAATCAACTTGCCATGACAGACAGATTGTTATACATTTCTATTTTCAACTCTACTGTGATGGAAATGGATAACATCACTGATTGACCACAAGTCACAGTCCAATCAACACAGACCACTTGTGAATTTAACACTGTACAAATACATCCTTAAAAGGGCAACCGAGAGCTCCATCATTAAGACAACATTAAGACAATACAAAAATGAGACAACTGAACTCCAGCAACAAAATTAAGGACATATGATTAATCCACATAGTATTAGATATACTACAACTTTAAGCTCCATACCAAACAGCAGGATAAAACCTGGCTTTAAAAGGAATGCTTTTAAAGAAACAAAGACAATAGATTGTATTCAGCTAGTAAACATTTGGGATCCTGTTGCAAAGGATAATACCTGGAATCAGAAAAAGGAGAGCAAATAGGACAAATTACAAACAGCTTATGGTTCACACCACTGACTCAGTAATACAAGCCATGTGTAGTACTGCAGATAGACCTTAAGTACACAAAATTCAATCACTTACAGTAAAGTAGGAGAACTCTTATTCTGAAGTACCCTTGAGAAAACTCATCACTCCTCTGGCAGTGAAAACAGATTTTCCAACAAAATTCTCTTTTGTGTCTAATAAAATTATTTGAGTGCCTTTGTGACCAAAGCTGCTTTGGCAATACACAAAACAAAATACTTGTGAGGTTTCTATTAAATACTATATACACATACAATTTTATTTCAAGGGCTAGAAAGCCAAAATTTAGGCTGCCAAGAGAATAAACTTCACCTTTGACTTTACCATTCCTGGCAAGAGGCAAGGAAAGAAGGAAAGAAAGGGACAAATTATCTTCATTCAGGAAGAGTTATGGCATGAAGCATCAGTAGTTAAAGACTTCTGACAGACTCTGCTTGAAACCACATACTGTGTATTCACGAAGTTTGAGAAAGTTGCTCATACAAAAGCTTTTTTGGACAAATATTGAAGTCTGCTTCTAAGAGCCTGTTAACCAAATATGACAGTAGCCTGCCAGTACTACTTGTAATTGGATATGCAAGAATGTCAAAAAGAATAATGAAAAAATATGTGCTTATCTGAGGCTTTCATTATGTCAAAAGGTAACATCTACACATTTCTGGAGTGAAATCAGCCTGTCCAATACAAAGCAGAATTCAGAATTCAGGTAACCATGGAAAATAGACACCTAAAATCCTTGATGGATCACAACGTGTCTAATAAAAGCTGCTCCCAACTCACAACAGCAGCAGTTCTTCAAAGCTGTGTGCATTACAGCAGAACATTTTGTTACATATGCTCTCCCAGATGTTCAAAATATGAACCTCATTCGTATTCAAAAATTCAACATGGAAATTATTTTAAAAGAGAGACATGTTTTATGGTAAAAATGCTTTGAAGTGAAAACTTGCGAAGTTTCTTTGATATTCTTTTAGTATTAGTTATGCAGGAACTCCTGTAGGTTGGCTGGTTTGTTTATAAACCAAGCAGAAATCTTAACCCACAACACATATTCACAATCATGTTCATCACACCTTATGGATAACTCTGTAGATTACCAGAATCAAAACATACAGCTAGCCTAGATAGCCTAGACCTGGTTTCATGCCTGAGGCAACATATGCCTCAAAATCAATCAGGTCAGTTAAATTTAAACTGAGTTAGATTAGCTAAATTAAGCATACTTAAACAGGGCTCTTGATATTGGCTCCCTATTTCCAACCACTGTGGTTTATCACAGCAGGGGCAAGATCCAAATGGACCTTAGCTCTATGCAATAATCCTCCCAAGAGCCCAACTACAGGGAAAAAAGTAGAGCCTGCTTCCACAAAACATCACACACGGACCTAGTGAGGTCACCCAGAGCTGAGCTGACCCCAATGGAAGCAATGGCACACGTACAGGAGCACACAGCTACAGCTGCATCCTTGCAGAGGCAGATCAGGTTTGCTAGTTCTAACTACACCACCAATAAGGCAGTGGAGTTAAGAGATCTGCTGGACTCCATCTGTCCCTTCATTTGCAGCATTAATAATTCAGAACCCACCCAGTTAAATTGATTATAGCAAACCAACCAAGAACTCACACAGATGTACACACTTTGTGTCTTCATATTAAGTATAATTCAGCTTCCCAGAAACTTGTATTAGCACACAATGTTCTTATGCTGTCATTCATCAGTGACAGTAAATTCCATCTTGCAGACCTGAGATACACAGTATGTTAAGACTGCTTAGGACAGCATTTCAACAGCTCATGCTTTAAAATTCTTCTAAATTTTCCTGTAGAGCCACAAAGAATCATAACTGTAAACTGATATAATTAAACAGTTGTAGTTAATCAGTTTTATTTATTAATTTGTAGATAAATGTGTAACTGATACCATTCACATGTTCTATTACTTCCAAGAAATTAGAACAATGGAGGAGGGGGAACAGAGCTCTGAACACATTTGATTAGAGCTCAGCCTTTGAGGTATCAATGGAAAAAAAAAATCAAAAAATGCAGGTACAACACTAAATCAGTACTACCATATTTTCAAAAACGTAAAAAACTAGTTTCCATATGCTTAAAAGTAATTAGATTCTCCAGCATCAGAAGACAGAAATTCAAGTCCTTCAAGATATCCATCTATAAAAAGTAGGTTAAAAAAAAAAAACGAAAACACTAATTTACTAGGAACTATTTTGAAAGCCTGTTAAAGAGGTAATGTGCATCACTCTCAACTATGAGTTACCAGAAAATCAACTTATTTACTATGAAATTATTTAGAAAGTCTATAAAAAGCACAATTTAAGAGTCCTTTCATCTTAAAATTAATTTTTCTCATAAAGAACTTCTTATTGTGCAGGAAAACAAAACACATTGAATAGAAAATATCTTAAGAATGTCACACTGGCAAAAGGTAGGACAGATGATTTGATGTGGACATGGAGAGCATCAATAACTCACACGCATATGAGAATGTATACAGTTTTAGAGAGTAATTATATATCTACATGCAAAACTACTACAGAATATAATTCTATTGTACAGAAAAAAAATCAGAATTCCATAACTAGGTTCCTACAAACAACACAACTTGTGGCTGACAAACTTGGGTAAAGCAAGAATTTTCAGCAATTTACTTAGTTCTGACATTGCAAAAATACAACACTAGTTGTAGAACAGCCATTTTCCAAGGCCAACAGATTCTGAGGGCTACAGGATTTAGCCTATAAAAAGTTTTGTTGTTTTATCCCTCCATAACAGGGCAAAGCTATACTCTAGGCTCAGTAATATCCAGCCTTCTATGTGACTTTACTAATGCATTAAAGATGTGATCTGCTGCAAGACCATCTCAAGTGAGCAATGATGTTAGCTATGCAACTGAGTAACTAAAACAGGCTAAAGTTTCCCAGAACTCTCCTGTATTTCTAAATTTAAACCCTAGTCAAAGGTTATGTGTCATGTTACATAATATGCATTCACTAAGAATGTTATGCTATAGGCAGAGCAAATGTAAACAACAGCTCCTCTGGATCAATGGTGAGCCATGAAGCAAAAAAAAAACAGACCATATGACAGTCACAGTTTTTCTTGACACACAGTGGGCATTACAGACTGATGCAATCCTACGTCCACACTGGCACCCCTCCACAGCGTATGTATGAGAGCGTCACTACATCTGGACAGTGAGTGGTTTAGGGTCCCGAGGCACTCCAGGCCTACTGAAACCAGAGGACAACAGCTGCACTCAATGAACACCGTGGGAGCTCAATAAAGTGATGAAAGGCCTGAATTACCACAAAGTGTAAATACAGATTTATTTCATTAAAATACTAGGTAACCACTGCAGTGATCCCTTCCTGAAATTGACTCATTTCAAGTATAAGCCATTTATTTCAAGGACTCATTCACCTTTCTACCCTGTAAAGCCAATATAAAAGGAAAAAACAGTATTTTTTTATTTCACCAAGGTTGGTGAAAAAAAAAGCTCTCCCCCACAGAAGCACTGAAATAAAGACAAAAGTATACAATACTGTCATCGCATTAGCCACAAACGGGTTTTCTTGTTGCACAACAAGGAGTCTTCAAATTTTTTAATGCAATCTGGACACACACACAGCTTTCACTAAACATGGAGAAAAACAAGGTGTGAAGAGAACTGCTTCAGGAAGCAAATACACCACCACACCCCCTCACTTCTCATGTATCCATGAACAAACACATCTATACAGCAATTTTATATGCAAAACTGCAACATGCTGGCTAAACACTAACAAGTAATTGCTGCTAAACCCTACAATTCTGCTGTTATCCATCACAACAGATGCTGTAACACACTGCAAAAGCTTACATGCAACTTTTCAATAAGGTTCAAAAAGTAGCGGAAGAAGGAAAACAGAAGCAAAAAACATTAACTACTAGAGTACTGACTCCAAAGGGAAGTCACCATCTAATTGAAATAAACACATGGAAGTCAGAGAATAAGTCTGGCTAACCACCATCTGCCCAAATATCTTGTTTGAAATAAAAACTGAGACTTGACTTATTTTAAAATATTAAGTTATCATAATTAGAAACCAAGCAAAATTTCAAACAATCAGCAGGGGAGGCATCTTGTTTGCTTTCTAGTACTTTCAGTATCTATAAGGTCTACAAAAAAAATGAAGGAGGAAAGGAGGCTAATACTGGCAATCTAAGAATTATCTTTGCTTTTGGAGCAGCACTCCAGCAGAATAAATTCATAGGACTGGTGTCATGCACTCCAATAATCTTTCCATCCAATATTCAAAACTCTAATAAACAGCCTTGCTTGCAGTAGCAAAATCTTACGGGAATCCCATAAGAGTACATCTAAGTTCTCAATAGTTTCAAGTACCTGCCACAGGAGGAGAGGTTGAAAACTGGGAGAAGAAGAGAAGGCTCGAGGGAATCTTATCACTGTGTATAAATGTCGATGAAGGGCAGTAAAGAAGACAGAGCCAGTTTCTTCTTAGTTGTATCCAGTGAATGGACAAGAGGCAACAGTTGCAAATTGAAATACAGGAAAAACCTAATTTACTCTAAGGATGACTGAACATTGTAAGAGATTGACAAGTCTCCATCTCTGGAAACTAGATGTTCAAAACCCAACTGGACAAAATTCTAAGCAATCTGCTCCAGGTGACTCCGGTTTGAGCAAGGAGGCTGGCTGAATCAGACAATCCCCAGAGATCTCTACCTTCAACTATTCTGCGACTCTGTCAATGCTGAAAGAAATATTAAACCAAAACTAAGACTTACTTGTAGGGGGTTTTAATGGAACGAAAAGAAAAACCAAACTGGAACAGAACACTGTAACACTTGTCATCAAGGAAAGCACTTACCTGACACTCTTCCCTTGTTCTCTCAACATCTTCACCAGATCAGCTATTGGGTACTGAGCTTTTGCTGCACACAAACCATAACCTGAAAGAATTTCAAAATCTTAAGCTATTTTTCTGTTTTGGTGCAGAAAGACTAGTTGCAGACAATAAGAGTATCTTCCACAGAAACAGAAGCTCTTATAACTAAAAATAAATAAAAAAATACACACATCAGATTCTCATATATTCACAGCCTGACCACTATAATTCATCTCTTTTTTGATCTCCTGACCACTCATAGTGCAGTGATTTGGTCAGTCCAACAACAAAAGCAACTTATTTCAGCTTCACAAAAATACATGTTCCTTTCTCTATCAGAAAAGGTTGTTTCAGACAAGTACTCTGAAAAATTGATAGAGTGCCTAGTATTATGTTACTTCACAACCACTACCCTCAAGAGAATTTTGAATTTGCATAACTCAAATCCAGTAGCTGGATATGGCTTTGTCTTTTAAGTCTGTCTGAGCTAATTCATCAGAGCAACTATACCCTGAGAAATACAAAGAGTATAAATTATTATGGGTGTCCTCAAGGTTTGACCACAGGAGAAAGAGGCAAACTCCTTGAGGATGACTGCAAGCTTTACAGGAAACAGAGGTAACTTCCCAAATTAAAACCCTACCTCACTGATGTTTTCTTTTAAGCTGAAGCAAAACAAAAAATGACTTTGTATTTTAGCATTCTTCACATTCCAGTGCTAAAATAAATTTAACATAGCAGTCAAGCCATTCAGTTGAAGAAATATTGAGCTATTCCCTAACTGAGCTCCTATCAAGGAGTGTGCTACTGAACAATATGAGCCTACACTCAACATAGTAGTTTCAGACAATTCAGGGTTTTGGTTTTCAAGTCTTTTTTTTTTACTTTAATTACAGTATTTACATTAACTAAGTTTTAAATGAGTGTACTGCCTTTTTTTTCATAAATCCATGCAAAATTAAGCAAGTACATGAAAACTGTAAACAAAATCTTTTCAGTAACTTAACAGACAGATGTACTGAAACCACTGGTACTGTGGCAGTGCTTGGAAACACAATTTTGTGTACAGCTGTTGTGGTGTAAGCTTAATTTACAGGAGAGTCTCTGTTCTGCAGAATTTAAAATGCAAATAAAAATGACAGAGTTTGAAGAAACACGCATAAAGAAAAATGAAGTGGCATACATCTCTGTAAAGAAGAATGATAACTGAGCTGGGAACAAAAACAAATCACATGGAGTCAGTCAACATTTGACATGCTGCTGCCATGCTGCCACTGTAGGCTACAGTTTTTTGGTTTGGTTTGGGTTTTTGTTTGTTTGCGGTCTTTTTTTTCATAATACATCCTCTAAACATCTTGTGAGTCAAGAGTGTCTTACCTGGAGTAATAATAATACTATTGGCTTCTTTTATCATTTCAATTGCATTGTCCACATTGATTTCTGTGTGGGTTCCAGTAATTTCCATGGGCTTCCCTCCAGCTGTGGATGCAGTGCCATAGCCCCCAAGAATCACATTTGCAAGGGAACGGTTCATAGCCTGAAAGACAAGAGGGTTTTGATCAGATAAAGATAAAATGCAAAAATAATGGTGAGAGTCCACGAAGAACTTCTGAAAATATTTTCTGAAAATATTAAAGACTTCCCAACAATAGTCTTTACCTGCTGGTTTTGCCTTCTTATAACTCAAAACTTCTTAAAACAGGCTCCTTACAACAGTTTAACACATCAATAACCAAACACCAGCTTTACACATTTAACAAGAAAGCACCAGCATTTCCCCAAGGTAGCAAAAAGCAAATATTAGTCTCTTTTTGTTCTTAAAACGGAGGGCTATAAAAGAAAACACACTTGACAGGATTTTTTTTAAAAATTTTACATACACATATACACATACACATGAAATTTTTGCAAGATATTTTCTATAGCTCCTGACCTATTCAACATGTGAGCACAGAACTGCTAATGACAGCATGGAAACCACAAAGCTCCTACAGGTAGTACAGAAGCAAAACTCTTATAGCAACAAGGCAGAAAGGAAAAAGCAGCTAAGAAGCCATACGAGAGTAGTCAAATTTTAATGAACTGAAGGGGGCCATTACTTACTGGCTGAGCACCAAAGGGAAACAAGAGATTTGAACTAGGAGCTTTAAGAGAAGAACACATCCTGAAAATCTGTCTCCACTAGACACAAAGCCAGAAAAGCCACTGGCTAAACGCTTTCACTGGCATGTCTCCTTGTGAGTGTGGTCCCAAAGCAATAACTGGAAATAGGCAGAACTTGTAATTGCAGGAAACAAAACTTTAGAAGCAGGAAAGAAACAGGACAAATTGCTTCTTTAACTGCATATGTGACACACATCTTCTCCACTAGCTGAGAAACCACAACAAAATTTAGGAATGGATCTGGAGAGACACAGATGTGTGGGAGGAACCACCCACATAAAATATGCTTCCAGCTGTCCGTTCTCCACCGACATTTCAAATCATGCAATTCCACAGGTGTTTTGCCTGAGAAGATATGCCATTCTTTGAAATTCATCATCTAGCAAATAAGCACAGTGAAGACAATAGAACTTTTGTTTGTCCTGGTAAGTCATCAGTATTTCAGATACTGTAAGGGAAGCACACAAATGCAGTGAAATCAGCATCTCTCTACTGTCTGCAGTACACAGTAGCTCATGTCCTCTAAGAACACACTGCCTTTGACATGTATCACAATATTAAAACACCAAACAACAACCAGACTATGTAGTATATTATAGCAGTTAAGTGTCAGGTAAGACAGTCTAGACAGAAGAATACCCTCTTCAGATGTTGCACACAATAAGCTTACAAGAAGCAAAGCACTTTATACACATATCTAAATCAAAGGACTACAGTTAGACCAGAGAGAAAAAAAAGTTAAAGTATTATCAGAAATCTGAGAAGCAGAAGTTTGAAGCACATTTGCCTGGTTCTACCACAAAGAGCCAAGATGACCTGCCTTCCAAGAGGGAAGTCCGGGAAAAAAAAGTGGATGGTATAGAAGAGCAAAAACCTTATCAAGCAACAATTAACCAGCTAAAACCTGCTCAGCACTGGGACAGTGTGAAAACTCTTCTATAGCCTCCTTCACCTTCTTCACCACAGACCACAAATATAGAGGTATAAAGTTCAGGGTTCAGCACTCACTGATAATCCACCAACCAGCAAAAAGCCCTCTGTGCTGTGCATACAAGGCGACAATGGTCAGGAGCTTACAGTCCAGGGAAAACCAAACACCTGATCCTGAAGAACTCCAAGGGTTTCCACTGTGCTCAGAGAAACTACACAGCTAGTGTAGGTGACGGGCCAGCCCACAATTTATAAGACTAACACTGTTTGTCCCTTCTCTTGCTCTGTTTCATTCTCCCAGTTAACGGTTATTCTTCAACATCAAGCTTCTTCCCCATCCCTGAGCATAGTGATTCTAACACTACAGTTGCAATCAAGTATTTCCTATGGGGAAAAAAGGAGGGAGACGGACATGCTAATACAACCAACTGTTCTGAAGAAGATGCGTTGGTGTTTTAAGAGCCACAACTCACAGGATAAGTGAACAGTACAGGCCTTTGCTATCTGAAGTGAAATTCTTTGTCCTTAACTCAGCCTACTAATAGGTACAAAGAAAGACAGATAGAAAATAAAGCAGTATGAGTGCAAAAACTAAGTGGTTATTGGAATACATATTGGCCAATTTTATCAACCAAAGCTTTAAGAGATTAGCTGGACAGACTTTGGATGGTTAAACTACAGTTTTATCGCAAAAAGTAATCGAAAATGTTGTAAAAATAAGGTTTCAACCATTAAGATGTTTCCACAAATACCTTCTCACCTGTACTAGATAAGTTTCAATAAATATACTGGTTTTGATAGAAGTAATATTAAAGGGTGTGGGGGTGGGAAAAAAAGAACAAAAAAAGGGAGGGGAAAACTGCTCCTTCATTAGCACAGGTCGCAACACCTAAAGCAGAGTTTACTGAAACCCTTGAGCATTGTTTTCTCCTGAAATGCAGCTTCAAGACAATGATACTGAATTCCTTGGTTATAACATTGCTTTTAAAAGAAATAATGTCCATTAAAGGAAGTAAAGCAGAAATTAAAAATGCTGGGCCAGCAAATGCAGAAATTATACAAAATAATTTTCATTTTACTGGTTGATGAACTTTAATTGTCTAAGCTTATATAAAGCAGTAGAAGATTTTTAGAATACTACCTCAAAAGCTAGATTTCCTGAAATAGTCCTGAGAAATATTTAGAGGAAAGATACTCTGTCACTGCATAACTATTTTGCTAACTACTCCCCCAGGTTTCCTATTTATCTGGATTCCTCCAAGCAACTCTGAAAGTATTTCAAAACTCTCTTATATAAGAGTGCTAAGAAGGGTTAGCAATAAAATAAATTTAAAAGGGAAAGAGATGGTAAAAGAAAAATCAATGTACAGACAGACGTTGCCTACTGGTAAATATATATCAAACAGTTCATATTTTCAAAAAGATTTCACAAGAATTCGATTTTTAAAGAACATGATTTTCATACTTGTGTTAGCCATAAGCATCATCTCTCTATTGATATGGACTAAAGTCCTCAATGTATACAAATAAATATGAGCCACATAATCTCATCTCCTTTTGATAAGGAGACAGAAAATGTTCAAGAAAGAACAAGATTCTTTGACATTCATACCTGGAATTGTTCACTTGAACTCACCTTCAAGAAGCTGGACAAAAATGCCTTTTTAAACTTTTCTGAAATTGTTCCTCAAGAAAGATAAAAATTAATGATACTAAACATTCCTAACATGGTAACAACACTATTTATCAGCTGAGACAAAGCAAAGATGACAGCCAGCACTGACCATAGGAAAACATCAGACAGGAGAACAGTAACAGTGATCACGCAAGAACACGAGCAGAAGTAAAACAGGATTACACAACAGAGAATCAGGAGTTTGGCATCTGTTGCACTGTGAACAGTTTTCTTTAAATCATTACCTCTACATCTTTGAAAACAAGACTTCTATATAAATGTTGCAGAGAAAAGGAGGTCATTACTAATAACGCAATACGATTTATACAGAGTTGAAGCTCAAGTTTGCTGATACAGACACTGGCAAAGCAGTGAACTCCTGCAAGCCTGCTGCCACCTCGTGGTACTTCAAAGTAGCTGCTATGAAGAAAGTAGCACACTTTCCTGCATGTCAAAAAACAAACTGTAAATTACTGTCTAATCAAACAGCTTTTTAAAGGAACACAGTACACACTACAAGGGATACCTAAGTATCTCCTGCTAAATCGTAAATTTAGCTTAAATTTAACAAAACTGCATAGGTATATGACTAGAAAAAAACAGCTGAGCACAAGTAATTATACTTGTTTGAGCCCAAATTCAAACCCTCAATGCCCAAGTTAATACAAAGGCTGTCCTCAGTTTTGAGTTATGCGTCTCTCTAAACCAAACAAAGACAACTGACATGTAGTCCAACAGTTTCAGTCAAGAATTTTCTAGTCTGTAAAGACCTAACAGTTTGAGATCTAATGGCTTATGTTCCTAGAAAACATGTTGAATAAAGTTTTTCATTATTCAGCAAACAACCAGAGTTTCTGTTGACTTCTTACCACACACATGATGTAAGAGAGGATGGCCCCAGAGGAGCCAATGAGTGCACCAACAATGGTCAGCAAGTTGTTGTTCAGTAGAAAGCCCTCAGCACACAAAGCCCATCCAGAATAACTGTTCAGGACAGTAATAACTACAGGCATGTCAGCACCTCCAATAGCTGCTGTTAAAGTGACACCCTGGAAAAGGAAAGAAAATACTTACATGTAAGCTATGACTAAAGAGAAAAGAGAAGACAGTCTTCTTGCAGCAATGAAAAATACAGAAGCATAGAACAGTTTGTGTTGGAAGGTACCTTAAAGATCACCCAGTTCCAACTCTCTTGCCTTGGGAAGAGAGGTCATCCACTAGATCATGTTGCTCAAGGCATCCACCCTAGCCTTGGACACTTCCAGGAATAGGGACATCCACAAACTTTCTAGGCAAGTATCAAGTTACTTAATAACCTATTAAAGTATTCTCAGTGTAGGTATAGTTATTCAAGCTGTGACCTGAGGATTGGATTTACCAATTCCGCCTTTTGAGAGAGTACAGAAAGGTAGCCCACCGTCCTCATCCTCTGCTTAGTCACATATTTTTACTTGCAAAAATATCTTACCAGCTCTCTGGAATTGTTCATACTGTTAAAGGATTCATACTGAGCAGTCTTTGCAAGAATTGGTTTACAGAATGGTAATATTTAGGGTAAATTTTGCAACACTGGTGTGCACCGGTGTGAGCTAATGGAAGAAGTTACACATGGGGATAATCTTAATAAGTTATCATGACAAACTGTAGATCCAGAGCTCTTTAAAGTATTTTAAGCATTAATTTCCCAAAAAGTCTTCTAAAACATCATTTTGTCATATAGAACACTTCATTAATCAATAGCTGCAAAAAGTAATTATATACATATATGCCTGTTCTCTTGAACAGTTCTGGTTTACTGCTAGATTTGGGGAAGTCAGTTGCTACCTGCTGCTGCAAGTTACCACGCAGGCAGGCATTATGCCAACTGTGACTCAGAAGGGTAAAGAAGAATCCTTAAGAGGAAACTTGCAAAGCTGGAGAACAAACTGCTTGTTTAATTTGTCTTACCTTCTATAATTTCTCAACTTACCATGATGGCTGAGAGTGCTGACACAGAACCTAGGCAAGTAATTCCTGTAGTGTAACTGGGATCCATCATGTACGGAACCATTCCGCCAATGCTGGCAGCCAGCAATCCCGCATTTAATGCATGTCGACCAGGCAAGAGCAGAGGGGCAGAATTCAGGATACCTGCAATAAAACGCATATTCAGAGACTGACAGATGCATTCAGGAGAGCCTGCTTCTTGTCCTCAGAGAAGGCTGAGTAACTCAGCAAAAGAAAAATTAAAAAGAGAAAAAGGGAGGGGTGGAAGATAAAACAAGTTAGTTGAGGCTGATGACATCACCTTGTGATGACTCAGAACTGCAAAACATTCAACTCACTCTAGATTCTCAAATACTCCTGTTTAAACTCAGTTTACTTCCTAATTTCACTAAAGTGCTCCAGAACAGTCACAAAAATCTCTTCTTCTCTTGAAAAGTCTTTTAATTTTTCCTTCAAAAATGTTTCTTCAAAAATCCCAAGTCTTGGCATGTTGTGTAAGATACATTGTAGTAGCAAGCTTTTAACTGGAACTTCTACACAGATATAATCTGTCTCTCAAAAGAGAGACAGACCTCTCAAGGACAGACAGATACACAGACCTCTCAAGCTTCCCACACTGGCAGAGACTTAAGGAGAAAAAGGGGTCCACTATTTGTGTGAGTCAGTTTAAAAAGACAATCACATATTTACTCTCATACTAGGCTTTTTTTTTTTTTCCAAACAGCATGGCAAAGAGTAGAAGTAATGCAAGTTTCTCAGTAATTACTTACATCAGAAGTGACAGAGTATCTCATTTAAATTTAGCTGAATTCAGAGGAAGAAGGAACTGATGGTCTCAGGACTGGGAGTCAAACCTACTACCTCTTCCACAGTATAGAATCGGTAGTTCAATAGTACAGACAAGCTTAGTATTTCATATCATGATGATATGAAAATGCGAGGGGGGGAAAAATAAACAGGAGAGTAGGCTGAAGCAGGCAGTGAAGTTCACCAGGGACATGCGCACAAATCACAAGGGGGGTATGATGAAGGGAGAAAAAAATGTAACTGAGAAGAAACAAATAACTACTTAGCAGAGATACATCAGAAATACAAACTACTGACAAATACTTCAAAAGATTATTAGAGACAACAGCTTTCCATCCATGTCGTGCTTCCTCCTTCAATGGCTGGTCTCATAAACACTGAAGATAGCGAACAGACGTTTCCCAAAGGAACTATTGCAAAGCTAACAACAAAACAAGTAATAGGAAGCTCTTAGCCTGAAATTCTTAGTAAAGGTATTACCTGAGTCTCTCAAAAGCTGTATGCTTACAAAACCAAAAATAAATGCAATAAGGAACGTTCGCGTGCATAAGAATCAGGAATTAGCAAGTATTTAACTTAGAAAGCGTATTTACTAAAACAGTAAGAGGTATGGAGCATGGATTTGCACAGTAGATAAACAGACAGTGAACTGAATGGTTTAAAGTGAGGTAGCCTCAACCAATACTGCAAGCTGCCCACCTGAACGAAGCCTGCAGTGCTAAGAACAAAATCCCATAAATATTAGCAGTGCTCACTGAATCCAGTAACACCAGGGTTTGAATTAACATGTCTGTTCAGGAATACAAAGCTGTGATCATAAAAGTTCAATACAATCAATGTGAGGAAAAGCATCAGGCAGTGTCTGAGCAATATTAAAGCAACACTTATTTCTAGAAAAGATGAACTGAGGGAAGTTTATATGACTTAGTAATGAACAGTAGTAATAATCACTGAGGACAGCCTTTCGTAGCTAAAGTTGTACACAAATTAACTATAATTAAAAACAAAAAGGTATGCTCATTAGAATTAAACATATAAACTTTTACCTGATGCAAAATGTTGGCATTCTTTGTAATTACACAGCAATCTGAACTCAGAGCTAAATTCGGGGGGGGGGGGGAACCTTTAACAAATACCTAATTCTGAATAGAAGGTCTCACCTTGCAGTTTTCCATAAGCAACAAGAGAGCCACTGAAAGTCACCCCACCAATGTATGTGCCAAGATAGGCCACAATCCTAGTGAGGTTTGCAGCGGGATCAGTAGCAAAGTGAGGATACTCAATCATGTATTCTGCTACACAGGTGAGCACAGCAGCCAAACCAACCAAACTGTGGAAAGCAGCCACCAGCTGAGGCAGATCTGTAATCTGGATGCGTTTAGCTATTGTCAGACCTATGGAGAGTTGAAAACGGAAGGGAAAACACAAAACACAATCAATCTGGTTCAGCTAGAAATTAACGGAGCATGGTTCAATGTGCAACGAATACACACACACACAACACTGTTCCAACTAGAAATCGCTATGGCACTGAACTGAAGGCTGCACATGTGTACATGGGGGTATCATGAAAAACAGAAGATTAAAACATATCGTGTTCTTAGAAGCATCACTAAATATTGAGAAATTTAATGCTTTTTGTGAAAAAAGCACAGTGTGAAAAGGGAATTTGAAGTATTCGGTCAGAAACTGAACACAAGTATGAAGTTGGGCAACCTCATTCACCTTTGGACACCCAGCTTCCCTAATAGAGATGATGTGCTCCTGATTTTCCACCAGTCTCCCCATTCTTTACCACAGTCTGAAGCATTAATAAAAGCCCTCGAAGTCATTTTTTTCTGTTCACACATTTGCAAAATAATACTGCACAAGCCACAAATGTAAGTTAGTCAATTCACCTGCAAGCTATACAGTATTTTATGTATATATAGCTTGCACAAATGCATGCACAGAACACAGCTTGCTAGTTCATAATATCATACACATACCTATGGTACCACCAAGTGCCATTGCACCTGACATCTGCGCCAACAATTCAGGTGAGGGATTAAGGCCTCCAAGAGTTGCTGCTAAACCTCCTGAAACACCAATCATACCCAAAGCATTTCCAAGACGAGCTGTTCCTTGAGTAGACAGACCAGCCAGGGCACCAACACAGCACAGTCCTGAGCCCAGATACATCACCTTTAAAATAAGTAAACCATCAACATAAAGCAGTGACAAATTGCATCACTATTAAAAATATTTCTGATTATTAAATAAAAGCGCTGATTTTTCCAGAATGTGTTTAAGTCACAGTTCTCAAATGAAGTCAAAACTCCTGACTGTGAGAAACTGTTGTACAGGTTGTGATTTTGGCCAATTAAAATGTGATATTGATAAAACTTTTCCCACAGTTTACGACCTTTGTTTATCTGCAGCATGAATAGGAATCAAACCAATTTTCCTCATCAGTTCAGAAGCAAGTTTTTCCCTAGTACAAATCCAAAGCTAAATATCCTGTTCATCATAGGAATAGTTTCAGAATTTGCTTATGGCACATTTGAACTAATAGTTCAGATAGTTCTGAACTATCAGCAATAGTATAGCTAGCAGAACTAGGGCAGTGATCATTCCCCTGTACACGGTACCGGTACACAGCTCGAATTTAGGAAAACAGCCCAATAAATTAAAGTACCTGTTGCTTTACACAAAAACAAACAGCAACAACCAAGCTTTTAAAATTTGAAGATTCATCATCTGGAGTATGATTGCAAACTTAAAGTTAATAAGCTTCAGATTGGCCTTGTGGGAATATGCAGTTGACGAAAAGACCTTGATTATTTATTTACTCCTCGACAGCGTGGGCATGACAAAACATCACAATGAACAGTGGGCTAGGAACCATAAAGTCACCTTTTACCTGTTCAATACTATAGCCACCACTGAGAGCTGCTGCATAGCCTCCTACAAATACACCACCAGGAAGCAGGTACAAGTAGTTGTATTCAGGAGGATCTGTGGGACGTTTGAACATATCCAGCATTCTCTGTGTGACTAAAAACCCACCTGGCCAAAGTAAAGGAACAATCTTAAGAAAAATAAAATCTGAAACTAAGCATATGCCAAAATGTAAGAAATACGTAGTAAAACCATATGAATACACATTTTAGCAATTGACACCAATAGAGCCTCTGAAAAGCTGGCAACTTAGAAAACCACCAGGAAACAAAGGTGTGATCAGGGTTCGATCCTGTCGTCTCTTAGCCTGTGGAAGAAATTCAGAAGAAAAGGAGGACTTGCTCTGGCTCTATACTCTACACTGACTATAGGATACAGCTGAGTTTATAGCTTTGTCCTTTTCTCTATCTAGTCTAGCAAAAGCAGTATTCATAAGTCACATTGCTCATTTTCCTATCTTTTTTATTATTGAAGCTGGGACTTCTGAAGCTCAAACAAGCAGAATTTTGTTCTATGCCACTTACACGTATTTCAAGTAGGAAAATGATTTGTAAGCATAAATCCACTACAATCTTGGGATATACAGGAAAATATAATATGTAATACAATCATCACCCAAATTTTACCATAAAAGAAAAATGCACATTTAAATATTTCCCTAAAAAAAGGTTACTCTACAGAGTATGTTAGCCAGATACAATAACTAATATGAAAATTGGAGGGGTGGTGTCTTTATATTGATGAAAGCTCTCAGATCCTATTCCCAGATTTTTATTTCTGGAATCTATACAATTAAAGAGCTAAAAAAAATTATAAAATTACTCTCAAGAGAAAACCTAACATTCATACCTGCAATATTGACTGAAGAGATAAAGGCTGAAAGCACTGCTAAACCTTGAGGAGTGTTTTCAGGGAGATAGTGTCCTCCCATCAATACCAGCCCACCAACTGCAGTTAGACCTATTTAAAAGAGAAGAAGTGTTACTGAACCTTAAAAGGCTCTATACATCTTCAACAGTCAAATGAACATCAGCCAACTCAAATTTTGACCCCTACTCTACACACTACTCTTTGAAGAAAGACTACCATGGTTTTTTTCAGCAGTATAAACATGTTCCAAAAGAAAAAAAAAATAGTGTATGAATGTAGTTTTAAAGAGCAGCACCTCAAGCAGAGTTAGCCTGTAAGTACTTTTTCAATAAAAGAAATTTTGCTTTTAACAACCAAGGTAAATCAGACTTGTGACCTGCCACATCTACTCACACACAGATATATAAAATCCCACCTATTTATAGAGTTATGAGTCTTATGGGTAATTCAGGAATTTTTTCTTTTTCCCCTCTCTCAAAACACATAGTTAGAGGTGAAGAATAAAAGAATGCAAAAAATATGAGAGACAAGTTATTTTCAGGGCAATGTTCTGGAGAGATGGGAGGAATGATGTGTTCTATGAAAGCAGACTGCAGCACTCAAGTAAAACAAAATTTTAACGCAAACAGGTCAAGAGTAAAAAATTACTTATGAAAATTAAATTATGCAGCACATTTGCCCTTCCTTTGAAAAATCATACTCTCAGAAAGACCATGTTTCAGGTGTCCTTGCTATTTATGAAAGTAAACTCAATTAAGTACTACAAGGCTCTTTGGCATTCTAAAAGGCGTATCAGCAGACTTTTGTCTAAAGTTCAAGTAAAAGAAGCTGTGCCTACATCAAATAGGAAATAAACAGCTGTGTCACAGCTACTCACCTGAGATAGCATTAGTCACCGACATGAGTGGAGAGTGCAGAGCAGGAGTCACACCCCACACTGTGTGGTAACCCACTATTCCAGCTAGGCCAAATGTTGTCACCATCTGAGTGAAAGCAGCATTAGGTGCTACAATGCCCAGTCCTAACATACTGGCTAAACCTAGGAGAAAAGCACAGAAAAACTCTGTAACTTTTCAGTGATTTCTTACATTTAAATTGTATACAACAGGAGTCCAATAGTGACATAAAAACAAAATAGAGTTCTGTGCATGGATTTGCTTCAAGATCAGGTGGATCACCTTCTTGAAATACAAAGTGCTTTCGGTGCTACTGTTTCTTTTATGATAGAAAATAAAGCCAGATTTCACATATATTTGTTATGCATACACACAACATAGCAAAGATACATTTCTACACAAACACTGAATCCTGTCCCCTCCTGTTGTATAGAAAAAATGTAGAAGAGTCACAATCATGCTGAGATATTACTTGGAACACATCAAAGCATATGTATGAAAAACAGAGATTAAAATTAAGAATACTCAATTCGTTAATTACCTCATATAGACATTCTGATGCACTGAGAGTACGACATTACACAGAGACAATATTTTTTTGTCAAGATGAAGGTCCTATTCCTAGTATTTCAGCAGACTGTGAGCATTTAAGTCTCACCCAATACAGTAAAATTTGAAGAAACAAATGGCATTGAACGGATTCTGCTGAAAAGTATGGGCACAGTCTCTGTCAGGAGTCCTTCAGAACTTGAAGTATTTTACGGATATCGAAATAGAGCCAAACATAAATGCACATCACATGAGTCAGCACTTCTTGAAATGTTAATATTTTTGGTTAAATTTCTAAAGTTTTGGTTTCCCTCTTAAAAGCAATTAGCACACTGCATTGATTTTGCACTAGGATACACCAGACAATCAAGTGCACTCCAAAATAGTTATTAAATTGAATGTGTTAGATTATGAGTCACTTTAGAAGTACTAGACAAAAGAGGAGTACTCTACACTGATTCCCCAACTCTGGAAGTTGCCTACCTGCTGTGTATACAGATGCACTAGTCATAGTCTTTCTAAAAGGTGTAACAGTAGCTGCTTTTTCCGCTTCCAGCTCTGCTACAGTCTTCTGCTTCACAGGTGCTCCTTGAGGAATATTATTTGGTAGAGGTGCTGGGAAAATGACCCTGCCATCCTGACAAGAAATATTTACAGTTATGCCTAACATGGCAGACAGTTTGTAGTTAGAGAAACCTTTTCTTCTTAATACTGCAAAGTTCAAGTTAAGTTCTAACATCCTACAGCCATACCACAGGAATATCTTCCTGCATCAGTACAAGTCTGCAAAATCTGCCACAGGTCTAAATGGAATCAGAGCCTACCCAGACCAAGCATAATGTCTCATATTTTTTGCTGTTCTCCAGGTATCCAGAGAGGGAACTGTGGAGCTGTCAGTCCCAAGCTGTACACAACAGTGGTCTGGGAGAGCTTAAGTCAATGTAAGTCTCCTCCAGAGTAGCTATCATAAAGTATTAGCAACATTATGCAACAAAACTCAACTGAAATTAATACCTCTTACCTAAACTGCAAATTATTATTTCCTAATAGTTATAGAAGGATAGCCCTTACTGGTTGATTCCCTGAGTTTGTATTTTATTATTTCCTAATAAAGCTTAAAGTATCCTGCATATTCTAGTTTCACCAATTTTTTCTGAAGCTACTCTTACTATAAAAGAAAAATGTATTTTAAAAAATTAAATAAAAAATACAGGAAGAATGTTTTTCTGGTCCTGTAGTAAAGTCTCAAATATGTTTTAAATAATAATGTTTTTATCACACGAATACGACAGGCAAACTTTATCTTTTTGCTATTTTTCAACAGTAGACGCATTAGGTATTTGTTTAACCTTGACAAGAAGACAAAGCAAAGAGGTTTCCCACAACAAAAAGGGACAGAGGAATGCTCAGCTGAATAAACACACAATTATCCACACTCACACTCTCATCAAGCCACCTCTGAAGTCTGTTGACAAGCAGTATCTTCAAATGCATTTCGAAGAGACAGCAGTGATAAAGGTTAAAGATTTACTTACAAATTAAGAAGAGAATATTCACCGACTTACCTTCACTACTACAGTTCCTCTAATAACATGATCCAGAGTCCCATAATCAAATTCATCTTTTGGATCAAAGTAGAAGTTCTCTTTGTCAGGACTAATAGCCTTTAGAAGTTTGATAATATTATTGGAATACAGGGTACTGGCCTGAGTAGCCATTCTGCTAGGCAGATCTGTGTACCCAATGTGTGTAACACCCTGGAAAAAAAAAATCCAAGTAAAATAATGACGATTCGTACAATCTCTGAAAGAGCATCATCTTTTCCAGTATATCCTTCTGGAAATGCATATCCTAACTTTTGCACTTATTTCTGTTCATCCCACTAAAACTGCTACCTGCAGTTCTGACATTATTAAGACAGGGGAGGATTACTCACAACAGTTACAGAATCCATCATGATCAAACCCAACACCTTAAATGCTATTAGCAACAAGCTCTTCCTACACAAAGAGGAAGGCATATTGGTGCAAGACCTTGTCTTCTCCAAATCCTCAGAACTTAACTTCTTTACATACACACTAACGTGTGTATGTAAAAATGGAACATAATAGATCCTCACTGTTTAAAGAACAAATGAGAGTACACCTGGCTATGAGACTTTTGGGAGGAAGCGGAAACTGAGGCTGGTTGAACACTCGTAAGTGTTCAAGCAGGCTTGTGTTAGAACACTGCTCCCACAACTTACAGTTAAGATCCATGCAAGCTTCCAGAACTCTGCCTTCTTAATGCAATGCTCTGGCACAATCCTAATACTTCTGCATTGTTGCAGAAGTATTTTCCATAGCACAGTGCCAGTACACTAAATCCAGGGGTAATACTTCTCTAAAAGTACCCCATATAAACTCTTCATGGAAGTACGTGCTTACTTGTCTTCTATGTTCTCTAGTTTCAGGTTTTAACCAATGACATCAAAAGCCCTAGAAAGCCACAAAGCCAAATGTAACACGAGTCTTTAATATATACACAAAGAGCCCTGCTTTTGCTAACGACGACCATGGCAGCAACATCCTACAGGCTTCACAAATAACAGTATTATGTCCTTGCAATACCAAGCAACAACCCTGATAATCTGCTACCGGATTTTTATGATTGCTAGTAGATTTCTCATAAGTACCAAAAATAAAACCCAAAAAGTAGAAAAACAAGTCCTCAACCAAACCAGTAAACACCAAAGCAAGACCAAAGTAGTTCAGTGCAGAGCCAAACTGCTTCCTTTAATGAACCAATTTATAGGACACCTAGTTTGGGTTACAAGTGCTTTGGATACTCTACAGAAGACACACATTCTTGAAGCTAAAGACATACAAAGCCAGTACCCTCCTGAAGCTGAAATTGTACTGAGCTAAGCCAGAGACTTCGTACTGAAGTAAACATTGACACAGTCTGATCCTGCTCAGCTTACCTATGGCAGGGACTGTCAACCCCCAGTCGTGGGAGGTGATAAGCAAGTCAAAGAACCTATTTCTACTACTATCTCTTTTAGGTCAAACCACACCTTCAGCTCAGCAGAGACAAACCACTGGACTCGGAAGTCTAAGTAGCAAGAATTCCATAACATCCATTAACAAGCAAATTAACAACAACACAAAGGTATTTGTTTCTTTAAAAGTATTCAAATTCATACACATGTTACAGTGACCAAATGCAAATGTAAAGGATTCCTTCAGCCCAAACCAGCAAAATCAGCTACTCATTTTCAGGATCCAGTTTACAAAACACAATGTGAGTTCAGGCCAACTGAGAATGAACTGCAGATTAAAATGCTTACCTTATGAACATACATTTCTCCAGGCTTTGTAGTCTCAATATTTCCCCCTGCTTCTGCAGCTAAATCCACAACAACGGAACCCTCCTTCATTGATTCAATCATGTCTTTCTTAAACAAGATAGGAGCTTTTTTACCTGACAAGATAAAACATAGCAAGTTAAAAACAAAATACAGCTTTGTATCTGTTGAGCTCAGATTACTTCTCACTTCTACCTATATTACTTTTGTAAGCAAAATTTTCAAGTAATCGGTAGCCAGGATAAAATATCACAGAACGTTTGTTAAGACAGAGAGAAGAGATGCTAGAACATCCTGCTCCAAAGCATATAAAAAAGATGCTAGCAAGTCCAATTTTGTCAGCAAACTGATAACATCCAATCTTACAATTCAAGTCATAACCAAAAAAAAGCCTCATCATAAGTTATTGAAATATAGATATTGCGCAACACAAAACACTGAAATATAAGCTCTACCTTACTACATTTCAATTGCAAAGACAGTACCATTTCAATCAGACTTGTTTTAGTGCACAAGCTGTAGAGCAGAAGTAGCAGTGATGCAGTAGGTATGCATCTACTATTACTATCTACTCCTTGTTTAACAAGAAAAACATGATGGTATTGAGCCAAAGACTGATACTTTATGAAAACAGAAGTTTTTAAAGGAGGCACACACTTTAAAACCGGGCATTTATCACAGAATGGTGGAAGTTAATGCTCACATAGACAAAATTCACTAACCCTGCAGGTGCAGCTCCAAAATATGCCAACTTACTTACTCACTTAGATAAATAAAAATTAGCATTTTACACACAAAACATACCTGGAATCAGTGCTGTAGTGATGATAATATCAACATCTTGGCACTGTTTGGCAAAGAGTTTCATTTCAGCTTCAATAAATTCTTTGGACATCTCTTTAGCATAACCACCTTGTCCCTCTCCAGATTCCTTTAAGTCTACTTCCAAAGGCTCAGCACCAAGAGACTTGAACTGTTCCAAAGCTGCAGCTCTAGAAAAAGAAAAGTGTAAAAGAGGAAGCCACCACTTTAAAAATACACCATGACTTTACCAGTGTTTTCAGTAGCAGTCTTCAGACAAGAGATACAAAACTTATTTCAGGATTGAGGAGAATATAACTAAAGTCCTCAACTTTCTGTATTTAGTGAAAAGAATAACTGCATCACAAAATTTAGGTTCCAGACAGACTTAGATAAGGAATGAAGGCAGCCTACAGTTTCCTGTATAGTCAGCAGAGTTGCTCCAAGAAAAGCCTCAAAAGGGAAGATTTAACTGATGCCTAGCTCTGCACACACATTTCTTATGCCATGACTAGGTAAATCCACAGCCCAAACTTAAGTGTCTAAGATGGGTGACAAATACACAACCTGTGGTGCTGTCTTTAAACTGTGAAATGGGAAGTAAGTCTAGTAAGTCTTATTTTCACAGGGAAAATTGCTGGGGTGGGGATGTTTGGAGTTGGGTTTTTTAATAGTTATTCTGTAATTTATTTTGAATCACATGACATCACAGTAAATATTGAGAATAAATATCAGTGTTATGTGAATATTCACAACGCGCAGAGAACTCGGCAGAAAGGTTCTTGCATCTCAAGACAAAAGTATACAGGGTGCTCAAGTAGGGAATTTAAAAGATCTGAAAAGATTCAGACTGATTTTGACCACGCTTTTATGAAAAATAACCTCTTTCCAGTTTCTTTTAAGACGTATCCAGATTTTCTAAGAAACCAGAGTGTTTTTCTCATACTGCACATTATAAATCTTGAGACATATTAATTTTCATTCTTTCATATTAGATATAGCTAAGTAGCACTAGATGCCACTTCTACATAAGGCATATAAGTACATAATTTTAATGCGAATACTGTATTAAGCATGTAAAAATTTGATACAAGAAGGCCGTTTAATAGAAAAGAACTAATCAAGTTTGCAGTCTCTGCAGTTATAAGAAGAAAAGTATTTTTGCTCTCTAATTTTCCCAGTCTATTGCTCTAAGAAATGGCAGTACAATTTCACTGCAATACAAACAACTTTAAAGTAATTTCGGATTGTTATTACTGTTTTCTTACGCCTACCTAGTATCAAATCCACGAACCACCGCACCCATCGATTTCGCTGCTCCTGCAGAAGCCAGGCCAGCAACTCCTCCTCCAATGATCAAAACCTAGAATGACAAATCTCATTAAGCAGCCATTTAAACAAGATACCTCAGGACACAGAAAACAAAATTACTTTGGCAAAACTGCCCCATAAACTAACAGTTTAAAAGCTGTAACTCCTAATTTCACATATCTAAGAGCCAACTCATCTGTGGCTAATAGTCTGTGTAAGTAAGTAGCAGTTTTCTCCTTGATTTATCTTCCTTTTTTGTTTCCCTCTCTAATTCTACTTGCATTTCTCTTCAACCCAGTCCACCTGTAATTCCAATTAAGTAAACCTTTCCACTGCACCCTTCAATGCCCCAGAAATCCCAATATCTCTGACTTCTCTTAACTGTTTTCTTTCCCCATTTTGAAAAAAAAAATAAGTCCACCTACATATGGCTGGTCTGATGTTTAAAACTAAACTTAAGTAAAACTCAAACTGTTCTATTATTCCCAAAACAAGGTAACTACAGATGTGAATAAAAAATGGTGTGAGAATAACTACAGAAGTTTCTAAAGTCTCTAGAACTAACCCCAAGGCAGAAAAACAAATAACACAGTTTCAGCAATGGTTACCTAAGCTCAGGAACTCATATTCCTTTGCCATGTGTTTAATTGTACATACCTTTGCTGGAGGAACTTTACCAGCAGCTGTGATTTGACCTGTGAAAAATCGACCAAAGTGATTTGCTGCCAGTACCACAGCCTTGTAACTGTCAATTAAGGATGAACATATATTAGTATTCTCCCAAGGTTCAGTAAAATTCCATTCATTACATCAATCAAAAGGATGAACATTTGACCATAGCATGTGTAGAATATCTTAATATTTTACTACTGAGCACAAGTTTAATAGTCTTTCTTCATATTTCTTGCCTTTTTTTTTTTTTTCAATCACTGAATGCATTTTCAGACATAATTTTTGGACTGCAGTATACTGGATGTCCGCAACTATTCACTCTTTCAAATAAAATTTTACCCTAAAAACGCATGCCTAACTTGCCAAAAGTTAACTCTCTTTGGCAACTTTGAAACTACCTTCAAAGGCTGTAACCTGAGGCCTGTTAGAGAAGGAAACAACGAATAAGTAATTGCAAAACCCTGAGTAATTCTGCAGTAAACTCACTTAGAGCAAGCACACATTCAAAAAAGATATTCTAACCCTAATTTTGCAAAGCCATATGACTTAGGACAAATAGCGTAACCATGTTACTTCATTTGCCCCATCCAAGAATGGGTGGTTGGACACCAAGTTAACACCAGAGCAGCTATCTGAAATATGTAATTTTGTCTTTTCTTAACAACAGTGCACGTTTTCTTGCACTTTTACTAACAGTGTTGTGGTTCAACAGTCCCATTCCACTTTTTTTCCTGTCTCTAGAACAGGCATATGGAGGTCTGTATGCCAAAAAATTAGTTCACCTTTGGAATACAGCTTGCAGATTTTATACCTTTAAACACATTATTAATGTCTATATTTTAATAAAATTACACCAAATGAAAACTGAAAGAAGTCATTAAACATGTATGTGGATGTATACTGCTGGTGTGCACATAATCTGGAAGCCTTCTCAAAGGCTTATTATGCCTCACAGACATCATCAAAGCTAAAAAAAAAGAAAGCCAGCTTGACAACAACATTTTAAATCACTGCAATACCTAAATGTTAGTTGCAAAGCATGAGGATATGGGACAGTATTTGATCTTTTGTTTGTATCTGCCATGGCAACTGCACTCATACTGAGTGTTGTTTGGGTTAGTTAGCTCCTCTCAACATCAGATCCTTCCAACAGACAACCTGTGTTCAAGGTGACTTAATGATATCTTAACTGCTCTGACCCAGTTCAGACCAAAGTCAGGGAATTAGAATTGCCTCCAGTTTGTTTAATTTTTTTAAAACCTTTGTTCTCATCTGCTGTAAAGCTGGCCATAAGAAACTTCTGTAGTTTGGCACCTCCAACAGCACCATCCTCCTTGAAACTACTGCATGAAAACAGAGATGTAGAATTGTTTTAGATATACCTAATATCAAAGCATATGATTTTTAATCCACCTATACTTAGTGAAGCTGAAAAAAAATAAATCATACCCAGCAATGTTGGCCATGGAGCTAAGTGCATCATATCCCTGAGCAATGGTGACCCGTGGAACCTGATCCATAGCCAAGACAGTAGCTTTTTTTTCTGCTAGTTTTTTCAGGAGGTCTGGATTTTGTGCCGGGTAGACAAAACTAATCAGGGTCGCCGCCATCTTAAAAAGATCTGCCTCATGTACACCTAAAGCCGAGTTGTATATAGGAGCCCTCACCTGAAGAAGGACAGAAGTTTCTAAGTCAATCACAGGAAAGAAATCAGAACACACTCCACTTCCTTTCTCCCAGCTTGCAGTCTGGCCATTCCCATTCACAAAGTACAGAAGGAAGCACGTATATCAAAGGCTGTTTATACAACTGAACTGAGTAACTGCCCTTCTTAATTGCAGTGCACATACTGGAATTAGTTCTGGGTGGATTGGTGACAGGGCAGTAGTTGTCAGCACACACCTTCAGAAAGATCTGATGGCTTTTAACCAGCAGCCACCTCCTTTTCTAACAGACAGCTACCCTCAAAACTACCATTTTTAAGCAAAATGGTTACTCAACACGTATGCCAATTAAGTTCTACAGGCTAAGAATCACTAATTAGGTGGCAAGGCATGACCACATACAGGGAATTTCAAGCCAGATATCCAGATAGTAATCTCCACCTATGTTCACTTAAGTTTCTCACTTTTCTTCAAAGAGAAACCTCCTTAAAAGGGTTGTTCACAAAGCAGCTCATAGAAATTCTGCCTTCAATCCTGATGTGTTAGAGCAACTACAGGAAGCCTCAACATTAAATTTAAGGTGTTTTTGGTTTTTTCCTTCAGGACTCTGCACAACCTAAAACCTCTCAAGTAACTTCACTTTTAGTAGTTTTCCCAAATTAGCTGTAACTCATCTAGTGACAAATACTTTTGATACACACTGAGCTGTGGAACTGAAAAAGTTAGAAACTTGTATCTTCAAAATTCCAAACAACTATCTAAAGAGTAACTTATGTGTTACTAAATTTGGAGAAAAGGTTTCTTAGAGCAGGGATTTCACCTGATTAGAGTCCACTCTAGAATACCTCGCTCTAGAAAACACAAGTAAAAAGTAGCTAGAAATCTGCTAAGAAATTATCCCCAATTTCTTCAACACCATCATTTAATAGTTTTTTTAATGTAGATGCACACCTGAGGTATTTAAAAAAAAATACCAAAATTGAGTCAGGACTCAGAATAGAAAATACTAAAGGACCTTACTTACTGAACTTTTAGCAGACTATTACAAAAAAATGACCTATAAGTTTCTGTTAAAAGAATGTAATAGGAAATGCATTAATAAAGCAATTACTTTTACAATCAAATCCGAAGCCAGGACTTCCTTGGTTCCCAGGATCTTTGCTCCAACTTCTCTGTAATGGTCATCAGAAAATTTGGAGGCTTCTCCAGCACCAGATTCCACCACAACACTGAAGCCTTGTTTAACCAAGGCTTGAACTCCAGCTGGTGAAAGAGCCACTCTCTTCTCATTCTCAAATATCTCCTTGGGGACACCAACAGTCAACTGTTTATAAGGAATTCCTGTAAGAGTGGCAGATAAGACAGCATTAATTGTACTAGAATAACTAATCGATATTAAGGGCACTCTTCAATGTTGTACAGACACATGCAGACATGTCACAGCTAGCAATTCTCCCTCCTAAGGGAAGAGGAAGCAGAATGCTATTTTCTAGGAACGTAGTTCACATTTCCTTAAATTGCACCATCTTCCTAGAGATCCTTGTCCTCTCAGCAATCAGCAGGTCAGCACAATCAGCCACACAAGCAGCAACAAGTGTTTGATGCAGTTCATACCCATCAGACTTTACACAGTTCTGATTGTATAACTGGCATTCAGATTTACAAAATACCTGGTGTTCTGCTGATAAAACATTCTACCTTAGGCAAGGATTTAAATCCGTCTCTAGCCACTTCCACTTTATTGTGAAGAAATAAACAAATGAGTTTGAGCAGTGAAACTACATCTTAACTGAACATGTTCCTGTGTCTATCAAATTACAGTTGTCCCAAATCACTATTAACAAATGTAACATACATACCATAAAGTACATTCAAAGGCACAATTACATCAGTGAGTTACTCTAAAAGTTGCCACAGAAATGAAAAATGTGAATTCAGAAGTAGTTGAAGAATAATGGAATATCCATCTACTAGCTTCTTCAACAGTACTTCTCTCCAATATTATCTCCTTGTCTTGTTCAAAGCTCCACTAAGTAACACTGGGAAAACTGCTGAAGCCAAAATTTATCAGTTTTAGCTGACATTTTCAAATTACAAACACCTAACTTTGTTTATGTACAATTTCTGGGCTTCCAGTCTAATATCTGGGAATTAAATTTCTCTGATCCAAACAAGTGTTTAAATATATTATTTATCAATACACAGGCTCAAGCAGAATAACCATATATCAAACTACCACACTGCTTCAATTATACCAACAGCATGCAGCCCATCACAGGATCAATCCTATATCAGCTTTCACTGACATCTATCCAGAATTTAAACCTGGATTGTGACATGACTACGCAAGACATTTATACCACATATATATTAATGAAATATAACTTGAGCTGTCTAAGCAGTCACTCATATTAATGATGAAGCAACAACAACAACAAAACCCACCAAACAAAAAACCTCAAACCAAAAGGAGAGAAGGTGGATAAAAGGCTTGTTTTAAGTTACAAATGTGCTTTTAAATTGTCCATGTATGTATTGTGCTATGAAAATTTGTACCAGACAAGGAGTATTTTAGGAAGGCCTCCTTTCCACTTTCAGACAGAAACAAGCAAAAAATAAGAACTTTGAGGAACTAGGTTTACATTTAAAAATATTAAAATAATTAAAATAATTTTTCCATTACATAAAACTTGGGACTATAAAGTACTATAAAGTTGAAAATCTGAAAATATTTTAAGTAAAACTTTCAAGATAAGCTTATAATGTTCTGAAAATACAGTACAGAATTGCTAAGAACTGGTACTTGAGTACCTACCTATACTTCTCAGTCTACTAACTCATTAAAAAAAAAAATTGAACACATCCAACAAGAAGACAGAATGAAAAATCACCAGACAAAGAAGTGCATTATTTCTAATTGCTGTGCCAGGGGAGGTTTTGTTGAGCTAGAGGAGGTGCAGGTTGGAGATCAGGAAGAATTTCTTCACTGAAAGGTTGGTTAAGTGCCGGAATGGGCTCCCCAGATATGTGGTCGAGTCACCATCCCTGGAAGTGTTCAAGAAATGACTGGACATGGAACTCAGTGTTATGGTTTAGTTAACAAGGTGGTGTTTGTCCAAAGGTTGGGCTCGACCTTGGAGGTCTTTACCAACCTTAATGATTCTATGATTCTAGTTACCTTTTTTTTTTTTTTTAAATTTTACCTTTGTCCTTGAAATTTAACTAAAAAATTAGTAACAAATAGTTTGAAGAAAGAAGTGTTTTGATATTTTATATGTTGGAGAACATTTAAAATGTTTTAACTACAAGACAAAAACTAAATTCAGAAAAACATATGTTAACATAAAGTCACAACAGGAGCGAGAATGCACATCTAAAACAACAGACCCACAAAGCTAACAGTGCTTTGCAATTATTTGCTTCATCAGCAGACACTACATCTAAACATAATCGTGCAACTCAGGCCATACCCACCACAGCAGCACTAACCACTTGTCAGCTGTGGTAACTGCTGCTGTCACTCAAATTACCCTTTGTCATTTGAAGGCACCTTTCTCCTCATCTCTTCTAATTACTACACAATAAAGTCCTGCTTCTGATTTTCACTAAATCATCTCGGTGGAAATGAACTCTCTTGTCTTTCAGAAGCAGGAATGAAACCTAGAAGATTGAAATTTATTAGGATAACAAAGACCAATCGTAATTTCAGAAAGAAAGTAGCTGTAAGGTAGGATAAAAGGCAAAAAAGCTTTTCAAGAAGCAGTGAGAAAAATTAAGAACTAGAGTTCTATCTTCCCTTTCTCCTTTTGGAAGTTTTTGTAGCACCAAAATGCTGAGAGGGGGAACAGAAGTCTGAGGGGAGAAAGGGAAGGGGAAGAGGGGAGGAGGGGGGGAAGACAGGGGGAAGAGTCAGGGCTGGGGGGAAGGTGGAGGATGGGAGAGAAGGAATAAATTATAGCATACGGGGAATAGAAAGATGACTGCAAATTTAAACACAGACACGACTAAAGCTTTTATTTTCTCAAGCAAAAAAATTAATCTTTTTTAATGAAATGACAATAGATACTTCTGATTTCTTCTTCTTCACTTGTTTTTTTGAGGAGAAAAGTAAATGGCTAGGAGGCATAGGACAGGAATATGCACTTGCTAGACACCAAATGCGTTTCCTCATTTCTCACTTCTTTCTTTCGCATTGTTACATCTTGTATGCAACGAAAATAGGTACAACTTTTTCAGATAGAAAGGATTAGCACCTTATTCAGTAAGCAAAATGATCAGAAACCAATACTGAGAACTATTCCCTCCTCCAATGCTTTGGTAAGACCAAACATACAAGTCTCTCCCCTTCTTTTCTCCTCTGTGCCACTACCAAACTTAAAGCAACCAGTAAATACAGAAGAAAATGAACACATAAGCAAACAGATGTCAGTTTGCCAGCCTTTAGCTAGAGCAGGTATAGGACATTTTTCAAGTTAGATTACCCTGACCTTTCGCATCATTCACCACCAAAAAGGAGTAGATGTTTACAAGTGAAAAAGATCTATGTTAAAACTTCAGACAAGGTTTTGGGAGAAAAGGGTTAAAAAGCTGAAGCCTGGCAAGGAGGACTGTAAATCACTCGAGTGACCTTGCAGCTGGAAATAACTCTTGGTAAGGCCTGTGTGAACAGCAGGCTGGTGATGATTTACTGGTGCCTGTGCCTCCGCTTGTGTTTCTGCGCCACAAGTTTGTGGCTGTCCCGGCTGCCTGTCTGTGCCGACACATACAACAGGGTATGATGGACAACATGTTTGGAAGCAGCTATACAATGAACAGAGATTTGGTTTGTTGAGCTCAGCAATTTCATTAAAGTCACTAGTTTGAAAGGTTGAAATCTAGGATCATAAACTCAGGATCTTGATTTAAGTTTTTATTTTGAAGAAGTGCATCTGCTATCCTTGCCATGGGTTCAAAATTGCATGAGACTGTGAAGCTTTCAAGTTGCCTTTCTAATCCTTCATGTCAGACAAACTCTCTATGAACTGCTTTGAGTATGTTTTAGTGACTTACTGCTTTATGACATCAAGAACATTTTCCAAATACTGACTGATATACACATACTTGGAGCACCTCTTTGAGTCACATTAAGATTTTTAATAAATTGTTCATGGGAGTAGCAGATACACAGTACTTTTTTGATACAAAAAAATCAACACCAATACAATTATGCCACTATCAGAAGTAGAAACATTCACAGGTCTTAGAAAGGAATATACACTCCAACAAAACGCTTAGTATGGTTTATACATAGACTAGAATTTAGAAAAACTAGTAAGAAGTCACTATTTCTCATCCCCTTACCATAATCTTGACTGTGTACTGAGGACAAGTATGTCCTTACTTCAAGTAAACAAAACTATGAAAGTGATCTTCTCCATGTAACTGCCACCTACAAGAATCTTAAAGAAGATTCTAAGTAAAAACTATAGCGAAAAAATATAGTTTTTTAACCTCCTTAATGTGATTTTGGGAAGTAGCCTGCAGCAAAATAGTATCAACAAATACTAGAGACTAACTTAGAGGAAAGACAAAGGAGAAGTTTTGACTATATGCCACATGTTCTGGGATGGAAGAACCTGCCTATTTTTTACGTTACTCTAATAACCTTTAAACAAACCATCTCACCTGTTCTGAAGATGAGGACATATTCCGAAGAACACCAATATGATGTTGGCAAAAGGAGAAAAAAAATGATACAAAAGATTAAAAAAACACCTGGTCCCTCCTGTTACAGAAGCAAGGAATTACAAACTGCCTGTTTCTGAAACATCTGGTACTAGTGACTATTTGAGACAGGCTACAGGAATACTTGTTTAATCCTATATGAAAATTCCTGTTTCTAATAAACAAGTAGCAGCAAAATAAACAGCAGTAAGAAAGTTATCCATCCTCCAAGTTTACTTTTCAGATGACTCCAAATCTCTTCACCCCTCAAGCAGCTGTCACTCTTGTACATAACATAGCCTGGATGGAATGAATCCTAATCTGAGAGAAGGAAAGCAATAACTACAGGCTTAAGAAGAATTACTGTGACACTGGTCTTTTCAGAAAACTTAGTGTTACAGTGATTTTACCAAGTGTTACTACAATCACAGGTAATTTCTGAAAGAATAAAACATAGTTATTTTGTATGCTGTTACATTTTGATTCAAGAGCACTTAAAAAGTAAAAATAAGCAGTAGTACTGCTACTAACATGTCATTCAATTGCTGTTTCATCCTTGATTTGTCCTCTACTGAATAACAAATCATGTGTTGCCAAAATGAACTATAAGAACAGCTTAATTATCAACCAAAAGACTACCGAACCTGTAATTCTCCATATTAAACAACTGCATTTCATGAATACTACTAATCCTTGAATAAGGGCTTCCACACAACAGATATGAAGGGGCAACACCGAATGTTAAACACATGACACTAATCAGAATTCTCCATCCTTCTAGAAAAATTTTTCAAAAGTGATTCTTAAAAACAAGAAAATGCACACACAGAGTAGCACATCAATTTCAGAAAAACTGAAGAGATTCTTCAGTTTCATGATCAAATTTGTGGTCAAACTAAAAAGACTGATTCCAAACTCAAACAACAACAAGGGCACTTACCTGAGACATTCGAGAAAGAACTTTGAACCCAGTTTCCTAAGTGTCAGTTTAGACTCCCAACCAAGGGACAGTTTGCCACGTCAAAACTGACAAATGTTTCTCTCATTCATATATTTAATACAGAAAAAAAAAAAAAATTTGGAGCATCATAAATCTATCAGAGCAAATAAATTCAGGTTTCATTGTGCCACTATGGTAAAAGGCCACACATCACAGATTATCAGGAGCCCTCACTCCTGACATTTCTTCAGAAGTTCCAAAGTCTTCAGTCACCAAGTTGAAACGACCACAAAATGTACCACTTAATGTCAGTATTCCCAGAAGTTCTATGCAACACAGGCTTCTCAGTTATACATGCTAATTTTGTGTCCAGTGTTTTCACAGCCAGACACTTCTGCTCCCAAACAGCACTACTTTCCTAGTACTCTAAAGTGTCTAATGCAGTTACCTACTGTCTACATTTGGAAGAACCAAGCATCAAGTATGCAATTAGTTCAACTCTCCACATTAATCAGTTGCAGCCTCAGCCCCTAGATCTGCACTGAAGCAAGGTCTCTAAATTCCAAGGGAAGCATGACCCATGCAGGATGAATGGGCAAAAACAGCATTAAACCTGCATTATGTATTCTCCAGTCCTCCAACTGTAAGGGTATGCACAGTATAGAACAGAGGAAAAAAAGTCAGTTCTGATCTTCATACACCAGGCTCATATTAGAAACTGGAAACAAGGATGGCCCCTTTCACACTTCCTTTTTCACTGAAAATACCTGACCTGGTCCATCATCTGCTAAAATGGAAGTAGTGCAAATATACTAGCAAACCCTACACATGAAGATGCAGATCAGAAGTTTTTCAGAGTGGTACAACGTAAGAGTTTCCTGAACAAAGCTAACAGATTTTTTTGGATGGGATAATTTTATCTACATATAGTCCTGCTTGCAAGATGCTCTCTTTGTGAGGTCTGTATTTTTTCTCACGTGCACACAAAAAGCTGGTCTACCAAAACTCCTGGGGAACTCGAGGCTTTTAACTAAGAAAAGCATTTGTTTAAATACTTCTCTCAAGCAAGGGAAGTGTTAACAGGAGCTTGGACCCCCTAGCAATAAAAACTATTTGGATTCCAAGTACTTTCAATAAACACAAACACCTTCTGTGCAAGCCCTACAAAACCAGTCTAAAAATGTGCTGCAACTGATTCAAGTATGCTGCTGCCATGATTTCTATTTTAAGTGTTTTCTGTACTAATGCAGATCTGAAAGAGAAAAAAAAAGAAGAAACAATTTATATTCATGTTTTAAAATAATAGATTATTTACAATAGTTTAATCAGTTTACCTGGCTTTGGAGCTGCCTGAGACCTGAACATCTGGTGGGTTCTAAACATGCGCAGACACGACATCTTCGCAGAGCGCGCATTTGGTGGCAACCCATTGCCAAAAACAGGAGCTGAGCACTCACGGACAGCAACACGCAGGAGGCTCGCCATTGCTCCCAGACCTCACAGCAAATTCCTTGCCACGTATGGAATCCCTGTCGTGCACGCAAAAACAAGGCAAAAGCTATTAATGGCCCTGGACAGAAGGTATGTAAACGCAGCAGGTTTAAGGCCAGCTCACTGCCAGTAGCCACGACACAATCATTTCTTCCCACCTTTATCTTTCTGGCTAGAAAACAAAATCAAATTTTTGTAAGACACCTATCAGATCAAGGTAAGTGGCCTGGAAATGGCATTTCTGTGACTCCAGGCTGTTTTCTCTTTGCACCGTTACCCCAAAAGAGGAACTGTGACACGTGAAAACCCGCCGCGCCCCAAGGAACCAAACAAACGCCTCCAATCTCTGCCAGAGCTCCCGCAGAGAGTTACCGCGGGTGGGACAGAGCAGGGCACGCACACCGGGCGGGATACGCCGGGCAGGGGAGCCGGGAACGGGCTTCTCGCCCGGAGCCTCGACAAGCCCCCACGGACCGGCCCCTTCCCGCTATTTATAGTCCGCGGCCACCGAGTGACCTTGGGCAGGCGGCTCGTCCCCGGCCGTGCACCGTGCCCTGCCCACGGGGCCGCCCGCAGCCGCCACATCCCGCTTCCCGCCCGGCAGCGCTCCCGGGGGCCCCTTCCCGCGCCACTTGCCTTCTCCGCGCGTCCTCCCTCCCCCCCTCCCTTCCCTCGAGAACGGGATACCGCAGCCTTTCTCTCACCAGCGGCCACTCTCCGTCCGCGCCCAGAAAACGCGGCGGTGCCGCCCCGGCCCCACACGACGCCGCGCACCGGCCCTGCCCGCGGCCCCGCGGGCGCCCCTCACGACACCACTCACCAGCCCCGCGGAGCCGCCGCCGAGGGTCTGACCGACCTTGGGGCGGGGCGGGGGCGGGTCTGCGCCCGCCAACCCGGAAGGACTGAGGGGAGTGCGGGGGGTCGGGACGGCCGCGTCACGCGGCGTGTGAGGGGCGGTGGCCCGGGGCTCCCGCGGTGCTGGGCGAGCCCGCGGCGACGGCAGCGGGAGGGCGGGATAGGGGGATAACCGGCGGTGGCTGACTGGTGCCAGGAGGGGAAGGTCGAGGCTGGCGAAGAGACGCGTGCTGGACGTGGGACTAACGCCACAGGACGTAGGTGGTGCCCCCCTCCATTATTGTTACTTCTTAAAAACGCGTGATAAAGCAGCGAAGTGTTGTACTTGAGGTGGTAGATGCGGTAAGGGAGGGTAAGAGCAAATGAGGAGCTTTGGACATCAGGAGGAATTTCTTCACAGAAGGAGTGGTTAGACACTGGAAAGAGCTGTCCAGGGAGGTGGTGGAGTCACCGTCCCTGGAGGTGTTTAAGGAAAGACTGGACGTGGCACTCATGCCATGGTCTCGTTGACATGGTGATGTTCTGTTCGATTATAGGTTGGACTCGATGATCCCAGAGGTCTTTTCCAACCTGTAAATTTATTCTGTGATTCTGTAGCTGTGCAAATAATGCATGGCCAGATGAAGAAAGCACGTGGTTGGAGAGACATATTCCAGAGGACAACTACCCAGGCTGCCCATTGCCTGCATACCTGCATATGTTGTCTAACTTCATACGATCCTGCATATGTTATCTTACTTCACACAATCTGTGGTTTCCAGGCATCAGTTAAGCGTGTTTGTTTGTTTTTTGTTTTTTTTATTTAAGTCTGTGTCGCTGCTCACGCAAAATACACATTGCTGGAGATGTCACACAGCTTCCAGGCTCCTAACTGGTGAGTTGGGACTCGAAGTGAAGATAAGCACTGAAAACATGAGTCTCTGAGGGATATTACTAGGATACTCTACTACTACATGTTCACTACAGTGCTTTTAAATAAGTTTGTATGAAAGATGCCATTTAGAGCTACGGGTTGTACCCATGCTTTATGTTTTGGGCTCAATAACCATTGGGCCCATAGTCCAATAAAAGCCTCATCGGTATAATAGGGATCAGCATAATTCAGTTATTAATTCCATTTTAAAAGTTAGAATTAGCCCTCTCCTTTTTTTTTTCTGATTATTATATGTTATCAGCATAAAAAAAAAAGACCAAACCCAAGCATGTAAAAATGCCTGGGTTCTGAATAGTGACAAAGTTGCAGTGTGTGGTTTCTCAACACTCGGCATCAAAGGTGTGTGCAGTATTGGTTCTGAACTGTTTCAGACTAATAGGTAAGACACTTAGGACAAAGTGGGTAACTCCTAGTGGATACTTAGAAGTGCTCCTAACTGCCTTTGGTGAAAGGTTTAATCCAGTCATTGAGTGCTTAGGATATGTTTTGCTGGCTTAGCGATCTCAGTGTTCTGCTGTTTGGTCTCAGAGGCTTGTAGTAATTGACAGGACTTCAGCTACTCAGGCCATACTCTGCTTAGAATGTTTTGGCAGTCTAATGGGGTATACTATTGTAGGCAGTGTTCAGATATTGTAATTTTGAAATTAACTGCCTGATTATTTTTCTTAATTCTGTTTTAGATGTCTAATTAGGGAGGAGAAATTGGATTCCCCATCAAACACAACTGCTCTCATGCAAACTTCAGTAGTGCATCTGTAAGAAAAATATGGACTTGGGATCACATTCCACTCTAAGTGGTAAGTAGTTGCCAAACAGTCATTAAATTATGATAATATAGAATATCTGCTAACTGAAAAGAATTCACATTTATGACCAAAGGTGAAAAGTTTTCTGGTTCAATAATGATAACCTGAGGCATTTAATTCCTCATAGGTGTATACCTTAAAGAGTAAGATTTGCTTTCTTGAAAAATTGGCATGTTGAAAAGTGGTTGCAGTATATAATGATGCAGAATTTCAACTTTCTTTTTCACATTAATACAAGCTTTTTTTACCTCCTGGTAAGGTAAAGTCTACAGATGGGGACAGAGGTCACAATATAGGCTTTAAAACCAGAGCTGAAATAACACAAGAACACTGAATATTTGTAATATAGATATTTTAGTAACTAATTTGTGATATTTAAAAGATTGGTAATACTCCTTAAGTTAGTTGTGACAATTGTTTACACAAGACTGACAGAACCTCCTGCATTGTCTCTCATTCCATTTTGCAGAGTCTAGATATGTTATTTTACCATTCTTTACTTTCAGAAGGGGTTGCCTAGGAACAGTGTTCCGATAAGCCTCATTAATTTTAACTTGTGTCACCTTTAATGTCTGGCCACCTTTTTATCTCACCAAAAATCAGTCCAATTCATGCCTTGGAGAAGTAAAAAATATGTTACACCTTACCTCTCCCCCTGTTGATAATTGAACATGGTAACATGTAATAGTAAACACAGTAGGAACGTGACTCTTAAAGGCACCATTTTACAATCCAATTGGATTTTTTTTAAAATACAAGACAATGCTGTTCTGATTTTTTTAAAAACCTTTCATACACACTTGCCTATTTTTTCATTCTCTCATGAGTGGTGAACAGAATTTGACCCAACACCACACAACCTTTTGACTTTTTGGCAGGAACAGGTGGCAAGGTCAGCAAAGATCAGACTGTTCAGGGAGATAAAACACAAACACTGCCAGCAGGATCAGCTGAGGTGTATTTGGGGCACCCCAGATCATAGTTGCCCTCCTCATCTTGAAAGCAGATTGTGAGCTGGAGTTTGCAGAACAAGTAGAGCAAGACTCTGGACTGAAATTGAACAAAAATAGAAGAATTAAATTGTAAGTGCACATGTGAGTTGGATCATTCACAGTTAATATGATAATATTAGAAAGCTGCGTTACATGGACCATCTTTTTCAGTCTGTTCCTGTTGGCATGGAAGGTGGTTTTAGAAATTAAATCAGAAGAGCATTTGTTACCACATCATACATAAATTATACATGAAAATACATTGTTCTGGGCAAACACATTTATATTAAGTAGCCCTAACTATACAATAATGTGGTCATGTTGGAGGCTTAACTTCGTCGCGTTAAATTTAGAATTTCACCCGCAGCTTTCCCACCCCTTTCTGCTGGAAACAGCTGTGCGTGCGCAGCGTGGCGCGATGCACCTGTGGCTACAGCCCCGCTGCTGTAGCCGAAGCCTTGGCCCTCTTACGGCCACCTCGCCCGCTTTCCCCGTGGGGAGATCAATCCCAGAGAATATCGCGGCTTTGGAAACACCGTTTCCAGGCTGCCGCGGGTTCGGGAGGCAGGCGCGGCAGCGGCGCGAAACCGAAAGTGCAGCGGCCGGGCGGGCCCGTGGCGGGCCCGAGCTCCGCCCGCCCCCCGCGGGCCCCCGCCCCGCTCCCTCCCTCCCATGAGCGCCCGAGCCGCCGGCCTCAGCATGTCGGAGAGTTTCGAGCGGGTGCCCCGTGCCAGCCGTGGCCCGGGCCGGGGAGGGGGCGCGCCGGAGAGCGGCAGCGGCGGGGCGGGCCCCGGGGGCAGCGCTGCCCGCGGCTCGGGCTCGGCCGAGGAGCAGCAGCACCAAGCGGGCGGCCTCTTCCCGCAGCAGGAACCATTGCGGCCTCCGAAGACGGCGCCGCTGGGCACCGGGATGGCAGGTACGGGCCAAGACCCCCCCCCTTCCTTTTTCCTGGGGCACCTGCCCGGCTCCTGGCGGCGCCGCACGGGGGTTGAGCGGCGCGGGGGCACCGGCACCTGTCCGCGGGAGGGTGGTCCTGTTCCTCAGTGCCCGAGCCGTGCACCGCGCTGAGGCCGGGTCGGCGTGGGAAGCCCTGGGGAGCCGGGGGACACCTGGCTGACTAGGGAGGGGTGAGAGGAATGAAACGGAAGAGAAACAAGTGGTGCACAGCAGAGTCGCCCACTACCTGCTGACCGATGCCCAGCCCATCCCCCAGCAGTGGCAACTCCTGGCCGACCCCCCCACAGTTTATACACTGAATATCGAATTCTATGGAATGGACTTGTCCCTTTGGCCAGTCCAGGTCAGTTTTCTGGTCTGTGCTGCCTCCTGGCTTTTTGTGCACCTTCTTGCTGTCAGAGCATGGGAAAGTGAAAGTCCATGATTTAAATTAAGCACTGTTTAGCGATACCCAAAACATCAGCATGTTGACCGATTAGTCTCATACTGAATCCAAAACATAGCACTGTACCAGCTGCCAGGAAGAAAATTAACTCTGTCCCAGCTGAAACCAGGACACTGGGTTATGGACCTGGCCCAGGTAAAGGTGTGATGTAGTGCAGCTGCTTGCAACACTCTCTGTCCTTCCCCTCCTCTGTTCTCCCACATCTGAGTGTGCTTTTTATTCATCTGTTAATCTGACCACAGATGGTCTCAGCCTTCCCCCTATTGAAGAATTCCAGCCTAAAGGTTTGCGCAAAAATAAACCCAACCCAACAGTAACACAAAGCACTGTCTGTTGGTCAGCTTTTTCGGGAAGGTATCAGGTTCTGTTTTCAATAAACTTATGAGCTAATCTCTAATGATATGTTTGGAAAATATAATTTTAAAAACACCTTAAGCTGGATGTTTTGGCAAATGGTGTATGAGAACAATGATAGCTAAGTGTCTCTGAGCATTGTTAAAAATAAATTGCTAAAAATTTATTTCATTTGTTAACCTTCCAAAGTCTTGAATTTGTATTTGAAATCTATGAAAAACCACAGGATGAGCAAACGTACCATAAGAAGATTTACTTAGGTTAGCTCTTCCAGAAAACATGTTTTCACAGGAGAGAAGAGCTCTTTTTTCCTTTCTTTTCCTTCTCCCTTTTTTTTGGTCCCCTTCACTTTCCATTGCATAGAAAGACATCTAGAGTGTGCTCAAATGAAACTTTACCGTATTTAAGAGAAATAATAAAAACTATGTATTTAAAGTAAACTTGAAAGTATATTTACAGAAAAATTATATTTTAACTAAAAATGTATTCTGGGTTTACTCTGTGTGAATACATACTAGTTTAGTGATTTCTAAGACAAGTTGTTAACAAAAATTTTTCAGAACACCTGCAAAAGACGGGATTTCCATCTGGATCAGAAGATAAAGCTTCAGTTCTTGATTCTGGACCAGAAATGACTGAACCTCAGTTGGCTGTGGCTTCTGTGGTAACATCAAAGCTGTCTGTTAAAGCGCCTGAATTTTATCCACCAGGGTACAACCAGAATTTCAATCAGAATTTCACAGTGAGTATTTTAACATCTTCCTTAGTATATGCCTATTTGCTTATATTCCAGTTAACAATGTTTTCTTGAGATCTTTTATATCAGCTAATTTGAATTGTGCATTTGCTGAAGAGACTGCAAAAATTGTCACAATAACCTCCAGAGTCACATCCAGAATGTTAAGTGGTAATGAGCAAATATTATGGTGTACATGAGAGCCTTTAGTGTGCGATATTTTGCCAAGGCTTGCTGCAGGTAACCACATTCCTTGTTGGTTACACCAAGCATTGGTTACATCTAGCATGAGAGTAAGCTGGTTTTTTGGTGACTGTCTCTGTTGTAGTGACATCTACGCTGCATTTTCATTAAAAGCTATACTGCATTTTTATGCAGAGTACACAGGTTTTTGAAGAAGGTGCGGGGGAAAGCTTGAACTTTAGCTTTTATGAGCACAGGCTTTGCTTTTCCTGAATTTCCTGTGCCACGGGTGTGATTCGTCATGACTGCCTAAGTCAGTGTATCATCATGTGTCTTTTAATTTCTTCAGTGCTATTGTATCACCAAAGGACAAAAAAATAGGGTTACACTCATTACTAGCAGTTACTTACCCACACACCTAATTGGAAATACATTTCCAGCTAGACTAAAGGTGATCTCGGATCAATATTGTAGATACATCGTGTAACAGAAGTTGGTACTTTTATTTTCTACTCCATTGTCTTCCATGTTGCTGCTTCAGTAGTTCTACACCAGGGAAGATCTGTGTGAATTCTCGGAATATCGTTTTGTTACACAAGCGGGCAAACTCTGGTACTATAACTAAACAGGTGGGAACTATTACTTTTACAAATATAATCAAGTGATAAAAAACAACGATGCTGAAGCAAATAGATTTTTTAATAACTTGTATAAAAATACTTTATTTGAATGCTAAATATGGGGGTTTGGTGTTTTGAAATCTTTTACTCACCGGTAAAATTGATGTTACCTTTATGTTACCAGCTTTACCAGCTTACTGAATATGATTACTCTCTTGGATAATACAAGCCTACTGCCAATATAGAACTGTTAACAAAATGCCAATGTGAATATGCTTCAGTGAATCTAGGGGGAAAATAACTACTTTGCCCCAGTAGAGGTTACATGGTTTCTAAAAAAAGTATTTTAGTTTCAAGACAAAAAAAAAAAAAGGCCCTTTTGAATGGTATACATAGTGCTCACTTAAAATTGCAAAGTTTCAAGGCCAACAATGTTGCTTTTCAGCTGTTTTGCAAAAACACACAAGCGTGGGGGAGTTCCTGGTTGCTATGTTGTTGGAATAAGTTATGAATGTGACTCATCTATTAAAAAAAATACCTCTTGAAATGTTAGCAAAACCTAGAATGCTTATTTTAAAGTATGTTGCAGGGACTTTAATCAGAATATACTAGGCATAAAACAGTTTTATTTCAGACTTTCATCCTTTGCTGTTACAAAATATTGCGTTTTTTACTTTGATGACTGAATTAATTTCATAAACTGGCCTCACTTGCAGTAAAAATAGGAAATTTTAGCACACTTTATTATTACACAGATTTTGACCTTGAGTTTTTAAAATTTGAATCAAGACAGTTTTGAGAAACTTTTCTCTCTCTCTGAATTAAAATTAGTACTTTTTAGCTTTCATTTATAAAGTTCCCTGGAATTTTTATGTCTGAAAGCTTGAATTTCTCATATAAAATATACAGTGGTTTTGCTATTAAACATTTATTGTTTTAGAAATAGTGCTGATTTATTATTTGATTGTACATTATTATAATTACCATATGTGTCCATATAACGTTTGATTATTAGATCAGTTATTTCCAGTCAGTTCTGATACTCAAAACTATCTATTACCTGTGAAAATAGTTTAAGGGGTACAGCATACAATGCTTACTAGAATTTTCTGAAGAACTTTACCAGGGCTTTGGAGAAAGGCCTTCACAGACTTCTGTTTGGATACAGGGTCCAACCCATCAGAAATTGTAGATGTCTACAGTAGACCAGAGAGCAGCATAATGATACTCGAATTTGCAATAACTTTATTGTAAACTTGTTAAGTGCATATAATCTGAAGGGAAAAAAAGCTTGTTCTAAAGAAGTCCAAAGAGAAATCAAAACAATGATTAGTTACTAAGTTCCTAAGTGAAAATGTGAATTTACTAGATAGAGGAAAATGCTAAGCAGCATATGTACAGAAGGTGAGTCCAAGAGCAGATTTGGCTCATGAATCTTTTCTGCAGAATTTCTGTTTTATCTTTATGTAAATCAGAGGAGTTTTAGTACCTATTTAGTCTTCTATTCTTATATCTGTAAACTTGTGAAGTGACATTTAATAGAAGAGAAGCAAACCTACAATCTTTTAATTGGTGACCCCTTTGTTGTGAATAATCCAGGATCCCATCCTATAGCTCTCAAACATTAGGGAGAACAATTAGCACTGGCTTGATGGAGAAATTACTGATATTAATGAAAAATTTCTGGTTGACTTCCATGGCTTGGAATCATAGATGTGTAATGAACGTGTAATCTTGCAGGTTTCTGTTAGCCAACTTCTTCTAAAAATATTCAGGAGCCATTTGCTGTATTTTTGTTGCGTTGATACAGTGTATGATGCTATCTTTATGTTAAATCTTAAAATCTGACAATGAGAAATGCATGTAGTTTATGTCTAGAAGTCACTGGGCTAAATTCAGTTAGTTTTTAAATTATGAAGTGTAAGTAATTTAGCAATATACAACCTTATTATCATATTTGGATTACTCATTTTTCTCTCCCATTTGTTCAGTTCCCTGGCATAATTACTAAAACCTAGGCTTCTTTTGGAGTCGCATAATTAGTACAGATATATGAACATGGCACAGAGTTTAGCCTCTGTGTTTAGCCTATTAATTACAAAATGGAAGTAGGAGTATATGGGGACACCAGTACACCAAATGGTACTGGGGTCTCTTACGTTCATTCTCCTCCAAGACTGAATTCTCACCGGGTGTGTATGAGAGGAAGGTACTTTCCTCTCTGCTGATGGGGATCTCATAACAATCTCGGGACTGTCAGAAAGAGCAGCTTCTTTTCTTAGCTACAGCTAATTGCAATTGCTGAAGCCTGGCTGGAGAGTTTTGAAACAGGTTGTTTGCAGAGATGCTAGTTCAGCTGTATATGAATAAGCTGCAAGAGTTGCACAGTAATGTAATAGTGCTGTGGAATAAAATAGTTTTAAGTTTATTGTACAGAACTCTTACTGGGCTGTCTGAAATTACCTTGTAAAAGTTGATTTCCTTTAGCAACATGGAATGTTTAGCAAGTCACACATATGCCTGTTAGCCTTTACTTTTTGGTTTTATAAGCTCTAAACGATTAGAATCATAGAATACTTTAGGTTGAAAAGGACCTCCCAAAACTCCTGTGCTTCAATCCTGAGCTCAGATCAGGTTGTTGAAGGCTTTATCCTTGTGGGTAGTTACAGTTTGCTATTATTTCCATAAACCCATTTTTTTTTTCCTATTTCTGATGGACAGCATTAAATTACTTCTACTTAATTAAACATCATAGGAAATCTTTCTAGTTTTACTGTTGTTACATCAATGTGTCCCCCACCTCACTAGCTTAGAGTTGTATAACCTTATGACATGTATCTGGGGATTTTGGAAAGTCTGCTTTTTTTCCCACGCATTCTTCACAAGTCATGAAATTAATGTCAGTACTTGATTTTCAGCAGTGTGTATCTGTCTTTCACAGTTCATACTGAGATAAAAATTTTCACAGATCCATGTTGCTTCACAGTAGAGGAGAGATGGAGGCATTTTGAAGATAAAGTAAATGAAAACCCTCCATTAAGGGAGAGGGAGAATATACTTATAAACCTTGTTGCTTTACGTACACTATGTAAAGAAGGAGTCTTTTATCATTTTAGCTCATTTTTTCAGTGCAGTAGATACTACACTTTAAACATTTTTAAATAGTAGATCAGTTGAGAATTCTGATATTCTTTTTTACTCTTATGTCTTGAATTGCTAATTGTAAGTTATTTTTTAGCAGTCCCTTTTCAGGCTTCGTCTGACACTTCTGAAATCTATCAGATGCTTTTCACAATCATTTGTGTAGTGTGACAAAGTGAATTATTTGTACTGTGTTACTACTAGTGACATCACAAATTGTGCTGCTTTTTTTTTGCTATTCCTCTCATATATCACATCATAATAATTTGTAACAGTATTGACATTAGATACTTATATACATTCATTTTTGAATGGACAAAATCATCATTCCTCTGTCCCATCGGTGGGAGCATAAGCATTGATGAAGTGATATTGTGCTAGCCCCTCCTTTCTTTAGGGAACAGGTGTGTTTACTGTCTGGTTTTTGACCTCAGGAGCTGCAAATGAATGCAATGCCATTTGAATAGTTTCATTTCATGCCTTGTAATCTTTCATCTATTGCCAAGTGCTGCAAATATGCTGACTTTAAAATATCAGTTTTCCTGGTTATACTTTCTACATGGAAACACGACACTGTATTTATTGTATTTCTTCAATTTCTCCCCCTTCTTTTGGAGTACTGTACACACTAAGTCCAAAATACTTTGTTTCAGATTTTCGGTTTTTTACTTCTACAGTTCATGTATCCACAATACAGTTTGTGTGCACATCAGGAATGGGTGTTGAGCCTCGGTTTGGTAGTCCTACCCTTAACAGATACTTACTTTGTTAGTTAATCTTGCATTCAACTTGGGAAACTGATTTCTGTTTAATCCATCTTTTGGTGTGTTTTGCTGGAAGACCCTAATGTCTCTAAAATACCTAGTTAAGATGATAAGACTACAAGAGCTTTGTGATATGGTGAGGTCTGTGCTCTGTAAAAATGTTGAAGCGAACTGTGTAATAAAGTATGCAGAGACTCAAAACTGGGGGCTGTATGGTTACTTCTGAAGATAGTAAGTGTGACAGCATTTTTCAAGGTTCTTCTTAAGAGGTTGGTATATTCTTTCACTTCTACAGGATTCTTCCTTTGAAGATAGATATGATGGCTATCTGACTTTAGCAGAATATGTACAAGACTTCCTAAATCACCTCACTGAGCAGCCAGGTTGTTTTGAAACTGAAATAGAGCATTTTGCTGAGGCACTGAATGGCTGGGTCACCACAGATGAAGCTTTACAAGAACTTGTTGAACTCATCTACCAGCAGGTAGTCTGTGTATTCTGTCTTATAACAGAGATATTATGCCTCTGTTACATAGTGTCCAAGAATGTGTGCCGGTATTATTTGTTACCTCATTGTACGTGTGTAGTATTTTAATGGTTTGATCCCCCCCCCCCCCTTTCAGACTGAAACATACAGGGAAAGATTTTGCTCAATAAGATGAAATGGTAGCTCAAATGTGGGTTACCTATCTTGTATACACTTCCCCAGCTTGGTGTTTCCTTTTTTATGTATTTGTAGATCTTGGTAAAATACTACAGTTGAAGTTATGGTGCTTAATTAAAGAAGGTTATATTTGAAACTCTTAAGCAATGTCAGACTTGTACCTTTTTATTCTATCCTGCAAAAAAAATTCTTCATAATTCTAAAATATTCTTAATTCCTTGTTATTTAAAAAAAATAAGTTAATACCTACTGTACACATCACCTCTTGGGAAATGGTTCTTTATAGACAGGCTTTTTGCTTTAATTTGGAATATACCTATTTCAGAACAGCATAACTGGAGAAGAGGAAAGCTCATCTGAGGGTAACTAGGTCCAGTCCCATTGATGGCCATGGAAATGAGGACAGAGACCTTGAGCTGAACTCTGTACTAATTGGGGGAGCCATTGGAAAGAACAGCTTAATAGGTGTTGCTTAGCAAATGAGCTGCTGTTGCTGTCTTTTGGGCTCACTGCACAGAATGAAGCCACGCTTCTGCTTGCTATTTATTACATTGGGTGTCTCACCCTTTCATGGGTTTGTTGCTTTCAAGTTCTACCTTGAATGCTCTTTTATTCAAGAGCAGATACCTGCAGAATATTTTAATCTGGAGTATGTAAAAGTGGAATGACTGGTTGGTCATTGTACAGAACTGTAGAGTTTCAAGTTTCTCATTATTATACAAAATTAATGCACATTTAATTGAAGACAGTTTAGTTAAACATTAAGATCACCAGTTGCTGAATACAAGAAAAATTACTTCATTCCCATCCTTTATTTGAACCCATGGAGGATAGTTAAAAAAGGATGAAAATATTCCATATAAGTTCACTGAGGAAAAAAGGAGAAATTTATGCTATTTTTAACTTCTTGTATTTTAAATACATTGACTCTCATCTAATGTAACTTAAAAACAAGTCCAGCATCATGGTTTACTGTGTCTTCCTCAGCTGAGAAGTCCAGTGTTACCAGTCTGAAATTATGTGAAAAATACAACTTAGTGCAAAAAAGCTGTGCTACTATCCCAAAGTAGTAATTTTAGTAGTAGTAGTAATTTTAGATTTGTTGTATGTCAGGATAGGATAGTGTTTAAGCGTAAGTCAACTATGCTTATTATTATTCTGTCTTGAACAGAAGCCCAGATACTTGTTTCCTGGCTTATCACAAAACAATTAAAATTGCTGAAGTTTATATGTGTCTGCTTTAGTGATGTTAATTTAAGCCAACTAAGCAGGTTTACATTGCTCCTTGAGAAAGTATGTGTCTTTGAAAAAGTGTTTTAATGTCCAGTGTTGATTTTTTTGTATAAGAGTTTGTAAGTGACCTTCAGATGCTTTTTGGCTGTAGGTCACAATGCAGAAGTAGAGTCGAAGATATATGGCATAATGGTGATTGTTTTCTTAGAGTCACAAAATCACAGTAAAATGAACTTTTAAGTGCTGAAATGCATACAGTGAAGTGTTGATGAGATACAAAAATGAACATGGCAAATAGTAATTGTTAATCATTACTCTTCTGCTCTTCAGTTGTCTAATCAACTGTAACTAAGCACAGATTTCAAAAAAAGCTTTTAAAGGTATTTCCTGATAGCTTAATCATTAGTTTTATGAATAATTTATTTTTTCCATTTTTATTTCGGAAGGCCACATCTGTCCCAAATTTTTCCTACATGGGAGCACGGTTGTGTAACTATCTATCTCACCATCTAACCATTAGTCCACAAAGTGGGAACTTCCGACAGTTGTTACTTCAAAGGTCAGTATCAGCAGGTCACTTGAAATCTGTTACTCTCTTACATGTCTTTCTTTTTTGTAAAGAATTAGTATATACAAAACAAATGAAGCACCATGCAGTTGCTCACCACCCACTCCACCCACCCATCCCCAGCCAGTTCCTGAACAGCAGACCCCAGCCAGCTTTATCCCAAGTTTATATGCTGAGCATGAAGCCACGTGGAATGGAACATCCCTGTGGTCACTTGAGATCAGTTCTCCTGACTGTCTGCTCTCAACTTCTTGTGCCACCCCAGCCTCCTCACTGGTGGGGTAGGATGAGAAGCAGAAAATCTTTGATGTAGTGTAAACACTGCAAAGCAGCAGCTAAAACGAGGACATACAGAGGCTGAAAATACTCATTTTCCCCTTGTTTCATTGCTTTAAAAATTAATGCTTTTGGTTTTTTTAACTCTGTGTGTTACTTGGAAATGAAAGGAAAGCCCTGTGTATGTTGGATTTCCTGGTTCCTGAGTTTTGAAGCAAACCCAGTAGATAACATTCATTTTAGCACACTGAAGCCATGAATTCAAAGTTGCTTAGGTTTTTGTTGCTAATATGGTTGAAATTGAGAGAAGAGAGGGTGTGTGCAGATAAACAACCCTACAATGTGACCATAGAGAGATCCTCTTCTGTTTCTCAGCAAAGTTTCTACCTGAAATTTCAGCTCTTTAGATTTCTCACTTTCTCCGCTATTTTTGAATCCATTACACAATCATTGAGAATACATTAGAATTTGTCTGGCCTTCCTTTTATCTCAGTTATTTTTTAAGTTTGTTTTTGGTCTGCCATGTAAACTTGTATAGTTCTGGCACATTTGCTGAATAGTAGAAAAATTACTTCATTGCCATATTGTCTGAATACTGTGTATTTATATTAAATTATAGAATGATAGAATGCTTTGGGTTGGAAGGGACCTTAAAGATCATCTAGTTCCAACACCCCTCCTATGGGCAGGGAATCTCCCACAAGGATGCTCAAAGCCTTACTCCACCTGGCCCTGAGCAGTTTCCAGGGATGGGGCATCCACAACTTCTCCGGGCAACCTGTTCCAGTGCCTCACCACCCTCACGGTGAAGAATTTCTTCCTAGTATCTAATCTAAACCTGCCTTCTTTAGGTTTGAAGCCATTCCCTCTTGTCCTATCACTACATGCCCTTGTGAAAAGTCAATCTCCGGCTTTCTTGTAGGCTCCTTGTAGGTACTGGAAGGTGCTATAAGGTGTCACCAAAGCCTTCTCTTCCCTAGGCTGAACAATCCCAAATCTCTCAGCCTGTCTTCATAGGAAGGGTACTTGGGCCCTGTGATCAACTTAGTCGCTCTCATCTGGACTTGCTCAACGTGTCTCTGTCCTTATGTTGGTGACCCCAGAGCTAAATGCAGGGCTCCAGTTGGGGTCTCGTGAGAGGAGAGTAGAATCTCCTGTCCAGCTGGCCACACTGCTTTGGATGCAGCCCAGGACATGGTTGGCTTTCTGTGCCGCAAGTGTTACTGTCATGTTGAACTTCTCATCAGCCAACACCCCCAAGTCCTTCTCCGCAGGGCTGTTCTCAACCACTTCTTTGCCCAGTCTGTACTTGTGCTTGGAATTGCCCTGACCCACGTGCAGAACCTTACACCTGGCCTTGTTGAACTTCATGAGTTGCCCAGGCCACCTCTCAAACCTGTCAAGATCCCACTGTGTGCCATCCCTTCCCTCTGGAATATCACTTGCACCACTCAGCTCAGTGTCCTGAATTGTGTATCACTGTCATTTAAAATGGCGAGATAAAGAATTTATTAAATAAGTGTAAAGGCATCTAAGACAACATGGGCAGCGTCCTGAAGGGGGGAACATGTCTATTTCTGTGGACCTTTGACTGCCTGTGTTAGTGTTACACATTCTCAAACGATATTCTAATATATAAATTATTTAACTGTCTTCATTTCTACATGTTGTAAATTGCTCTGTTTCATTTTGCTGCGTCAGACATCTTACTGCTTAAACACGTAATCATATGTATTGTCTAAAGGGATGAAAATCCACTGTTACTTTGTGAAGGCCTCATATCCCTCACACATCACACTCCCCAGCATTCAGCATGTAACAGTTTTCACGCAGGTCATAAGTTCTCATCATTCCCTTAAATGAGTAGCATGTTACATATGTTAGAATGGTTATAGATTATATGATTTTGTTTTAATATTTACAGGTGTCGAACAGAGTATGAAAACAGAAATGAAGCTACCAAAGGTGATGAGGCTACTAAAAAACAATTTCATTCCTTTGTGCTGTTCTTAGCTGAACTTTACCTTAACTTAGAGGTAAGAAGAAAACTGTATGTCAGTTGGTTCTTTGTTATTTTTTTGTTTTGTTTTTAGGTAAACACTGAACTGAAATACTTTGAGGTGTTTTTTTAAAGGCAGAGGGGAGTAAAGTAAAAGAACTTTAGAACAGTTTCATTATAATGCGTTTGTCCAAGAAACATACAAACAATCAAAAAAAAATCATTAGAAGGGAAGTGTATAGAAATTAAAGTGTAAGAATCCATAGAAAGAACTGACCATAAAACACCCTGAAATTAAGCTTTTGACATTTTCTTTTACTGGCAAAACCCCCATATGACTATACTTAACCAACATGTGAAATGTTACAGCCTAGCAGAAGCAGATCAGGATCAATAATCCATGTAATTCAGTATTAAGACATTAATAGGAGGTGTTAACAAACCCTTGAGAATGATGTGGAAATCCTCAAAATGACGAATTAAAAATGGAGACCTTTAAAGATATCTCTTCTGATGGTTGACTCCGTGGCTTATGCATGAAGCATGAAATCTTGTATTGGTTTTCTGTATTTGTGATATGTACAAAAAAAGTCTACAGAATTTTCTTTTATGGCTGTGTATTCACAAAATTCACTAAGTGCTGTAGTGTACTTAAAAATATACTTTTGACTTGATTATTTCAATGGTTTGCTTTAAGCAGACACTATAAAAATGTTCTGCTGCCATGAGGAAAATCATTCTCTGACTCTTCAATTTCTGTTCATAAGTGGTCCTTGAAATCTACTTTTCACTTGCTAGAAGGAAAAAAGAAAGATGTGCAAAGAGTTTGAAGGAGAGGGAGTTGTCCACTTTTGGAATTTACCATACTCTGTGGAGTATACTATTTATCTTTAAACCATTTTCTGTAATTACATAAAGAATGCCTTCTGGAAGTAAGCCACCACAGCTGTAAAAAATACATAACGTAGTGTGGAAAAGAGCATGGAGTTCTGAGAATTTGATATTTGGTGGACCATTGGGGAGGCATTTGGTAGCTTTTCTTAGCAATTTGTTAGCAGAGAAACAAATGCTAGAGATGCATTGTTATTTCAGAATTGTAAGGATAGTACTTAAAGTAAGTTCAGTGATGACACCAAGCTATGTGGTGCACTCAACCTGCTGGAGAGAAGGGATGCCATCCAGAGGCACCAAGACAGGCTCAAGAGGTAGGCCTGTGTGAACAAGGCCAAGTGCAAGGTCCTGCAGCTGGGTCAGGCTGTCAGTTAGTCAAGAGCAGCCCTGCCAAGAAGGACTTGGGTGTTGGTGGACAAGGAGCTCAACATGACCCAGCAATGTGCACTTGCAGCACCGAAAGCCAATTACATCCTGGGCTGCATCAAAAGAAGTGTGGCCAGCAGGTCGAGGATGATCTAGATGACCTTTAAGGTCCCTTCTAACCCAAACCATTCTATGATTCTGTGAAAATCTGCATTCTAAAATGGTTGCAGTATTTAGCGCGTTCTTCCCACTGTGGAGATCAGCTATGTTGATCGCAAAACAAACCACACAGCATTCAAAAGAGAAAATGTGCCTAGACTAATTTCTAAAACTCAAGTCTTTTAAATGTGGGGGGTTTTTTTAATATATATTTTTCAGATTAAAGGAACAAGGGGACAGGTAACACGAGCAGAAATTCTTCAAGAAGGCCTTCGGGAATTACTAAATGCACTCTTCTCTAATCCTGTGGACAGTAATTTGATATGTGCAGTGAAACTCCTGAAGGTGAGACTGTACTATAATCATGGTTTTTAACCTTCCTAGCTTTGGGAACAGCAGGGTAAACTGCAAATGAGGAAATATTTATAGGGTTTTATGCATTATGTCATTAGCAGAGCAAACTACTTTTATTTGTTTTCCTTAATACCATTACAAAATTGAGCCAGTAAGAAAATGATGCTCTAAAAGTGAATTCAAGGCCATTTGTGTATGAACAAGAGAAATAAAACTGAAGCTAAGGTTCAAAGGAGTAAGCAGTCCCTTCAGGTCTCATTTTGCTGCTTCCGGTGTGGGAGAAAACTGTAACCAGCTTGGATGAATTGTGGAATCTTGGGTGTGTTGTATGTTCTGAAGGACACTGGGCAATTAGGGTCCACCACTTTTTTGCAAAAGATTCTTGATATCTGTTATTTTATTCTGTTTTGTCTGTGTCATTACTGTTATAGAAATATATATATTTGTCTTTCATGATGAAAACAAACCTCTTTGCTTGTAAGTTTTACTTTTTTTTAAAAAAAAATATTACCCTCTCTGCAGGGAGAAACTGTTATCTTCACTGGTATTATTATACTCATAGTTGGGAAAACACAGTTTATTTTAGGAATGAAAGTTGGGTGCTAGACATTTTTTTCTGAAGATTTTTGGTTGACTTGTTTGTTTCTCCTCATTCTTTACCCTTCCTCACTCTCCACTGTTTCTCAGCCTCTTCTGGCTTGAATTTCAATTCTGACAGCTTCTTTTGATATGATAAATAGAAAGTAAGGAAGAGAGATATTTTCAGTTTAAAACCTTCATTTGATGTTTGGATGTTTAAGCAGGTTGCTTCATAGCAAGTGTGAGGTTGTGCTCAATGAGCACATTCGCTTCTGTGGTCAGTCATTACGTTGACAGTGCTTCCCTGAGGGCAAGGCCACACACAATACACAAATGCAGTGCTGTTTTTCAGTCATTTTCCAATGAAGGTGGAGATTTGGCTTGACAGCATTCATTCTGAAAAAAACCAAGAGTGATCTAGGTCATTTTGACACACTGCGGTATTTAAAAGGTGTTACAGAACAAAGAGACTCTTTTTTAATGCACATATTTTCTGGTGTCTTACAGTATCTACAGATGTTGAGTTCACAGGTAGCTAGATTAGGCTTTCTCATAAAACCTTGGTTTTACTACCAAAGCAATAATGGTCTTATCTTCTCATTTTAATACAGTGATACAGTTTTTCACCTTTTTGCTGTATAATGTTTATTTTTAATGAATCATCTTGATGCTATTACCTAATTATCTAGGATCAAGGTAGGACAACAGTAGAATAGTGTGAATACCAAACAAATGCTGACCAATATATCTTGCATTTATCTTAGGATTTTATCCATTTGTATCATCAGGTGCCATTTCAAGCATTTTCTATCATGTAATATTTATGGTGAGAAGATCAGGGACTACTATTAACTTTGGTCATAGTGGCAAACCAATTTTTTTCTTATTTAACTCTTGAAGTTATAAATACTAAAATACTCAATGAAGTACCTATTCTTGTAGTAAAAGGCCTTCATCCACAGCAGTTCTATGCTTTAGACTGCTGCTAAAGCTTTCTCAGCAACAGCTTTAGCCTCACAGACTTTATGTATTAAAGTTTGGGGTGGCTTGATCAGATAATTCTGGTCTCCTCTATATATACCCAGATGAAATTCTCTGTGATGCTAGCCAAGTTGACTGCAGTGTTTCTACAGTTTATTAATAAACTATTTGTTCTCATGTAAGCTGGTGGCATCAGCTGCAAAAATAAAGTTTCCCTTGTCACAGTATGTACTTAAATCAAGTAAGATCTGACTGCTGTCACTGCAGAGTTGTTTCAAAGTCATATTTCAAGACTGAAAAAAGTGGTTGTGAACGTCTAGGTAACATATACCTCTACTGGACATAGAGTTACTATGCTGTCTGTAGTTTAAAATAAGCTATTATGAGATCTATTAATCTGTTTAACAAAGAGATGTAGGCAATGGGGAGCTTCAGGCCTCACATAGTCACCTAATGCATCTAAGCATCGTGAGTTGTTACAGAATCTCTTAAGTTGCCAGTTATTAAGGTTTTCTGATTTTCTTTAAAAAAAAATACTAATCCCTTGTCTTTAGTTGACAGGCTCAGTTTTAGAAGATGCCTGGAAAGAAAAAGGAAAGAGTGATATGGAGGAAGTGATTCAGAGAATTGAAAATGTTGTGTTGGATGCAAGCTGTAGCAGGTGAGAAGATAAACTTATGTGCAGTGTTTTGTTTATATTGAACAGAACAACTTGAAAATCTTCAAGAATAATTAACAGGTCCAAAAAATTATCTTTACTTTTTATTTACTAAAAATAACATGATGTTTAGATCATTTCCCACGTAAAAAAAGAGAAGGTATTTTTCAGTTGAAGAGCTGTGTGGATTTTTGATTTTGTTTTGTGAAGGGCTTTTTGTTGGTTTTTTTTTTTTTCTTTTAAGAGAGGTACATATTCCACTCTTTTTATTTTTTTTAACCTTTTAGGTCTTGAAATCTTCCATAAGTGCTTTAGGGTCTAAAGTATATACAAAGAGACAATAGTGGCCATATCTCATAGTTTATACTTTTAAATCTGAATTTAACAGCATTAAATATATACAAACAGTATTAAATATGTAGCAGTATCAAATACCTACAAGTCACTATACATGTAGAGGCAAAATGAAATATGCTTTGTGGTTTTGTTTTGTTTTTCTTTTTCTTCTGGATAACACACCTTTTTGCCAATGTCTTTACTGTGGTCTAGAAAAAAGTGAGTGGTTGACTAACGTATTAGTAATGTACTAGTGGCTGACTAATCAACTGTGTGCATGAGGTTGTCTGATTCTGCTGTGCTTCATCCTCAACTTCTTGAAAGTCACTAAAAACCTGTAGTAGGTTCAGACACTGATCTCTTGCCATATGGAGGGGAGGCCAAGAGGTAGCTCATATCATCTGTGGGTTGTAATTGAGCTGCCCCCAAGGAGGATGAGAAAAATTTTGCTTTCAGGAATCAAAACTGATGGCACAAGCTGAGATTTCAAAGACACAGAACAACAAACTCATTTGAATTGAGAAAACAACAAAAAATTTAATTTATTTATGTATTCCTTAATGAGACTCTTCTCCATAGACTTACTTAAAAGAAGGCAATTTCTCTTATTTTAGGGATGAAATGGGTGTAGGTATCTAACATACTGGGGACATTATTTCTCACTGTTAACTACAACATTTCAGTACGATGAGGAGGGCTAAAGTTGGGAGCATAGAATAAATGGTTAAAGTAAAATTTGAAGATCATCCCCCTGTTACTACCAGTATTTTCCTTTTATCAGAAAAGGATTTGTTCCTCAGCTTGTGCTGCAAGGTGCGATATCCCAATAAAAACTATAACAATTTCCTTTTTCATATAAGCTCCTTACTTAACAGCAGAGAAAGTGGAGAGGGTGAGGATCTCATAATTGACACATAAAGCATCTATACTTGCAGGTGAAGAATTTAACTTAAAATCTTCTGCAGATTGGACCAAATTTTGTCCTTTCTAGAACATATTTTGGAGCGACTTAACTATCTTGTATTGCACAGTAAGAGAAACCCAATTACTTGCTTGGCACAAAACATTGTAACTTTTGTAGTGGTTTTCTTTATTTCAGAGATGTAAAACATAAACTTCTGAAACTAGTAGAACTGCGATCTAGTAACTGGGGTAGAGTTCATGGAACAACTTCACATACAGAAGCTACCCCTGAAAATGACCCCAACTATTTTATGGTAAGAATACATGGCCATTTCAGTTTCTTAAATTAATGTGAATTTAATTTGATTCATAAATAGTCACATTACTCAAAACTACAAACAGCTGTCTCTGAATACGTATAACTTTCTGTTTGACTTTATTCTTAGAATGAGCCAACATTTTACACATCTGATGGTGTTCCTTTCACTGCAGCAGACCCAGGTATGTCGCAAGTTTAGTTTACCTGCCCTCTCAATCATTTTCAAAAAGTTGTAGTTAAGTTTATGGCTTGTTGAAGTTCTTCAAACATCTGAAACTTAGACAACTTACAAGACAAAAATCCGTCTGAATTCCTGGTTTTGTGGAACACATGCTTTATTCTGCATTAAAAGAAGGTAAGATGTTTGAAAGGGAGAATGTGCATTTGAGTTCATATAGTTCAGAAGAATTTGTGCAATAGTCCTCAGCACTCAGTCTCTCCAGGAAGCCAGAAATATTCAAATCTTCTTCTGTTTATCCATTGTTTGTGGCAAAAGGGATTTTCTTCCTTCGTTTCTTTGTTATCTGTAATCTGAGCACAATTGTGGCATGGCATCATTTGATGTAAAGACATCTGTCACTACCTTTACAGTTCTGTGGGAAGTTAGGCATCAGTCTTAGAGGTCAAATCATGTTCTGAGAAAACACTGTAGGGGGAGGTTTTCCTGTTAATATGTTTCATGACATTCATGGTATCATTAACCTATTTTCAAAGTTTATAGATGTATATTACTCAATCTTATTTTTACTTCACCAGATTATCAAGAAGAATACCAAGAGCTGCTTGAAAGAGAAGATTTGTTTCCATATTATGAAGAAAATGGAGCAGATCTATTAGGACCTGGGGATATGTATGTTTTCTTTTTTAGGAATATATTTTTTAATAGTAGTTATTTTTACTGCAAGTCTGTGATACTGCAGAATTAGGATTCCAATCTTGACAAAAGTGAAATTAAATAAGATAATTGTTACTTAGTTCTACAGTGGATGTGTTTGTTTGGGTGTAAATTGGATTGTAATCACACAAGTTTGAAACCAATTTCATATTTATCCAATTGAGTAGGATAGTTACATTTCAAATGTTAATGCACATATACAAACAAACTTCTGCATTTTAAAAAAATTTGCAAGCAAAATGGAGCACCAAGCCTTGAAGTGTTTGTTGTGAGGCAACCTAAATTCATTTGACTGATGTACATAAACATCTCAGCTAGAGATAATTACTGAATTTTCAGTCTTTCAAAGGAAGGAATTTAAATTTCTTTCCTCGGCACAAGCAGTGCTGAATTAAAGGGCTTTTCAGTATTCCTGTAGAGCAAGGAAAGCAAAGGGGGAAGCAATTGGTGAAAATGTAATCTGACTTTTCTGGTGTCAGTTTATAAGAAAGAAATATGTAAAATAACTAAAAGAATATGGTCTAAACTAAGTTGTTCTGAGCTTCGGACTCACAGAGAAGGACTTTCAGATCATGATTTGACACCCAAGAACATGTTCTGTGTTGTGTTTATGTGTGGTAAGAGTGCAAGCCTGGATTGATATTTGTGTTAGTAAATTAGAAAACTTTTAGATTGTGCCTAACTGTGGGGAGTGGCAACTTCAGAAGGTAAATAAGAAATGTCATCAGAAATCAACAAGCTCATACAGAGGTATCAAAAAAAGACCCACGTGAACCTCTGTGCTTAGAAGAATAAATGCAAATTGGAGCAGACAGCAGTTAAAAACACAGCAAATCCAAAGAGTGACTCTGAGTCAACTTTAAAGCAAGGTGACTGTAACCTTCTTTGTTGAAGGCTTAAGAAAAGCTTAGACAAATGTCTGCTGATTCTCTGTCAGCTATTTCTCATGACTGACATCAGGGAGGAGGGTTCTGTGTGAGGGTTCTGCCTTCTGCAGCCTACGCTTCTGCAAGGAAAAGGGAACAAATAAATATGTAGATTGCTTTTTCAGTGCACAGGCTGGAGTAAAAAACCTTTTCATACACGTTTTCTATGGCTTGCTGAGGTTTTCTGTGAAACACATTTATGGCCTCTGTGCAGATCAGACATGCCGATTCCATTGTTTAGAACTGAGAGACAGAAAGTGGTAAACTGAGCACCTGAAATTAATGCGCACTTCTGGAGAGTCAGTAGCTGCTGACTCAATTTTTTAAGGCTGTTTAGAATTACATACACTATCATGTTCAAGCTACAACTCTATTGTCCTAGTCTATGGTTAAGACATTAGAGTTGGATATGGAGAAAACCGGGAGCACACAAGTTACTTCCCAATATACTGTGGGGGAAAGAAAGCTGAAGGGATGCCCATCACTCCCTGGCTTTATTTTGAAATGCTGTAGTAGTCTTCATTGTGTGCAATACTTACATAATTAATGGGATCCAGTCTTTCCTTTGACCTAAATAAGACTGATCTTTTCTAAAAGTCCAGCTACCCTGTAATACAAGGTAGTATAACGCAGGTGCAATAGGGAGCCTCCTTTTAAATATGAACAAACAGGAGCACAGGGTTTCTATATGAACATATTCCTTGAGCTAGCAAGTTGACCATGCTAATATGTTGGTAATTATGTTTTTTGTAAATATATCAGTATAGATGCATTAGTAAATTTTGGGAAGTTTGGATTGCATGATTGTGTTTTCTATCATATTGGGAACTAATTCTGTCTTTTAAACTGGGCAGCAGAAGATCTAAAAAGGTGACAAACACTGTAGATATTTGTACACATCTATGCTGCTTTGAGGTTTCTGTTTATTTGTTTTCCTAGTACCCATTATTTTTTCTTCTTCATCCCCCCTTAAAAATAATCTCATAAATACTGTCATTTATAAAGCTTTGTTTTATTCTTGACATCTACACAAATGGTTTTCAAAATCTGTATGTAAACTTAACACCTTTGGTGATTTTTGTTTTCTTTAGGTATTTTGATGAGATTGATGATGAGATGGATCCAGAAATTGAAGAAGCATATGAAAAATTCTGTCTAGAATCAGAACATGAGAGAAAACAGTGAGATGTTACATATTAATGTTAGTTTATTAAAACTGTTTAGGTATAGTTAGAATACAGGGGGACACAAAACATTTGTACCAAAATGAGGAACTTTAGTTTCTTCAAGTACTAAAGTTATACAATTTCCATTTTGTTTAACAGAATCTGCCAAAAATTGTAAACTTATGCCCTGTAACTTAAAATGTTGTGTATATATCATAGTTTATTTTATGAATAATGTTTTTTGAACAATGTTTTGGCTGCAATAAAAATTATTTAGAAGTTATAATTGAAATTAAAGTTTAATGGGGAATTGCCCCATAAAATTTCCCTTGAGGGAGAAAGGGAAAGAATAATGATCTGAATTTGCTTGCTTGTTTGCTTTAGTATATATTGGGGATATACTCATTCTATTTACCATATACCGTATATGTTGTATTTGATTCCTTCCCTTCCCCCCAACAAGAGTGTGACTGAAATAAGGAAAAAATGAATTTTTTTTGTAGATCACAATCATGAGAAGTGGTTTGTGAGAGTTTTGTTTTGTGTATGGATTTTTGTTTTGTTTATTTCTGTTTTATTACTCTTCTAAAACATGTATGGGTGAGGTCTGGACTTTATTTTTTCCCCCCTGGAATAAATGTTATATGTTGATATGTGAAAAAGCAAGCAGTATTTTGGAAGTGAGGTGCTTTCAAGATCTTTGGTTCAGATAAGCTCATTTTCAAATTTACAAGCAAAAACCATGCTGTAATCTGTAGTGTTCTTCGAGACTACAATAATGTGGTTATGTTTGAATCCATGCTTCTCGAGCGTACATGCAGTGCTCTTTTTTCTTTTTTTTTTTGTTTTCAATAATGTATCTAACATGTCTAACCTTCTGGCAATGCTTGTAACTTCCTTTATTCTTCTAATCTTATGTAGTTTGATTTAATTTTGTAATTGGAGTAAATTCATTTATTTCATAAATGTTAACATTCTGAAGCCAACTGCTCTTTTTTGGACTCCATATAATCATGTTAGTTTTCCTAGGATGCTCCATTGGTTTTATTGCCAAACTCAGTTTGTTTCCTGTTACCTATACTGGTTAGACTGAATAGAAAAACTTACCAAGAACAGATGCAAATATTCCCAGAAGTTACCTACCATAAAGAACACACATTGTAAATATGCATGTAAATAATTCTGATAATATTTCACTGTTATTTGTTTGATTAAATAAGTTGTGCATCTGCTAATACAGTGAGCACTGTTTTTTGGATGGTTATTTAACATACTTATTTAGGTTGGAGTTTTGGAAAATAAAATTTAACTAGCTTTGTTTCCTTTGGTATAATTTCACTACTTTGTCCTTTTGCTTTAAAACAAAAATTAATTTTGACCTCCTTCTATAGATCCTTTGCCCAACACTCCTTTTTTTTCTTCAAAGTACACAGTGGCAGAGACTCTTAATAATCTTTTAATACTCACTGGAAAAATAAAATGTATCAAAAGGCAATATGGTCTTAAGGACTGTATTAGCGTTTCAAAGTCTGAAATCCAGAAACTAGAAATGTGAAAATTAGCTGATTTTCACACATGCGTTTGCTCATTGAGCATAATTTTCATACAAAATTTGTAATCCAAATATAGGTCAGACTTTCTGGTGACCATATAAGCAGATGTCTTCTGGAAAACATATTTACTCAAAACTAAAAGTCCCAAGGAATTTGGGCCTTTTAAAAGTCCCATACATGCTTTACAGTTAAGTAATAGTGACTTAGAGGGACTCCACTTTTCATATTTGTTTTGCATCTGTTGTGATGAGTCTTCTTTTTCTGTAAAGTAGCTCTCAGGTTCCAGATGTACTCTGTCAGCTTGTGGAGACAGTACATCTTGCATGTAGATAAGAAGTGTGCCAAATCATCCTGTATTATTAAAATGTTGAGAACTAGGGATTGTATATACGAAGCCACTCAGGTCAAGTTTGCAACATAAGCTTTTCCATCCACCAGAAATACTGGAAAATCATGAAGTGAGACTTTTGTTCGAAGTAGTGGAGAAGTTTGCTGTCTCTGTACCTGTGAAGCTTGGTAAGAGCTTTAAGCCATTACTGCAGTAGGGAAAAATTAGTTATAACTGTCCTACTGCATAAGGAACACACCATAATCTTTTTGTTAAACACTTAAGTCTTTCTTACTTGCCTTAGATCTCACAGAACTTTAATACAAATTAGTGACAGTGGAATGAGATGTGAGGAGAGCAAAACAAAGCAGCAGGTTTCTGATTGTCAGAATCACCCTTTTCTGCTTGTCTGCCCACTTTTAATTGCCCATTGTTCTGCGTATGATAGAAATGAGTCTTAAAGATTATTTCACCTGATTTTAGCATTTACACATTTCAAGTGCTGCATATATGTTTCTCATCTACAGGTTTCTGAAAAATGCCTTGCAAATATATAACCATTTAAAAAGATGGATTTGCGTTATGGTGTAATGGTAAACCAGTAAAGGCACAGAAGCATGGAGAGCAAACTTTGGGGGAGATGTGAAGCAAGCTTCTTTAGCAATGGTTCTGAAAAGAAACAGGCTTCACATTCAAATTTGAACAGGAGAACCAAGCTTCACAGATCAGTAAAAGTGTGCACAGTATTTCCCACTCTGAAAAATCTAATTGTGATTTAACAGAAATGTTTAGTATTTAAAAACTACACTTTGTTTAATTTCAAACTGAGCTGCCAGAGTTGCTGTTTTGCATGTGCTTTGCTGTTGAGTGATTTTCATATTCAGAAATGAAGTCCACTTACTCTCAGTAGTTTCCTACAAAGAAGGCCTTGGTACTGGCCCTTTTTTTTCTTTTTTTTTTTTAGGTAAACAAATGGTCACTCAGTTTTGACTGGGTTTTTGGTTAGTTGTAGCACTACAGAAGGAAGCAAAACTATGTCAGGTATCACAGGTATCACAAATTGTGCAGAGCTGGGAATTTTTTTTTTTTTCAATACAGTAATCCATTATGGCACTGAATATTTGTGACATTCGGTCTGGTTTGGAACAGTAATCTTTATTTCTCTCTGAGACAGTACTTTCTTATCACATTCTGCCTTTCCTTCCTACTGCACAGAACTCATTCTATTACTGATAGCTCAAGTTTGCAACTTCTCTCTGATTGAATTATGGTCCTAATCATCCAGTTTATGCCTGTGCATCCTGGTAATTAGTACAGGAACACAAAATTACATCACAGCAAAAAGCAGGGAAGATAGTACACTGTTTGTACCCTGAATTGCTGATTTGCTACTTTTACTTCAGTCTGTGGAACCTACTTCCACAGTTTCTTTGGTGAAGGTTTCAACCATAGTAGTGAAATTGTCAGTAAAATACAGTGTATCACCCATAATAAAAACTAGTATTCGTGACTCATTCATAATCCCAGTATATCCTTTGAAACTTGCTTCAGGCAAGTACTGTACAGAATAATACTTATTAAAAAGGGTATTGCAAACAGAACGAGGGTATTTTGATGCATGGCCGTGCCTGCAGCCACTTGACTGGATGCTATCTACTCTCTCCTGGGAAAACAGCTGTTGAGAATGAAAGTTGTACTGAACACGCTTCATCCATGATTGCACTGATCTGAGAAATTTGTACCTCCATAGGTAGGTAAGGGACAACTGTTACAGCAAGACCACGTGCTCTGGTGTGGATCTTCAGTTGTGTTTATTAAGTGCTTTGAATGGGGATAGATAATGAATTGTCACTTGGCAGTAAACTGTCAATCCACTTAAACCAGCTTTGATTAATTTTAAATATTAGGGGAGGGAGGGTGTTGTATATAATCTTCCAAAAAGGCAGCTAGGCATAATTTTAAAATTGTCCTTTACGAACTTATACCTTGCCTATTCAGCTACAACTTCTGCTACCCAGTTCTAATTACACAGGTTGAATTTCCCTGCCCTGCGAATACATGAATGTAAAGCAGCAGTCACTAGAGAATTATATTTAAGTAGGCTGTCTCTGGGGTATGTTGTAGATGGGCAGCCTGCCTCCTAGTCTTCCAGAAGTGCCGATGTGGGGAGGCGAGGAATGAACGCCCGGTTGCCCAGCCGCTGGCTTGGTGCGTAGGGAGGCGGGAGAAGCAGCGCAGTTCTGCCTGAGGCTCCCGTGGGCGAGTGGGGTGCTGGGGGTACCTCACCTGGGAGGAGCTCTGGCGGGAGGAGCTCTGGCGGAGCTCAGCGCTTCCCCCGTCCTGCCCCGCTGTTCCCACCGTTCGCCGGCAGGGCCATCTCGCTCCGAGCGCTGTCGGCCCCGGTCGATCCCGTGCGGGCCCAGCTCGGCCTCCTGGTGCGATGAAGGCCGAAGAGCTGATGGTGCTGTTCAGGGACGACTCGGTGGAGGTGCATTACGCGGAGGGGTCCCGCCTGCTGCTGTCTCCGTGCGGCTGCGAGTACCTGTACGAAGGGGCGCTCCGCGCCGCCGCCAACCCGCTCCAGCCGGCGGAGACCACCCGCCAGCGGGTCGCCTTCGTCGTCAGTGCCTACAGGGTATGGGACGGGCATCGCCTTTGGGGAGGGCAGCGGTACCTCGTCCCTGTGTTGTCCTAGGAAGCTTTCTTTGAGATGGAGGTGCCGGGGCTGCCGCCCTGCGCGGGAACGGGGCGGCCCAGGGGAGTCACAGCACAAATAAAGTTCTTGTTTCTCTCTCTTAAGTGGAGGGTGTTTCTTAGATCAGCTCCGTAAAAGATAAGTAAGAAATTAGTTTAAAATGTTATCTCCTCATATAAAAACCCCTAATAGGGTGGTTTTGTTTTTCTCCACACTTCAATAGGAACAACTTCTACGAGCTGTAGATTTCCGGAACAAGTTTTCTTCTCCCCCGTAATTACCTTCTCGCGTTATACCTCCAGAGAGAAAAAAGGTGGGAGGTACACGTGCAGTGCTTTCGTAAAATAAACTTCCCTGGTGCACTTAATGTAACTCCACATGCTTTTGTGTGAGTACAGGCCATGGAGATATATCGAGTGCAGTTTGCCAATGGAGCTGTCAGCTTGACTGGAATATTGCCATTTTAAGTTACAGTTTTAACTGTAACTTAGCCCTCTATTTGTGCATATCCTTTGTAGCCATACACTAAAATTAGTTTACTCCTAGTAAGACAAAAGATTTTATAGGATTTTGTACATAGGATACGTACAAAATGAGCTGTTTTATATTTTGTTACATTTTGGCAGTAGAAACCTTTCAGGAAAGACCCAGTGAAATAGGATGGTGTTTTCCAAGAGGCTGTCAGGTTCAATATTCCATTGTTTCCCCATTGAAGGACCTGTGTGGGACTGTGCTGGGGCCTGTGAGAGAAATGGGGCAAAGCATCACTCTGCAGGAATGGCTACTCTAGGTCAGACTGAATGTCCATCCAGAGACCAGTTTACCGTTTCTGGGAGCTTTACTCCTCATCAGCATCCCTCTGGTGTTCCCACTGAATGCCGATGTGGGAGTCTTAAGACAACTGGTAAATCAGGCGAGTTTTAAAACTTCTAGATGACAATTCACAATCCTCAGTTCAGAAAGGATATTGAGGTGCTGGAGCGGGTCCAGAGAAGAGCAACAAGGCTGGTGAAGGGACTGGAGCATAAGTCCTATGGGGAGAGGCTGAGGGAGCTGGGGTTGTTTAGCCTGGAGAAGAGGAGGCTCAGAGGTGACCTCATCACCGTCTATAACTACCTGAAGGGAAGTTCTAGCCAGGTGGGGTTGGTCTCTTCTCTCAGGCACTCAGCAATAGGACAAGGGGGCACGGGCTTAAGCTCCGCCAGGGGAAATTTAAGTTGGATATCAGGAGAAAATTCTTTACAGAGAGAGTAATCAGGCATTGGAATGGGCTGCCCAGAGAGGTGGTGGATTCACCGTCCCTGGAGATTTTTAAACGCAGATTGGACGTGTCACTGAGTGCCATGATCTAGTAAATGGACTGGATTTGGACCAAGGGTTGGACTCGATGATCTCGGAGGTCTTTTCCAACCCAATCGATTCTATGATTCTATGATTCTAAGTGTAACACACTTCATGCTAATGCTTAGCTGCTTAAACAGTATCACTCAGTATCACTATGTATGTGCCACAGGGCACAAAAACACTTGTACTGCATTACTTGGACCATGCTTGAGTTTAAAACAACCCGTTACTATGGTGTGCTTAGAATCTCCTTTGGCCACTCTAACCATCCACATCTCTAGACAGCTTGATGAGGGAGATCTTGTCAGTGGTATGTCCTCTTCAGAACTGCAAACAGTATTCAAAATGCAGGTTAACTGTGAACACATATTCAGTGTTATCATTATATCTTCTGTTTGTTCTTGTTCCTTTCATAGAATTTTCAAACATATAATACACTGATTAAACTGCTGTTGAGCATTGAGTATGTTTTTGTGGGACTGACAATTATAACACCAAGATCTCATTCCTGGTTGGAGGAACTCCAACAGTAGCAGTCAACTCAGAGCCCATTCTTTTATATAGAAAGCTAGGACTGCTTTTCCTCATTTATATCACATTATGAATTTTTATCTGCAGCTTTATTGTCTGGTCATTGTTGTTTGTTTCTTTTTAGGGTCCTTTTGCAATTCTTTATGAACTCAGTCAGTAACTGATATGTACAAGATAATTCAGCCATTCTCCTCAGTGTTTCTTAAGAAGCAGTTTCTTGGAAATGGAAATACGTACAGTCTATGGGTAGTTGTGCCTTGTCAATTCCCCTGTACCTCACTACTTTATGAATTATTATTAAATTATAACCTTATTGCTAGATAGAACTTTGTTAGAACAGGAGGAAGCAGATATGAAGGTTAGATATTTTGCTTCTTCTTGAGTTTATATATGCAAATAAATACAGACCAACATTTCATGTCATACATCACCTTGCAGAAGAACTGAATTCATTTAAATGTAAGTCCTCCGTTGTAATTTCTGAGAGGCAGGTCATTTTTATCGTGCTGCACATTCCAGTTCTTTTTCTTGTATTAGATTCTTTTCAGTGATATCTTAGAAATTAGATGGCCTGACCCTGCAACAGCTGGTCTGACAAGATGTACAGACAATGGCAGTGTGAAGATCTCATCTGTAGATGGCTATGCTCACCTTTACCTGTCAGAACTGCAGCAAGAATTTACAGTGGAGTTCTTATGCAAAGTCAGCCAGTCATCTGCAGCATCCTTACGCTCCTCTCAAAAGTACAGCGACTATCAAAATAACTCTGTTACAGAAATGTTGTTGAAACAAACAAGAATAGTGAATAAGAAAAATGAACATGGTTGTGCTGAAGGTAAATATAGAGAACCAACCAAACCAAAGGACCGAGGAGACAGAGATGGAGACCCACTGTGCTACACCAGTTGTTCTTCTGAATACACATGGGTTACACAGTGTTGGTCTGTTTCCTCCTGTCCCGAAGAATGGAAATATTCTTTGTCTTTGGCATGATGTGCTGTAACTTACATACTGTTAAGAACATAATGAAGCCATGTGGGAAAAATAACCATACACCTATCAAGGCTGATGTTGTAACAGACCCTGAAACACACGAAACAGTTTCTTGTTTACCTACAGCTTTGCCCCTCAGCTGCAAAGCCCCACATTTACACAGGTAATTTAAGCTCTTTACACTGTAAATGTTAACGTGTTTCACAATTCTGCAATTTGGAACTTCAGCCTCTAGGGAAATAACTGAATTCTAGCTATAAAAAAAAAAAAAAATTAAAATCGCTATCAGTTGGGAGTTTTTTAGAATCTTCTTCAAACATGACATTTGTGAAACCAACATTCTGTATCCTACTGTAATGAAACTATAGTAATTAGTCCAGAGAAAAAAATAAATTCTGTTTTCTAACATGCTGTATAAACATATAAATGGAAAAGAGAATAGTGAAAAAAGTACACAGGTGTTAGGTTGGGTTGGTTTTTTTTTTTTTTTTTTATTTTTGAGAAGATAATACTTCTGAGGTGGGTCAATGGCACATGTTCTTTTGTCAGCATCACTAAAAATAAAAACATTTGCAGGGTTGAGAAGTTTTATTTGGTAACTAATGTGAATAACTAAGGAATCGGAGGACTCTGAAAATATGCGGCCCCTTCCTTTTGAATAGATGTGCATGCATCAGTTCTAGTTCCAGAAATGATTACCAGCACACACACAAAAGGAAAAAAAACAACCAACCAACCTTTGGACTTAGTGAGACTTTTATTGCATTTTACACAGGTAGACTTTCCGTGACTTCTTTCAGAATGAAGACACTGAAAACTATTCATGCCCTCAGCTAATTCAAGTTGTATGGTGCCAGGGTGTTTTTTGTAGGTATGTAGGAAGTCACGTGTGACATCACTGGAAGACTTTATTTGTATGGGAATTAAGCTTTAAGATGAAATGTCTTACTTTGTCCATTTATCACTCTTTGAGAAATTGAAGACAATCTTCATGTAAGAGTTTCTTCATTTCTCCTGTTTGCTCATTGGACTTCAGATTTTCTAGTACAGTGTATTTCCAGGTCTGAATCTGAAACCATGTTTAAGGCTTCTAAAGAAATGATCTTTCTTAAAGGTTTATTGGACAGCTGGACTTCCCTCAGATTTCACTGACAATCATGGTACTTGTTTTCTTTGCAAATTACTTAGCGTTCCTTTTGATACTAATGATTTAATGCTTTAGAAATGTTTGTCTTGGTAACCTCCATAATTCACATGTTCAACTGTGGATTTTCCTGGCTAGTGACCTTGTCCATATGGTTAAAAAAAGAAAGACTTTTTTCTTTTAAATGCCCTTTCAAATTGAAATTGTTATAATTGCTATCAGCATCTAAAGGTCTTTGATAAAAGCATCATTGCTGTTGAAACCTTTAATCCTTTTGCCCAGTGTTCTTCATTTTTCCTAGTGTAATTCCAAAATTTTCATCTCATCTGAACAAAATGTTTGCAGCACTTCAGAGCTTTTTTTCTCAGAAACCTCTTTTCTTTGAAAGTATGGTGAGTAGCCTCACTTAACTCAAAAAAGTCCCACCTTTGGGTCATTAAGTGGGTTTTAGGCTCGAAGATACCATATGATCACAGATAAAAGACCATTTACATTAATGAGAAACACAGCTGTATTGTGGTTTTGAGCTTCAGATTGTTCAGGAATCATTCAGTCTGACAGTTTTCTGTGTGCACTAGGTAGGGCTGGTCTACTAAGAAAATTGGTTATTCTCTTCAGAATCACTGTATTTTGTGGTCAGTGATATGAGCAGCTCTTGTGAGACGTTTACCTCAACACACAAAAAAACTTTAATTAGCTTATTTAAATCCTCCCCCTCATGCACACATGCAAAGAAACAGCCCTGGTAATGCTAATCTTCTGTGTTAAAAGAAATTGTTGGTACATTTCGCTCTTTATGAAATTTTTTTCACGTGAGAGTTGCTGAAAATATGTTTCTGCTTATTGCTTTCTTCAACTGTACTAACCTGTTTTGCTTGTCTAGTGAAACAGCATTTTAAATACCTGTTAAAAATTATGTTATTTTTCTTAGATTTATCCATGGTAGGACAAACATCACAGAAATTTATCCTGGTGATGACTCATTTTTCAAGTCAGAGGGAGCATTTTTTGGAAAATATTTCATACATTATGCAGTCCAAAAAGGAACGAAAAAGCTATAAAACTATTTTAAAGTATATTCCAAATCCCTTCAAGTTAGCAGCTTTCTTAGTTTTAATACATTTGGCTATGCACTCTATAGTGAATTATGCCTGTATCAAGCCATCGATCATACAAAAAAATGAGATTACTCCTTCTGCTTCAGAAGGAGTAGTTTTGGAAACTACAGAAACAATAAGGAAAATTTTATTCACTGTCACATTTATTTTATCAAACCCAAGAGTAAGATACTACTACTACCATTTGTCGCTAATTTAGAAGTTTACTCTTTAAACTAACATATTGATTATTAATCTTTATGGACTTGGAAGTGTTTTCTTTTCTACTGTATGGAGACAGAACCTAGAAGATGTGTCCTGGCTTTGCTACAAGACCAGCTGTTCAGTGCTGGAGAAAGGATTTTGCCTCTCTGTGTCTTCCTGTTGCTAAGTTTCCCCAGAGCAGAAATCCTCTCAAGTGCTTATGCGGTGCCTTGTATTTTTAAAGCAGAATTAAGGATCAGCTTTGTACTCTTCAAACCCAGCCTTTAACTCATAGTCAGATGTCGTTACTCAGTAATGAACTACTCTGATAAGAGAACTTCTTGGCCCTTACTGAGTGCAGAGAAACTGAATATTTTATTTTTTTTTTTTTACTTTTTGAGGAGATAGTTGTTCTGGAGCAGCTTTAAATGTGATTATAGTTTCTTTCTGGGAGATTAGAAATTTCATAACTTGCAAGCTTTTAATGCTGTTTTCATGCTATGGTACCTGTAACTAATTCACCTTTCTGCTCTACTGCAAGTGGAAGAAAAAATGTATTCAGTGAACAGTCTTCCTCCTGATGTACCAGGCAACCAAGTAACTTTACCTTTGTTACATTAATTCTTCTGACTTAGAAAGGACAGGAGTTAAAATTACACGTAACACTTATTATTACATTAAGTATAAAAATTAAAGTAATTTATATTAGCACTGAGGACATATGTAAACATAAAAAACAAAGCTCCTAACTGCTTAGAAGACATAATAAGAATGAAATGCTTAATATTTTGTTTGGGTTTTTTTCTCCTCAGAATACTTCATTATTGCTGCAAGACAAAACTGTTATTAAGTCATAACTATCATCTCTGCTGCTGGAAAGTGGTATGTAGCTGAAAATTTACTAATTTTTCAGTGTTCTAGGGAAGATTATACAGACTATAGGGAACAGGACTAAATCTAGAGGAATGAATGTTGAGTGTATTCTCACAGATCAGAAGGTAGATATTTGGGAACCAAAAGCATGCACTGTAAAGTTATATTTATGAAGCAGAAAGAAATTGCATGATGAAGAGAGCTGGTTGTAATTGGGGAAAAACAAGTGAATTGAAAATCTGGGCCATATACAAACAGCTATAATGATGTAAGTAATCTTTCCTCAAGTTTTTGATGTATCTGTTTGGTTCCAGGTACCTGAGACAGATGGATGAGAAATGTTGCTAGTTTTGCTGTATGAAAAGATTATTCCCAACATGGGAAGACTCGTTGTGTACTCGGATCATAAAGTCCATGCTGCTTTTTGGGATGGGTTGACCCTGAATGTGGTTTGGGATTTCAGCTCCTCCTCTAGTGAGATCCAGGTAACTCATAAGTTAGAGGAAGGACTATTCTTAAAACTTTTAATTGAAAAAGTGTTACTAGGAAATCAATGAGAAAATGAAGCAAAAGTTCTGATGCCTATAAAATACAAAAATAAAAAATAATTGAAAATTCTACAGGTTTGGAGACGTTTCTATGCACTTTTAGAAATAATTTATTGTACTGGTTTAAGAGTTAACCAGCAGGGGAAATGAACTCAACTCAAAGGAGAGGTTATAAGTCAGAATAACAATTTACTAAAATAATACAGTAAGTACAATCATACAAACAAACAATTGGTCTTAACCCACAAAACCCAAATGTATAACCCAGTACCCTGGGGCATGAACAACGTGGTGTTCCTTGGGCCCCGCTTGAGTCCAAAGTAAAGGGAGAGGGAAAAACCTGCTGCTGGGAGAGCTGTTGCAGTCTGGTCAAAAGTGGTGATTGCAGTCCAGTTGAGGGTGGTCTAAGTCTGGTTGAGAGCGATGAGCTGCAGTCTTCCTCTGGATCCCATGAGTGGGTAAAAAATGTTCCGAGACTCCAAGATTATATATCCTCCAGTTCAGGCAGGAATGTTCAGTACTTCCCTCAGGGCGGGGAGTTCCACAAAGGGTGTGAGGACAGGAGCATCCTCCTATCTCACAGGCCTCTTAACACCTAGTTTATAGCCTGAGGAGTCAGGCTCTATGGGCAGAGGGTGCGAATACTCTATTGACAACAGTTTCTGGGAAATGGCATGGAAGGCTATAGAATACACAGTTTTGGGTTACACCCATACCATGATGAACTAGTCTCAGCTGTCCTAACTAGGACATTTATTCTTGAATAGCACAAAGCAGGTGTTGGAGCTATGCCAAGGCCTTTTTCCCCTGCATTTGTCATAGCAGACTATACCACAGAATCACAGAATTAGTTAGGTTGGAAAAGACCTCCAAGATCGAGTCCAACCTGTGACCAAGCACCACCTTGTCAACTGGACCATGGCACTGAGTGCCACATCCATTCTTTTCTTAAATACCTCCAGGGACAGTGACTGCACCATCTCCCTGGGTAGCCTGTTCCAATACCTAATCACACTCTGTACAGAACTTCTTCCTAATGTCTGACCTAAACCTCCCCTGGCACAGCTTAAGAGTGTACCAGATTCTATCCTTAGCAAAGCACAAACTTATAAGTGTTTGAACTGGATCATTCATAGATACTTAATTCTTAAGTTGGCAAATTATACTTGCTTTTTCTTCTTCAGACTGCAGCAGAAGATCAATACTTGTAATGTTTTTTCTTTTAAGGTAAATGAAGATATAGGCTGGCGTAAGTTAACTACTCCTGATGGGGTACAGCAGTTAATACAAATAAGTCATCCTGGAGTCTATGAAAGGTATAAACAGTTTAAGCAATTTAAATATAAAATAATCCTGTACAAATCCATTTTGATGAAGAAGCAGTATTTACTGACAATATACTGGGAGGGCTGAACCAAACACATAATGATAAAAGCTCCATCTTACATCTGGCAAAGATTCAGGACCTGTATGACCCAGGGCCACTGCATGCTGTCATTACATCATAATTGTTACTGCAATGTCTTTTTAGAAAAAGAACTAGGGCTGCAACTTGGCATTTTCCTCAGTGGATAAGAAAAAACCCCAAAAGCATTTGTCCTGTGTAGAGCTGGTACATAAAACTGGACAGCACTTTATCCAATTTTTGCTTTATTACAGATAATGACCTCTGCCTGCAGATTACTTTCTGTAATCTCCTTGCTCGAATTACAGCCTCATTATGGGTATCATCAGAAGCTTACTGTGCTGCATTTTAGCAAGCAGATATTCACAAACAAAAATAACCACTTGTACACTATTCATCACAAATTATAACAGCTTTGTTACAGTTTTCTGTATATGAAGGAGATTCTGGACAAAAAGTGTGAATCAAAAAATGACAAGGTGAACTAGAGAAAAAGCTAGATTTTGAATCATAGCTTTTTCTTTCAGATCCAAATGGATTGCTTAACACTTTCAGGTTTTTGCTTAAATTAATAGTTTGGTTTTCATATAAATAACTGCTTTTTTGAATTTTCATATTTACATAGGTACATCAGAACAGCAATAGAATGGTGCAGAAGTTTGAGTGAAAGGAAAGAGATTGCTGAATATACTGCGCACTCTGTAACTGAAGAAAACTGGTATTCATTGTTGTCCTAAAAAATTGACTATAAATAATGTTGAAAACAAAACTCAAAAATATTATAAACTGCGAATTTTATAGATTGCATTTCCTAGTAGTCAAAAAGACCATTTATTTTGTATGGTTTCATATCTTTCATTCCGTTTTTAAAATGTTAGGTGGGTTCCAGGTGGAGGTTGTTTCATTGAGCCTGTCTTACTTAAATATCAGAATTATGGTGACTTGGCTAAAGGAGGATTAATGTTACAGAGACAAGGCAAAAAAAGAGAAACTAGACAAAGAAAGGTGTCTTTTAACAAAACATCAGGCAATTCAAAACAGGATTTTGAACTTAGCAGTTGTATCTCTTGCTGATGTATTTGCCCTTCTTAACATGCTACTGACCAGAAGTCTACTGACATCACATGCAAACACATTTGGGTATTAAAAATGTGTTAATTGACGTCAATTACACTTGTACTTGTTACTTAAATTATAGCAGATTCAGCTGATACATTTTATAGCTGATGAAATGAAAATCGTATCTATATTTATAGATACATAGAGCAAAGAGACTATTCTTAGAGCAGAGCCTTGATTTTTGGGAACACAAATGATTAATAAATGTCAGCCATTGGATAGTGGTATGAAAGACAGAAATACAGCATTTTTTTTCACTTGGATTCTGCTGATCTAACTTTCAGTATTGCTGGAAAGTGTTAAATAAAATGTGAGTTATAAAATGTCTTTGAGAACCTTTTATTATACTAATAGTTTAATAACCTTTATTTTTTTGGACAGGTCTGCTGATGCTGAGCTCAAAAAAAATACAGAGATTTAATTGTGTCCTTTTGAAAGCTGTAGATTTTTCACTTTTATATTCTGCTGTTCATCTGTATGTTCAAATATTCACTTTAGATCATCAAAGGCTCTCTATCCCGTTCCTGCTTTCTTTTACTCCCTTACTCACTTCTTAAAATTACCTCTTTTTCTTATTTATCATTTTTGTTTTATCACTTATCTTGTCCAACTTCTACATCACAGCACCAAAATAAAAAGTCACCAAAAAACAGAGCCCTTTAATGGTTGTTGCATCAGTTTTGCTAAGAGTCATCTGCTGATCTGTTCTTGAAAGACAGAGAAGGCAGTTGCCTTGGGGCTTGTTGCTGCAGTACAGTATCTTTCTGTTTATCAGCTACTTTATTATTGTTTTATTGTCTTCAGCCAGCTGTCCTGAATCTGCTTAAAGCCACTCTATAATTGTCTTTAAACCAGTGTACAATTCAATTAGTGTGAAAAGTGCACACTGTTAAACTCCAGTGTAACATTAGTTTTCTTTTTAAAGTAACTCTTGGAAAAATTAAAGTCTAAAAGACATTTTTATATAAATGTTATAGACATTTTAAGTAATATACCATCTTTATTCTTTGGCTATATGTAATTATCATGCTACAAAATGTGAGACTTTGCAATGCAGAATGATAAATACAGACACGCAGAATTATTTTTCTCATTAGGAGGAAGAGTTTGATCCTTTTCCTTAACAAAGTAACACTAGTTTTATTAGACAGTAGCAATGTTCCGGAGAGGAAGAATGCTGCAAAATCCAATCCGTCTGGTATCGCTGTCAGAAAAAATGAAAGCAGGAGTGAATCGAAAGAACTCAGTGTCAGGTGTCTCTTGAAAGCTTTGGAGAAAACTTCTAAAGTCATTCAGGATATTGAACCTCTGCTTGCAGCTTCTGGGAAGTGAAGCTTCATAGCAGATGAAGACCTGTGTTCCGTGTCCTCGTAGGAGCTGTCCCAGCTGTGTCTGAGGGAGCTCTGAGGGGCGACAGGAAGGCTGAAGTCGCCATTGTAACACCCGTGAAGTCTGTGAGCTGCCACTGTAATGTCAGTAACAGTGCCAGTGGTACATTTGGTACAAAGAGAACAGGTGAAATAGTAGAGCACAGCTGTATAAATACATCAAGGCTGACCTGACCTCGCTACTTTTAAATGTATGAAGTCGTGTTTGAATCAATTGATTTTATAGAACAACTTAGTGAACTGCTGAACTGACTAGAGTAGGGATAGGCAGTTTTAATTGTAAAAACGTGCTTTTATTCAGAAGCTTGCCCAGTCCAATAAAATGTTTCCCAAATGCTTTAGATTCTCTTTTTTAAGTAAATAAATAATTTATATCAGGGCAGAAGACGCCTTTCTCCCAGCGGTATAACGGACCATAGCACGAACACCCAAACACTGTTTTTAAGCCCCCCCCCACTAGGAAAAACTTCTCCCTCGTAAGCGGGTCGGGGCGGGCATGGGAGGAGACAAGGTTGATGCGGGTCCCAGGCTGCTCCGCGGCCACGCATGCTTCCTAAGGCGCTTCCTACTCCGCTCCTGCCGGGATCGGGGCGGCCGGGGCGCCTTCCCCTCATGGGGTGAGGGTGCCGATGGCGGCGGCCGCGCTCCAGGTGGGATCCGGGGCGGGCTGGGCACGGGCGGCGGCGGCGGCTCCCAGCCCCGTCACCCCTCGGGGGCTCCGGGCTCCCCTCACACTCCGGGTTTTCAGGTTCATTTCCTGCTGGGTTAAATTTAGTTGGTTTTTCAGCGCCTTGGTAAATCCTACGGGTTCCTTCTGGGCTTTTGTCCTTTCCCGCCCTCCAGCCTCAATAATAGATTATAGTTATCTGACCCAAAAATACTTGCATTGCCAGATCTTCATAGATTGTCTTAGGCTGGGATCTCCTTTTCCATGAGTTAATATGCTTAAGGCTTGAGCTGGTGTCTTAAACGTCATGCAGTTTTTAATATAAATTAACATCCAATATCAAATATTGAAGTTTTTAGGAGATAATAAGAGTTTTAAGGGGCTGCAGTCTTTTGACTGCTTGCATAAAGTCCAAATAATTCTGCTGGTTGACGTGGTGGTGTTCTGTCACAGGTTGGACTCAGTGGCCCCAGAGGTCTTTTCGAACCTAATTGATTCTGTGATTCTGTCATTTTATGCATTAAATACCTATACGTTTTCCCATACCTGATAACGTCTTGCAAAACTGGAGAAAAAAATTTGGGAGAGCAGTATTTCTAAGTGATAATTTTAGCCACTGGAATTTTGTTTTGCTCATACAGCATGAGTTGAAAGGCCTCTTAGTGTCGTCTCTTTTCCCCAAATGCATATTTACAGTTTTGACGTAAATATCTTGCGTCACTAATTTAAAGTGTTAACTGTGCATTTGGTAAGGTATTATTGGTAACTTTCTTAAATTACATTAAACATATCAGCAAAATTGCATTTTGAGGGTGTAGGCATAGATTATGTATAGTGCTTTATCTCATATAAAAATGACACAAAAAATCACAACTCTAGGCAGTGTTACTCTGTCAGCTTTTGTGTTTTATGTAAAACCAACATAAAGCTTCCTTTCAGCATGTTAACTGGACTGACCACCCAGTTTAAGCATTCCTGTGTGTATTATTTCCCAATTTTATGTTTTAACAGGAATGTAAATTCCACCAATATGCTTTCTACATAGGATAGAAAAACATATGACACTTTATTGTGAAAATAAAGCTTGAAAATCATAATTTTTCAGCCAAAAGAAGTTTCTAGTTCTACATTAAATTTATCATTTCAGAAAAAAAGGGTTTCTAGGTTTACATTAAATTTATCATTTTAGAGATTATTTTGGTTGAACAGAGTTTTGCCTTTTCTAGTCTGATTTCACTCTTGATTTGCAGAATATTTATAGTTAATGTTGATGTGCCTGGGAATGTGACTTGATTTTTATACATTTTTTTTTTCTAAAAAGGTGGCAGAAATAGGCTGTTTAAAAACAACATTTGGACATGGCTCTTCACTGAGGTCAACCTGAAGCCAGTTTTGCATCCTGTTTTTCATTCTGTATGAAAGAAACCCATTCACATACAATAGTTCTTGTCCAGTTGGCATTATTACCTTTATTTCATGATACATAATTCTCAAATCATACTCATTTTGGATTTTTAAAGTCTGTAGTGTTACTTGTCTTGTGTACTTTATGGACATGGCAATACTGTTCATAGCAAAACAGTGTAAGTCTAACACCAAATTGACACCGATTTCTGTTGCTGTTTCAGTCTCTAGATCTCTGTTTATCTATTCCAAGGCCACTTGGTAATGGGGTGAAATTAAAAAACAGATCCCCGATTGTGACTCGTAAATGTTTCATTAGGTAGGAATCTTTCAGACACAAGAAGGGATCTGTTAAAATAGATTGCTCTATATTTTGAAAGGCAGTTACTTAAAAGACTGGAAGTGTTCTTTTCTGAGTTTACCACTTTGGGGTTTATTATCTTTTAATTATTATTGTGTTCTGTCTTTATGTGTGCTCTTCTCTTGTTTTATGGTCTTTTTTTCCTACTTTCTTTAACAGCAATTCAGAGCCCTAGCTGGAAGTTGCTTTTAGCTCAATTATATTTGTTCATGAATGAATTAAATATATGTTTATCCTTTCTGGGTTTTTTTACTATTGTTCAGATTTTGTGTGTGTTTTGTAAAACGTTTGAAGAGCTTTGTGTAGTATCAGTCTTACTGCTGCCTTGTTTCTGTTATTTAGAATGGAACAAATGGTGTTTGGTATTTCCTGCTTTGGACTGGGCAGACTGGATTCAGAAAGCACAAAGGCTCAACTCTGAGGCAGAGACCACATCTGCTACTGGAATAAGCCACTTGCAGTGGAAAAAAGTATGTCCTCCTAGTCCCAGGATAAGTTTGATTTTGAATACCGGTGTGCTTTTTAAAGGTATGTTGCTGCATCACCTCTGCACAGATTGGATTCTTACACAGATTATATGGTAATTTTAAGTGAAATCCAATCTGACATGATGGTTATATAGAAGAAACATTTGTGAGGAGGTCACCGTTTATTCTTTAAAATGGAAGTTATTCAGAAATGTACTGTAAAGTCATCCACCAGAAAATTGCACTTACAGTGTTTCAGGAAATATTTTGTGTCTACACGTTCATTCAGAAGAGGCACAGTCATGGTTAACAGATGCCAAACTTGACCTACTTTTTTTCATCTCTGTACAAAGACTATGTATTATTCATGTTTTGCCGCGGTCCGAATGGGGGGAAGGGGCTGTGGCACAGCACGGGTTCAGGAGCCGAGGTAGGGTGCAGGTAGAAGGCTTTATTCAAGCGTGCACGCTGTTTTTTATCAGCTCAGGAGGGGGAAGGGCCAAAACATGGGGCGGAGCATGGGACAGACAAGCGGGGGAACGAATCAGGATAGGGACACGGGCAAAGGGGGAGGAACGTAGGAGGAACCGGGGAAGGAAAGGGCGAATGGGGGCTGTCTCCTCTCTGCAGCTTCTCCAGCCTACCAGCAGAGGAACAAGCCTGGACGTGCCCGGGAGATATAAATTCTGGGGAAATATGCAATGTGTATATACATAATAACTGTAAAGTCTGCATCATAAAGTCCTTTCAATCGCTGTGCATAGTTTTCCACTTCTGAAATCGTTCCCATTCTGATTCTTGGTCCTCGACAATGCTTTCTTCTCTTTTTTTTTTTAATGTTTTCCACAGGTTCAGCGGGCTTTTTTTTTTTCTATAAAGATGCCAGCAGTCATGTCTTGCAGATAATTCTACAATAAGCAGGCATGGAAATAGTCTGGAGGAAACATATTTTCTGAGACTTAAAATCAATAATATGTTTAAAATCGTAAACTGTTATGTGTCAACATTGTTATTCGTTTTCAGAGGAATTCTAGTACACTCACAAAAGGTGCCTTTAGAACAAAAGTTTACCTAATAGAACTGTATGAAGACAGATTATCAAGGTTTAATGTAGTGCACAAAAATGACAAATTCATGGGAAGAATCCATTTTTAGATAGGATATAGGCTTAGATAGGCTTCAAAACTGTGGTCTATCCCTATGGCTCCCCAAAAAGACTAGCATAGCATTTAGAACAGGTAGAATTGGTACTATCCTTCAAAGACAGCTTTTCAGTATGTTTAACGTAACAAAGCTAGGGAATACTTCATGAACATGAGGACTTTTTTTTTCAAAAGTGTTCTTTTTAATGTTATCACATAAATCAGTACTGTATTTTTGTAATCCAGGTATCCTATAATTGTTTTGGGGGAATGAGATGGAGATCTTTAAGATCTTTAATTATTTTTGGAATTTCTTTTGAGGTGTTAATTACTTCAGGTAAGTAATTATTCCCAAGGAATCACCTCTTATCAGAGGGTTTCATAAAAGTCACAGAACATAAATAGGTTCTAAGAACTTCAGAATTATTATTAATGTATATAACAATGCCATTGTTTTCAAACAGCAACTTTTGAAAAGTAAAATGACTGGGATTAGTTAATTTGCTTTTCTTTTCTCTGCAAAAAGAGGAGTTCTGAAGGTAATTGGCAGACAACACTCCTAAAACTAACAGCAGGATTTGCTGCTGGAGAACATACTGAGGAAAAGCATATGTAGTTTTCTCCTGTAAGCACTCAGTTTTGGTTACTTTGGTTGACTGAATGGTTGTTGTCTTTGTGTTTATCATAAATAGTGAAGATATGTAAGTGGTTCTGGTTTTCTTAAGGCTTATTCTACGTCCCAGTCTCCAAACTGAACAAGGAGTTGCTCGGGAAAGTGTACAAGGGTGATAATACGTATGTTTGCAAAATATGTAAGTTAAAATAGTACTTTGGATTATAGATTAAAAACTCAGTTTTAACAGTTGTCATATAGAGAGATCTGGGATTTTTGAGCATCAGTCCTAGGAATCCTCCGTATTGGGTAATCTTTTGTTGTTACATTGTAAAGTATTTAATTCAATTAATATAATGTATTTAAGACCAGAAGAGTCTTGAAACGTATTATCATAGACGTGTTTCAAATTACTTTGTAAAATTTAATATTGCAGTAAGTGCAATTAGAACTTTCCATGTTATTTGTGCTTGCTCTAATTAAAACAGGACAAGTGTTTTAATTCCGAGCTGTGGTGTTCAAGTCAACAAATTAACTGAAACTAAAAACTCCCTAGGAATATTAAGTGCAAACGTTGAATTTGGGGATTTTTTTATGCTCAGTTTTAGTTCTGATAAATGCTTTGTGCTAATGGATTTTTTCTTTAATAATTTTCTGATCTCTGACATTTTCCGAACAGTGACAATACAAAGGACAATGCACAGTGTGTATCCTGATGACATTTGGTGTGCTGTGACATGGCTTTTGTCATGGCATCTGAGACTGAAAAGGCCCACGCTCTTCTCCAGACTTTCAGCGCAGCTTCAGTTATTTCCAGTCTAGGTTTGGGGATATTCTGCTTTGTAGCAGACAGACTTCTGCAGTTTTCCTTCATTCAGCAAAATGACTGGCTCCGAGCCTTCTCTGATAATGCAGTGCATGGTATACTGGGAATGTGGTCCTGGGCCATAGTGATTGGACTCAGGAAGAAAAGTGACTTCACTGAGGTCACTCTGGCTGGCTTCCTCGCCTCTGTCATTGACGTGGACCACTTCTTTCTTGCTGGATCCCTCTCCTTAAAGGTAAGTCAATAGATCAGTAATTTATTTATTTTATTTTTCCATCACTGCTTACTTTATTGTCCTAAACACGAAAGTTAGATATATGGAATTATATGCAGGTTTTATGATTTTAAAAGCCATAAAATATTCTATTGTTCGGTTTCTGCTATTTAGAAAAAGAGTTCTGAAAGCTGTACATGCTATCCTATGTGTATCATGTAGTTGCTTTGTTACCCAAGTTAAGCAGTTAAGTGTTGCCTTGCACGCTTTCGTGTATAAAGTGGATTATTTCATTTCTGTTTACAGTAAGGGTTAGAAATATCTGAAATGTGAGGCAGAACTATCTGCAAAGTAGATGATAGAGCTGCTGTTTGATTTCATTCAGTCTTTCTGAGTAATACGTTTGGATCCCATACACAGTCACCATCACAGTGAAAGTGTGTTCCCTCCCAGGAACCTCCTGTGTTTCAGTCCATTCCCATTGCCTCTTGCTCTGTCAGTGGGTACCAGGAGCCTGGCTCTGTTCTCTTTATGCCCACTCTTCAGCTTGGTTGATTAATGGATCCTATAATGTTGACATTATGGAATAGAATTTAAATGTCTTAATTATTCTCATTTTTATTTTCTCGTTTTAAAATCAGTAAATGCAAGTAATGAATGATTAGCTATTAGAAAGTATTATTGAAATTATACTGCTGCTTCTTGCATTTGAAATGAGTATTGAAATCAGTATTTTTTCTTAATTGTGGACACTAGATGTCTCTCTTCACCGATGTCTGTTTGGAAAATTGAGTATTGAATTGTATCATGGAATTGGGAGGTGGTCTGTCTCTTTGCTGTTTTTCAGTGAGGCAAGGTTAAATATTCTTACACTTTCCATGATTGAGAATGTTTGTGTATCTGAAACACAGTAAATTATTGTAATTTCTTGAATTAATTTGTTCCTGTGTTGTTTCAATTCCCAAGCAGCTAGCAATTCATTTTCTAATCCAGGCTACTGTTGTTGACATTTAGATCTTGTTTTCTTATTCTTTAAGGTTAAGACAGCTAATTTCTCTGCTCTCCCCCAAAATGTTTTTCACATCAGAAACACACAATGTGGACAGTAGAATCATAGTCCTTTCAGTAGCCAAACTTATTTAGCTGAGGTAAGGAGAACACAAGAAGTCCAAAGGGTTTTTCAAAGTGATTTGCCTACAAACTCCTTCCTTTTCCATATGTAAACTGGGCTAATAAATGATATTTAAAAAACATGTAAAAAACTGTAAAACATATCCAGTGTAGGTCCCTTGACTCTTAGAGCAGTAACAGCATTACAACTTGCAAAGCCATTATGCTTTACAAAAACTCTGTTCTCAATTAAAATAACTTTCAAAAAAAATTGTACAGGGCTGGATTTATGTTTTCTAAACCTCATACTGTTTTTCTCCTCTCCTTTGGATTGCCTTTTGTCTGAATTATCTTCAGGGTCCTGTCCCAAACTATGAGTAGTATTTTAGGTGAGACTTCGTATGAGCCAAATAGCATAGATTAATTCCTTTCAGTGGCACACAGATAACAACACTTTTGTCTTTTTAAAAAGGAAAAAAATCACCTGTTACAAGTTTTATGTCTTCTTACAGTGCCATCAGTCTCTTTGGTTTGTGATGTAAAGTAATCCCCATAAACTTTTCTGCAGTGTGCTGTCTGGCAAGCTAGATCTGATTGTAATGTGTGATTTTTCTTTCCTCAGTTTAATATGATGCACCTCTCAGTTTCATGTCATAATTTCAGGCTAGTTCCTACGTAATTTATTACTTCATGGGATACTTTTTTACTATGTATTTGTTAGTTACAGTCCCATTCTTCGTCTTTAAATTGCAGGATTGAGAGTAGTTGATTTATGACACTACAATGTTTACTGCTTATGCAACACATTACTAATCAATTAAGAAGTCTAATTAACTAGCCACACCACTATTACTAATTTGTAACAATAGTACTTTTCACATTACTCTACACAATTACCTATAAAGCTCTTTATCATCACTTTTAAATCTGATGACAGATTAACTTCTTTAACGTTTCTGTGCAGCGCAAGGCAGCATTGCTTTCTGCCTCCACTTGCTACCTTCACACTACTCCAGTCACCTACTTCTGTTCCTGCTGACACAGCTCACTACCTGGATTGTGTGGCCATTGGTCTGTTTTTCATGGCCATCATTATTTTTCTAGAGTATTCATGGTAAATAGCCACCTGTGGTATTTATATGTTTGCTCTAATAAATACTTGTGTACCCAGTACCATGTGATCTGCCCTTTTGCCCACATTATTTTTGCAACAAGTATGAAATCTACAAGAACTTCACTACTTGGAATTTGTACTTCTTTGTGTTCCGTGTCCTTTGCACTGTGCGCCCAAGTGTAGAAGAATCAAGGAATCACTGTTTGAAGAATCTCTTTCATTGACTGACCCTAAAGGTGATAGGTACTGCAGCCTGTCATCAGTCAGGATTGCTGATAGAGCATGAGGGGCTGCTCCCAGTGTCCCCCAGGATTATAGCCTAGACACTCATGTTGCAGAACAGACTTGCAGAAATTGCTGTACACTCTGGAAGTGTAGAAAATGCAGTTGGTGGCAAACAGGATTGTACCAGCAAATATACATGACACAGCTGGTTAATGTGCCACTGCTGATCAGCATGGGCTGAACACGGGCATTTCTGGAACTGGAGAATAAGCTTTGCACAAACACAAATAATATAGTGTTGAATATGACACTGTATTGTTCACATTATTACTATAATATAACTATATATGTTACATTGAATATGTTACTATAAAATAAGGACTTCAGGCTTGTGAAGAGTCAGAGGGATATGCCTGAGGGAGCCTGTGTGGTTACTTAACATCCATGGTGTTACTGTGAGCAAAGAGTTTGCTCACAGTTCTCCTGCATGTGATTATTGTCTCCTCTCTCCAGCTGCTCACTGCAGTGCGTGAGAGGGGCTGGAGGAGCAGGAACTTCCAGATCATCTTGCACCTGATTGAACATATAGGTTCATTTCATGGAAAAGAGCATTTGCGAATAAATTCTGTTTGCAACATTTTTCAGGCAGTTTAAGGCAGAAAATTGTGCTAACTTAAATTATTTTTTTTAAAGATCTGTTGATTTCTAAATGCAAACAAATCTGCCTGTTAGGAGAGTGTAACTGCTTATATTGCCAAACAGAATTACCTGTCTGTCTCTTCGGCTTGGCAACTCAAGGATGTAAGTGTTCCTCTAGTCACAGAATGTAAAAGTGGAAACAGACTATTCTGAGCAACTATTGCTGGGCATAGCATTTCAGAAGCCTAATAGTTGTACTGCTGTTATAAAATAGGGCTTTCTCTTGCTGAAATTGAACACACAGGTTGGCTTGTATGAACAACCCTGCCCTCTAAAATTTGTAGGAAAAAAATGTAAGCCTCACCTTCCCAAAACTGGATAAAGATTGGCACCAATATTGCTAAACTGGGTATGTAAGTAACATTAAAAATATCCTTACTCACTGTGTTGCTATTGGTACCTAACATCAGTAGGGCAGAGGGAAAAGACTAATTTAGACTTTGCTACTGATTTTTTCAAAGTGCAGAAATAAAGATCAGTCAGTAGGCTATCTGCCAAAACGTATCACTGTCCAGGTTTTTTCAGAATTAGGCTAGTATGGACTTTTGAGGTTCTTGTTCACAGTGAGAAAAATCTGACTCTTTGCAGGACAAGTGATAAACAATTTCACCATTGCAAGATTTTTCTGTTTTAATCCATGAACAATCTGCTTGTGTGAAACAGAAATTAAGTTGTAGAAAACACCCCTTTTGAACCAACTTAAAGGTCCATAACATTAACCCAGACTTGGGTCTGTAACATTAGAGTTAAAAATGGTTGAGACAGTTTGTGAGATTTTTAATCCCATCACCTGAATATGAGTCAGGGAAAGGATGTGATGGGAAGCTAATAGGGCAAAGCTTTCTGCAGGCCTTGTAATGTTGGCTTTGGTTTAAAGCAGAGGCTGTTATATTCCAAGGTAGTCCATAACTTCCCATCTCTGTACTACTTAGCTACGGCTACATCAAAGTTTCCTTTACAGAGAAGACAGGGTTCCAAGCAGTTGTCTAAATTGTGCATGAAAGCTTGATGAAGCTGTTCCAGAGTCCCACTACCAGGTACTCCTGCTGTTGAACCCTGCAACGATTAAACACAACCAAAGACCGAACAGGACAGCAATGCTCTGTTTGCTTTCTGCATTAGTTACACTGAGGGATTGTTCAATACAACTGCGAGATACACCGTCTAGTTACATCTCTGGTGCCTTTTACAGTCCTTCCAAATGTTCACCAGTATCTGCACCTCTATAGATCTTTCAGTAATGTGCTATCGCTTCTCCTGTGCTTACAGAAAAATGAATCTACTTATTTGTCACTTATTTGTCAATAGTATCTTTAAAGATACAATTACATTTTTTTTTACAGTGTTTGAATTTGTGGCAGTGGTTCTAGCTGCTGCTAGTAAGTACATCCACAGGATATTTTCTGAAATATGTACATTAAATTTACATTATCACTTCTTAAAATGGCTAAATCAAATCTCACTAGCTAGATTAAAACTAAATATAAGGCTTTCAACTAAGTTAATGTTAAACAAATAGTTGATACAAAAAAAAAAAGTCACGAATGTTTCAGATGTGGGCTTCTGAACTTTGTTTTGCCTGTCTGTGAAGAAGACTGTCTCAAGGCAATCAAAATATATGTAACTTTGATCCCATTTTTATTGTACTGAAAATTACTGTTCTGTTTTAAACACTGTGCAACTGAAACAACTTTACAAGTGCTAACTGTAGTAAAATACAAAATGGATTTTTAAAATAAATGCCATTAAACCATATGATTTATTTCAAGTAAAGCATATTAAATATTTCAAGTGTATCGGTTGCTTGTTTTCCTTTTAATTATCTTGAAATTAAATACAAATAGTCAGTGCAGCAGATTATACAAGTTCCTGCGCACCATATGACTGTATGACAAGTAGGATACCTTCTCCCTCTCCCTCCTTGTGTTGCTGTTGATAATGGGTAGTAGGATGCATGATTCATATCATACAACAGAGAGATAGGGGAGCACACAGGTCTCATGCATAAAATAGTCATATTGTTAGTTTTGATTAACTGTAGTGAAAAGGAGTGGTTTTTCTTTGCACTTCCACTTAGTCACCTGACAGTATACCTGTAAACATCCATGAACCTTATTATACTTTTCTTTCCTGCAGGCTGCTCTGACTCTTCCACGGAGACCACTTCTTCATTGTTCTACCATGATTCCCGTTGTGGCTCTGACATTAAAGTTTATTATGCACCTTTTCAGGCTTAAGGACTCATGGTGCTTTCTTCCCTGGATGTTGTTCATATCCTGGACTTCTCATCATGTCCGTGACGGGATTCGTCATGGCCTCTGGATCTGCCCATTTGGAAAAACTCCTCCTTTGCCATATTGGCTGTATGTGGCAATTACAGCATCTTTACCTCATCTGTGTTCATTCATCATGTATTTAACAGGCACTAGAGAATTAATGTCTATAAAACATGGAATCCACATTGATGTGTAAGAATGATGGCTTTTAAAGGCTGTTTGTATTATCTCCTGGCTGTCTATTACTGAAGGGGTTTCTTTCTATTTCCTACACCTTCCAAGTTAGGCATTTTAAGGTTGTGGAGCCAGTTACAGCTGTGTCAATTCCTTGTTGTCATAGAACCTATTTAATGAATGGTGATAATTTTATATCTATACATTTCCCTTCTAAAGCATGTGATCTCCCATGATAGCTCATGCATAGCTAGCTGATCTATAAAGTTCTTAGTCTCTCTCTGTAGTAATTGCATTACTGTCACAGATTTTATTGTCATGGTGCCATTCTTCTGATCACCATTCACTTTGGATTTGTATTTTGCCTTTAGAGAATACATTTCAATCTAGATAGTATTTGTATAGCGCTTTAAAAATATAAAGTACTGTATAAATGCTAAGTATTACTGGGGATTTAATAGTGTATGGCAGTTGTAAAAAAATGTTAGCCTTTTGAATTTATTCATTTGTTAAGAGTCCTGCTGGACTCTTATATTGGACTGTTTTAAAAGAAACACTGTCTGTATTTCACACTGTGCAGCTGTCTATGCACCTCTTCAAACCCTGCTACCATGTAGAGTTTTAGTAAATTCTGTTCCCCTGTAGTTGCTTGGTACTAAATTTGCAGATAATTACTAGCTTCGTGGTTAGAAAAGAGAAGGCAGTTTGGTTATAGTATTATGATGTGTTGACCAAATTGTTTTTAATTTTTAAAAATACACTAATTATGAATACTATTGAATTTGAAACTAAGGAATTTTAGTAAATATTTAAGGGTTGTGTGAAGGCAAACATTTATTACAGTAAAACATAAGCTTTAGAGAAGATAGAAGAAAATAAAAATTGCTCAAAATGTGTTTGCTTAAAGACATTACTGTCTTACTGTACTTGTAAATGGCATTTTCCATTAAGTGCAATATCATCCTCATAATTGTTAAATAAAATGCATTATTATTATTATTATTATTATTATTATTATTATTATTATTATTATTATTAATTGGGATTACTGGTTTAATCAGTACCAGAGACCTTCTGTGGCTCTTTGCAGCACACTATGCTAATTATGGAAAATGTTTTACCCCTTTAAAATGTGTCTTTCCACCAAAGGAATAGTCTCTGCACTGTTTGTTCCTCATGTTAGAAATGTATGCTAATGCAAACTTGTCTGACAGTACAGTTTAGCCTTTATTATAAAATGAATAAAAGGTTTCTTTCTTGGAAAGAAAATTGGAAAAGCAGAACATTCCTTAAAGGGTTATCCTCATGCCATGGATTTCTGTCTCTTATAGTGTTCCAGAAACAACGTAAGAAATGTCTTGCTTTAGGGCCCTCAGAGCAAGAACTGTCTTTTATGCAAAGGCATGATGGTTTACTAGAGAAGCACTGCTCATTCATTTACTTCTGTCCTGTATTTTAAACTGCAGGCTATGAATGCCAATAATGAATATATTTGGTGCAAGGAGTGAACACTGAAGTCCGTGTAGAAAATTTTCAATATTCTTGTTTCATGGTATAATATTTGTATAATTTTGTGCTTTATGCAGGTTTGTTGCAAAGGGAAATGCATATAGGAACAAAGTGGAGAATTGCACTTTCTCACTTTTAGACTGTAGCTCTAGCATTTTCTAACTATGTGTCCACCAATGGTCCTTAAGATTGATACTTTACTGTTCTAGCTATTTTTAAGGATCAATTAATGGGGATGTCTTCAGTAGTTTAAAACCACATATTTTCATTCTCTGTATTTCTAGCTATTTTTGTGTGAGTTTTTACAGTAATTGTTAGCTGTGTTTCAAAATACTGTTTTTTCTGGTCATGTTCTTACACCAGTTCTACGACAGCAATGGGTGAACACCACTTGGAAATGTGTTAAGGAAAGTAGCAAGCACTTGTAATACATGACTTCTTTCCCTCTCCTTCCAAACAGGCATGGCAGTCTCACACCTCAACCTGACATTCAGGCAACTATAGCTGACACTGGCAACTTTACAAAGTAAACAGAGATGTTGCATGCATTGCTGTAATTTGTACATAGACAGAGTAGAGTACAAAGGAGAACTAAAAGTGTTTGACTCACCTGTGTGTCACGGGCAGAGTGGGAGCTTCAGAAAAAGTTTATTAGAGAAGTCCCCCCGCATTGAGTCAGGAGGCACAGAAGGGACCCTCTTGCTTTCTAAACTCCTTCTCAGAGAGGCATCTAGGTATGGCTGGATCCAGTCTTAGCCCGACTTTGCCAATGGTTTATGTCTAAAGGATTATACATGTGGAATTGAACCTTAATACAGCTTTGTCCCACAGAATTAAGAATGGCAATATTTATATAAAAATAAATTCTTTATTGTGATAACGATTAGACTAAAAGGTCTTAACCAGAATTATTTACTACAGAGTATTGGTAGCTGTATAGTGCAGTGCAGTACTTTTGACACAATATTGAAGTTATTATATTAAAGCAGTTCTATTGAAGCAATTATGTCAAAGCTAGCAAAAGCAATTATTAAGCAGAGATTGATGTTACTCAGCCATACCAACGACTGTGAGCAAATCTCGTTCTCTCAGTCTTGAGGAGTAACCTTGAGGGCCATCCCCACTCCGGAGAGGAATTTTCACACACACTCCAGAAAGAGGGGATGTTACAAGATCCTCAAATTAAAAAGTGGAAACTGGGCCATGTGTTTCTGGGTCAGCTGTGTCAGCTCAGCATCTTTCAATCAGTTTATCAGTGGTATTACTTGGTTGTCCTATATCACGTACTTTACCAGGTCTACCACAGCTTCACCTCACTATCAGGACGTTTAACTCTGGGACTGATGAGTCAGGCTAGTTTCAGCATTATTCCACACCAAAAGCAGCAGGACAGCCCCCTTCTCCATTCACCCGTAGCTTTGGAAAGCTTTGTTGGAGTTGTTTTACCCCCACTCCAGGCAGAGCATCCTGCTACACCATGTCACCTGGGAGATACACCTGCCTGTTACAGGTGAATTGCCTAACAATTCCTTACCGGTATTTCATGTACATTTCAAATTCACTGGTATTTTTCAACTATGCATTGATGCCTGCCATGTGTAGCAAAACCATGATGAAAATAAAACAAAATGCTAAAAACATAATGACTTTGTGCTTTACTTCATGCATTGCTACAGAGGGTAAATGTGAATGCGAAAAAGCATGTGAATTGCACAAAAGATGGTTTACAAACTCAAGCTGATGATTTTGTGCATAATGTGTGATATGTATCACTAAAATATTAGGTATTCCAATGGTTCATTTAGTACGCCAATCTAAATTTTTTCCATTTCCAGTTTTATTTTCAAGTTGAACTTAAAAAGTTGAAGTAAGTGTGGGGTTTTCCTGACCTACTTTTTTTCTGTTAGAACTGTGCTGCTTTTGTTCCTGCTTTAATGGATTGCTGCTGTAAAAAGCAGGTACTAATAATTGCCAAGTTAAAGGAAAACTGTTGGAATGTTTCTTCTCCCCAGTTCTGTAGAAATAAGATAAAATGTCTCCTAATTCCCTAGTGGCCATACCAGAATGAGTGAACACATTTCCTATCAGTTCCTATCCATTAAGTTCCAGAAAGAGAGAAAAGGGGTAAAAAATCAGTCTAAAGGAAATGTTTGTACATAGTTAATGTGGAACACGTTTTTTTATTCCATCAGTTACTGTCAGTATGAAGCTAAGTGATGAAATGCATCAGAAGAGAACATTTCTGTTTAAGTAATTGAGCCAATATCAATTCTGTCAGTTATGCATATTTTTCAGGGCAGAAGAATTTTGTATTCTAAGTGTTACATATCACTTTGCATATCAGGCTTTGATCAACTGGTAATTTTGAGTCCACAAGCTAGGTTTTGCTTCCCTTCTACGAGCAGACCTTGCATTGAATCAAAGGAAGAGCTGTCAGGTTTAAGTACCCTTTGCATTCATTACTGAAAAACAGGAGTAAGACTTTTCCTGAAAATAATAAATTAGTGCCTTCAGTTATTTCTTAAAATTTCCCAAATTTTACATCCTCTGCATTGAATTATAAATTTGAATGCTGTATTGTAGAACTGTTTTCTTGTACTAAACCCTCTATTGAAGTGAAATAGTGCTTGTATTTTTATATGTGTGTGTATGTGTTGATACGTATGTTTATATGTATCAAACACTGATGATATTTCCTCCTGTCTTCATATATAATTCTCAGTTTGCTTAACCTAATTTTGGATTGATTTTTCCTGGGGTGAGGAGGAGTGTTTATTTCTGTGACTGGGGAACCCAGGTGTGCTACTACTTAGCAAAAAATTTAGTTCAGTGTGAAGGAAATCTTCAGAATATTGAAAACTAGAAAAGAAATTATACTGTATTACTTTTGATGGAAGTGTTAAGTAGATTTCTAGGCAGTTTGTAGAAACAGATTTGTTTAGTCAAAATTAATTGACCAGAAACATTTTTATTAGTAAGAATGGGTGAAATGGTCTGTGTGAAAATGGATTTGTTTAATGAAACTGTTGCAGGGGTAATTGGCCAAGTCTCTGTATGCTATTGCTATATCCACCACAGAAACAACTCCTTTGACCAAGGAATGTTACTAATATCTCTGGAGCTTTCCTCATGTTGCAAGGGTAAATTCCCCTTAATCTTACTTTGATCTCATTTTTCTCCTTAAAAATTGCATAACATTGAGCAAGGGCTCCTGGACTGGTGTGGGGTAATTTCCTTGATCTCATTCACAACAATTTTTACAGATGAGCCAAAGAAGCTGGTAGCTGTGAGTTCCAGTACAGGAACTGCAGTAAAGAAATTAAATCAAAGATGGTAGACGTAATAATGGCATAAGGGGTTTAGAAGGTTATAATGCTGCTAGTTTCACATTTCAGTTTAAATTGCCGATAATCAAAACCAACTCCTTTTTATATATTACTGCCAACAATTTAGTAGCAAATTTTGTCATGACTGCTAAAAATATGAAGTGTTTCTGGGCCAAATGAATACTGTAAGATTCAAGTAATAAGGCTTTATCAGTGTATTTCCAACAAAATCATCTGTGTCTTTTTGTTCATTTAACTGTACATAATATTTAGATACAAGCACTCAGTTGTTTCTTAGTCTTACTATGGAAACATAGTTGTTTCTTGGGGAGTTTTGATACAGAATGCTCTAGCTAGCAAAACCTTTTAGCACAAGTAATTTTTTTTCATTAGTTCATGTAGAGAGATATCTTTCCTTCTGCTAGACCTGTTTTGCTAAGGTGAAAATTTGAGTGATTTACCAGCATCTTTTGGCTGAGTATTCTGTATGCCTTGTACATTAAATACAAATGAGCAAAGCAAAGGCACTTAGAACCTTGTACCATAAAAATGGACACAATTTATGTATAATTTTTCCCAAAGTGAAAAATAATTTAACATGTTTTTGCAACATGCATCTTGCATTTAAATATGTATAAAACTATTGACCAAGCATATTTCTAGTAATTTTATATGGCTACAGAGACATCAGCAGTGTTTCTTGCACTCTCCTTGTGCTTGACTTACCTCAGGTTGGATGAAAAGCGTGGTTCAGCAGACTAAGTGGTAGACATCTGTATCATAGCAAATCATCGTAAAGACCCTTTTTCTTATTCAGTGTGTAGCTAGTCAGTCTGTTCAAGGGTGCTTAAAATGCAATTTATCTCTTCCTAGAACAGATGTATACTTCCAGTGTACATGCTGAATTGCATTCCAGTCATCCCAGATTGTACTAACTAGATGGTAGCTGACTGTAATTGGCATTGTAGATTGGGCTTATCTTCCTGTCATTCACATGATTTCCTATTGTTCAAAAAGGAAACTGTCTCTTCAAAGATTGTTTTATCCAGGAGATTGTTTGACATGCAAGGAAACATAAAAAAGTGAAATAACTAAAGGCAGATCTCATGAGGCACTGATTCCATGATTACTTCTAGACCAGTATATTCCAGTAGAGGGATGATCATCTTTTTAAATGAATTTTAATGTTTAAAATGCAGATCAATCATTTATTGTAAAACTAGACCATTTTATTTCTCAAAATCTGTCCAAAGCCAGGAGTTTCTCTTTGAAAGATTTCACAATTGCAATTAGTACATTTAACATGGCTGAAATTTGCAGTGCAAAATCTTTGCATTTCTTTGAAAAAAATAGTTTGTTCTAGCTCCAGCGTATGGGTTCTTGGACTGGGAACATGAAATTTGTTAAAAACTTGCACCTCTTTCTCTCTTGAAACTAAACATAGAAGAGGCTCTACTTGGGTATCCTACAGCAGAGCTTGTACTAGGTACTGTCAGTCTCTCTTAGTGGCAATATATAAAAGCTGATCACCTGATCTTGTCATGATAAATATTCATTGCAGTTAGAAATCTCTGATACTGCTCTTCAGCCCTCCCAGGGAGATGTGGGTTGTTCTCCCTGCTGCCATCTGCACAGTCACTGCAAAGAAGGAGTGCTGGAGCAGTAGGGAAAGCCATGGCTTGAGTATGTGCTGTATGAGGCTCCATGATTATGTAGATTCTGTGAGTGTTAAAACCGGCTTCTGTTAGAAAGAAAATAATGACTTTCAAAAAAAGAGGGTTTTTTCCTAATGAATTTCTGCCACTGAAAGCCTAGTTGACTGATCAAATTTCTTGAAAACTCATTTCAGATAAGAAAACCAGTTTGGCAGTGATTTGATTTACAAGTAAGTATATTCTTGCTGCTTGTTTAAAAGCAATGAATGTTGGCACATTTCTGTGGTTCTCTGTTGCCTGGATTAGCTTTGCAAAAAAGGCATTGTTTTCTTAGTTACCAAGTGTGACCATTTCCCCACTTTATAGTGAACAAAAGTTTGGAAATGATGAGTACAACTTTTTTTGCCTTTGGCACGTATTCACAAGCATTCACTTGTCACAGTGATGAAAGGTATTCAGCAGAAGATGGAAAGTGCTTAGGACTAATCATACACTGAGCATTTAATCAGACTCTGTCCAAACTGCTTACATAGCAGGCTGTAGGTGAATCTGTGGAAGGAAGGAACTGATAGCATGAAAAAGGCTATTGAAAAACAAATAATTGAAGATAAGAGTTGCTTTGCTTTTTCCTTCACCCGGTAATTCTACCTCCCTGTCTTGCAGAAGGACCGGTCTTTTGGTGAGTTTGTTCTCGTTGCCACATAGTGTACACAAACTCCAAGCTTACGTGAAAGATTAAAGGTTTCAGGTGCACAGGTGAAGGTGAGTTGAATGATTGTAGCAGAATGCTGTGTTCCTCCGTTAGTGGTGTGTGATACAAAGTAGGGGCGGAGGAAGAATCGCTCAAAAGGGTTAATATTGACTGAAGGTAGAGAACATGTAATTTCCATGGCAGTGGTGATACTTCATTATGCCAGTATATCTCCAGTTTCCCTGGCTGGAGTTACTTTATTGATGGAGGTAGAAGCTTTAGCTTTCAGTTGAGGTTCCAGGTGCTTTGGCACACTGACATTATTACTTCTACAGAGGTAATTAACATTGATGTCTCTGTGTAATGAAAAGAGCTTCTACTAAGATATTCCAAGTTTGTGCTATATCTAGACTTGGAAAAAAATGCAACAGAATACTTTTTATTGAAGATGTTGTCTGACAACACTCATCCAGCCGTGCTTACAAAGGGTGTTTGCTATTTCTGCTGACTTTCTACCCCAAAGCAACCCATACTTACAGGCTTTTATCCACTTCACAGAGAAGGATAGGATTTGCAGAGTGACATACAGGAGAAAATTTGGTTCTGGAGGCTTTCTGCTAGGCTTTCAAAGTCAAAATAGTTGAGCAGAGGTTTTGTGGGACTTATATAAAATACATTTCAATGCTATCAAATGTTTTATCCCTTCATACTTTATCAAAGTAAAATTTCACTGCCATTTCTTTTCTTTTCTCCAGTCCATGACTTGTCCTTTCTTTCCTCTATCTCCATGACTCTCCTGGTGGTAGCATCCAGTCCATGACTTGTCCTTTCTTTCCTCTATCTCCATGACTCTCCTGGTGGTAGCATTTCACATTTATCTCCAGTGTGCTTTGCAAGAATTACCCAGGCTCACTAGGTCCCTGGTTAGTTTATAGGAGGAAAAGAGGTTTATTGTCTAAATTGAAAAAGTAGGGGAGCTGGGCCAAGAAGTGTGTTGAAAGATAAATTCTTTGAAACTGAAGAAGTAGAGCTGATAGGAGAATGTTATGATGAAATGTAGTTTTTCAAGAAAAAGCCTGCTCTAGAGAAGAGCTTGTTTCCAATTTTGTAAAGACTAGCTTGGAGTTTCATGGTTAAATGGTATATATCAGTCACTTCCTGCTAGCTGACCTAAAGTGATGAAGTAGTTTGGGTTTTAAAGTTACAAAAACAGAGCAGGTTTTGCAAACAACTTTCCAATGCCAGAAAATAGGATTTGGAATAGTGATGAGGAACTAAGATACGAAAATCACTTGCCAAAGTAAATCACCTCCATGCCCCAAGTTAGTCAATAAATACAAATGTGTAGGACTCTTTTTCCATCCAGGTATTTGATGGACTGGAAACCACTGGATAATTTGAAAAAAAAAAGGCATTGAGAGAGATTACAAGTAAGACAATGTGTGTAATATCCTCTGGAGGGCATGGAACCATGCCTGGGCAGGACAGTCAGCATTTACTTGCAAGGTTTGGTTTTTTGTTGAACTCAAAGATTGGATCCCTGAAGAAGCAGACAAGTGATGGTCATCCATCTTTAACTGGAAACATACAGTCAGTGGTACTTGAATGTAAATGAGATTAAACAAAAACGCATATTTACTTGCCCTACTTCAAGTGGTTAACAACATAAAAGCGATTTAAGTGCAAATTTGTACCTTTGTATTTTTGTGAATCCAATTTACTCAAATCTGTGGAGCCTTGATCTGTTGGCTGTGAGATGAGCTTGGTTTGCTGTGCTGGTTTCATGCAAATGAGGAGTATTGGCTGGAGCTGAGGAATATTTGGTGATCACATTTCTTTGAGTGGAATTCAGAACAAAAGCAGGCCAAATCCAGCAACCAAAGTCCTTCCCGGTATTAGTGAGTGAGAACCACAGAAGGAGATGTATTATTAATAGCATCCTTAATAATAATTTATTTGATCTGGGTAGCGCGGGAAGGTTTCAGTCACTCATTATGTTAGCTGTTGTGTAGCGGGAAGACAGTCTGTGCCCAAGTGGTCATACAGTATAAATAGTCTGGTTTATATCATGTAGGTAACATTTAACTGTAAAAATATGGAAATAGAGGAAGCGATTCCGATCTAGTTTAAGTTCAAGTAACAGACTTTATAAATGTAAATTAGAACTGATAAAGGCAAATCAGGACTTCTTTTTTCAAAATGTTGGCATTTCACATACCCCTTGGACTTGTGAAATTCATGTATCTAGTATTCCAAAAAGAGAGTAGCCAAGAATAGTCACATGCTTTTTAAAATTTTCTTTCAAATTCTCGTTAAAAGAAAATTCTTAGGTACATTTTCCTCAGACAGTGGCATCATGGAGGAGGATAGGGGGGATCTAGATCCAATTCATGTATCATTTTACTGTTCAAAAATTTGCTCTTTATGTCTCCCATTGTTGGTAAAGTACATCCTTTTTCAAAATCATGGCAAATCAGATTTTCTCCAAATGAGGCAGTAGAAATTAACCCAGCTGCAGCCCTGTCTATTGTGTTTAATCTTAACATACGATGAAGTTGTACACTGAAGTTCATTTGTGCCCTTCTGTGAAAAAAAAAAGAACCAGAAAAAGATAAAAAAGGCAAAAAAAAAGGAAGAAGCTGTTTGGGATGACCACTCCTTGCATGGTGAATTTCCCCACTTCTGCCAAGCTGCCTGACAGCTCCGGAGACAGAACGAGCATTGACAGGAAATTTATGCAAGACCCTGAGGTGAAAACACACCACTCTTGTAGTAAGTGGGCCTGTTCAGAAAGGAAAGATCCTTCATTAGTGTCACCCTAACATTTCTTAGCCTGGGCTAGGAGAAGCATAAAAGTCTTGGTCTACATAGGGCTTAAAGAAACTCTGAATTCAGCTCTGAATGAGGAACCACGTATACTCTGTGAGACTAAAGAGTATAGCATAGCCTTAGCGAGCAGACAACTACCTGATACCTGCCAGATGTGAGGTCATGTGAAGTTGTACAAAAGTGCTGGCCAAATAACAAAAATGTGATACGAGGGCATGATGTTTTAGAAGACAAAATTTCATTTCCTGGTATAAACGAGGGCTGCAAGAGATCATAGTTCATGGTTGGTAGTGACTTCACAAGCTACTGTAACAGTCAGTGAATTTGGGTCAGGAGAAGAGAGAGAATCACATTTTTTCCCTATAGAAGTGGTGCAAGACTGCTGGTCCCCGTGCGTTGGTGTAGTGTGCTGCATGTGCTCCACACAGACCCGTGTTAGTATAACCTTGTCAGGAGGTTATGTTTGTTCTTGTCCCTGCGCAAGTCTCCTGTGACTGTAAACACATTTTCAGCCGAAGGGCAAAACAGAATGTCTGTGTATTTATGTGTGTTGGTAGAAAAGAGCAACAGCCTTTTTCTAAAAACGATTTAACACATTTCCATTGAACGTTTATCACTTTTTATATACATGCAATGTTGGTTTTTCTTGTCCTGAAAGCCAACGTCAAGATTTTTAGGACTCGGGAGAAGCAAGTTAGAAACAGAGCATCATGCTGATCCAGAGCACTGATCTGTGTGGTCAGGTACTGCTTCTGTAGGGCATGAGTTTGCACATCTTTGTGCGTAGACCTTCTGTCCATCCCCTATTTTGATTTTTGTCTTTTGGAATCAAAATAATAGATTCACTTCCTCATTTAAAAGTTGGTTAAGGCCTACGACAAAAATAACATCCAAAACTTAGGGGAACCTAGTCTTTGGCACAGCTTTGTCATGACAAAAGACAAAGGCTCTTGGGAGACCGAGTTGGAAAGAGCCTGTGTGGACACTGATGTAAATGGTTCCATTTTACATTTTTTACTTGGTTTCAGGAATGATTAAACTATGTGGTCAAGAAAATATGTTTATTTTATAACTAGTAAGGAAGCATGCAGACGTACTGGTCTTTGTTCTATTCAGAAACACGAATCCCAGTCTACTTATTTCTCACTTGTGCATCTCAGCATCAGGTTTTCTCCTGAACCAATCAGCCATCTGCCATTCTTTCTCTTCAGCATCCATCTTGTGGTCCTCTAAATTATGATTGATTTTTTTAAATATAGAGATTGAGAAGGGAAGGGTCTTCAGTTTTTCCTTTTGCTCACTGCCTCAATGGATTTGGATTAGGACGTCTTCTAATGCTGCATAATAGTATGTCAGCCTTAAGTGTCATATTGGATGTACAGGAAGGGTTATAATTTGGCTATCTCAAATGAGGGGAACATGCCATTGGAAGCCAAACTTTCCAGTTCACTGGCAATAATGTACTCCTTGGCAGTCTTGAAGAAAGTTCTTGAGGGGAATCCTAGGTCTCTGCTCAGGGCTGACTTCCCAGAATGGTTCAACATCTGCAACAAGATGCTAACACAGCATTCTATCAAATGGTACTCCTTGCTTCTTCAGTAATGGATTTCTGGGTGTCTGCCTCCCTAGACCGCAATATTTTTTTGCCCATCTTCCCTGCAGTATCTGTTTCTTGCCTTCATAGAGGAACAGAGTCAGAGAACTTGTATCAGCCTCAGTTTTCCTCATAGTTCTCACTTCAGAGAGATTTTCACTTCTCTTTTGAATTCCAGTCAGCTTCTCATCCCTGTTAGCATCTATGCCTTCTCCTTTGGTTTGGCCTCTCCTGTCAGGAACAATCACTTTTTGCTGTGCCCTAGTGGTAGGGGCTTTCTCTGTGCTGTTTCCATTGGTGGTGATAGCTGCTGCCACAGTAAGAGCTTAAGTCCAGCAGAGACACCCCCAGGTAAAAGGTAAAATGGGGGGTGTGGGGTGTGTTTCTGTCTTTCTATCTGTGTCAGCTGCTTCCAATGGAATTCAGAATACCCATATGGAACATTTTACTGAAATGAACAATGGAAAATAAGAGGTATTTCTCTGCAATTTTAGCACTGCACTCAGAACTGGTTCTTTTGTTTCATTGGTCTGTAAAGCCCAAAATATCTTTTTCAGAACAAAATCCTGCATTCTTCCAAAAAACTCAACTTTCATCCTATTCTGTCATAATTTAGCAGTCAGAGAGTGGGAAGTCCATGCCCTAAGTGCCAGGCAACAGCACAGACAGGGACAAACCTCTCAGCTTTTCCTAGAAGTGCTGCAGCTCTGTGCACCAGAGGGTGCTGGGGAGGCTGAGCATCACAGGAGCATGACAGCATTATCTGTTTGTGGGTAAATTCACCTGATGGAAGGGAAGTGGGTGCTGCAGTCCCACCTCAAGTTTCTTTTAGGTTTTATGTAGCAAAAAGGGGTAATGCTGAGTGTAAAATACACCCTGCTGAGGCTTTAGCTGGCTGTTGGGGAGCTTTCCTGAGAATTGGGTCTATCCATACCCTCTTCTCAGGCAGAGAACTGAATCTGGCTGGCTTGCATCTTAGTAAGTGCATTAACCATTTATAATGTTCACAGCTCAAAGTTTTTTTCTGGACTCTTTTTTTTTTTCCCCAACTAAACTATCCACAGATAAGGTATGCAGAAGTCTGAATGAGAGTTATGCAGAGAATGTTAAAGTGAGGGGGTTTATGGTAGGCACAGGGCCAGCCGATGCAGTCCAGAATAGGGGACATCTGAGGAGTTCACAGTTTGGGATTTTGATGCCCACACAAACAATTGGAGACATTGCTAGGAAGTCCAAAATATAATTTTTTGAACTCTTCCATTCATAATTTAAGCAAGTCTAGGTTAAAAAAAAATAATTATTGTGAGTTGATGATTATGATCATTTACGGAGTAATGGGAAGTACTGTGATAACCCTCTTGCATCTATCAGTATGTCAGAAGCCTTCATCAAATTAAGTCTTGCTGGAAACAGCAAAGATCCAAAGTTGTTTTAACATGAATTATCCTGCTTTAGCAAACGAGTCAGTGGTTTAGTCTTCCTCAGTAATCAGCACTCCTGTGGCAAAAGGAGATTGTCTGATGAAAAGGAATGGGTTACAGAAGGGCCATTTACTCTTGCCTCCACTTGAGTAACTGGGGAAAGGTATATATAACTGAGCATATCATGTTACAATGCATATTAATGCAGAAGAAGTTAAAATCATTAACCATTGCTCAAAAATTAAAGACTCAGATTAAAAGAGCTGTCAGTTTTAGCCTTCCTAGCAGTTTTACATTCTCAAATAAAAGCTAGAACTTCTGAAAGGATCAAAACAAGAATTTGTTTCTCAGGACGGACGTATGACTAGCTTCTCATTTGCAACCCTTTCTGCCTGCAGGTTAGTGCTTTGATTTGAGCTTTGAATGCAATCCAAATCAATATGTCAATAGAACTCTTCGCCTTCCTTCAGCTAATACTTATAACTAATGCCACTGTCAACTATGTCAGCCCAATTCTTGGAAAAGAATTTCTGGCTAGCTCCTTCTTCCTTTGTAAATTGGATGGCTGCCTACACATTCGTGTGGAGCCATAGCACAATATTTGCTATTGTTCTCTGACTTTGGTTTTATTTTTAATTTCTCAATCTCATAAATCATCATTGTTTCCTCAGTTTACATTTTTCCTGTTCTATTAGTTTTAGTTCTATTAGTTCTATTAGTTTAGCATTTTAAATTGTTGACAAATTATATAGCCTCCATAAAGTGAAAAGCATGTTCCGGGTCTGACACAATCATAGTTTCCTTGCTGCACTTTCCCATTGAAGTATAAAACCATTTACTTTATTTTGGACCTGTGAATGAGACTATGAACTCTGAGGGAAAATGAGATGTTAAACTTGAGTTCAAGCTGAAAGAAATAAGTTTTATTCAGTGTGCTGTTGTTTGTTGCCAGCAGCAGAGAAAATAAATACCTGCAGATACCTGTATTTGCTTTGTGTTTTTGAGAATATAGCAGGTGTGTGTGTCTGAGCAGTCCCCTGGGAACACTTCAAACTTGTCATACAGGAACTAGTCGTAAGAAACACAGGGTGCTTTGGTTCTTTCTCCATCCCCATCACTGCTACAGCTCCCTGTACTCCATAGTACACATAGAACACTGTGGTGATACTTTTGTAATCTGCATCAGACTTTTAAAATTATACCTGGAGATCCCATGTGAAGCATTTGCCAGAACAAACTAATTAGTTATCTGCAAGGAAACAAAGCACCCCAGTTTGCAGCGTCAACCAGACACTGGAATACGAATTCTAATATTGACTGAAGCTGTTCCTTTGACATGTTACTCCAGTTACACCTATCTTATTGTATTTCTTTTACTCTAACTTGTTCCTCTTCATGCTACTCTGAAGAACATTAATGCTGCTAATAGTCTTGTACTTGTATAGGTTCAAGTTAATAAAGGTGTTGTGAGCTGTTTTACTGCTGACCATCATGGCTTAGCTTTTATAATACAGATTTTTCACTGTAATTAAATGGTGACAATGAATCAGCTTGTTGATTTCATCATGTTACTTCCCTGAAATCATACTTTAAACAGCACACATCATTACCATCTACTCTTTTTCCTCTTAACAGTAGACTTGCATTTCAAGTACAACATTTCAAGTGTTGTACTCTGCATTTGCCCCAGTCTCTTATCCCGATAGATAACAGTGTCAAGCAGAAACCGAGAGCTATGAAGTAAAACAATGATAGCCAGAAAGGTTGATTGCACTGTATTAATTTATTATTAGACAAAATTGCAAAACTGGTGTTGGGACAGTGTAAGTATAGATTAAAGTGCCTGAGGTTAGCAATATCTTCTAACCTGTGCTCTGAAAATTTAGGAATGGTAAGGATGGCTGTAATAAGCCAGAGCAAAGATGAGCTTGGTTGAGCAGCCTAGGGAATTTCCATACTCATTTTTCTGGTTCAGCCCTGGGAAAGGTCAGTGCAGACAGCCTGCTGGAATACAGCAACTGCTTGCTGCTCATACAGCCACAGTGTTCCATTCAGACTGAGATTGCACACTAGTCTTTCTTTGGTTTTTTAAGGTTTGAACCAGTGCTGAATTCCAAGTGTGGCAGGAATAATATGGCCCTTGCTCAGGGTCCTTACAGACCTTACAGCTCGGGTCTCCTTGAGGTTGTACCTGTTTATAACACAGCAGGTTTGGCCAACAACAATGTTTGTTTAGCTTCATGGAGATGATACGTAATAGCAAAGGATTTTTCCCTTTTGCCTTAATCCCGCAAGGACTTGTTTCTGAATTACTTCTACTCTTGGCATTTCTGTTGTTGAAGAGCCTCATCAACGGGGGCTGTGAGGATCTGGCTGTAAGGCAGTACCATCTTGGGGCCCTATGTGGAATACAGCCGATTTTCCCACCTGGCAAAACACTTAACCATATGCCTACAGGTGGGAAGAGGAATCCTGCTGAAGTCCATAGTGCCACACAGGACGCAGCCAACGTCAAGCGGCTGCTCAGGGTGGGGCTTTAAGCCACGTTCATCCCCAGCAGCCGGGAGGTAGGGTCAGGTGTTAGTCCTGCAGCTCAGCTCGCTGCCTGCTCTGTGGCTGTGCTCCCACAGCTCCTGGGAGGAATGGATATGAACTTAGTCACTGTTTTGGTTGTTCTAGCAGTCACGGTTAGTCAGACGTCTGAGAGTAAGTAAAATTGTATTTTATCTATTTCTATACTTTATTCTCTTAAAGAAAAAAAAAAAAGACCCCAAGTGTGTCTACCTGGAATTGTGTTTGCCTAAGCCTTTGCAGCTCTGTACAGGACCAGAGTGGATAGCTTAGAGGTCTCTGCTGTAGCATGGGAAGATTCAAAAAGTGAAACCTGGCTGTCTTAACTCCACAGAGCAATTGGCATTTTCAGTGGAGTCACCTGAGCATTTCCTCAGCAAACTCGGTGTTTCCACAACAGATGTGGGCACTTTATCATTCTGTGAAGTGGCTTAAGCAAGAAAAAGCCAAGTGAATTATTTGTCGTAGGAGACATTATCAAGAAGACAGCTGAAAGATTTTAGCTGCTGAAGGAGAAGCACTGATCTCCTGAGGGAGCACCTAGTAAAATTTCAGTATTTTTTCAAAAGGATCTCTCTAGTTCAGGTGTGAATGCCTCCTTTCCAAGCTTCTCAGAGAGAATATGTTTAGAGAACTACTTAATCTTTTGTCTTTAAAGTGAAATTGGCCTGGGTGGCAAAGGTTTCAAAAACCTTTTTATGACAAACTTCAAGTAACTGATTTCTCTCACCAGAAAAGCAGTTTTGCATGCAGCTTTGCTCTGCATTCAGTGCAGCATGTCTTGAGGATTCAGGAGATCTAATAACACTTCCATAAAAATTTTAAAAAATTCAAACAAGATTGGCCAGTGCTGTGCTTGAATTCTTTGTTTTTCAATGTAATTTTTATTGTTAAAAAAACTGTGGTCACAGAGAAGATAACTCAGATTCTGGAGCACTTCATCCTTTGGTGTGAACCTTTCTCAAGCTCCACTGGCTTCAGTAGGAGTAGGAGTAATGGATTTCCTTAAAAATTTATACAACACACGGACAAAATCTGCCTTAAAACTTTATCCTGTTAAAATGGCAACTGCACCTGCTGGCATGGGAAAGCTTTTGTACTAGATTTATGATCTAGCCAGTCAGCAAGGTCTTGCACAATAGGACTGGCACGTACATGCAGAGGTCAAAGTAAAGGTTCTCTTAGAACATTCTTTTATACTGAATCACCTAGCACAGGGGAAATGCCTTTACCACCTAACTTTCCTCACCCAAACACACTCCATTCTTGGCAATGATACTCAGATGATAGAACTGGCTGTCAGGGTACAGACACATCCTACCATGAGCTGAACTAGATTTGGCTTTAACCCAGTGTAGCCTTAGGCTTCTTAGGCTCTCCATTATGCATCCATTTATTTCAGGGTGACAGTACAGATATACAAGTGAGATTTGGGCTGGTACATGTAAACTTGCAAAAGTTTACCTTACTTGTGGATGTGAATTGGTAGCTGTTGACAGAGGCCAGGAAAGCCATATGTTGGCCAAAACCGTACCTGGCCACAGGAAAGAATGTGGCCTGGCCAGGCAATGCCAGAAAATGAGATCAAGATTATTTTGAAGAGTGTGATGGGGATTTCCCCTGCCACAACCTCCACTCCTCCACCCCCACTCCCCATAATACAATTCGACAGAAGTTTTTGCAATTTTACTTTAAAAAATCCTGATAGCCTTCTATAATCACATCTTAGTGCCAGGGATTTACAGAGTGCCATACCTGCAGTGAGGGGAGCAGCACTGCATGACAGACTATCAGCAGGTTGGACAAGAGAACTTATTTTAAAGATGGTTGGTTTGGGAATTTCAATTTGAGAAGACAAAAATTCTCTTTCAGAAGCTCCTACATGTACTTCATCTTGAAGACATGAAGAGAGAAATTTGGTAATCCTTACACAGTAGTAGCATCTAAATCAAGTGTTGGATGCTACAGCATAGGAATAACAATTAAATAAGACTGACTGAGACTTTCCAGAAGAATTATCTGCAGTTATCCAACTCAAGTTATTCTGATAATGCTCATCCGGTGAGACCTAGGGTGATCTGTGCAGTGTTGGAGATGGGTTCTCTGTTATCAAAATGTGTTGCTTTATAGATAAAAACAGATCTATATTCACATGACAGCTTCTTTTTGCACTTAAGTGCAAGGCATTATGAGGTTTGGTTTTGCTAGGCGAGGCACTAGATATTACTGTTTGTTTGACCACATCAATATTACACTCTGTTTTGCCAATTTACAGCCTGCATTTCCTTGGTGCTTTGTAATATAATCATCAAGGATGTTGTATAGGGACAGAGAGCTTGGAAGCTGATCATTATTTGATGGACAAAGACCAATCTGACAATCCTGATGTGTATGAAATACTCATCTGTCTATCTCCAATCATTCTTCCAGCCTTGAAAATGTCCCTATTAACAGCAGTCCTCATAGCAAAACAGGAAAAGCATCACTGCATAACTTCATTTGTATTTATTCTTTGCCACAGAATTATATAGTATGATTTATAGATTTATACATTATTAATTATATTTGATTTAGAGTTATAGGTTAGAAACTGTTCTATCCTTTTTCATCTCTCAGAATTGTGCTTTAACTGTGTGTATTACCATGCAGTCAAAGCAGTAGGATGCACTAGCGCATTTTTCAGCATTTGAGTTCCCCTCTCAAGTCCAGCTATTAAGCAACCTCCTTGTTTTAACAGACTACAGCTGTGCTACATTTTTCAAGGATTCTAGCATCCCACTTTGATCACCTGCCAACCAGGATCAGAGCCTTCTGCACAATGAAATAGTTACTGGCTTGCATTAGGTTAAGCTGAAAAGACCTACCTTGAGGTGCTGAACTCTTAAAATAGCCTCAAGTTTGTTTCAAATGAAAGGAACATTTTCTGGCAGCTTCATGAACAAATGAGTACTAAATGAGCTGCCTTACAGTAATTTAAAGTGTAGGCGATGTGATAGTAGATTTCCCTCCAAGGGCAGAGCCTGGATTCTATGTTCATAAGCAAACAACATGGGATTTAGGGCTGAAACTTGTCTGTGGCTGTATTGATACTGGAGCATATCAACACTTTCCATGTTCTGGCTAAGCAAGATATTAATCAAATTAATCAATGCAAATTGTTTTGTTTTGCTTTGTTCTTCCAGATGTACAAAGCCTACTTTGTAACCACAAAAGAATTCCATTGGGAAACACTAATGCTTGCAGCTAATAGCACAGGTGTGCCAAAGTTGTGCAATGGGTGCAGAGCTGCATCAGTTCAGCGTGAACTTGAGGCACATTAGTGGCAGGTCTCACATTTCAGCATAGAAACAGCAAATGCCTCAGATTTATGCTTTGGGGGAACCCGTCCTGCCCAGTAACGTTACACATATTTGCTGGGCTCCCTTAGTTTGTGTAAGTTCCAGAACTATTATTCTCGGTTTTTGGTCACATAAAAGAAAAACTACAGCATGGACTTTCACTGAGCAGTCCATGGGTCACAGCCAGTGCAAAAAGGTTAATGAGGAGCTCTGCCAGCAGTACTGACAGTCTCCTCCGTGCTGCCGGCAGAATTCAGGAGGGAACACCAAAGGCCTGGTCAAAATACTAACTGCTGGAGTGAAACTTGTTAAGAAAAGAGCTGTACAAGTCCTGCCTAAAGCAGCAATAATTGCTTTTAATATTTCTTGCCTGAACCCTACATGACGCAGCCTTCCTCAACTGATTAACATGTGGCTCTCAAGTTTGAGAATGACAATGAAAAAAGTGAAGCAGAGGGATGAGAAAAGTTTCTGTGGACTACGTTTGGCCAGGTAGCAAATAGGAAATGGAAAAAGAAACTTCAGGCAATCAAAGAGACTTGATATTGATCAACTCAAGTGCAAAGACACATTATATATGAATAGTACTCACTAAGGTCTCGTACCATCAGATGCTTTGTTTTCACTGTGCTTCATTCCGAAGTACTCCACTTCCATCATAGAATGGTTTGGGTTGGAAGGGACCTTAAAAATCATCTAGATCCCTGCTGCCCTGGGCAGGGACACCTTCCACTGACCAGGTTGCCCAGGGCCCCATACAGCCTGGCCCTGAACACTTCCAGAGATGGGGCATCCACAACTTCTCTGGGCAACTTGTTCCATTGTCTCACCACCCTCACAGTAAAGAATTTCTTCCTAACATCTAATTCGTAACATCTAACATCTAATGTAAACCCACCATTCTGCCTTAGGTACTGGAAGACTGCAATTAGGTGTCCCTGAAGCCTTCTCTTCTCCAGGCTGAACAACCCCAACTCTTTCAACCTTTCCTTATAGGAGAAGTGCTCCAGCCCTCTGATCATCTTCGTGGCCTCCTCTGGACTCACTGCAGCAGGTCCATGTCCTGAAGGCCCCAGAGCCCCATCACATCAATTCAAACTCAATGACTCACACTCTTTGGGGATCTTCTACATTTAGGAGCAACATTTTAATAGAACAGCTTTTAACAGGTCTAGCTGAATGAAGATGAAAACACTAATCTCTAAATGCCAACCGCTTTGGATTCTTTCAGACTTAAGAAAGTGACACAAAGATTTGACAGACTTCCAAGGAAACAAGCCACCATGGGAAGTTTAAATTAAGTTCACGTGCTACATTCCTTGAACAACAAGTGCTGTTTAAAAATAATTAAAAATTTTAGGAATTTTTTTTGTTGAGAAACAAATTAAGTGGTTTTGGTTTTTTTTTCAAATGTGCTAAATAACTTAAAAACCAATAGGTCTTTCCCTGTCAAGAGTTCCCAGGGAAAAAAATACCAAAACAGATAATACCACCTGCTGAAATAACAACAGAGCAATCCCTGAGGGGACCTGTCTCAAGATCTATCACTAAGCTTGTTGGTCCTTTCCTCAGCAGCTGGTTAAAGAGGCTCAGTGTCAGACAACAGGTCTAAATAATTTTCGGTAAGCTGCTGTGTATTTCTGATTGTGCCACTGAGCCACAGAGACAAATGCAATGGACAGCACTGAAAAAATCTCATTGACTGATAAATGGCACATGAAAGGCCACCCATGTGGAAAACCACAGTTCTTTCCTTTTAACTACCATTTAGATCAATGATTACTAATAACCTTGACTTAAATGCTGAAACCACAAAAAATTATGATATTGGGTTGGGCAGAAATCATTAGCTTTGCTTATTACCTCCTGCTTTGTTTGCACTTGCAGGATTAGAGTGAAGTTAGAGTAATAATGGAGCTGCAGGATGGCTCAATGCTCCAGGAGAGTAGCATCAGCTCTCCTAGGCTCTGGGGAAATACAGGAATTCTTTGGCTCACTGCTCTAATCATTCTTCACACCCAGGAAAAAAAAATCACTTTTAAAATTGGCTCCCATGTAAAAAGGTACCAGTCATCACAAATACCGCTGTCAGCAGAAGGTTGCTGATGACACTGTCATGTTCCCTGACAGGAAGTCCCCAGTGCCATGCATTCATCTGTGATTCAAAGATTAATTTCTATTTTCCATATTGTAGCTGCACTTTCATGCACAGAACAAAACCAAAAAAAAGAAACAGCTTCTTTTTCATTAAAAAAACTAGTGCAGATCAGAATTCCTTGAGGAATAGATACCAATGAAAGAAAGAAGCCTCCCCAGGCACACATCTCCAATAAAAAGTTACTAGCAGCCTCTCAATCTCCATAAGAAACACTTTTGTCTCTTTAGCAAGAACATAAGCACCACCTTGCTTACATGATACACAGAATTTCAGTCTGCTTTCTCTTCGTGTATTGACTATTTCACATGCAGTCTGCTACCCGTGTTGACGTCGCAAGGCATAGCTTTTGTACAACTGCATGAATTGGATGTCAGTGGCTTTAATGCTCCGGTTCAAAGGTTGCACTGTGAAGTGCAATACTGATGGTTTAGATCTGAGTAATCAGATCAAAACAAGTGATGTTTTTAAACATAAAGTAGGATAGGGGCAAGATGCTGCCTTGAGGCCTCAGAAAAAAACTTACACTTAGTGGTGTTCAATGAGCTGAATTTCCATTTGTGAACATCAATTAATTGGCTTCACAAGAAGTATGGTGTTGAAGAGAGAAAAGCAAAGGACAACAGGGAAATTACACAGGTAATGCTCAACACTTAATTAGTCCTTCTGGACCACGTGATTATTTATAGTCCTTCTCTCTGGGTTGTTGAGGAGACAAATGCTAGCCCAGCTGCTATCTTTCACCCTCCCTTCTGACTGTGAAATCCCAGGAATCGGTCATCAGCCCCGCAGGTACAAAAGCCCCCCTGCAAGCTGCAGTGGACAGTGTGACTGCTCTCCAGCAACTCCTGCTCTCCTGCCTGCTGCTCAAACTCACTTCTACAGCTGTGCTAGCATCTGTTATTCCAGCACTCAGCAAGCACTCTTGTCAGGACCAGAGAACACAGTCTTCTTGCATACAGGAAAATTTTTGAACAGACTTCTTATCTCCTGCTTACAGGAACTGAAATTCATTCTCTGTCTTTTCTTTTATTGCTGTGAGTCTTGTGCTCAAAGCTAAATGATTACTTAGGCGACAGCATGGCTAGGAAAAAAATTCAAACAAATAGGAAGAACACTCTCCCCACTTCTCTCAGATTAGTTCATGGTCTGGGACACAGGAGTCCTTGCTGTGCTCACTTTGAAGCACAGATTTAATCTTGAGACCTTCATCCTGGGTAGATCTCTAAGCAATATAGCTTTGTTTGTCCTTGAGCTGATGGAGGAAATTCCTTTCTATGCCAGCACAGAGAAAATCAAATACCAAGATGTTAGTATTTGTCTTTAAAAAAACACAAAACCCCCCACAAACTACCTTGAATTACAATCTGCTTTTTAAAGTTCAGTGACTTTTTATTTTCAAGATGGTATTAGCAACCAGGAAAAAATTCAGCAGATTATTCCCTAGTGGAGACACATTCAGGCATGGGAGTCCTTGAGGTAAAAGAAAACACAAATCCCACCAACAGCATTAATAATTTCTAAAAGATAACAAGATAATGGCCCTGATTCTACCTCACAAGGCAGATCTTTTAAATTATACTCCTGGCACTTTCTCTGTCATTAATGTTGGTGATCTTCTTCCAAAAAATTAAAATAATTTTGACAGGAAGCTGAACATGAGCCAGCAGTGTGCCCAGGTGGCCAAGAAGGCCAATGGCATCCTGGCCTGGATCAGGAACAGTGTGGCCAGCAGGTCCAGGGAAGTGATTCTTCCCCTGTACTCAGCGCTGGTGAGGCCACACCTGGAGTACTGTGTCCAGTTCTGGGCCCCTCAGTTCAGGAAGGGTATTGAGGTGCTGGAGCAGGTCCAGAGAAGAGCAACAAGGCTGGTGAAGGGACTTGAGCACAAGTCCTGTGAGGAGAGGCTGAGGGAGCTGGGGCTGTTCTGCCTGGAGAAGAGGAGGCTCAGGGGAGACCTCATCACTCTCTACAACTCCCTGAAAGGAGGTTGTAGCCAGGTGGGGGTTGGTCTCTTCTCCCAAGCCACCAGCAGTAGGACCAGAGGGCATGGTCTTAAACTCTGCCAGGGGAAGTTTAGGTTAGATATTAGGAAGAAATTTTTTACAGAGAGGGTAATCAGACATTGGAATGGGCTGCCCAGGGAGGTGGCGGATTCACCACCCCTGGAGGATTTTAAGATGCGACTGGATGTGGCAATTAGTGCCATGGTCTAGTAACCATGGTGGTGTTGGATCAAGGGTTGGATTTGATGATCTCAGAGGTCTTTTCCAACCAGGTTGATTCTATGATTCTAAATATTTTTAAATTATTTTTATTTTACTGTAACAAGCCTTTACATATGTGTGCACAAGGAGAGGTAAAATAAATTGTTCTTGAAACAACAAAAACATCAATCTCTCTTGTGGGAGAAGCTGAGAGGATGGTATCTCATAAGCTGTAAAGATAATTAACCCTTGACACCACTTTGAAATGCCCTTCAACTAACAGCATGGCGAGCAAACAGAAGTATGAAGTCTGTCTGCAGGTACAGGGCTGGTAGCTCACTGGGGTGAATGGTGGGGTGACTCACACGACTGCCGTGCTGCAGCTGAGGAATATGGGCTTTCAGGAAGAGCGGGCTGGAAGGCAAGGAGAGGAAGCTGGCCTTTATGCAAGAGAGCAGCAGGAGTGCATGGAGCTCTGCCTGGGAATGGATGATGACCAACAGAGAGGTCACAGGTCAGGATTAGTGAGGAGACCAACGTGGGTGACGTGGTAGCAGGTGCCTGCTATAGACCGCCTCACCAGGAAGATGTAGCTGAGGCCTTCCTCAAACAGGTGGAAAAATCTTCAGATTCACAGGCCCTCATCTCCATGGAGCACTTTAACCACCCTGATATCTGGTGGAAGAGCAATACAGCTAAAGCAATTGCTCAAGCAATCCACAAGCTTTTTCAAGTGCATTGATGACATCTTCCACCACAAGTAATCAAGGAACTAGCAAGGAAAATCACTCAGCTGGACCAGATACTTACAAACAAGGCAAACCTGGTCAGGTACATGAAATCAGAGGCAGCGTTGGCTACAGAATCCATAAGATGGTGGAGTTTGGGATCCTAGGAGAAGGGAGCAGGGAAAAAAAGCAAGATCACAGCCCTGGATTTAATGAGAGCAGATTTACAGTCTCTTCAGAGACCTGTTTGGAAGAATTCCATGCAGTATGGTCCTAGATAGGAGAGAGTTGAGCAGAGCAGGTGGATGTTCAAGGGCCACCGCTTCCAAGCTCTAGAAAGATCTGTCCTGACAAACAAAAAACTAAGCAGTTTGTCAAGAGGCCCGCATGGATGTGCTCAGAGCTTCTAACTAAACCTGAACATAAAAACAAAGTAAGGAACAAAGGGGTGGAGGCAGGGGCAGGTGACCCAGGTGGAGTCATATAGTTGTTATCTAATATGCAGGAATGGGGTTATGAAAGACAAAGACAAGACTGACCTGGAGCTGAATCTGTCAAGGGATGTGATGTATAATAAACTATTCCACAAGTAGATAAATAGCAAAAGAAAGAGGAGCAAATATGTGAACCCACTGCTAAACAGGACAGAGCAACTGGTGACAAATTACATGGATAAGGCTGAGTGTACCTTGACTTCAGTAAAGGCTTTGATGCTGTAATATCATCATAGACAAGCTCACAAAGTATAGGATAGATGACTGAATAGTGAGGCAGACTGAAAACTGGAGGAAGGACCAGGTCCAGAGGGTTGTGATCAGTGGCACAAACCCCAGGGACCAATACTGTTCAACATCTTAATTAATGACCTGGATGATGGAAGAGAATGTGCCTGTGGCATGTTTTACACAAGATAAAATACTGGGAGCAGTAGCTGATGCACTACATGGTTTTACTGACATTGAAATGGGCAGAGAGGAATCTCATGTCGTTAACAAGGGGAAACGCAAAGTCCTGCATCTGGAGAGGAATGATGGCAGACAGCAGTACATGCTGGGGGGCGGTAGGGAAGGGAAGTGGAAATCTGCTTGGTTTGTCTGCTTGGTTCATAGGATCTTTGGAGTCTGACAGTGAGGGAAGGGGCATGAACACATGACTTGCTTGGTCACAGAATGGCTGCTTACCTCATACAATGGTGGTAGTTATGCCAACCACGTTATCAGGGGCAGAGCTTAAGCAGGACCCAGGGACCAGGCGGCCCTGCTTGAGCAGGGGGCTGGACCCAATGACTTGCAGAGGTCCCTTCCAGTCTCAGCTCCTATGTGATTCTGTGCAGTCAAACTATGCCTTGTCCCCTTCCTATCTCTGTTCTTTCTAACATTGTTACTACGCTTTTTAGCTTTGTTTCCTGGGGCCTTTAACTGTTGCACAAAGATTACAGAAGAAATTCCCAAAGGAATTCTCCGAAGAGTGGAGAGGTTTGAAATCCAGACAGCTGATGGCCTGTGTCACCTAGAAGCTGTTATGTAAGAAATATTTTGAGTCCTTTTCTGGGAAAGGGAGTTAAAACCTATTAGGCATCATTGAAATAAGTATAATCTTGGAAAACTAATACAAATTCAATGAAAACACCATTGTTTGTGATTTAAGAACTGTCTTTCCTTGTGCTATTTAAATTTTTTTGGTAAAATTGAATTTCCTTTTCAGTATAATATTGATCATTATTCAGCCTGCACATAGACTCTCGCTTTATTTTCAGAACTGAAAAATTAGTCATGCACCTCAAGACTTCTCTGTTTTTTCCAATTATTAATTCCCTAAAAAACCTTGCCTAAACTCATTAAATAAGCTTTACTTTTGTACATAAGCTATTTCTAATTTTATTTCTGGTACAATATCACACTGTTTGGGTTAAATTGGTACATTTGCTAGACTTTTGCATGGTAGTAACGACAATAATAATAATTATAGAGTGGTCTACTTATTTATTTTCAATAGAAATGTACTGCTTTGCACTGTGGTTCTTTTTGCATTGAAGTAGTAAAGCTTTTTTTCAGATTTTGGAAGATAAGTTTAATCATGTAAAACTTAGATCCTGACTTTGACTTATTTGAAACTAAAAAAAAAAAGAGTTAATAAACACAGTATAAAATATAATTTACAATTAATCAAGTCTAACTTCATAGCTGAGTGCTAAGTATGATAATTTTCTTTGAAACTGACAACCAGTTTTTTCTCTGTCAGTCTCTATATAGAAGGCAAAAAGTTCTGTGTGAGTCCACGGATTAAAAAAGTTAAAAAATGGATGAAGAAGATGAAGCACAAGATTCACAGAAGAAAACTTCATGTTAGAAAGCAGAGAAGAACGAGGATTACTAAAAAGAAAGGACAGAAACAGTAGCATGATGAAGCAAGCCCCGTGATGAAGATACCTTTGGCTTATGGCACTGTGAACAGAGATACCAGATTTCATCAACGATGGATGATTGTAGCATTAAAATGACTTTCTAAATGTCTATGTGCTAGAGAAAGCAGAGGCAGAAAACATCACTTGTACTCAGAACAATGCTGATCAGATTACCAGGCAAATGACAAAGGCAATATCTTGTAGCAAGTCTCTGCACCTCCTAGATCTATTGGTAGATTTAAATTCTCCTCTCTCTCACTCTGCTTTCATGGAAACCTCCCCTATGATTTCTATTTTAACATGGTAGTATGCTGTTCCTTCTTATTCCTCCACTTTTCCACTCCTATCCCAAAAATAGTTATTCTTCCCTGTCATCTTTGTGCCGTTACCTGTCTTGTTTCTATTCTTCCAGACGTTAATCTTATATCTTTCTTCATTTTACATAGTTTTACATATACCTTTTCAGATACTTTAAGTTTGCCAAAACCATGTGTCTTTTACCTATTCCAAACAGGAATAGGTAAAACCATGTGTCTTTTACCTATTATCTGCTCCCAGCTGTTACTATCATGAAATATCATTGAAGTGATAATATCTGAGCCTGTTCATAGGACTCAAAGTGTGGCATGAAAAGCTATGCAATAAAGATCATCTCTATTGCTTTTGTTCATTCAATTCCCTATTCAGATCCTTCAGCTGAGTCCTTCCTACCCTCTTTGCCGAATTTCTCATAATTAGTATTGAGGATTACACATGTCCACCAAGGTCTTTCTTTGGAGACTAGCAATGATGGCAACCTGACTACCCACCTCCATAGCCTCTCTCCCACTGCATGGCACTGCCTGTCTCCTGTCACAGTCTCCGATTCCCTCCCTCCTTCCATGGAAACTTCAAACTAATTTAGAATTTCCACAGAGCCAGCTCAGTCAAAAGCACTTCTCCTCAGCGACACATACACAGACAGCAGCAAATGAGGGTTAAGAAAGGTCTTAAAAAGAGTAAGTGCCATAGAATGCACACACTGAGGGAGCCAAAAATTACATAATATAGCAGCATAATTCTGTTCTTCCTCTTCTTCCCCTAATAATTACTGTTTTTTTCATTCACTGCATTCGACTTAAATTAGCTCCTGTGTTTGTTTTGTAATTGTTATGTCTAACTCCATACTCAAAGCATGGGAGATGGCAAGGCCAATGACAGGGGACAGAAACAGCTGCTGGTACATTCCCTAAATAAAAAACAAAAGGAACATCTGTAGCAAGATCACTAGAGATAAGTAGCACACTCCAACAAATGCAAATCTGGTGAAAGAAACTTGACTCCTTCCAAAACAGATAAACCAATTATCTTCCCTTATGAGCCAACAGCCTCCCAACAGGGATGAGGTAACTCATCTAACTCTTATTCCAGATTCTAGGGCATACTGTGTACCCCAGATAACATAGCTTCATCCTCTGCCTGCCAGCAGGAAGCCTGGATTGAATCCGGAGCAGGAGCTGGGATTGCTCTCTGACTGAACCTGCACAGAGGCTCTTCCTCTGATGGCTGTGCTCAGCTGCTGAAGCAGAGGAGGTGACCCTGGAGGATGAAGCTGAAATGGCAAACGCTTTCCACCATTTCATTTGCATTCTGATGCTGCACTGCCTGGACACCACACAGACACTTGAAGAATGGAATTTAGACAGAATCCAATCTCCTTGGGCCACAGTCAGCAGAGTACCAGGAATGCTAAATTGCTGAAACATTTTATAATATGGCATCAGTATCTTACTGTTTCTGGCAATTCTATTTTCTTCCTCATTATCTGCTCTGGGTTCCAGATTTTACCATCATGCTTCCCTCTTGAGTCACAGATTCCTAGGTAGGTTTATGATGGCATCTCAGCTCCTAACAGCTGTTCCATGAACCCAAACAGCAGCCTTTTGAGTGTACAACCTGTACTCAACATACTGACTAATGCATGGAGTGTACCCTCATTTCCATGCCTGTCCTATGGGAGACAGCATGGGGTAGGGGAGGAGAGGAGAAGGGAAGGGAGGGGAGGGGTCTGCATTGGTTTAGGCACAGGCTGCTGGGAAGCTCCATGCAGTCCTGGCTTACAGACCTATCCTCTGCCAATTGTAAGAACACAGCACAGCTGCAGTTGTCTCTCTGGTTTCAAAAGCACTACAGATACTAGGCGATGACTTGTCTTTGCACTGTCAGCTTTCCTGGCCCCCAAATCTTTGATTCTTATCTGTTCAGCAATTCCCAATTTGTATTTGAAATTATAACACTACTGCGGTTTCTCCTCTTACACATACCATAAAGAACCAGCCAAGTATGATTTAAATGCATTTTTATAACTTTTAAAACCTGTAATTGATATGTCACAAATATTTTAAGACTCAGCCAGAACCACAACTCAAATGTTATTGAAATATTTGCATTTACTGGACCTACTTTAAAATACAGGCTTTGATATTTTTGTTTAAATTTCCCAGTTCTTCAGATTGAGTGTTGTCTTCTATCATGTTATCCTGGAATCAGTAGACCAAACTGAGATGATTACGAGATGATAGAAGGCCACTCTCCACTACCAACTGTGTTTCAAATCTGAGTTCCTGTGCATTCTTTTGGGAATTGAATTAGAAATAACTTTTACTAGTCATTCAATCTAAAAAAACTTTCTTCCCTGATACTGGTATATGAAATATCAAAACAGCACTTGAGAGATCCACGGTCTCGTACAGTTTCACTTATCCCTGAACCCTAACACACATATGTAGAAGAAAAACCTTCCCATTTCCAAACTTTCATTTGTGTGATCTCACATTCTCTGTCCCTGAGCATTATTTTTGACCTTTGCTATTTTGTACTTGGCAAAAAATAAAATCAATGCCTTTTTCAGTAAAGTCATCTCAACATCTTGTTTTGTAGAAGAGATTGTAAGGGCACATGACTTTGTTTTCCCTGAAAATGCTGGATAAAACTCTCTTTCCAATGGTTTTAGGTGCCTAAAGATGTAGTTGGCTGCATCTAAAAAACCCCAGTGAGTATTTTAGTGGCTTAGAAGTGTAACTTCCATTGAATTAAGTCCGACTTAGGCTTGTAATAAATATTCTTGAAAATTCCAACAAATGCACTCTTAAAGGGTTTTAAGAAAGAGCTTAACAGATTATCATCTGGATTTTTTGCTTATTTTAAGAGTTATTAACCTAATGTGACAGTCTCTATCTCTCTAGGAGGCTTTAAAACAATGTTACAGATAGCATTGCTTAAGAACTACTAAGCAGAAGCAAAGAAACTGTTGGATCTATTGAGACAAAACCAGCACCCCGAATTTGATACTCTGGCTTAAAACTAGAAGGTGAATCATCAGACTGCAAACACTTTTCTTTCAAAACAGTATCAGGTTAGGAGTTCCCACCCACTTTTACATAGCTGAAAAACGCTGAGAGAAACTCAGATTCAAACTCCTCTTTTATCAAAACAGCCTGAATTTTAACGGAGGAAGAGAATGTGTGCTCTCACTAGCACCATCTGAGCATGTTTCTGCTCCAAGGTTATTCCAAGTCATGCTGAGTTTCTCTGGTAATACCATCTTTATTAAATGGACCAGTCTTTTCTTAGGTTTCGTGTTCTAAGGTTACTGAAGTGCGACATTCATTTTGGTGCATTAGTACAAATTAACAAATTCAGCCTCGATTAAAAATCTCCCTGGGCAGACTGGTTGAGCTCTAGAGCCATGAAAGGGAAATGACCTGCATTCTCACTAGCTGGGCTGCAAATAGTACCATCACATGTCTGGAGCACAATTTGCTTAGAGGACTATAATTAATTACCTAAGAGGTTTGGAACAAGATTCACCAGCAACTTTAATGATATTAATGCAATCTTTATGAGAAATGAATACAAAACAATTGTAGTCTATTGCAACAGGAGTATAGGCATATCCTGTCTTGTGAAGAAACATTTGTAATTCTTTTTGTAAGTATTCCCTCGTAATACACTCAGTGCCAGGAAAAGCAACAGTCTCATAAAGCTGAATAAAAAGAATAATGCTATTGACAAGAATTATAAAATAAAGTGTACTGATTAATAAGAAAGAGTAGTTTTTAGTTCTTAGGCTATAAAGAATTAGTCATCCAATCAGTCTGCAAGAGGGGGACATCTGGATTAGATATAAATTTAAATTAGCATCTGGATCCATAAACATTCTGAGGAGGCAAATACAGCATAGAGACCAGGTAAGTCTCTACCTACCTGGTAGAATATCTAGACCACAGAAAAGAAAGCAATAATATGGATCACCTCCCCAAGCTAATTAGCAGTTAGTAATTTTGGCAGCTTTTTTTTAATCAGATTTGTTAAGATGTAACAAAGAAGATCGCTTTTTACATCTGCATTTATTGTTGACTATACACACACAAAAAAAATTACAAAACCCAATTCAGACTTCACAGTTGTGAAAGCAAATACAACATTTGTCATAAAAAACCCACCACATAAGTGCAGGCTCACAGGTGAGCAGATTTATGGTGTCAGGGAGCAGGAAGGGCAGGTGACCCCAGAGCTGGACACAACAAGGCAGCAGGTAGGGCAGTGACCGCACCAAGGACATGCTCCCACAGTGCCCAAACAAACACGTAGAGCAGGGCCAGTGACAGTAAAAAAGGATCAACCAAGAGTCCAAGTTTCCAGGCAAATCTGTGGAGATGAGTAGGTCGGAGCTGAAGCTGGAAAGTCAGTGGGTCAGGATCAGCAAAGGTCGAAGCCAGGCACAGGCACACTGGTGGTACCCCTCAGACAAAGGCCCAGGTTTGAACAGGGCTCCCAAGCGAAGGGAGAGAGGCCACCCAGGAGGCTCCTCACACCTCCCTGTCACTCTGCTCCCTCCAGTACAGGCCCATCCCAGGCTACAGGAGCAGGTCGGAGCAGAGCCAGCCCTGCACACAGGGAGCAGGGAAGGGGCTGCCAAGCTCCGAGGGGCACTTGCAGCCCTCAAATGAGCTCCGACAAACTCAGTGAGATGGATTGATTCATCTGCCCCTGAGCACCTGTTCCCTAAAGCCAGGACAGTTCAAGCACCCCCATGTCAGGAAATTTTTTGCCACCAAACCACATAATGGTATTAGGAATCCATTTTGACATCTAGAACAAGGACACAGATCTCATTCTGGTTTTTTGGTTTTGTGGGTTTTTTTATGGTAGGAATGGAAAAGAAGAAGCAATTGGAGTCTTAGATTCCTAGAACAGAAGATGAACTTTCCTAACAAGTCCCTTTGGTCTGTAGGCACAGGAGGTAACAGCATCTCTACATGATGTTACTAAGCCATGACATACCAAGTTTGCATTTTGTCAACATGTTTTTTCAGAACACCAGGTAGAACTGGCTCCTACACAGACTGGCACAAGGTTATCAGGAGACTGCAGGGTAACATGTGTGATCAAAACTTTTCTCAATTTCTCAGTAGTATTTCTCACTCCTCTCAAGAGAGTTATGTGACAAATCTGTGATGATTTTGCATGACAACAGCAGAATAGTCACAAGTTCAAAACAGACTGAACAAACAGGACAGGAGGTAGCACTTTCAGTGATAGTTTTTCCCTTTCCTTTGCGGTATTGCCCCTAAGATGGTGGTTTAACACCCTGAGGTGTCAGGTAGTGGCCTGTGCTAGCTGCAGCAATCAGATGTCACAGAGCCTGACAGTTGCCAAGGGAGCACCATTTCCCTCACCTGAGCAGGGCTTTACAACCTAGTTATCCAGGCTGTAACATTTGTGTTTGACTTCTGTCAAGCAACTTCCCATAGGCAGCAGAGGTTTGTGCTCCTCGTTCTCTGGGGATGCCCCGTGGCCTGCGCAGCAATGGATTAGGTGGATATTAATCATGGCAATGGATTCGGTGGATACAAATCATGGCACGGCCCGGAGGCACGCGGGGCTGGTACGGGGAACCCGCACATTAGCTAATTGCCAATTTGTCAGGCAGCGGCTAGCCCGTGATGTGCAGCTTGCCACACCGCGGATTTAAAGATCTGGGACGAGACTGTGACGGGAAGATCCAGGGCAGGGCAGCGCTGCATTCATCACATTCATCACATCCTCCGTGAGGCAATTCTGCTGGCAGTGCCCCGTGCGAGTCCCGGGACCGAGGTACGGCGGCGCCGGGGCACGGCGGGGCCGGGATGCTCCTGGGCCGGGACACGCCGGGTCTGCGATGATGCTCCGCGTCCGGGATGCCCCGAGAGGCCGCGGCCAGGGCACGCGGACACTCCCGTTGCCGGGCAACAGCCTAGAGCGCGGTCCGCGCCCGTCCTACCCTCACCCGCGGTCGGCCGCGCGCTACCATTGGCTTCGCCAGCGCGGCGCTCGGCTCCCATTGGGCGCCCACCGCCTCTGCCGTGTCCCCATTGGCGCGCCGCCCTCTGCCCACGCTACGTCACTTTCTCACGCCATTGCCCCCCGCCCGCCCCGCCCGCCGCGAGCCTGTTGGGAGGCGGGGCCCGGCGCGGCCGCAGCCGTGATTGGTGGGCGGGGCTGCCACTCAAGGCGCGCGCCGGGCGGCGGGCGGTGCGACTGCTTAAAGGGGCCGCGCGGTGACCGGTGCTGTGCTGAGTGAGTGCGGAGCCACACCGGGGTCCACGCCAGGAGTCACACCGGGAACTGTCGCCTCCGAGGGGTGAGCGCGGCTCGGGACGCGGAGCCCTCGGGGCCGGGGGCGAGGGGCTGCGGAGCCGTGTGTGGGGAAGCACGCGTGGGGCGGCGGGGCTGGGGAGCCGCAGGCAGGGCTTGGGGACGGGTCGCCGCAGCTGGGAGAGATGTTTTTAGGGGATGTGTTTGGAGTAGAGCCTGCAACGCGGGGGGGGGGGGGGGGGGGGGGGGGGGGGTAGGGGAAAGGAGGAAACGAAACAAAAAGAAAAGGAGGAAAGGAAAGAAAGAAAAAGCCAAACCAACAAAAAATACCCCAAAAAGGCGTATCATGGTGTCCTAACGCCGGTGCCAGCCGGAACCCCGCGCCGGGCGCTGTCTGGAGCATCTGGGAGTATCACAGCCCCTGGGGTGGCGTGCGGCGCCCCCTGCACGGGCAACCAGGCCTCTCCCGAAGGAGTCGCATCCCGAGACAGGCATCCCGGCCGCTGCCCACGGGGGAAGCCCCTAGCTGGGTGAGCTGCGGTGGGTGGATGATGCGGGGCTCTGCCTCCGCCTCGGGGCCACCGAGAAGCCCTCGGTGTGTCCCTCCATCGCCTCTCAGAGTCGCCCTCCCAGACCGGGAAAGGCGGGGCGAGAGTGTCCCCCTGCCTTCGCCGCCGCCCTTCGGGTAGAGGCAGCCTGGAGCTGCTCCCAGGGATGCCGCCGCCCTCCTTCCCAATGGCGTTTGCCGCAGGGATGTGGGCATCCCGGCGCCCACCCGTGTTGCTGACGCAGCCCCGGTGTCGGATGTGCCGCCAGCCCCGCGGGCGGGACAGCACGGCTCGGTCCGAGGGTCTGGCCCTGTGGTCTGGGGCTCTGCTCGGTTCGTCCGTTTCCCGGCGCCCACAGGTAGGCGAGCATCCCACGGGGGTGCCCGGAGCTGAGCGTCCCGCGGGAATGTCACCGCGGTCTGGGCGGAGGAGCGGCATCTGGTGGCAGGAGCCGTGCGGGGACAAGGCAGTGATGTCACAACCCGGGGCTGCCACCAGCGCGGTCCCTCCCACCGGTTCCCCAGAGCCAAAGGCAGCACTTGAAGCAAAGAAAGCCGGGGCTTGTTTTCGAACTTTGAGTAGAATGTTCTGTTGGAATTAAAAATTTAGGCAGGAATTAAAAGAGTCAAATTATTGACATAATATGCTCAAATTCTTAAGAAAGACGATGAACGCCACCAGTTGTTGTGGGAGAACATGTTTCTGGTAACACCAGCAGAAAGCAGTGGCTTGTCTTATGCTTTTTGTTCATTCCCAATGAAATCCTAAGGTGACACAAAACAAAGCAGGTTTCTCATTTATATCAAAGCATTTGGGGTTGTTGGTCTTTTAAAAGAAATCATACTTCTGAAAAAGTTTTAGTTTTCAGTAAAAACTGAATGATGGGATGTTGTTTGCTGTTTGACCAGGAGGACAAAAGGCTGCTTGTTTTAAACCAAGTAAACACATTTTTTTTTTCTGTAATGACTGTAATGACTAACTGACATAAGATGTCATACGTCCCATTTCCTTCAGCGATCAGAGCACGCTCATAAAGCAGTGCTTCTCACTGCAATACAGCCCAGTAGTCCAGACTGCTGCCCTGTTAGGATTATCTGGGGAGCTTAGTATTTGGTGAGCCATGGGAATGTGATACAAAGACCCTCCCTCTAGTTGTCTTCTGCACAAAGTTTTCTGATAAGAGAACTGCAGCCAGTTTAAATGCCAGGTTTGGATCTCAGAGCTCTGTAAGGAGCAAGTACAAAGCACACTGTTTTTCCTTAGCTCTCTCAACAGTAGAATTCCACTTGGCATACTGCTTTTCCTAATAATTCATTGCATGGTTAAAAGCTGCTGTTCTTCTATGGCTACTGCAGGTGAAGTCCATTATGTGCTCCATGCAGGCTCTGGGGAGACCTTGCTTGCAGCCTTTCAGTACTTAAAGGGAGCTTACTAAAAAAAAAAAAAAAAAAAAGGGGGGAGAGGAACTTTTTGGATGGGCATGTAGTGACAGGACTAGGGGGAATGTTTTCCAGATGAAAGAGAGTAGGTTTAGATTGGACATTAGGAAGAAATTCTTTGTGGTGAGGAACTGGAAGAGGTTGCCCAGAGAAGCTGTGGATGCCTCATCCCTGGAAGTGTTCAGGACCAGGCTGAATGGGACATTGAGCAACCTGGTCTGATGAAAGGCATCCCTGCCCTTGGCCCCAGGGGGTTGGAAATAAATGGTCTCTAAGGTCCCTTCCAACCCAAACCATTCAATTATTTTTGTATACTTCTTAAATAAAATGAAGCCTCTGAGATTCTCTGCAGTCTCCAACTTTCAACTTTCTGGCTCTTGGAGCAGGAGTGAGCTCTGGTCTGGGCTCACCCTCAAGGTGGCAGCCAGACACTGCTGAGCTGGCAGCAGCTGGTATTTCCTTTTGGAAAAAATCCTTTGGAAAGATAATGAGGTATTTTGTGCCAGAAAGAGAGCTGAACTCCAGAGCCCTTTTCCCAGCAAGTATCTTGGGATCTCACTGTGGGTGGTGTGTCTGCATTCTTATGGGAGCTGAAAAGCATCCTCCTCCTCCCCAACAGTGGCTGTGCAGATTTGAGGTAAAAACAGAGCCAAGTTTCATATCCCAGTGCTGCTCCGTGACCTCTGGCCATGTGTGTGCGTGGCTCATGGTGCTGCTGGGAGGGGATGTGACATTGCCTCTCTCTGCATGAGACGGGGTGTGACCTTGCCCCGCAGCTCCTGCGGGCCCTGGGGACCACCACGCTGCTCCCTCCCCTGGCTGTGGCTTTAGCAAATCAGCTGCTCCACTTCCAACAGCATCAACCTGCTGCTGTGCGACAACAAATCCATAATCCTGCCCAACAGCTCTTCCTGAAGGCAGGAATAATGTTTGGGGGGGGGTGTTGGTTTTTGGGGTTTTTTTGCAGTCTGGATAATTTAAAGCAGGATATGGCACCGCTCCACCACGCAAATAGCAGCGAGGTGCCACCAGTGTGGGGTAGGGTGTGGCCAGGGATTGTCCAAAAGAAAAAAAAACCAAAACAAAACCGCAGGAAACTTCCCCAAACTGGAATTTTGGGTGCTGGTGATATTTTTATCATTATTTATTTACTGTTGGGGGTTGTTTTCGCCTCACGCAAGGTGGTGAAGCCAACCGCAGCATCTCGGCACTTGTCGACCGTCCCCTCACCCCCTGAGGCGGGAGGGCGTGGCCATGCCCGGCGCACGCGCGCCTCCCGCGGCCCGCACGCGCATTCCGCCGGGATCGGGGCGCTGGGAGCCGACCATGGGATTCCGTCCCGTGTAAGGGCCGGCAGCGGCGGTGGGAGCGGAGAGCAGGGAAGGAAGGCGGGAATGCGCCCGGGCCCCGCGCTGTGCCGGGAACACGCTTCGGGAGGGACGCGGTGTGACCCCTCCGGGCCCATTCCTGGGGCTCCCGACCTGCTCTCGGCTGGGGTATGGATAACCTTGAGGCGGCGAGGGCGGCAGTAGCGGGGACAAACGAGACGAAATTGGTGGTTTTGCTTAAAGCAGTATTTGCTTTAGGGGCGTTCTTTATTCCTTTGTACAGCTCATCGTGGTTTTATGGAAGAAGCCGGGTAAGTCAGTGCAGCGGTGCCTGGAGCTCGGTGGGGAAGGGACAAGGGCTCCGTTAAGGATGGAAGGCAAGGCGCGGGAGGATGGTGCCTCTCTGTGTAATAGAGGTGGGGCTGAAGGAATAGAGTCTAGTGTGTCCTGGAGTGTAATATGTCCTCGGGTGTGGTGACGGGAAATTCATGGGATTAAAACAAGGAAACTACTCGGTCTCTCAGGGAGAACACTGTGTGTTCATCTCGTCTTAGCCTGTGAAATATTCCTCCAGGCTCGGTGTTGGGAGTTCCAGTGTTCCGGAATGCTGAAACACTAGAGTATGTTTGAAGAAAACAAACAGGAAGACCCCAAGGCCTATACAAAATACCTCCCCCTACCTCGTGCCAAAAGAAACCCCAAACATAAAACAAAAAAAAAACCGCTCTGAAACAATTCTGCTTTGTTGCAAGTATAAACAAAACACAGTGACCTGTGTCACTTTGTTTAAAACTAAAAACAATTTTGAAAAGCCCTGGTCTGTTTAAAGGTAGTGATTTTCTGATAAGGATAAGTTTTCAATTTAAGTTCTCGACTAGCAACATTAAAAAAAAATGTCAGTGTCTCTAGCTTGGTTGTTATATGCAAAATCGAGACTTTGCATATAAGCAGAAGTAAAATAATGAACATTAATTTCTCAAACACTTAACACTTACTAAGTGTGTGTTTTGCCTTAGGAAGATAATGTAGGCTTAACCTACATCTCTTCATCTTTGGGGCTGAAATTTATATTTTCACTTGAAAGTACTTAATAAAAAACGTTACAAAACTCCTAATGATGTTTACTGAATGCTCTGACCAAAGTTGCACCAGAGGATGTGAATAAATCACCTGGTTTTGTGGTTTTCTTTTTTTTTTCTTAAAGATCTACCACGATGCCTGGGTCTCTTCCAGTGAATGCTGAATCCTGTTGGCCCAAAGATGTGGGAATTGTGGCACTGGAAATATATTTTCCCTCTCAGTATGTTGACCAGACAGAGCTGGAGAAGTATGATGGTGTGGATGCTGGGAAGTATACCATTGGTCTAGGCCAGGCCAAGATGGGGTTCTGCTCCGACCGGGAGGATATCAACTCTCTCTGCTTGACTGTGGTCCAGAAGCTCATGGAGAGGAACAGCCTTTCCTATGATTGTATTGGGAGATTAGAAGTTGGAACGGAGACCATAATTGATAAATCAAAATCTGTGAAGACTGTCCTGATGCAGCTGTTTGAAGAATCTGGTAACACAGATGTAGAAGGAATCGACACCACCAATGCATGCTATGGAGGCACTGCTGCTCTTTTTAATGCTATTAATTGGATTGAGTCCAGTTCCTGGGATGGTAAGTTCATGGTTATTTCTTGAAAAGTTACATCATCCTTACATCAGTCTGCCCTACAATGACAGTGTTCATGTCTAACCATATGAAACCCAGAGGGTAAACTGTTTTTCTATTCTGGTCTTTTTCTTAAATGCTGTGGGCATTTGCCACTAGAAGAACAATGACATAGCTACGAATTGCTGTTCTCATGTAAATTTTGGCAATTGCCAGAAAATAAAAACTTGGGGGAAAAAGTCAGGATTGAAGATCCCTTTAATCTTGGTGTCATCTCCTCAATAACCAAAGTCTAAAAGTTGCTGATGGATGTTAAGACATGCCAGATGCTTGGCTGCTTCTCACGGTTTTTCCTGTGTGTTTTTCTCAGGACGCTATGCCCTCGTGGTGGCTGGAGACATCGCTGTCTATGCCTCTGGGAATGCCAGGCCGACTGGTGGGGCTGGTGCTGTTGCCATGCTGGTTGGTCCAAATGCACCCTTGATCTTTGAGAGAGGTTAGTGCTGTGGGAGGACACACACTGTTCAGGCAGATTTGTTCTGAAGCCTGTTTCCCTGTTTTTTGCCTTGCTGGAGTGGTGGATTAACTCCCACTAATGTCAGAAATTCTTCTGTGTCTCCTCCTGCTCTGGGCTAACTCAGCCAAGTCCTGTTATAGGATGAAGCAGGAAACAACTAGAGATGGTCCTATCTGTTTATTTCCTTGGGAATTCTCCAGTAAAATTGGCAGAGTGGACTAGAGCTGAATAACACAACATTCTGCTTCCAGGACAGTATGATGACTGTCTTTTGTTACTCGTTTTTCATGCTCAGTCCTACTGTACTTAACAAGCAAGAGAACTGTGTGAAACCTTGCCTAAAGGGTGCTATGAAAACCTGGTTGACGTGGGGCCAGAACTGCTTGTTTCCGTACGTGTGCTGTGTTCCAGTTGACTGAGAGCAGCTGAGTAAAGCAGTTTTCAACTTTTGTCAATTTCTGCCCACCAGGGTTGCGTGGAACCCACATGCAGCATGCCTATGACTTCTACAAACCAGATATGCTCTCTGAATATCCTGTGGTGGATGGCAAACTCTCTATACAGTGCTACCTCAGTGCTTTGGATCGCTGCTATACTGTCTATCGCAACAAAATCCATGCCCAGTGGCAGAAGGGTACGTAGCCTCTCCTGGTGGTACTGCAGTATCTGGCAAGTGCTGGAATGTGTAACTACACAGACAATGTATTTTCAAGTTTTAGATTCTGATCTAAACACTATTCTATGGGTCTCTTCATGTTTGTGTGTTCTGATGCGATTGAAATATTTGCTCTCTCTTGTAAGAAATTACTTAATTCTGTTCTCACATGGTTAAGTTCCTGACAGTCTGTAATTACAGGCATGTGTTGGTGTAAGGTATGCTATCTTGTTCAAAAGCATGCTATTACCCACCTCCACCCAGGCTTTTAAGAAATTTAGATTAATATTTAAATGTTATGTAACAATACTCCTTTTTTTTTTTTAATCCAGTATGTTTAGTAATTGCTTCACTCAAGTGGCATAGGCGTGAAGAGAGTTAAATGACAGATTATTATGTCGGAATGCTGAGCAGAGATTCTGCTAAGCTTGTATCTCTTTATTCTAGAATAAGAGCAAACATTGTTAGCTGGTGCAAAAGATAGTAAAGAATTAATTTTTAAGTAGAAGCACTGTTAGTGTTTTAAATGCACCTGACAGCAGTATTTGGTGTTACTCAGTGTCTCTTGTATGCTGACATGTTACGATGACTGCTATCCTGCCAGCTCCCTGCTTTATTTTCATAGTTGAAGGGAGTACTAAACATAGGTTGTAACACAACACTTCTGCTACTTCCAGAGGGGACAGACAGACGTTTCACCTTGAATGACTTTGGATTCATGATCTTTCATTCTCCATACTGTAAACTGGTACAGAAATCCGTAGCTAGACTCTTGTTGAACGACTTTCTCAGTGACCAGAACCCAGAAAGAGCGAATGGTGTTTTCAGTGGTCTGGAAGCTTTCAGGTGAGAATGGCTGCTGTATTCCTTATTCACATAATCTTACTCTGTTACACATCCAAGGTGTGTTTTTACTTTTTGCTATTTTAGTAACTGTTTCTGAACTTTTTTTTTTGTTTGTTTTTAATAGGGATATAAAACTTGAAGATACATATTTTGACAGAGATGTGGAAAAAGCTTTCATGAAAGCTAGTGCAGAGCTCTTCAATCAGAAAACCAAAGCTTCATTACTCGTGTCCAATCAGAATGGAAATATGTATACCCCTTCAGTCTATGGTTGCCTTGCCTCTCTTCTAGCCCAGTAAGCATAAAATTTGGAAAAAAGTCATAGCTGTTTATGAATAAGGACATAAAAGGTTTTTGTTTTAGAAAGACTTCTGTAAAACCACTGTCTAGCAAACTTTTTCCTACGAGATTGCCTTGAGCAGAAAGACTAAAGTTAAAAAACTATTCTGCACACACATTCATTCCAAGTGAAAAGCAGACTGAAAATGTGTCAGAAGCTGATGTGAAACAGCTGCTTACTGCCTTCCAGAGTAGGATCTTACTTGTGAGGCGATGTCTCTTCCCAGCCCCAACCTTTCCCCTTTCCCTCTGCCTAGAAAAATGCCTGCAGTGGAAAAGAGAATCAGAATGTCTTCTTTGTCTCACTATAACCAAAACCAAATTAAATTAGCATTTAACATTTTTTTAATTATTTTTTTGCAATGACAGCCATTTACAAAATCATGTTAAGTTTAAATTAAACCACTCTTCCTGGATCGCTTTTTCTTTATTCTGACATTACCTTACAAGAGGTGTTTGTTCATTTTAGGCTTTAAGTCGCTTAAGAATGAAAACTGGCTGCCTTCTAGATAATCATACTCTGTGCATTTCTCAGCTCTGTTTTGCTTAGGCAGCTTTGGAACTCATCACATAACAGTATCTGAATTTGTGTTTTTAAAAGTCAGCATTTATGCACATAGGTAAATGTGTGTTGTAGACAATATGATTTGCTGGCTGCTTTTCCTAAGCTAGCTGCAGTTTCTAGTTATTTAAAAGTGACACCTGGGCTTAATTCTCACTTTAAAAAGCTGTTGTTTGATTTGCAGGTACTCCCCAGAGCAGCTGGCAGGACAGAGAATCAGTGTGTTCTCCTATGGCTCTGGTTTTGCTGCTACCCTGTATTCCATCAGGGTCACACAGGATGCCACTCCTGGTGAGTGACATGAGGAGGTGTTAACCACCTCCCTTGCACAGCTCACTCTGCACTATTACACAACCCACCAGCATCATAAAACCTGCAGAGCAATGCCTAAAGACATCATTGCCAAACTGAGGGTGTTCTAGCTCCAGGGAATGTTTGTGTCTCCTTGAACAAATAATATGCTTCAAACTCCGTTAATGTTTTGATTGGGTAATTGGGAATACTTTTAAATGACTAACAGTTGATATTCTGTAATGCAAAGTACTTCAAATGGGTTTGAAATGTTAATGTCCTGCTGTGCAGTTCTCAGCACTGGTGGTGCCTTACACGATGGTTCTGTATTGCAGGTTCTGCACTGGACAAAATAACTGCCAGCCTTTCTGATCTCAAAGCAAGACTTGACTCAAGAAAGTGTATTGCACCTGATGTCTTTGCTGAAAACATGAAGATCAGACAGGAAACACACCATTTGGGTAAGAACTTCATAAATATAAATCATTCCTAGTCCTACAGCAAAATGCTCATCACTTATTTCAGCTGACTTTAAATTATTAGAGTGTAGAATGAAGGAAATGTCCAACCCTTTCTGCTTCTGAGTAGCTTGTCTTCACTGGCCCTATGTGGCTGAACTAAAATCCAGAATTGTTTTTTTCTATCTTAGTGCATTCAGACTGCAAAGGCCTGTGTTGAGTAAAACTCTCACCAGGAAACAACTAACAGTCTGTTATTCCCTTTTTTACAGCCAACTATATTCCACAGTGCTCAGTAGAGGATCTCTTTGAAGGAACCTGGTACCTTGTGCGCGTGGATGAAAAACACAGGAGAACTTACGCCCGGCGCCCACTCCTGAGTGATGGACCTCTGGAGGCAAGAGTTGGAGTTGTGCACCCAGGCATTGTTCATGAGGTGAACACTCAGCACTCTTTCAAAGTTTGATGTAAATGGTGGAACCATTTACATGTCTGTCTTAGCATGTGCATGTATGTTAAGAGGAAGTGGTTTAACGAGTTATATTAAATCCTTTGTTAACGTGCCTAACATACAAGCCAGAAGTAAAGAGTTGAACATGGGATTTTAAGAAAGTACATTTCATCATAAAGAGAATGAAACTGCACAAGAACGAAACAAGAACAAAACTGGCTCCTCTCGCACAATCTGTTTGCATGAAGCATGACCGATTTGACTGACTTTAGGCCAAGCCGTCCAGTGTAGCGTGAATGTTGTTTGAGAGTTGGACTAGCCATGAAGTATGAATGTATGTGAACTGGAAATCTGTATTTAATGTTTTTTTTCCCTTCTTCTTAGCACATCCCAAGCCCTGCTAAGAAAGTGCCAAGAATCCCTGCAACAACAGAAACCGAAGGCGTTACTGTTGCCCTTTCCAATGGGGAGCATTAAGATACCTCTGTGAGGTGGGGAAAGAAACAAGGTGTGAGGGTAGGGTGAGAGAGAGAGAAAAAGGATTGCAGTAGTGCTGAAGTTTCAGTGTACACTAGTACTTCATTGGAGCATGAAAAACCTGTTTAAGCTCCTTGAAAAAAATCATCATAATACTGTGTGCTGATCTTAAAGTATTTTCAGAACACTAAAATAAGGAGTATATTGGAGATAGAGGGACTTGCTAGGTCCTCTGTGGATTCCTTAACATGTCTGAATTTTTTTAATTGCTGAGAAGTAGCTGTAGTCTATTACAAGGTCTTTGTACATAGAAAAAAAAAAAAAAAAGAAATCTTCTGCCTGCTATTTCCATGTAAAATGACTTGAAACCTACACTGTTAACTTCTACCAGTACTCAAGTGTGTGCAAACTAGTCCATGCTTTTAATGTTAGGGTTCTCAGTGCCTTGACAATAAGCAGTCAGTCTTCTGAATACTGCAATTCTCTTTCACTTTATCACCTTCCCTTTCTTCTCCCAGTCTGCCTCCCATCACCTCATCGCTTTGGGAAAGGTATAGAACCAAGTAACATCCATTGTTGGAATGGAATCTCTCTTCCCTTCAAAATTAGTGGATCAAGAACAGCTAGGCTGACAAGTGGTTTTCTTGGAAGAAACTCTGTTATCCATTGGGTTAGTTACTATGTAATTTCTCCTAATATCCATATTATGTGTTTTATACCTGCATTGCAAGTCACAGCAGCCTGGGAGGAAAGAGGAAAAAGAAGGGAGGTAGTAAATTTTTTCTTCTAAAAAAATGGGATCATTGATTTGGCACCTTTCTGGATTGTTAAGTAGAAGTATCCAAGGCAGCAGAATTTTCAAAAAAAACTTCTAGATGTTATGGAGCTGTTGTAACTGGCAAACAAAGGAAGAGAGTCATCTTCATCAGTTTGTCCAGAACTCTGGCCTCTCACTAGTCTTTATATAGTACATTTCCAAAAGACTATTTCTAACTTTGAATTTGGCTTTGTACCTTGAAGTCCTTCTCACTACTGTTAATACTGTAGACTAGCGTCTTTTATTTCTTTTGGTTTAGTTTGTTTTTTTTTTCCAACAAGCTATCCATTTTGCCAGTGGTAGATTTATAGTGGTAATGGGGAGCCCATTCTGGTAGATTTTTAAAGCCCAGATTGGAAATGAACTACGACATGAGCCTTTTAAGCCTGTAATATATATATCTATCTATCTATATCTATATATATAGATATATATATTTAAATTGAGCTAATGTACAGATTAAGTTTTGTTGAGTTTATTTCTTTGCTAATTCTACAAAGCCACATTATCTAATATAAAGTAGCAAAAAATTATTTCTCTGTTAATCACAATTTTTTTGTGTGTGTAATGAAGTGTTTGTATTACCTGTCACTCACTAGGACTTGATAACTTGCTGTATTTGTGCGGTCAAGCCTTGATAAAATAGTTGTTTAATATAAATTGATGAATACTAATCTGTTTGTTCTGCTAAAAATGATGGAGCAATGATGCATGATGATAGTGTTTGCAAGTATTTTGGTTTAGATTGCCCTCGTGAAACTTATCTTGGCACCAGGAAAACAGTTATGGAACAAAGTCCATTGCTGGCAGTGGACGAACCAAGAAGTGAGCTACTGGCAGAGACCTCCCAGGTCTGTGAGGCTGATCCTTTATTAAAATAAAGTTTGAGATATTTGAAACCTGTTGGAGTAGTGCTGACTTGTTGGGTTTTCAGGACGCTTTATTTTCAACAGGAAAGAAAGAGGAAACTGGCTCCGTGAAAACCTGAAGTTGTGGGTTCACAGGCTGTGTGGATATTCTGGATCTGTCTTCTTTGTGTCATTCCCAACAAAACGAAGGGGTTACTTAGGCTGGTGTAAAACCACTCCATCAGGGCTATGTCTCAAGATAACTTAAAATGCTTTCATATGGAAACTGTTTATAGCAGAGGAATTTAATCTTTATTACTGTCTTACAGAAGATGGTATTGTTTTATCTCCCTCAGAAAATCTGCGAAGGGGGCTTGGTTCTTGCTTTGTACATACCTGAGCCTCACTGAGTCCAGTTTCCCAGGAGTGGCTTTTCAGACTCATTCTGTTGCTCATTTAAATTAATTACTCCTTCCAAAGTCAACTAATCGTCCCATCAACCCTCATAATAGATAAGGCGTCCTGCCCTTAACATTTGAAAGCACCAGCTCTACCTATGTAAACCTTCTGTCAGGTATCTTACCTTAACTAAAGTCATACAGGCTCTACGTCTTAGCTTAAGCAGATCGGCTGTCCCTGTTCAGGGAAGAAAGCTACCATTCTTGTCCTTTGCATTGGAGCTGATGCTGTTGAAGGTGAAAGTATAAAATCAGCAATTAAACCTGAAAATTCGAGCACCTACATCTTGGGGATGCTCAGAACAACTGTTGGTGTCAGCCTATCCAACTTCAACTTGCCAAGTGTCAAAATCATCTTTGTTCCAGCTTTGGTTGCCAAAGCAGCGTGGCAGGAGTGAGTGCAAGCCAGCAATGCTCAGCAGATACAAATGGATTTTGCTACTGGTTGCATTCAGCTACTGGTAACAAGTGCTACAGCAAGAATTTAAAACTACATGAGTTTTGGAGTACACTTAAATCTTTCTTTATTGAAGTGCAATGAGTCCAAGCAGTTCCCAACTGACAGAATCATGCAAGCAGTGGAAGGTGTCAGAAGGTTAGCTGATAGTAGTCCAACCAGTCAGGCATTAGAAATTGCAACCACATATGCACTGTATCTTAATTTGTCTTTCGGAATCATGACAAACAGAACTGCAGTCAACAGCAGCATTGCTGTTTCTTAAAAGAAAATGCTTTTTAAAAACTATTTTGATGAGGAAGTTCAAAAGAAGAATTTGCAATTGTTTAGATTATGGTCTGGTCTCTGCTTAAATTTAGTTCTGTGCAAAAACTGTCCTGGTTTGCAGTGGTAAAGTTGTATCAAGCTGACATACAGCTTTTCAGAAGTAAGCTGTTACATGCCTGTACCAGGAATCTCCAAGTGGGTTAAATGCAGTGGTATGATCTTTACTAAACGATCACCTCCACTCATGATCCTTTCTATTACTGGGGTTCTTGCACTGGCTATACCATGTCTCTGGAGCAAGGGTCAAACAAATGCACGAGAGCTTGGTGTTTGAGCGCTTCACTGTGACTTGAGAAATGCAAAGAAGAGGAGGCATTTTTGGTTTATTCAAATTACAAATAAAAAAAATGTAACAGCAGAATTTAGGAAAAATCGATAATCCCCTTTGAAAAGTGAATAATCCCCTCTGTCAAATGTGCTGAGTATAAAGTCCGCAGTGCAAATTTATAAAATAGAACACAGCTTGGATGTGTGCTTAATCCCACTGTAAGAATGGATTGCTTTCCTCAAGTCTTGTTCTGTGGGATCTGGGTGGGACATGATAGGAACAGATTCAAGTGCCCTTTTCTTCTGTACTCTGTGCAGCACAATCCTGTAGACCCCTGTTATTGAGCTGCGTGCATCTCTTCCCCGGTTATTTTGAATGTGCTGCTCTGTGATTCCCAGATCTTCCAGAATATTTTTCACTTCAATTTCTTCTTCTTTGAGCATACTGATGTCTGATAAATACTTAGGATCCAGTTTAAATGTCTGTAAAGGTTTGGGAAACTGTATGCCTTGCATCCATTCGCTGTTCATAATCAGTTTGACAGAGTATCGCTTGGTTGGTATGGGCTGAAGGACTCCTTTTATCAGTTTCTGGCAATTTTCTGAGAGGCAGGGAGGCAAAGTGTATGTCCCTTCAAGAATGCACTTCTTCAGCTTGCCTACAGTATCTGCCCGAAATGGCATGCTACCCGTCATCATGAAGTATAGTAGGATTCCTAGTGCCCAGATGTCCACATAGATGCCTATATAGTTTTCATCTCGGAAGAGTTCAGGAGCAGCATAAGGAGGAGAGCCACAGAAAGTTTTTAAAGTTTCATCTCTTTTACTTATTGTGCTGAATCCAAAGTCTCCCACCTTAACACAGGTGTTACTGGCGTAGAAGACGTTTTCTGCTTTCAGGTCCCGGTGAATTATATTATTGTCATGCTGTAGGACAAGAGGAGAAGTTGGTATTGGTTTGTTCTCAATGGCTACCCCTAACTGATTAGTTACCCCACAGGAGAAGGGGAGTTATCTTGGGCAAAGTCAGAAACTAGTATTGCAACAAAATTGAAAAAGTATTAAACAAATATAACCTAGTTATCTAATGATACAAAACCAATTGAGTAGGGGGAAAAGAAGGATGCTGGGATTTTTTTAAGAACAGCAGTCCCAACTATACTAGGTATTTTTGTGAAGCAAATTTGTGAGGGCAGAATGGCTAATCCTACAAGACTTCATGTGCAAAATCAGTATTTTTTCAGGGTTCACGACACTTGGTTTTGCAGTTACTACATGTAACAGCTTGTGGAAATAAGTGCTTATTTAGTTCACTGAGTGAACATAATCACAGATAGAGTAAGAAAGTTACTACAATTGTGTTGTGTGATCTAATGTCCTATGAGGAACTGGTGGTGGCAGGAGAAAAGGACCACAGACTTGGGCTTCATGGTATTTCATGTTGCAGGATACCAAGTTTAGTGGTGTCTTCTAGTTTTAAAAAGCTAAAATAAATACATTCACTGTAACTTCTACTTTTTTTCCTTGGAAATGGTAGTAGTAGCTAAGGACTCAAACTGAAATTGTTCTGCTTAGTCACAACATACCCGTCTTGATTAGGTAAGGGTTTAGCGTCATTTTTGAACTAACAAGAAGGAATGGATGTGTTTGAGCACACTCTGCCCTACCCTCTAGAGTAACAAGGTGCAGTATCTGGAGGCAATAAGGAAACCATTTGACATCCTATTTCAACTGACGTCAATAACAGGCAGGGATTCTCTGTTCTTGTTGTGGACTGGCAGCAGTCAGATGTGATTTATACAGTCTGGATTTGATGTCTTACCAAAAGTAAAATGTTGTGCAGAAGTCTGTGTGTACAAGTGAAGAGGCTGGCCAGCTCAGTAATCTGGGTTTAATTCTAAGAAATAGGTGTGGTGTAATTTTGAAATGTAAATTAAATTCCTGTAGCTGCAGGGTATCTGTCCTGTGGAAAAAGTGTTGGAGCTAATCCATCACTTACAGGACATACAATCATTTTGTCAAAATATATAAAAAATGCATACTGTTTATATAAGAGAGGAGCAGTGCGTGACCTGGGAACACCCTTGCTCCGGACCTCACCAGAGGCTATTATGTGGCAAGAGAACATGAGCCGCCGGAGGGCACTCTGAGCCAACTTTAACGAGTACTACTTTTACTTGTCAAACGTGTAGAACAGTCCTCCGTGTTTTCATGCTGTTGTTTGAAGTACCTGTAGTTACTATGCAAGGTTCAGAGGACATGGTATTGAAGTAGTTAACTGCTCCTTTCTGCCTTTACAAGGTGCTTTGGGCTCTACACAAATGGCATCATCCCAGGTACAGGTACTGAAGACCAGGCAAGGGGGAAAGGACTTGCTGGGTGTTAACCTCACGCTAAAGTGAGGACCAGGAATAGCCTGTCTTTACGTGACAGACTCCCATGTTCATTAATAAGCAAGCTGGATGTTTGCAAACCTAACAAGCCTCTCTGGAACACTTGGTTCTAGCAGAAGGGTGACTAATCCCATGTTTTGAAATAAGTGGAGGGAAAAAATGAAGCTTTGTTCACTGGTGCCCAGGCACCTTAAAGCAGACAGAACACTGTTGCAAAAGGGATGATTCCACCCACCAGGTGTTCCCACTTCAGTCTCCTCCCAAAAGCTATTAACAGAGAGGCAGTAACTCGAGGTAGATGTGCAAGCTCTCTGATATTCTCTTCTCCAGCTGTTTTGCTTTTCAGAAATGTGGGCTTGAAACTTGGGTAACAGTAAATCTACTAGTTGAAAACCAAAAGATACATCCACAAAATCTGCTAAGACTAGTGAGGGGCAACATGCCTGTGTAAGAGCAACTTACCATGTGCTTCACAGCAGACACAATCTGGGAGAAGATTATTTTACACTCCGTTTCTAGCAGCTTTCCTTCTGTACTGATTTTAGTGAAGAGCTCCCCACCTGCTGCATACTCCATCACCAGGTGCAGTTTTGAGAGTGTCTCCACCACTTCATACAGCCTGATGATATTTGGGTGGTGCAGCTTCTCCATGCTGGATATCTCATGAGACAGCAAACGCTGAGTCTTCCGGTCTAGCTTTGTCTTGTCTAAAATCTTAATTGCAACTTTCTCTGAAAAGGAAGATATTTTTCCATTATACCATAATTATACCTATTAGTGCAATAGGTACAAATGGTAATGCTTTTTACGACAATGCTTGGTTGTTTCACACCAGACAGACAAACTTGGGGGGAATTTAGAGGCCCTGGCTATAAGCCTGAAGGTTTATAATGGAGAGATTTTGAAGTAGATGCAACTTACAGAACTCTTCCCTAACTACTCTCATCCCCCTCCAAATTCTCAGTTAGCAAAATCAGTGTGGTTGAGGTTTGTCTTTGTCAGGATAGCTGTACCAGTTTCTCCAATGTGTTCATGTATTAATAGTTCTTGGTACTGTTCAGAATACAGGAAAAGTACATTTTTTATGTCTGTATGCCACAGTGGGCCATGAATCCACATCATACACAAGATTTTATTGTGAGGAAGGGAGAAAACAGTGAAGCAGAGTACGCTGCAGGGATCCTGTAAGACAGCAAACCTAGCTGGCATATGCTGTTCTGGTAATGCAAAGCTGCTGTTAAGTCCTAGATGTTTTCTGTAGCATATCTACAGTGAAGGCAAGAGCCACAAAACACAGATATACATCTGCAGCTGCACCACATCATCAGGGTAGCTCAGAGCAGGATGAAGAGGTCAATCACAATTGCCCTTATGTTTCTGTATTAGTTTGTAGGTTATGGCCTTTGTCTTTGCTGTTCTGAATACAGCTGGTATTTGAAGGATTAGTCTGGTTAAAACAGGTTTACAGTGGCTTTGTATAATTTGTCAGGACAGCGAAATTAAACTGGATCACAGCAATAAAAACAACTATTTATTCCCGGAAATAAATATCTTACTCAACCAATCACAGATTTCTTAACAATGAATCACTTTTAACCAATCTTTCAGAAAAAAACTTCACCCTGCTTTCTAGCACATGGGAGTAAATTAGGGAAAAAAAAGGGTATTGTTCACTTTTTACTGTAAGAGAAGAGTGAGAAGGGTATTATATTTGTACATGTGTTCTGGTATAAAAGTACTCAAGATGTTTTTACTTAATGACATAAAGTTTTTAACTCAAGTTTAGTTCAACATATCTAAAGGAAGTGTTAAGGATACTTATGCATATATTTTACAGATCAAGAAAACCCCACGTTTGGTACATTTACATGTTTTAGTACCATACATGCATCAATTGATTTCTCTACTGAAGTGCAGCAAGTACTTGAAGCAAATATGATTCTTGTGGAAGGTACTGAATTACCCTTGATGTGCCTGTTTTCATGAGTCTGTGCTAAGTACAGGGCAGTTTCCCCATGCTGCTTCTCTCTGACCTGTTTCATGCTTTCTAAGGAGCTCCTTGGGTAGGCAGGTACCTGCTCCTGTGTGGTGAATTGGGAGGAAATGCAGCTACTGACACTCATCCTGGCAGTGCTCTGACTGCTGACCTAGCAGTGACAGACTAAAATCCTTGTCATGTTCCTAGCATACTGATCTCTTAAACCACAAGGAATGAGCATAGGCTTGCAATAGGCTACATTCACTCAGCTAAATGGTTAGATACTACAGGCAGAACAATTCTCACAATCTTAACCATTCAATTTCACCATTACATCTTGATTTATAAAAGTTGGGGTCATTTGGGCTTTAAAAAAGAAATCTTCTCCCCTTTCCTTTTGCTGGAAACTACTATTTCTCCTTGTCAGTTTTCCTGCAACGTTTTAAAAAGAAACAGGGGGAAAAAGAAGAATGTTTACAACTGAAGGCCTGATCCTGTTCAACCACCACCATAAATCAGGACCAAGCTCCTTTAAGTCTACATAGTTGCAGTTGCAAATGCATGACATTCGAAGAAACCCAGCCCACCCAGAGGGTAAGAAACCTGACACCTTCCTTTTCTTTTGTAAACTAGTCCTCTCTGCTTCCAAAAAATTATTTGTTTGCAAATCCTCTACTACCCTGGCTTGGCAGCAGTGCTAAACAGAAGGGCATTTTTAGCAGCCAGCTTATTTACCAAAAGACTGAGTTGAAAGATGTTTGATTGACTATACACAGTGTATGCTGAGGTTTGAAAAGTGCTAGCTGAAATCTTAATAAGAGAAATTAGGAAAAGGTTGAGAAATAATTTCAGGAGGAAGTGGTATTCACTGTGATGGCAAAAAAGAAACAAAATACAAACAAAACCAGGTTGAAATTGCTTAAAAAAAAAAGAGGCAAACTCGGTGCCTGGAAATCTGTGCTTTTGCAATTCATGTTTCACATTACACTGACTTTTTATTAGCTGTACATTTTGGATGCTCTTAATTGCATCTATTCAGGTGTGCTCTCACACTACTTTTGTCAGTTGGAAAGCATGTAAAATAAAGGTTACACAGAGCTTAGGAATGTAACGGTCCTTAGCAAGAAGTTTCACAGGTTTCTGGAAAAAAATCTCTGCCAAAATTCAGGTTAATATAGTGGATAATGCTCCTGAATATCACAATACACATAGAATCATAAAATCAGAAAGTACCTCTAAAATCATCACATCCAACTGTTAACCCAGCACTGCCAAATTCACCACTAAACCATGTCCCCAAGTGCCACAACTACATGTCTTTTAAATATCTCCAGGGATGGTGACTTCCCACTTCACTGGGGAGCATGTCCCAGTGCTTGACCACCCTTTCAGTGAGGAAATTTTTCCTAATGTCCGATCTAAACCTTTCCTGGCACAACTTGAGGCCATTTCCTCTTGTCTTACTGCTTATTACCTGGGAGAAGAGAATGACCCTCACTTGGCTACAATCTCCTTTCAGGTATTTGTAGAGAACAAGATGGTCTCCCCTGAGCCTCCTTTTCTCCATACTAAGCACCTCCAGCTCCCTCAGCCGCTCCTCATCAGACTTGTGCTCCAGACCTGTCACCAGCTCTGCTGCCCTTCTCTGGACTCACTCCAGTCCCTCAATGTCCTTCTTGTAGTGAGGGGCCCAGAACTGGACACAGGATTTGTGGTGTGGCCTCACCAGTGCCCAGTACAGGGGGGTAGTCACTGTCCTGGTCCTGCTGGCCACACTACTGCCAATCCAAGCCAGGATGCCTTTGGCCTTCTTGGCCACCTGGACACACTGCTGGCTCATGCTCAGCCACTGTCAATCAGCACTCCCAGATCATTTTCCACTGAGCCACCTTCCAGACACTCTTCCCCCAGCCTCTAGAGCTGCCTGAGGTTGTTGTGACGCAAGTGCAGGACCTGGTACTTGGCCTTGTTGATCCTCATACCATTAGCCTCAACCCATCAATCCAGCCTGTCCAGATCCCTCTGCAAAGCCTTCCTGCCCTCCAGCAGATCAACACTCCCAGCCAATTTGCTGTCATCTACAAACTGATTGAGGGTGCCCTCAATCCCCTTGTCCAGATCACTGATTACGATGTTAATCAGGGCTGGTCCCAACACTGAGCCCTGGGGAACTCCACTAGCGATAGTCTCAGCTGGATGTAACTCCATTCACCACCACTCCCTGGGCCCAGCCATCCAGCCAGTTTTTTACCCAGTGAGGAGCACACCTGTCCAAGCCACATCACAGCACCAAAGATTTTCTGTATTCTCTAAACAGCCAAGACAGCCCTTATGAGAGAAACAAGGTATGTCATCCAGTAAGATCCTGAAGTTTTTTCCTCTCTCTCTCTCTAGAAATCATGTGTCCTGCTGTGACAGACCACAAGGACAACAGAAAAGCACACACAGTGTAATTGTTACAAAGGCTCATGGTAAAAGCCAAAACTGTTTCTCTGTTTGATATAGGATGACATGTATGGAGAGAGACCATACTTAACACTATGGTAGTAACTGAGGAGCTGAACAGCCCTGACACATATACCACCCCCTACCACAGAGATCCAAACAGCATTGATAACGAAGCCTTTGTATTTATATAATCAGAAAAAAAAAAGACTAGTACTCATTAACATTGTGCAGGAACATCATCACCAATACGATGTGCATCTACTGCAAAAAACAGAATCCTCTTCGTGGGGGTGGGGAGGGGGTATGGATGCATGTCTGTGTGCATGTCCCTGTTCTTCTGTCTATGTACTGTATTTTATGAGCACAGATAAGCTCACAGGCAGAGACGAGCAGAAAATGCTTATCTTTTATTCTTCCTTCCTCATGACAGTTGCAAATTTAGTATCAAGAAATCAACTCTTTGCCCAGTGAACATTTTAACCAAAAAAAGCTACAAACAAGCAAAAAAAAAAAAAAAGAAATTGGAGAGATTTCTGATGAAAAAGAAACTTTTCAAGAAAAAGGAAGAGTTTTGGTTTTGGTATTTAGTTTGTCCAAGCTTACTGTATTCACCAAGTTCAAATTTTTTCAATCAATTCTATTCAAATGCTAAAGCAACTTGTTTTTTAAGTAAGTTCAGCAAGTAAAGGGTTCATCCAGATCAAATTTCTAAATGCCTTTCATTAGCATTCCTGCTGCTCCAGATACAGGAGAAGAATTTCTTCCAGCAGTAAGTACAAGACAGTTACCTCTGGAAGAAAAAAAAAAATCACAGAAGAGGAAACAACTTGCCATGGGCAAAGTAGAACTGAGTTGCTTTTCTTAAACAAGCAAAATGAAAAACTCCACACCCAGTTAAAGCAACCCTTGGACAGAGGCAGGCTTAAAAGTGAAAAATTAACCATTAGTTCTCCACTTAGATTCCCAGTGCAACAACTCTTGCACACACGTTCTCACCCTCTGAAGTCTGGGCTGAAAGAGGCAGTCAGAGAAAATAATGGGAGATAATACAGGTTTCGGGGCATATCTTGTTCTCTCACCTACAAGAGGATGGAAGGAAGGACAGTCAATCAGATTGAAAAAGCAAGCTCTGGTATCGCCAAAGTGGTGTTTGTGTTGAATTGTCAAGTATTTTTCTCGGCTTAAATACAGAAAAGCACCCTATCTTCTATGAAGGACTAGAAGGGTTAGGTAACTGCAGTGGACACTTCAGTCACAGGTATAACTAAGAACTTGTCATCAACTGTCCTATTTCTTCTTCTGCCCCTGTTTGACAATAATAGAAATTGTTCTTGTTTTCCATCAGGGTGACTAGTTTTCTCTGCATCTTTGTACACTTACTATTGTGGCATTTTTCTCAATCCGACTCTCCTTCCAGAGCTTGTTTCCTTGCACCTGCTCAGCCCACACCTATAGCCCCATTCCAGCTGTCTGCAAATGATTCTGTAAAGCAGGCATAACAGTTGTCACTGAAATTACTGTGACCAAATAAAATCTTGGTCCCTAGTAGTACTATCTGTGATGAAACAGAGGAAGCCTTGCTACGTCTGGCTGCAGGCAGGAGCATGCCCAGCCATGCTGCTGTGGGCATTCACCACCCGTAGCCCTGCAGCCCATGAGCTGGGGCAGGGAAGAGGACAGATTGGCAGGACAGGTTGTAGTAGGGGAGGCACAACACATGCTTTAAAGTGTGGAGTGTTTGAACCATGGGATGAGATATGTTAACACCAGGGAGTGCAGTGATGAACTTTTCTTGTAATGGTTGCTATCTAGAGAAAATTTTTCCAACCTTGACCATTTTTCTGTGACACTGCCCACAGATTCACTTAGCAACATTAAAAAGACACATACAAACTATATATGTATTTAAGGTTCAGGCAACACCTTTCTTTCCATAGAAGGCCGTTTGTAAGGGCACTCAACGTGCAATGGTGCCTACCTTTAGTTAGGGAATGAATTCCAAGCTTCACTTGTGAGAAATTCCCACTTCCTATTTCTCCTCTGACTCGATAGAAGGCAATTCTCTTTCCCAGGGTTAATTCTTTCACCACTTTTTCATTGTGAGACATATCCTGCATTAGTTTCTCAAATGGGGTCAGCCTGTGCTGCCTGTTCTCTTCATCTCCTCCATAGCACTCCGGGTGCCCATCATCTTCTCCACTATCCTCATGATTCCACCTGGAACAGCGGTGTTTTCCATGACCTCCTTCATTCACATATCCTGTTGTCATAGTCTACAGGGTAATCACTTCCCCATTAACAAGATGTCGCAATAACAAGCTTAAATGAAGTAATTCTGAATGAATATGCAATCCTGCACATAATAGAAACTGTGACAAATGTAGCAAAAAAAAAAAAAGCTGTTTATGGAAAGTCCAAGGATTAGTTTGAAAATTACTTTAAAAACATATCTGCCCAATCTGCATATTGCATGTCCTGTTCAAAATCAGAGATAAACTGGAAGCCGTATACATCAATTTCTCACTCACAGAGTGAGTACGTCGGGATCTTCAGCTACAAGGTGAAAGAGGCTTTGCAATTAAAACTGCAAAATTTGTGCAAGAAAGCGGCAAGGTGCTCAGTGTCTATACAGTACATTTGACACATGGAAAATATTTGACACAAATATTCAGGCTTTAGCTTGATGCTTTGAAAACCAACTTGATAGATAAAGGTCAAACAGAAAACTGATTAACTGCTCCTAATAAATTCAGATACCTCCAGTTAATTTTGAATAGCTGACCTTAAGAGCGCAGTTCTACTTGATTCTGGTACCAGTCCAAGAGCTGGCTGTAGGGTTTGCCTTTGATTCATTCTTCAGCTGTGAGCTTGTCACTGTGCCTTGCAAATGTCACTGTGTGTTGAAGCCTTGCTGTAGAAAGTTCGTTGCCCCTCTGTTTCCTTCCCATGGTGGGTTTAATGAAGCACCTAATTCTAGAAGATGACAGGAAAGGCAAAAGCAGTGCTGCGCCTTAGTATCCCTGCAGTCACATGGCAGGACAATAAAGGATTAAGTAACTGCAATGTCACGTTAATTCTCCTTTATTTAGATGAGCTTTCTTTAACGCCTTGAGCCTTCTCAAAATTTTGCCAGACATCTCGTGTTCCTAAGCAGACAGATGAAGAAAGTAATTAAAACCTTTACATAACAGCCACATGCTTCACTAAACGACAGCCTCCTGCATACCATTTCACCAGCTTAACTTTGGCAGCACAGACGCGGAAGTCCTTACTCTAAATACACAAGCATGACTTACCTTTAAAGCAGCACACCACTATTTTCTTCTTTACCTTTCTTCTTTAACCTTGGAAAACAGGAGTTGATCAGCAACTGCTAATCATGCAGCCTGAGGGTGATGAGCTGGGCATGAAAGCTCTTAAGAGTGCAGAGCTCACCTCCCCTGCTCTCAGCCTGCAGCACATCCGACTGATGAACACAGGAGACACCTGACTGCCAGGACAGATTCACCAGACTGAGGGGGAGCGAATTAGACCAGTAACTCAATGCCTGGGGCTCAGGTAGACAGTCAGCTAAGGTGCTGCACTAGCAGAGGGCATTGCCACTAGCAGTGACATTGCCAGGTGGAGCTGCCCTCCACACCCCCTCCCCCGATCTCCTGTGTGAGCAAGACAAAGAGAGGTCAGAGGTACCACCTCAGGTGTCTGTCACTCTCTCTGCCACTTCTCTGAACCAGGAATGCTTCTTATATTGTTTGTTCTCCCTTTGGGGAAAGGATGATTTCTTGCAGGATTGCCTGAATTCTGACCCATAGTTGTTTTCTGCTTTAACCTGTTTCACATGACAATTGTAAAAGTATTTTAGGTAATAAAAAACTCTTTATATGAAACTCAACTGTATTTCACAGTTTTTGTGGTGGACAGCACTCTAGCAGAGCAGGGCTTTTGAAAACCACTCATCTGCTCTATACTGCCACAGCAATGCAGACATTAGAGAGGCAGAACTCTGATCCCATTCTGCTCTGTGAGCTTGAGGATAACCACAGCTGCACAGGTTGTCCATACAAAAGCCTGGAAAACTCCATGAGCAATGTCAGAAGTCCCATGTACAAACAACAAGCTATTATTTAAATAAGTGCCTTTGGATGGGTGGTGGCATCCATGTCACCTTACCAAAGAACAGCTGTAATTTATGGCTCTGAGCACTCCAGAATGGCAGGTATGGGCAATCCTGCTTTGCAAAAGAAAAAACACAGAACTACTAATGGTGGGGAAAAGCCCACCAAACAAAAAAAAACCCATGGGAGGGTCTGGATAGCTCAGTCTTATGAATGTCAGCCTATTCAGCATCAAGTCAAAGTCACCCAGCTAAAGACTATCTTCTGCAAAAATTATAAGGGCCCTTGCAGTTACCTGGCTGTGCAGAAAAGGCCGACTATATAAGGATTTCCTTCAAACAGACTTGTACAGACGAGCCCCTCCTGAATACATTCGGTTAAGGCAGAGAAGGCAGCTAGCTCATTCCATGAGAATCACGGGGACCAACACACCACATGGGAATGCCAGAACCTTGTGGGGATAGAGGAGTCAAGAGAAAGGCAAAACTGCCTTAAGCCATCAGCATATGGCTGAATTCTTCCTGAATTTGCTCCTGCGGAAATTTCTCCTGGGACTCAACATGCTCTTTTTTAGAGCACAGCCTACCATTAATGTGCCTTTCAGGCCTGCCACTTAATTGTCAATCCTGTAACCTCCTGGCATCTGGCCAATGGGTGAGGTGTTCCCTGTCTTTTGAGATGAGCTATTTCAGTATTCCTGGTGTTAGAAGAATATATGCCATCTATTTATGGCCTACATTCCTTCCTGTATTCTAAACCAGTAAAATCTACCCTGATATCACACAAAAGGGCACTGGCTGTAAAAGAAATTCTAAGAGAGAAGGGAAAACAAGGAAATCAGAAGCGATCCAAATACAATGAAGGACAATAATTTAATTTTTTTTTTGCCAGTCTGGCTGACTGGTGACCTGAAGAACCTCAGGAGAACTTATCTGCCCAAATAATAACTTTAAAAAACAAAATAAACAATCAAAAGAAAACAAAACCAAAACCAAACCAAACCAAAACAAAACCACTACAAAAAGCAAAACAAGACAGTGAACAAATGTATCAATCCTTTAAGACTTGTGCCAGCCCAACACTGCTGTAGTTTAACCTTGTTTTTCAAACTGACATTCTAGTACTATTTTAACTGCTAAATACCCTCAGGCTTCAGCTGCAGGCTCAGTTTAAACCCTGCATCACAACTGTAAGGAAATTTGGAATGAAAGCAAAAAGGATCAAACCAAGAGAGAGATCACTGGATATACAGACTTTGGTTCCTAAAACCCCATCTTGACAGATATATGTGACATCTAAGTGACTTGGTTTTAAGAAGCTTTGAATGGAGCATATGAAAACACACAAGCAGCTAGACCAAGGCTCCAAGCACTGTGTTTTGCAAATTGGTCTCTTTTATTAAGCCTGTCTTTCAGAGAGGCAAAAAACCACTCAGCTTTGAGTGCTTAAATTGCTGCAGCCCTTGTTATAGTGAATGTGAAAGAAGCCACACTGGAGGGTCTCCTACCACTCAAATCCTCAGAGTAACAGGGGTTTTATGAGGATGCCACTGGATATTGCAACACATTCACCAGAGTTCCCTTTTCAGGCCCTCTGCTGTCTAGCCCAAGGAGATGAAGATTTTGAAGGTATTTCCCTAGGGTAGGGAATTAGCTTAATTTGTGTAAATTCCTTTGAAGAACAGCATGTCTCCTGCTTAGCACATTATATGCACCATGAGCCAACTCCAGAACCAAACTGAATTTAAAGTAGCAGGGATTTTTCTAATGTCATTTGCAGGAAAAATATTGTCCCCTTTTTTTAATCGTAGCTTTGAAAGTACAGTTGTTGCAAGCAAATACCAACAATCTAGTATACTCCTGTGTATAGAAGACCTATCTTTTATAAAAGACAGAACAGTTCACAATATCTGTACCACAGACCACACATGACACAAAAGCTCTGCTGTGCAGCCAGACACACAGGGAAAATAACAGCTCCACTTTTCTGCTTTTGCTACAGTAATATTGAGTGCACAGCTGTTGTGGCCAAAGGAAATCAACATTTTTTCAAGGTTTGCCCTGAGCACATTTTTTGATTTAAGAAGCACTCTCAGTCTTACTTCTGTGAATGCCAGAAAACAGAGAGTGCCTATATAAAACACAACCCTGAGCTTCATAGGAGTTGTTAAAAAAAAAAACAAACAACTTTTCAAAACACAAAATATAGCACAGTTACAGGCTGAATGCAGACCTGTATATTCCCAGATCAAGTGGGAGGAAATACTAACAGCAGAGAACCTCCGGAAACAACTTGCTCTCTCTGCCCAGGGCCACATGCCACCCATTTCTGTACATCCCAGAATTACTGCAGTTAGTTGGTATAGCACTCAGTTTGCCCTTGGCCTTACCCATCTAAGAGAAGGTCACTCTAAACAAACCTACGTCCTGAGGACCTCGCTGCCACCGTCCAAGCTCGCTTGGCCCCGGCAGATGAACCTTAGGATTAAAGGGTGGGCTCAGTTCAGCGCACACTGTGTCTCACCTAAAAAATCCACTGCGCAGGCTTGAAGGCTTTACCCACTTTTGCAAAGCCCTGTATTGATATCTTCTACAAATGCAGTTGTATTGGCCTTTTTAGCCACCAGCGCGCTTGTGACAAACGTGGGTAGAGACCTTTCCCAAATCTTTGTTCGCCAAGCCCAGCCATGACTCAGTTTGCCAGTTATTGTTTGACAAAAACCAGACATGATGAACATTATTCTTATCAACTTCCTGCTGTGCCTGGGAACGCTTTGATAGCAGCCACAGTGATGCCCCTGAGCTGGCAGGTGACCAAGGCATCACTGCTGTTCCTGTGCTGTGCTGGACAGGCTGGAACTCCTGTGGGAACTCGAGCTGAAGGGACTGTGACCTGCAGATGAGTCCATGTGGGAGCAGGTGCATCTCAAAGCATCTGTGGCCGTGGTTATGACTGTGCCACAGCTAGTATGCCTCTAAAGGGATTATGGTGCATTTCAAAGCCACTGTGGCTGTGGATAAGTCTCTCCTAGAGCAGGTATATATATCTCTGAGGAGACTGGCTCAGAGATAAAGCTCCACTCCAAGCAGGTACAATCCTGTGATCTGTGAGTAAGTCCAAGCTGGAGCAGGGGCAAGGGGAGAACTTCACTGCAATGTTAAACCATGACATGTTGACCTTAATCATCTTAAGGATATTCCGACCTAAATGATTCTATCATTCTCAGCCTTATAAATATTCTTGCCTAAGACACGGCATTGTTTTTCCACATACAGAATACTAACATATGCAGCAGCCCTGGCTGAAACAGAACATAAACACCTCCAGTGGATTCTATGTGAAACTGTACTGACTCCTTCACCACAACCACCTTCTGTTGTACACACTGTTATCAAACCAAGAAAACAACAATTCTGATGTAAAAAGGAAAAAACAGCCACAAAACCACCCCTCCACATTAGAACACACCAACTCTTGCCTACAACTTAATTCTACAATTGTAACTCAGAGGAGAAAACAATGGACTTTGAAACCTATTTAGAAGTTTAATAAGCCTGAGCCCTGCATACTGAAGCAGGATACATGTGGATGCTTGCTCAAGTGTCCTTAACTGCACCAGAAAGACTGAAAACCCTTATCTTCTGGGTTGATCCCACACTCGTTCTGGAATGGACCCCTAAAGACAAACACAGTTATTTCACTGATGGAACCTGATCTCTCAAGGATTTTACCTGATCAGCCTATTCCCAGAGCTGCTGACGGGATACAGGCAGGAGCATGGAAAGCACAACTTGGCACAGGTCACCGTAGAAGAAAACTATAGATCCAAGCAAGTTCCCATGTTCATTTAGTCCAACTTCCTTCTTGTCAAAACCAGAGATGGGAGATTGAGGAAAAACACACTGGTGTGCCCTAATCTGTAACCCAGCCTTAAAAGATCTTTCCATGATCTTTAGGCAGTGACTGGCTGTGTCTAGGGAGCGTTCCAGCTTGACTCACAAGACCCACCAGGGACTGACAGGCAGTTCTTGCCACACTGATATCAGGGTGCAGCACAGACTCACCTTTCCACCTCCCCAGGGGTTATCTGCTGACTGGCTGGCATAAGCTCTTGGATGAGAGATGAAGGAAGGATGCACAGAGCCCTCAGCACTCAAAGATCATGTAAGCCTACCAACACCGGCTGGGTGCAGCCCACCTGGTGGAGCCTCACATCAAATCCACAGTCTGTAGAGTGCTTAGGGTATATGGAAAAGAAAATCAATGCATAACAATCAACGCAACACAAACAATACTAAGCTAATACATTAATACTTGTGAAGTAGAAACTAAAATGAAGGGGGAAAAAAATCCCTTTCATCCTTTCACAGCTAGAAAGAAAATTAAAATTAATTACTTTGTCTTTGAATTGTGCAGAAAATTGCGTTAAAAGCAAAGACAAAAAAAGAATTTATTAGCAGAGCCCATTGATTTCCCAGGTCTTTGAAATACATGGGAGGGAATAATTTGAAGTCTGACTGTCTTTTGAAATTAAATTTACCCTTCAAAACTTTGACCCGGCCAGTCTATTTGATTTCCTTTCCTGAGGTATAACGCAAATTGGTCAATGTGCCTTGAAACTGTTCTTCTAGGATAAAATCAGTTTCCATTAAACATGTATTCAAAGTCAACAGAGATGCCTTTTAAATAACAGAAAAAACTCACATCTAATTCAGTTATTTCACTAAAAATGATTTTGACATATAAGTTTTCCGTGAAAATAAAAGAAATCCTCTGGAAAAAGCAAACTGTTGTACAAGAAGTAAGAAATAGGCAATACTTTGAGTCCCACTGAAATCACAGAAGAAATCAGTCTTTACTCATATCAAGAAAATGATTATATATTTAGGCAGATAAGCATTGCTAAGTAGGTGGCCTGCAATAAAATCACCCTACCATTATTTGCAAGGAAGAGAAATTTAAAATGTATTTCCATACAAGAAAAACAGAAAATGTTCTGGTTTGGATTGCCTATCATAGTTTTGTTTCACTACTCCTCACTTACTAGATTGGCCCTAGCAAATAGAAACATTACCTCTTACAATGTAATCAAGTTTATCACTCTATATGCACTCCTCAAAAGTACTGAGAACTAAAAGGTTAAGTACTTATAAGGTGATTTTTCAGTGTATCTGGGCAGAAGAAAAGCAGTTGATATTATTCTTCAGGGAGCAATTTGAAAAGATATAACAGATATCTTGCCCACTAAAGATTCCTTTTCCACTGGATTGAGAGCAGGAGTGAAATTAGGACAGGTATTTTTGAAACTGGGATCTAGAGAAAAAGTGTAATGTCAGCAAGAAATATTCAAGACAGCCCACTGCAAATTCAGCTGTTCTCTCAGTTTAATCTGCTGTGATGCATAGTAAGGATCCTAAGTGAGGGATATTAACCCAAAGAAGATAGAACACAACTCTAGATTTTACTCTTCTTTTGTGACTTTGGCTTCAGTATTGCTGCTAAATGCTTCACATGCAATCCCAGGCTCTTTTATAAGCCTTTTTTTCCCCTCCCCCTTAAACTTATCTGGTTTTGGAGCACTGAAAAATTCATAATATTGTCTCTCAAACCAAATGTTCAAATACATCAGTGTGTGCTGAGGAGGCTGTTCACCAACAGGTTTAGGCAACTGCCTTGTTCTGCTGCAAGGATCAGCAAAGAAGCCAGGGTTTGAAGGCAGGGAAAGCTGCCAGTGTTTGGGGGCAGGCACAGACCAAGACCCTTCTGGCTGGGAAGGTGCAAAAGAGGAACACTACAGAGGGCCAAGCAGTACAGGTCTCACTACTGATTCACTGAAAGGCAGAGTCATGCAAAAAAAAGCTGCTACATCTCAAATCCCTAAAAACCATCCTACTTTTCATATCACATTTGAACAGCAAAACCTTTCCTGACTTGAGTGAATATTAATGTTTATACATTTGGTTAGTATTTAATTTCATTAGCTAATCTCATTGGCATTTGTTCAGTATGTGTCCTTGAACTCAGACTATTATTATTATTATTATTATTATTATTATTATTGTCAAAATGAAGGTAAACAATGTTCCATTAGAAAGAACAGTGCAAATCTGAGTATCCAGCAGCATTAGGAAACCCATCAGTGTTCTTTCTACTTTACTTTTTCTAATTAAATCCACTGGAAAGGGAACTGTTTTTCCAAAGATTTTTGGAACAGCTAAATATATATCATCTGGCATGAACTGCCATACAAAAGATCATAACACTTACCACACAGAAGACCACAAAACATCTCAAAAGCTAAGACAGTTGATATTTTGTTAAAATGCTAATGAGTAACACATTCAATGTTCAAGTTTAGGGACAAGATTTTGTCAAATTTGAAAAATGGAAATTAAGAATAAGTCCACGGCATTACATGTAACTCTATTCTTACATGTAACTCTATGGTATTACACAGATACAAATTACATTCCATGATTTCAGGAAGTATAGGTTCACTACAGAAGCAAAAAGCAAATATACACTGAAGTACAGCATAAGCAAATTTTAAATTTTAGAATTTAAACCATAATCTTCCCTGCAAGGATCCACTCCCCCAGTGCAGTTCCATTACAGCCATCATTCACACAATACAATCTGAAAGCCCACGTTTACTTAAAAGTCTACAGGTAAGATACTCCAGTTCCTCACCTTCCCTCTATTTTCTCCTTGAAGAAACCTGCAGGAGAATTTCATATGAGAATCCAGAAATGCATCTGAGACTAGAGACATGCAGAAGAGTTTATAAGCTATTCCTATTAGACTAAAGTTCTGAAATAGCAATCTATTTTTAAACAGATGACAATGTAATGCTGCTAGTGGTTCATTCACTGACTAATCTATCCCGGATTTGCTTAATGCTCTACCCCTTTCCAGCAGCCTTCTATCAGCTCAAGAAAGAGCAGCTGCCTGAGGGAAGCAAAATTCAATGTAAGGGAAAAAACTCTAATTTCATTTTACTTTGTAAAATGGGGGGAAAAAAATGATAGGAAAACAATCAGAGGAACTAGTTCATAATTAGTGTTTAGGAAAAAAAGAGAAAGGAAAGAGAAAAAAATGGAGAGAGTAAAAAAATTGTAAGAGTCTGTACTACTTTAATGGTGATAATTGCTTGAGCACAACATATTTTTTTTCCATTTATCATTATAAACTATAAAAACCTCTTGGATAAGAGTTTTTTCAAGACACTTATGAATGCAACTGCTGTTTAAGTGGTATGCACATGAAATTATATTACCAGCAGGAAAGGGTTCTGAGAAAAAAATATGACTTTAAAACCACAATGATGCTTTGGTGTACTACTAAAGGCACACAGTGTCACTGGTGGATCATGTGACATGTCATTTAAAAACATAAAGTCATAAGACCTGCTAAGGTTTCTAGGACAGCTTTTGCAAATAGAGGAAAATGGGAACAAGAGATACAGAGGAAGGGCCTGTTCAGCTTTTCCAACTACACAGGCTAACACCATGAGGCCAGCAAGATAAGACACGAAATGCTTAATGTTGCCCTGAAATCTGAACAAAGTGCAGCTGGCAATCCAGAAGCTTACATTCTCTCAGGACAAACTCTGACTTGCCAGGTGCTGGGCAGGACATCAGCCTGGGCACAGTCAGAGCCTCTGGAAGTAAAAGGCCAAGTTCTCACCCCTTCTCAAGAAGGGCACCCTTCCACATCCCTGATTATTAAAAACTGCATCATGAAGAACTGCAGAGTCAAAACCAAAACCTTTTACTCTTCACAGCCATTTACAAATGACATTACATTGTTTTAGCACTACAGAGTGATAGCAGAAATCAGGTCTGGAAATGAAGACATTTGCAGTATTTGCAGTAACAGCTTTACTTCCAGGTAAGAGGGGACATTTGACTTATTTGCTCTCCTATACCCTCTATCTAGCAAACAAGTTCCATTAAGAGCCTGAAGCCTCTCAGAAAGCAGCCTCACGATCAGCTCCTGAAGAGGTGTATTTGAAGAAATTCTCCATCAAGCATCTCAGAGTAGACATGACACTGCCTTTAATCTTGCCTGGTGATGTACCATGTGTGAACAGTCAACACTACCTTGAGCTATACCTGCCTGCTTTGCTGGCACTAAGCTTTTCAGCCTCTAACACAATGATTAAGAGCTTCTTCTGGTTCCTTCAAAGGTCTCCGACTCAACCTTGATGGACAATATTCACTCTCCTGTCTCTCCATGGCAGCAGCATTTCTCAGTGCCACAGCACCAGCTGAGAGAGAAAAAGAAAGAAAATGCATGTCTCTTGCATCCTCTTCATATAATTAGTACTTAACCCACCTAATCACACCACTTAATCTGGTGACACCATGCAGAGCTCAACAGGACTGGAAAGAGATTATTCTCATAACCTCTAAACCACAGGGCTGGCATCATTTGGTTTACTGGATGAAAGAACTTCATACATTTCTGTCTCTCATTTTAAACCTGGGGGTACCCCTAACCACTCGAAAGGCAAGGATGGAGTTATTTACGGCAGTGATCACGTACTCCAAAAACAGAGAACCATTAATTTGAAAGCCTCTTCCCATCTCAAAGCCAGCATCAAGCTGATATCCTGCACCCCCTGCACTCTCCAGACAGAACTCCACAATTTTTCACAGACATGATACGGAACTGAACATATACACCACTTGTGTGCAAAGTTAAATCAAAAGCCAAGCAAAAAGGCAACTTCTCCTTGCTATGCTCTATTCTTGTTCATGAAAATGAAATGCGATGTGCACATAGACTAACGTATTGTTCACTTTAGGCAATGCCACAACTTCTGCTTACTACCCCTGATGAGGATACTCCTAGTATTCCTTTAAGGTGTTTTACATATTTTTCCAGAGTAACAAAAAATGCACATAACTTTCTGCTTGTATGTACTGTTCACTTCACAGAAGTAAACAGGTTAAGCCAACAGCTTTAATGAGTTGTTACTTTACGCCCAAGACAATCACACAAAAATGACCACAAAGTTTCATAAATTGTTGGAATCGAACTTGAAAGATTGCTAAAGGACCAAGGCTGCTAGTGTGATGGATGAAATTAAAACAACAGAGTCTCATTTGTGATGAAGAAGGAATCTGTTCACCTTTCCTATTTTAGTACCAACAATGGACTTTCTCATCATGTAAAGGAGTCTTAACAATACATTTCCTAAATCTGAACTTCTTATTACAGCAGTAAATTTAAGACAGAATTCTGAGCTTTGAAAAGTTCTGCAATGCTACTGAATCAGATTAAAAAAAAATTATACTGGGACTTCACATATGGCCTGATGAAGCTGAGTTCTCTTCCTTCAGCCAATATGAGAATTCCAGTTATAACAAAGTTTTCTTGCAATTATTATTTCAGAATAATTTAGATTGTCTTTTAATTCTGATTTCTAACATACTAATTCGAGGAAGACAGAAAAAATACTGTTACTAGAGGCATTTTTTCATCCTTCCTCAAGTGGTTTCACCAGCTGACCTAGTGTTTATGCTTCAAGATTCAGACAAAAACCAGACATCTTTTGAGCATCTCCATATCACTTCTGTACTGAAACACATTTGTCAATCTCTCTATTAGCAGAATGTCTTACACATATGAAAATTATGGTAGCAGTGTAAAACTTGACTACAAATACAAACAGAATGAGAATCCAAATAAACTTTAAAATTACAGAGACCTTGGCAGACAGTGCTTGTTCAGAGCCCTGAGATCCCTTAAATACACCACGCTATATTTACTACTGGGAGGATTAGCGGAGACCAACATCAAAAGTGAACTGCCATTGCTAAAGCTGCCAAACTTAGGGAGTCTTCACAAAGTATTTCTGAAGCATAAAATTTCTGTGGAACTGTATTGCACCTAATTGTCATCTCAGTATCTATCAAGTGAAGCTCAGGTCCTTGGTGGAAAAAGGCTCCAATATAATCAAAGAATTGATTCTCATTTTCATGCTGCAACAGTCAGGAACCAGGCTCCTCTGTAGCACCATTTTGTGCAGATTACCAGCCACAACATCAAGACCATTGCTGAGTCTGCAAGACTTCAAAGCCCAGGCTCCTTTACTGAATGCATTCACCAAAACTGTCTCTGACTTTAAAATTTTCTCAGCATTTTTCTTCACATTTGCAGATAATTACACTTGTTTCTAAGGTGACATGAATAGTAACATCAAATGAGAAGAAGGCTTTTCTCACTGTGTGGACACAAATCAGAGAAACATATGCTCCTTTGACGGAACCAGGAAAACAAAAGCAGGGTCAGATAAAAGTACGTAACCTCAAGGGTTCTCACTCAACTTTTTCCCCCTGTACTACAGCCCTAATTCCACGTTTCTATTTTACATCCTTCTGATCCCACACTCAATTATATCTTACAATGTACCTATCACACAGACACATGTGTAAGCAGATAGCCACCACAGACTCACATGTGCGATATCCAAGGAAAACCTGCCAGAGAACTGGGGTTGCCGCAATTCCTCTCCCCACACTGGCTCTGACTACCACCAAAGCACCCACTGCTGTTATCACTAGCTTTTCCCTCCCAACAGGCTGCCAGCGGTTGTTCCTCACTTGCCTAAAGAGAGCAAAGCATGGAGTGGAGGTCAATGGAAACAGCTTCTCCCATTCACCCCAAGATATTGCAAGTCAACAGGTGGAGCAATTTCCAGTTAAATGTCACTGTCACTGTGGGCAGCCCAGTGCAATACAGCACATTCAAAATCATTTAGTATACTCATCCAGCCACATAAAGGCTTTTAGCATTAAGAAGTTCTCAGGTCAGACTGGACAGAGGAAAAATAACCGAGAAGAAAACAAGGATACTGCCAAGACAGGCTCTTCTCTGAAGGAAACAATTTCTGAAACAACACATCTGTACAGGAAGCTACATTCTTATGGTGAGTTACTGATGTGTTGGCTCCACTTTTCAGTTTCATTGATACCATTGTCTTGATACCATTGTCATTGATACCATTTCAGTTTCATTGATATCGTTGTCTTTTCCCTATGAATAGCCCAAGATTCGATGTCCCGAAAAAGTATCTTTTTTAGTAAAGGTCCTGTATGGCCCCATATGTTGGTTATGTGGAGCTGATAAAGGCAATTTAGTTTCTTTTAAGAACGTGAAGTTATTCCACATCCGGAATAAAACAACTTCCATATGTTTTTAAACAAAACAAACCCAACAGAACCCATGTCAAAAGACCTACCACAAAATAACCTCATCACTGGAACACCTACTCAGATTTTGGTGGTGTATTTGAATCCCTGTCCTAAGCCCTGAAGAAGGGTTTCAGATGCAGTCTTTCCATGTGCAGAAGAACACTATCACTGCTCAACTATCCTACAGGCATGCCTTAAAAAACCCATAAGCGCCTTTAAAGTAAATTTCTAAAAGGTTAGACAGAAGACAGTTCACTGACTGTGATGCAGAGCCATGCAGCAATTTACACACAAAATTTATGCATGAAACTATCACCCCCTCATGTGAAGAAAAGTTAAAAAATATTTTCTCAACATCAGGCTTCATGGGCATAGCTCTGTGTGAGACACCCAAATAATGTGATGTTTAGCAAGAATTAAGCCTCAGTCACAATGAGTTTGTTCTGCTAAGTACAGAATTTTTGGCAACACCAATCTCTATTCCTATATATTCAATATAATTTGCTTAATGACTAAATATTCATGTCATGTGTTGGGCTAGTTTCCAGGTATTTCTTAACTTCAATCTTTGATTTTTCTACCAAACATGTTCTCAGGCGGTGTACCAGCGTGAATTTATGCTGATACTTTTGGTCTGTGCTTGGCCCTGCCACCTGTGAAAGCTTTGCTCTTTCCCTGCCAAGTTATGGGAAAACAAGCACTGATAAACCGGAAAGTTGCCCTTGAAGAGAGCTTCTTGTACAAACTGTTTTAATTGGTATTCCGTGATTGGCTAGTTGTCCTCCAAGGTCGCTTGAAGGAGAGATTTAGGAGGATGATGAAGGATGCCCCCAGACTCATTTGGAAAAGACCCCCCTGAGTACAATATGCAGGCGCAGGGAATGCCACGCGTGAGCAGAAGGGGTGCACTGACATAACCGGGAGGTGGGACTGAGGGCCTTGGGCTGGGCGGTGCTGGCCACACCTGGGAGGTTGTGGTCACTCAATTAATTGCATAAAAAGCAGATAGTGCTTTCTTGGGGGGAGCTAACTTCACACCAAGGACAATGTTGCCATTGGCGGGGACGCCTGCCAGTTTGTGAACTTACTGACTCTCCAGGGATGCAGCTTCTGCTCGGGGTAATTATAGGCATGCTAGGTCGGTAAGATAACTGTATGGGCAACAGCTGGGTAACTGGGGAGGTCGTGCTGGGGGCTTATTTCTCTCCTCCTTCCTCCCTTTTGGGTTTGTTCGTTTTGTTGGCCACCTCTTGGTAATAAATATTGGTTTTTGTTAAGCTTTTAACGGTGTCATGGTTTCAAGTTTCAGTATGGTTTTGAACCCTCCCTAATACAGGCGGTCATTGAATCCAGGGTCATCAGAGACCAGCAAAGAGGATGATATAATCCGCATCCGGGAAAAAGGCCAAACCCAGCTCTTACTGATGCTCCTATGCTTTGATTCTGAAGGGAAACCTGCATCTTATTTTTCTCTACTTAGCAAGATATCAGCTGTTTCAAGTGATATCAAGAAACCAAAAGGGGTTTGGGACAGAAAAAAGCACAAGGGATTAAAAAACCCCAAAGCAAAACCCTAAGGAAGAATAAGCAAGAAGGCACTGAAATAAAATCTTTACAAATCTTCATTACTTATGAAAAAAGTTGTCAATCTTAATTGCAACTGAACTGCTGTCAAGAGAAATCTTTGCCAAATGGAGCTGATTACACTTCAAATTAAAATAAAAATTTGTCATTGATATGCTGTGGAAGCTGACACTTTGCATTAGTATTATTTCTGAAAAGCTAACATCCCTGGCTAAACATCCCTGGAAAACTCAAATCCCTATGCACCTCTGGCATGCTACTTGATAGCTCAAACAGCCTTGTGCACTGCTGAAAGTAAGTAAAGAAAGACTTCCCTTTAAATGCCAATGAAAATGTGCCACTGGAAATTAAACACTGATTACTCATCTTAAATGTTAGATTTACTGAAGCTGGTAAGTGATCAGCTCTCCTTCAGTGCAATAATGCCATGCTTGGCCAGAGAAGTGGAACTTTATTTATTATTTATTATTTATTGAAAGAAACTCTTCAACTTGAGTTCTGCAAAACCAAATGAGGATTCTATGGAATCCGTAACCAATGAAAAAAACCCCAAACTTACACTGCTCTGTCATGCATAAAAATGAAACCAAAACTGAGAAGCGCTGGTAGACTATCCTTCTATAATTATTAGTGTACTTTCATGCTGTCCCTCTCAGCCCACAATTAATTCATGGTGGCCTGGCAGGGCAGAGAAGACAACTGCCAGTGCAATCAACTCCTGCAGGACTAAGGAAAGCTGATTCTTTCAAGTGTGCTCTAAGGAAAACTGCATTATCTATGGGCCTGCTGTGCAGGACAGGGCTGACATTTTACACAAACACAGCCCCTAGAAGAGGCCACGTGAACTGAGCCTGATTACCTTGACTTCATGAAACCTTTTACAAACACTGAAGTTCACAAGTACATTTCAGCAAACTACACGAAAAGCTATGGAAGTAATAATTGCAAATAATAATGGAAATAATATTGAAATAATAATTGCAAAATAATAAAATACACTAATTATAAAATAATGAAAGAAGGTTCAAGACACACCAGGAGTAGTTGTCTTGAATTGTTCAATGCCAGATGAGTTTCCAAGCACACCCTAACAGCCTTGCAGGGAATACTCATGTTTCTTAACTTCCTTTCAGATTAAATACCTCCTTAATTTGCAACAAGAGCTTTAGAGGTCATGATAGCATCAGCACGCATTGCTACACAGTGTAATAACCAGGTTCTCTTAATGAGGGACTATCGAGCCCTTAAACTTCTGATATAATTTCTAAAACATAAATGACATCATAATTCAGACTGAGAAAAATTACATTAATTATAAACACCTGAAGAATACGGGACGTGGGACACTGAGCCAAGTTGTACACTGCTATTACAGCAGCAAATTGCTCCATGGCTTAACACCATGTCCTTCCTAGAAAACTGGAGGCGTACTGGCTGGACTCCGGGTGCTATTTTCAGAGAAGTGAACAGACAGCATTTAAACCAGCTGTTATCTATCTGTTCAGTATTGATGATCTAATTTGGAAACGGGATTAAACTGCACGCACAGATTAATACACTGCTGTGCAGCTGCATGGATTTGTGATTGTCATGACAACCAGCAGAAAATGTATCCCAATAATCTTCTACGAGCAGATCTGTCTCCATGCAGCACTAAGAAGATTTATCACTAGCACAGACATACTTACAATTATTTCATTGCAGATATCGAGAGTGGTATAATCTCTAACCCTCTCTGCATCTTAAAATACCAATTCACAACCAGAAGAGAGGCTCAACGTATGAATGAATGCTTAAAGCAATGAAAATCCTTGGAAGCTGTTGGAAATGTATAATTTCTGAGAAAATATTAGTGTTTTCCAAGTAATTTTTCGTGGTTCTGAGTGTGCAAATTTGTATTTATTTTATAAGCATAACAAACTCAGTATTATCCCTATACTTCCCACATTAGGCATAGTCTCATATTTCAAGCAAGATTTCTATTTTGGAGTTATCTTTTTTCCTAACTTGTTTTCCTTGCAATAAGAAGAGTCTTTGGGAAGAGTCTTTGGTTTTATGCCTCAGGAGAGAAAGTCAGAAAGCAGGACAGTGTTTCCAGTTCCATTACTGCCTGCTTGCAGAATTATTTAGTCTGTGTAACCATAAAAAATACAGAAAATTAAAAAGGGGAAAATAAAAGCCATTTATGTACTTTACAGGAAGACTTAGAGGCTGAGCTAAATAATGTTTGCCAAGTGTCCCAAAAGAGAGCTGTCTATGCATGAAGGACTACTTTCTTTCCAAACACAAGGAAGAGCCATGCTGGAGATTTTTCTAGTGTTAGCCAAGAATTTCAAAGGTTGAAATTTATTTCCCACCTCACAGTAAAAATCAGGAAAAGAAGCAAACACGCCCTACTTCCAGGGCTTTGGAATAACACTGGAGGCTACAACTGGCCATGAAAAAGTTGTGTGGTATTCGCAGCTGTAAGCAGTTAATCCTTCTAAGAGCACCTTTTGGACATGTATCTTACAACCACCTCAGTTACACGTGCTTCCCCAAGCAAAGCTCTACAGCTGCCACGATGCTGTGTCTGCTTGGGTCAGTGCTGTGTATCTCGTGGAACAGGAACTTGCAGTGGCTCCACTCCATGGAGCATCTCATTTCCTCAGAGGTGAAATCCAGAAAATCCTGCTATGAAGTTCAACCTACAGGAACCAAAGAAAAATCCTTTTTAGCAAAGGGCTAATAGATCAGTTTATTGCAATGTGGAGGCAGTACGAACAAACAAATATTTTCCAGTGCCACTTAATTGCCTTCGAAATTGCCTAGTAAGATCAGAATGTATTATAATGAATTATTTGCATTTGCAATAGTGCAAATCCTTTCTCAGTTTACAAAATCACTATTTTCATCTAATAAAGCTATGGACTCCACAACTGGACAATATTTTTAAAATACCCCAGAAGGTGCGATTTAAAAAAAACAACTTGGAAATATTCCAAATAAGCAATTGTTAAGTATAAGAATATCAGCATATTCAGGCATCTCTATTTTGTAGTTCCCAAACAGACCTACTATCTATCTATCTATCTATCTATCTATCTATCTATCTATCTATGAAGTCCTTGCGTCTCGTTGTGAGATAAGATACTATTTAGAAAAGAAGTCTCAGTTGAACTAAAGGCACTAGAAGATGGATGATAATATTTAAGTGGACAGGAAAAATAAACTCAAATTATTTGCTCATTTACAGTCATGAGATTGCTCAGCTCCTGGAACTGGTATAGATCTGAGAAAATATTTAAAAAGTAAATACATAGTGCAAGAAAAAATATCATATATATAATTTAGGACCCTTTTGGATAGACTTATACATCTTAAATTCAGGTGGATTTTTTTAATATACATATAAACAAACACTCCTCTCTCTCTGAAAACAAGCATCAGTTTTCAGTTTTCTTCCTGAACTGGGACCATTTAAACACGCTGGAACATGTGTGTACCCATAATATCAACAAATCTATTGGTGTGAATCAACTGAAATGCCAGACTACATCCTTAAAGGAGCATTCTTCTGATACCTGCTGTTAAGTGACTGTGCCTGACGCTTTGGAGCTATATGGAAATATTACACTATCTAAGGAATAACAACCCAGCCAGAAAACTTAGTAGTGTGTCTCTGCTCCTTCCATGGTCAAGCACAGGATGGGATTTCTTCGAATGAAAATATTTTTGCCTCAGGCTCCCATTAATTCTAAATGTGAGAGGGTGTCAGATAAGACACGTGTTTCTCTCAAAGAATCTGCATTTAAGTAACAAATGGAACCCACTCCCCGTTATGAGGTATAGCCTCATGTTGCTCCGAGGGTTTTGAAAAAGCCTCAGCGTTAGGAAAATGCACCAATAAGCCCACCGGGAAATGCCAGAGTTACCGAATCGTTAGGGTTGAAAGGGACCACTGGAGACCATCCAGTCCAACGCCCCTGGCAAGGCGGGGTAACCCGGAATAGGTAACACGGGTTCGAGTCCAGGTGGGTTTGGAATGTCTCCATGATTCCTTTTCGCCAGGATACTTCCTCTAGGCAATCCAACTCACAAACTAGAACAGCAGCGACGTGCTATTACTGAAATTATCAGTAGTAACTCCCTCAGCGGCATTTTAGCAGATGCTCGAGGGGGGGGTTCTTTCGCCTGCACGCAGCCCGGGATCCCCGCTGCCCAGGCTGGCTGGGCTCCCTGGCGAGGGAAGCGCGGGTACCTGAGGGCCAGCTGCCTCCCTCCACCTCCACCCCCGGCTCCGCAGGGCCCCGCCGGTCCGGCCCTTCCCTTCCCGGGATCCCGATCCCAGGAAGCAGCGCCGCCGCAGACCCCCGGCCCTTTCCCGCCGCCCGCCATTTCCTGCCCTCAGGCGTCCGCGCCATTTCCCCGCCTCCTGACACCGCTCCCCTCGCTGCCCTCGGGAGAGACCCCCGGCACCCGGGAGCCTCCAAACCTCGGACAGCTCCGGCCCCGGGCGGCGTCGACCAGCCCCCGCTCCCCACTGGCACCTCCAGGCCGTCCCGACCCCCCCCCCCCCCGCCCCGCATCCCAGGAGCTACAGCTGCTCCCCCTTCCCGCCTTCAGGAGTAACTTACAGACAGGCGTAGTTCCAAGGTACAACTCCCAGGACACACAGGGCTCCGGGGACCTGCAGTGCGTGCGTGTTTAGAGGGAAGAACTCTTCCAACAGTGCATAGGGAATACGGAGCTTAGACAGGTCTGCGTGTCTATACAGACACTGGGGGCTGAGAGAGGATGGCAAGGTGGCTTTTCCAGACCTTCCACTCCCCCATCAACCTTCCCTCCTTCAGGATCAGGTGGTGCAGCAAGGAGGCACAAAGGACTTCACAGATGGGAGCATTCTGGGCTTCAGTCATATGGGAAGGGAATTACAGGGAAGAGGGGGAAGGCTCTCTAGCAGAGCTACCACTTGAGGAGAGCCTTTCTCCCTGTCCCTTCGGGGGAGGAGGGGATGAGTCATAATCCCATCATGCTCCCACCCAGGCTCATAGGGAATCTAGAGGGGTTACCAGTGGGCCCAACACCACTGGTTTGGGTGTTGTTTGTTTCTCTCCTACCAAATTCATGAACTGTTGTTGGAAAGGGGAGATCAAACTGAATGAAGAAATGGCCCAACTGTGCTTACCAAACCTTGTTTACCAAGCCTTGTTACCAATACCCAGAAACTGCTCAGTTGATATTGGACTTTAATTACTTAAAAGTAGGTTTCACTGGTCAGACACACAGATCCTTCCTTTAATTCCACAGAGACTGACTTTGTCTATATGCACAAATACCCCCACAATTTCAGCGTTATGCAGCTAAGCAAGGAGGCCTGTCCCCTCCATGTTATCAAAAGACAAGCTGCTTATCAGAAGCCAGGTATAAATATAATAACTGATTTTATTTTCATGATTAACACTGGGCCACGTTCTTCCCTCTGCACAGAATCTCATCACAAATTACTTGCATCCAGAAAACACAAAACATAATAAAAAAAAGAATGCAAGTTACATTAATCAAATTGCTTGAAAGTTTAATTGAGATCCATGTTTGTTTTGCAACAGTTTCTCAAAAGCTACATGAAACATATTCTTGAATGAGACTAAATAAATGCACAAATCCCAGGAAATAGTTCTGCATTTGAACATGGAATACAAAAGCCTGATTTTAGCTAAGACCTACAAGATTACCAAGAGCATTAGGGAATGTCCTTGCAAAAATTCCTCCATTTAAGGCTTTGAAAATAGTTTTTCAGAAATGTGGAGCACCTCTAACCTCCAGCAGTAATTAAGAATTAGTAGTTCTTAGCATCCTTGAGCATAGAGATAGACAAGTATTTTCTAAACGAATCTAACTTTACAGTAAAGAGATAATAATCATATTAAAAATGTGATTGATTCTTAACACTGGAAGCTGGCACTGTAACTGCCACTCAGTTGTTCCTAATGGATAAAACAAGTAATGCAACATTTAATGGTTGGTATTGTTTTATTGTCTAATATTGATTAAACTATTTACATTTCTACTTTTCAATCCACAGTTTACCACTCATACCTATGGCTTTTACTTTTATGTTTAGCATATCTTTGTGTCAAGTGTCAGAATTTCTTTTCAAAAAAAACAAGAACCTGATACCATACAGAAAAATCTCTATATGTTTAAACATATCCATTTTCAAAAATGATTATTTATAAAAGAAGAGTCTGCTAGTAGCTTTTATCCAATTTGTCTTTGCCACAGACTCTACCAAGTTTTTTCTATTTTTAAGTGTCCCTTTTAGAGTGTCCTGCTGCCTCCATGTGGAATCTGTTCCCTCCCTCAGCCCCCCACCTCTAAATTTAATGCAAAAAGAAAACCAGTAGCTGACAATTTTAAGCAAAAATATAAAGCACTATAACATTACCTACATTGCCTTTTACAGAACTAAATTCTCAAAAACTCTAGAAACTTTTGGGAAGTTTAACTAGTCAGTGCTGAAAAGGCACGGGATTTTTGTGCTCAGACACCTCCAGCAACAATGCTAATTTTAGCCCAGCCTGAAAGATCCGAAAATTCACAGGTATGTAATTGCCACTTACAATAGAAACCCTCAGATTTTAGTGATACTCCTGCCACAGACACCCTGCAATACTATACAAGAGTTTGCTTCTACTGCAAGAGGAAAAGAGGTGAAATTACTCTTACATATACCCAGGAATGGTGTAACAATGATACAAGCTATTAATTGCTAAAAACCTCACAAAGGTGTCCATGTCTGTGGTAGCTTCTGTTCCATGGCATTACATGAATGGGAAAGTTATTTTTCACATATGAGAGAAGTTTAATTGTACATGAATAAAGCTAATTTTGGTCCACTGGTCCAGCTCCCTATGGACAGCATATTGGAAAGGTGACCACTGACAGTTCAAAAACCAATGTAAAAGTTAACAAAAATAATTTGGTATTTCATTCCTAAACCTGCAGTGTCATTATTTGTCCTAGTCATCCACGTTTTCATTCTGCATGTCTGCTAATTGTTGTGTTTTTAAGTCTTCAGCTTGTTCATGATGTTCCTTATCCGCATCATCTATTTGATTAGGTTCCTTTTCTTCTGCTTCTCCTTGATCAACACTTTGATATTCTACTTGTTCAAGGTGTGTTCCATCTATAAGTTCTGCCTGTACCTCTTCCATCTGTATTTGATTTACATGCTCAACATGTAACTGCTCCACATGAACTTCAGCACCTTGTTCAGTCTGAATGTGTTCAACTTCCAAGTAACTAATTTGCACTTGTTCTTGCAGTTCCTCCATCTGTGTGCCTTTGACCTGATTGTCCTGTATGAGATCCTGGTGCATCTGTTCCACAGTTACCTGTGCAGGATCCACCTGTACCTGAATTACTGGTAAGACATGGACTTGCTCAACTTGCTCTATTATTGTCATTGATGTTACTGGTTCAGCTTCCATAGCTTCCACTGGAAGAACCTCTTCTGTCACCACTAGTTCTGAAATATTGTGCATGTCTTTGAGATGCCTTCTCAGCTCGCTGCCTTGCATAAACCACAAATCACACAAGGTACAGTGGTTGGGTTTGTCACCAGTGTGTATTACCAAGTGATCTTTGAACTGATCCCAGCTGTTAAAAACGCTGTTACAAACCTGAAACAAAAGATACAGTATGTTAAACAGTGCCAACAGAAATATGACAAAGTATGGTGCCTCTCTGAGATCATGGCTTCACATAGTGTGGCTTCTTGCTACTTGGATTCAAAAAACAGACATTAGATGTAAAAGCTGAGAAGCAAGCTTCAGACAAACAGAAGACTTGGTATTTATTTATTCATTTTTTAAGAACAGTGAGCTACTTTGAGTTGTGCCTGCATAGGACACTGACAAAATTTGTCAGTCAGTAGAGCATTTGAAGAAAAAAAGTGAAAAATTAAAGAAAAATTTATCCAAGACCTGCTGCAACTTTTTCAGGCTGAAGAGGTACTAAGCCAGTCACAACATCTGGGAGAGGATGAGGAAATATAGAAAGACAAAGCTTTGACATGAAGTAATTAGACCGAAGGGTCACCAATTGTAAGACGCTGGATTAGTGTATTAATTATTGGCTTGGACCAACTCAAGTGTGTGTGTGGGGGGGAGGGAAGGGATAGGTCAAATTTCATGGAGGTGAGGTGATGTCATATCCCATACCCTTGGAGCCTCCTGGGGCAGCCCCAGAGCAGCTGTCAGTCCCTGGACAGGGGGAGCACTCCGCCCCCCACCTGGTGGTGTGAGATTGTCACAGCAGTGGGGCAGCAAACCAGCAAATAAAAATGCTACAACCAGCTCTTTTATTTTCTAGCTCTTCAGAATTGCTTTTAAAAGTGAATTAAAATTTATCTGAACAGCTTTTCAAATGACAGTTACATACAGTGACCAAGTACCCTAACAACCTCTACAGCATTTATTTTGCTTAAAAGACATTACAGATTGCCAGTGACACATTTGAATTTTTTTGATTTTTAGCTTTTTGTAGATTTTAAAGTAGCTATGTAGTAAATATAGATTTTTAATATAATTGTAGAGTCTCTCACACTTTAGTAGTTTACGCTCGCTAAACCCTATTTCCCCATTTCATATCAAATTTTCTAAATTCTTTAGGCTTGTTTAGGCTCCTTTCAAGGTAGAATTGTAGAAAACATCTTCTGTTTAAGAATATTTGCATCCCACGCCTGAACAACAAGATACCATCATAGTCCGGAACATTGGAGAAGCTCCAAAGACAATATGTGCCATGAAGAAGAGGAAGATGAGGAAGAAAGGGGTCTCAGGACCCCTGACTCAATTTCTGGAGAGGCATGCTGGGGGCAGATTTGGGGAGGAACTGGGGGGCAGATAGTTCTGGGATTGGATGGACAATACTATAAAATTGTAGAACCACTGGACACGGTGCACGTGCCTCTTTTCTGTACTCCCATGGTCAGAGGGCCTTCCTTAAAGACCCGCTCTATTATCTTATCTTTATTAAATTTGCGTGGAGTTTTTTTGGCTCCCGATCTTTAGGCAACACCAGCATAAGCTGGAATTACTTTCCAGATAAAGTCAGTATGTGTGGTACCAAAGAGAATAATAATAAAATAAAAAATAAAATATTATTTTGTATTTTGAACTTTAGTGAAGCGTGGTCAGAAGTGGAAAAGGCCTAGGTCAGTGCATCGAGAACCTTGAAAAGGAAGCAGAAAGACCAGTAAAAGGCAGCCTTCCTGTAAGAATCTCTCTGATTATAAGTATTATGAGGCTCCACATCAGTAATTCCACATTTTAAATGGAGCTACTTAGACATAAGAATTTACCTGCATATTGTGTTTGAATGTGATCTTTATTTTACTGAGGTAGCTCTTGGAGACATAAGGCCACTCTCCTTGCCTTTCTTGTTCAGTTCCCCCACTCCCTCGAAGGAGGGAGGTATCTAGCCTGGGACTCTGCTACTTCCATTACCCACCTGACATTCGTAGAGCTTCTTTCTTCCCTTTTTGGCTCCAGCTCCAGACTGACAGGCTGTCAGGTGACATTTGAGTGTGCTATTCCTAGCAAAACGTTCATGGCAGTTTGGACATTCAAATGGTTTTTCACCTGTTAAAACAAACACAGGATTTGTAAATGTATAAAACCACCCAGTCTTCTGTCAGGTCTCTCTTCTTCCCCTTTCTTCCTCTTGTCTAGGTTGATAAATTCACTGTAAAGATGTGGCCACCTGGATTATTCTAGAGAAGAAGAGATGGATATGCCATGTAAAAGGGCAAAAAACAAATGTGGAGTCATAACTCTCATTTAGAAGAAAACCAATGTAACAATGACCAGTACCATTTAAGGTACATTTTGCTTTTGTGAAAATAAATTTAGTGGAAATTAGATTACTATTCCAATGAAGTATCTTAAAGAAATAGCAACTTTTTCTACTTTTCATCTGATAATTGTTATAATTAAAATATCAACATTAGGAAATATACAAAGTGACACATTAAAGAAGTATCTAAATAATATAAACTTTTATTTTTAACAACAGTAACAGTTTATGCTTGAGAGCTGAAACTGAGCTCCAGAAAAAGAAGGTGGCACATGATGAATGATAATGAAATAATGATCCATTAGTGTTAAAATGAACAAACCCCCCCCTCCTCTCCCAAAATACAGTGAAAAGCAAGCACAGAAGGACATAAATGGGCACAAGCAAGATAAAATTCCTTTCAGTTTGGCCACTTCTTTTTAACAATGGTATCAAACACAGAAGCCAGCTAAGGATGACAACAGAGGAGGCTGAAAACCGATCTTTTTATCATCTAAAGCAGTGTACTATTATCAAGTAGTAATGAACAAAAGGTCTCTCTTTGTTCTCTGTTTGTGCATTCCACCATGCACAAACACTCTGAAATTCAAGCAAATTAAATTACAAGAAAACTGGAAGAGTGTGTTTCTTCTGAAAGTCTGATAATTAACCTGGGGAGGTACAACATCACTAGCAAAACAAACTGCTCAATGAACTCCAAAGAGCCATTTCAGTGAATACCTAAGAATCTATCCGAGTTAGTTTAAAAGCCTGCATTTTCAGGAATGCAATAGTTACCAGATATTGAGGTGGAAAGCCAATAAACCCACATCTTCAAAAATATTCAAAAGCTCCTAATTATCTTTTCAAAAGAAATCCACAATTCTCACTTAAAACACCTGAAAGCTAGACAAAGATGTTTAAATGACAGGAACATTGCCCTCAATGGTTACAAAAGGCTACATTTTTTGGAGACTGTTGTAAAAGTAATGCAGAGGATGCTGAACTGCCTTCAGTTTTGCAGGTCAAAAATCATGGATTTTGACCAAGCAATTAATCAGGTTGGAATTAGATGATTTTCAAGGTCTCTACTAACTACAATACTACAGAGCAGAGGGATACCTGCGTGGACGAACAAGGAGCTTCTGCAAAAACTGAAACACAAAGAGGAAGCCTAGAGTGGTGAAAGCAAGGACAGGTAGCCTGGGAAGAATACAGAGAGATTTCTGTCTGAACAGAGAGAGATAAGGTTAGGGAGGAAGGCTAAAGACCTCATAGAATTAAACCTGACCAGGGACACCAAGGGCAACAAGAGAAGCTTCTCTAGATACAGGGGTGATAAAAAAAGACTAGGAAAAATGTGGGTGCTCTCCAGAAGGAAATAGGAGACCTGGTTACCTGGGACACAGAGAAAGCTGCAGGTCCTGAGGGAGTTGGTGGAGGAAGCCACTATCCATAAATTTTGAAAAGGTGTGGCAGCCTGGTCAAGTTCCCACTGACCAGAAAAGCAGAAGCACAACCATTTTAAAAAAGAAAAATAAGGAAGACAAAGGGAAGTACAAGCCAGTCAGTCTCACCTCTGCTCCCAGCAAAATCACAGAGCAGATCCTCCTGGAAACTATGCTGTGAAGACAGGCTGAGAGCACTGGGGTTGTTCAGCCTGGGGAAGAAAAGGCTTCAGGGAGACAGTACAGCACCTTCCAGTATTTAAAGCGAGCCTACAGGAAGGCTGGAGAGGGACTTTTTACAATGGTATGGAGTGATACAACAAAGGGGGAATGGCCTTCACCTGAAAGACGGTAGGTTTAGATAAGATGCTAGGAAGAAATTCTTTACTCAGAAGGTAATGAGGCACCCCAGAGAAGTTGTGGATGTCCCATCCCTGGAAGTGTTCAAGGCCAGGTTGGATGGGGCTCTGAGCAACCTGGTGTAGTGGAAGGTTCCCTACCCATGGTCCCAGGGGTGTAACCAGATGATATTTAACATCCCTTCCAACCTAAGCCTTTCTATGATTCTATTTCTGCTGCAGTTACTATTTTAATGTAATTTCTGGCATAGTGACTGATCAACAATAGGATCAAACACGTTTTAGTTCATTTTGTCCCAGGCCTTTCAGTTTCATTTTAGCATTCAACCAGTGCTATGCAGAATTTGGAATTCAGAAAGCCTGTGACGGAATGGGAGTTTTTCCACTGACCTTATGAGTTAATGGTGATATCTGTTTTGATTTTGAGCTTAAGGCTTTTGAAAATGCTAAACTGGAAGTAATTAGATTCCATGTTATACTTATTAGATCAATATATAAAGTATTCTGTACCTTCTGTGATATGCTAACTTCCCTTTGAACCAAAAATACTTTTTTGCAAGAGCAAACAACATATTACATACTTTGGGTTAATCTGGTTATCTGGCACAAACTTTTTTCTGAAGAGATTTTTGTTAAGTAGCTTGTATTTGGATTGCTCATAATGGAGAAACACTCCCTGCTTCATAGGGGATAAGGATTTGCCAACAGCTATTTATAAACTGAACTTTTAAGAGGCTATTTTGGAATAGACTGGACACTGCTATATATTCAATACTCAGCAGTCCCATACACAGATATATTTTAATTAAATTAAGCCATTCTAATGAAAAGGCTTTAACAGTAAGAAGCTGAAACAGAAATAGAGCTGCTACCCTCCATTAAATTTTTTCTGATGACTGATGACTGACATATTAAACAAAAACATCTGGAAGATCAAGACCACATATATATTACATTCAGAGTTATCTGTGTCACGCTTGGTATCTGTTCAGACAGTAGACTTTTCAGTGAGATGAAGTAATGTCCCATACTATAAGGAAGAAATAAGGAGCACAAGTCACTTTGTACTCCAAAAATGCTATCTAGATTTCAAAGAGGCAAATTTCACAATCAAAAAGTGTACTAGAGTGACTAGAAATGCCCTGCTGTTCTTAGTAGTTTTGCTTAATTAACAAAGAAAATTCAAATCACAGATGAGGTGTCAAGAGCAAGGATAAAACTTTCCAAACAAGATGGTACAAGAGAGAATTTTTTGAGGGTATTTTATGTCTAATGCATTAATAGGCATTTGCTAAGAAGTTCTATTAGATAAAGAAATGCTCTAGACTGTATTCCACCAAGAAGCTCATGATCAGATCATATTTCAACAGAAACTTTTATCAGAAAATTCTGAAAATCAAAGTAGCTTAGTTTGGTACTTTTGAAGAAAGGAACATGCCTTAAGAAGGTATTTTGAAAAAAATCTTTAAGATTTAGTAGACTTGACAGAGAAGCTTCATTAGTGCCTTCTGGTTTTAGATGCATATTCTTTACAGAGAGAGTAATCAGGCATTGGAATGGGCTGCCCAGAGAGGTGGTGGATTCACCATCCCTGGAGATTTTTAAACGCAGATTGGACGTGGCACTGAGTGCCATGATCTAGTAAATGGACTGGATTTGGACCAAGGGTTGGACTCGATGATCTCGGAGGTCTTTTCCAACCCAATCGATTCTATGATTCTGTATTTTTAATCAACTCAATCCCTCAAAAGTTTACATCAATGTAAAACAAAAAAAACAAACAAAAAGACACACCAGCATTTTAGCTGTAACTAGAAACCAAGTATTTCTATCACTCAGGACTCATGTGTTTTCTTCAGCATATTCTCTATTTCCCCAAAACATGCGAAGCCCCAAAATGTGAGAACGAAGGCCACAAGCCTGTAGCAGTGCTCTTACCTGTGTGCTTCCGCAGGTGCTCTTTAAAATGTCCAAAGTGGTCAAACTGCTTATCACAGTACTGGCATACATGTATTTTCTTGCCAGGTCTTTGCTTCTTGCTGACACCACCTTCATCAAGGTGGTAACAGGTGAGGTGCTGTTTCAAAGCACTCTCTCGTAGGTATCTTTTATTGCATATGTCACACTTGTAATTCTCAGTAGAGTGTGTTTTCATGTGTTCCTTAAAATGGTAAAACAATTTAAATGAACGGTTACATTTCTCACAGTGGAATAAATTGTTCACGTGTGACAGCTGAAGTTCCACAATTTCAATACCTTCTACCTGTTTGCACGAGGGATCAGTTGCATTATCACCTTCTTCTTGGATCTGGCATTTTCTCTCTCCCTGACGATACTTGCTGGTGATATCTGCCAAAAGAGCCAAAGCAGATTCATCTGATGTACCTGTTGTCTGTATGTACTTTATGGATTGCTCTGCAGAAGCTACTTCTTCAAGTGTTTCAATGCTGTCGTCTTCCACTTTCATCGTCCCTTCTCCAATCTCAACCTCAATTTCAACAGGCTCTGATTCTGCAGATGGCAGTGTTTCTGTGATAACATTAGAGGTTTCAGCAATCTTCCTCTTTTTTGGTTTATTTTTACCTTGCGCTTCATTTGATTCTAAGAGTGATGAATTTTCTTTGTTCCTGAAAATCATTTGCATAAACATTGTTAAGATCCATAAGCACTGACATAGGAACTCCTGCCTAGTAATCAGCTACTGCATCCAACACTCTAGCCATTTCTCAAAGTTGAGTGATGAATGACCACTTAATCTGTGTGCATGTCAGAAGCTAATTTGTCCTTGATCTACACTCCTTAGTGTAGTAAAATAGCATGGTTAAAGCTGCTAAGGTGCTGCTCAAATGACACAAAGCACCTATCAAGAAGAAAGGCCAGTTAACCTAAGACATAGGCTTATCTAAAAAATTGTAAAGTTCTGTACTTGGAAAGAAAAATCCCCCAAAAGAAAGAGTACTTTGGCCTGCCTACTCAGAAATAAGGTTCAAGTCCCTCCTATGCTCTTCAATTCTTAAGCTCTGAGTGTGTGCAGCTTCCCACGGTGCTAGGAGCTTGTTAGAAAACACTACAGCTGTGACTTCACACAGTGGTTATCCTAGCATCTTGTACTTCAGGAAGGCACACAGCTAACAGCTGAGGTAAAAGCCAGCAGGATGTGGAAAGAGTATTCTAGTCTAATTTTCTGGGCTTGAACACAACCCTCAGTTCTGTTGCTATTTTCCCTGTGTAACACACGCTCAACTCCCCTTCCTACAAAATGTCAGAGATTGCATGTCATCTCAAACATAGACAGAACTGAGCAGGTCAATGCTTGCAAGTCATTCACAGCACTTCTGTGCTGCAGGTTTCGTTACTGATTATCAGTTTTGAAAACAAGTGGGTATCTCCCCCTCAAACAGACTGACTGGGGTAAGCCATGCTTTTACCCTCCTTTGCAGCAGGATGAATCCTTTCACGTAATGTACTCCCTATCATTTCCATGTTTTCTAGTAATAGGAGACAAGACTTGGCCCAATATCTCCAAGTCATATGTCAGAGATATGTGACTAATGATGTAATGCAGGACACAGCTTATCAAATTGCACCTTACTCTAGTCACACACAGGGAAACAGAGCAGCTAAACTCAGTTTCATCTAGCCTGGATTTCTGATGTCTACAAGATGATAGTTGCACATTACTGCAAGGAGCTCTGGGATCATGTACCAAAAACCAGCAGTGTAGCATGCAGAAGGAATGAGAACGTGAGAGCACTTTGTGGAAGTGAAAGGGAAGAAAGGGGATGAAAAACAGCGTGATGGGACTGGCACCCATTTTTCTCAAGCTTGGCAATGGAGTACAGTTTCTGGTAGAGGATAAAAGCTGCCACAGCAACATTTGATTAAATACTGAACCCAGATAAAACTGACTACAACAGTTACATTCATTCAAGAAATTTGACAGGTTAGTTTTGCAGCAAGAAATTTTAAGATCACTGCTTATTCTCTCGGAATAGCAGAAAGCTGCATGAAATACAAACACCAGCACAAACTTGTTAATGTGTTCTGATTACCTGTCACTGTGCAGCCAGTTGTCAGTCAGGTGTGGGCCTTCAGGCAGCACAGAGACCTGGTATCAGTTACCACAAAGACACAACCCTACAACTTTGGCAACATTTATGAGCCATGTCACTTGCCATTGAGTTCCAGCCCAAAGAATGTGACATTCTTTTTTTAGCCTGTATATTTCTGACATGTACACCATAGTAGAAGAGTTATGGTGCTACAGATGCTAAGGAGGTTCCAGCATAAGGAAAAGCACTGCAAAATACTGGCAGCCAGCTCTTACAAAAGGATTCTTAAGACTCTATATTTTAAGTGGTGGGAAGAAAAAGAGGCTGATGTGCTTACCTAATTTCAAGTGCTTTGATTGCTTCTAGCATCTGTAGATACTCAGCTGCTTTCCAAACATCATTTGCTTCTTCCTCACCTTGGACCATTAGTTTTGCTGTGTAGGTGAACTCAATTAGGTGACGAAATGCCATGTTACTTACACCTGTATACAGAAAAAAAAAACCAACAGTTTCTTTTAGCAATTCCTCAGTCTCATCTACCTGATGAATCTTGCACACGTGCCTGCACACCATTGTGATCACAGTACTGTACCTGCCAGTTTCATAAAGATAACACTCTTAAAAGGCTCCACAGAACCACTGAATGGTTTGGGCTGGAGAAGACCATAAATATCACCTAGTTCCAACCTCACTTGTGTTGGAATAGAAAGTCTGCTACAGAAACATGTGAACACTGTGGAGTTTTGCTGCGACAAAGATAAAAAGAAGGATGAGATGGACAAAAAGCTGTTTGAATAATATATAGATTTAAACACAAAAATACTATCCCTCTTTCAAGAGGTCTCTGAGCAGCAAGGTACTGGAGGGTGAAATACTGCTCCAGGAATTTGCTCCTTGCCTACCACACAAGTATTACTGAATGTCTATCACGCTTTTGCATCCCAGCCAAGGCATCTGCCATTGGCCATCACTGTCAACCTTTTTCATCTGACCAGACTGGCTGTTCTCAGGGAAAAGATTTTGTCACACTGCAAGTTCTAAAAACATACAGGATCTGCCTGACCTCCACTAGCCATGTATCGGGGAAAGAAAGGAAAAAAATTAAAAAAGCACCCACATAATCTCACATTTTCCCTTCCAACAATTTAATTCAAGAGTGTTGTTTTTCTTTTTGATTTTTCTTCAGGGGAAGTTTTTTTTCCAGTGGTGATCACTGTCTCAGAACAACTCAAGAGGTAAGATCTAGAAAGCTAATTATATGACCGATCATCTTTAAGTGTTCAAGGCCAGGTTGCATAAGGCCTTGAGCAACCTGGTCTAGCGGGAGGTATCTCTGCCCATGACAGCAAGGTTGGGACTAGATGATCTTCAAGGACCTATCTAATCCTTAACATTCTATGATTCTTTGTATGTAGACCTGTACCAAGGATGCTATATTAATTTCCAACTTGAGCACACAACTCTGAGTGTTTTTAATTGTACAAATCAGATTACCTTCAATCTCCACCAAAGGCTCTTGAGTGAAATCTTGGAAGAATTTGTGGAAGAACTGGCTGCAGGCAGCAAGAACAGCCTTATGAGCTTTGAAATGGTGACCTGCAAAGAGAGACAAAAATTTTGGTTTAGGGTAACATAACTCCCTCCATACTGCAGAATAAGTGTAGATGCAGAAAAAGTCTAGCCAGTTTAAACAACTATTCCACTATTCCAGCAGCATACAGTCACTGTGTCTCCATAAAACATGGGATACTACTGCAGCTATCCTAACCCATCTCTTGCAGAACCTTGGTGACAAGGCTTACCTTGCTAAAGGTAACTCAACCAGATGGAGGACTCAGTCACTCCAGTGTTTCTCTTTTCAGATATTTAAGTTATGATACCAGATACCAGAGAAGCAAGAAGTAAATCTTATTTCAAGGTGTGATTTTATTTAGACACAGTATTTGTAAAAGTTCTCTGTGTGCAAACAGTCAGCTCAAGTCAGACAAAAATATTTTAATAATGTTTTGGAAATCTTTAGACAGCACGTTAAGTATAGCACAGCAGTTTCAAAGAGGGCTTCTATCTGAAAATACTTAGCCCTTTGTTTGGAAAAGCAGAAGCAAAATTATTAATCACTGCTGGAGTCTGTTGACCCTGAGATGCTAAATGAAACTTCGCAAGTAACTCGCACACAGTGCAGAACCAGCCTGTTTGCAGCCCAGTCTGACAAACCTGTGACAAACCCAATAGCATCCTAGCACAGCCTTTAGAATTCCCTGTATACCAGCTGGTTCCCAGGCCCATACATACCATCAACAATCAGGGTGATATCTGTAAACTGGTCCTGCTCACGTTGTTCATTCAGTCTATCCAAAATAACTTTATAGTGTTCAGGGAATTCCTGGATACATTCCATCGTTTCCTCAGCTTCCATGGCAAAAGACCTGGTCTGCAAAAAAGTACAGTGTGAGAGTAAGAATTCTGTGCCACTTGGTAAATACTGTGCACAGTCAGGTCTTTATACAGACATAAACTAACTTTGCATGGACTATAAAACCAATAGAAACAACAAATTGTTCTGGTAACAGGTTTTTTACCTGATATGAGCTGACAGGTAGGAAATGGCACAGTTACTGATGTGGAATATTGTCTTATTTAGACACATGAAAAAACAGTCAAAGTGGAAAAGCGTATTTCTTTATCCTACAGTTTTAGCAAGAATCCACCATCCTCAAAGCAAATACTGCAGGAATGCAACATCTCCATGGCTAATTATTCAACACCACAGCAGGATAATATCAGAATCTTTATAAAGTTACTTCTCACCATCCCACCACGCCACCTGGTAGAAGAACAGTTCTTAAAAATGTCATATTAAAGTCACATTTTGCTCCTTGTGAACACAAGATGTTTACTTCCTTCAAGCATCCATGTAATCGAGCAGCAATTTTCAACTTCTAAGTACACTGGAGTTGCCAGGGATTTCATTTGCTGTCACACCCAAGGTTATTCATCCCTCCTACTTACACTTCTTCCCCTGCAAGGTGAAATATTCTTTGCTAGCCTTTCTAAAGAGACATATATGCTTGTAATCTGATGGCATAGGTAGGTGTAGCAGTTGCCCAGGATCTCAAACATAAAGAGGTTTAGCAAAACTCTGTGCCTGTGGATGAGATGCAGATGTTAGTCTCCTGTTTATGCAAAAGAACCTCAGGAGAGCTTCCAAGTGCTTCAATGAAAGCATTTCACAAATCACCCCAGGCAAAATTACTTCAGATCTATGCAGCAACACTCATCTTCAACTCCCACATTAACACGGCTTACACTTAGAATGCCGCAGAAAAGAAGAATTATGGAGCTCCTGTTTTCACCACAAAACACACTCTTTCTTGCATCTCAAGAAAAACCGCCCACAGAGAAGTCATTTTGCCAAGAGAACAAAATAAGTAGAGAACAAGCAACCACTTAGGGAAATCCAGCTCCACCTGCTATTGCTGCGTTGCCAACCAGGGAAATGCCCACAAAAATCAGATTCATTACACGGCGTGCAACAAGCCAATAATTAAACATTCAAGAGAGACACTGGTTATCTGTTTCAGAGTTAAGCACGTCTGGGTTCCCGGTGGTATTCCACAAATCAAGCACACCAACTATCAAAACTTTTTACTATTTTATATTACTATTTTACTATATTACTATACACTATATTACTATGCATTTTAGCAAACAAAGGAATTAGTGTTCAGTGGCTACAAATTACATGGTTTTCTTGTTAATTAGTTTTTTATCTTCTACTGGTTAATGATTCTCTTGCTTCTCACGCTAATTAACCCACATTCTCAGTCTTTCTCCAGAGTCCTTAGGTTTCTTGGGTTGGTGGTCATGATCACTCCTTGGCAGAATTACCTTTTACCCAATTGGAGCAGATTTCAGCACAGTTGCTGGGTTGGCTTTATTAGTTTCTTCCTCACCTTGGGGGTTCTTCCCAGTGTCCCTGTGGCCTGTAAATTCTCCATTCTTTGTGTCCACTGTAAGTGGGCATTCCTCTTCCCAAGCTTTGTTAACCTCCCCCTAGTCTGAAATCATTGAAGCGTGTCCAGTCCTAAACCTTAACAGGGCAGTTCTGCCAACAGGTAATGTGTTTTTCTAATGCCTGGACATCACTTAGAGGTTGTTGGCTTCTCTCTGTTTCACGGATTAAATCTCCATTCTCGTTGATCAGGCTTAAAAGTTTACAAAGATCACACATAAAAGAACATCCTTTCTTAAGAAAATTTTACATATTCCACTTTTTGCAACAGAAACCTTCAGGGTCTTCAAGGAGGCAGAGACCAGCCTACAGGGGAAGGTAAGGTGGAAGGGAGTGGATGCTGCTGCTGCTGCAGTGACTGCATCTCATCTGTAATGACGGGTGTGAGACAGACAACCAGCAGCTCCTGCTTTCCTCCACCATCTGGTATTTCACATAAAGTCTCATGTTGGTAGTTGTCAGCCACTTACTTCACTGTTTAATTCTTTTTGCCCATTTTTCACACATCAAAAAAGGGTAGATAACTTGCAGTTAAAAACATAATTCCGTAAAACAAGCAAGATTTTGATCTCCAACTCTCATGATTTCTACCTACCCAAATGCAATTTAGTTTCACATTGTTTGTTTAGAGGGATATCCCAAAAAACCCTCCAAACCCTCAAAATAATAGAGTAACCTCACCCCAGCAAATCCAAGATATTTTAAAAAGCTTTTTTTTCAGAACTCTTATGAAACATGAGTAAGGAGACATACAACTTATGTTAGCTAGTTCATTGTCATAAATTTACACAGAACTAGTAAAACCCGTGAATTTACTGTGTATCTCAACGAAGTTGCAGCATTCATTGAGTACTCTCATGTTAAAAACTCGGTCATACTGCAGAAGAAAGCCAGGCAGAACAGCACATGTTCAGTAGGAGCACGACTGTTCTGGACAAAGAAAAGAAAGGTACAGCTGGGAAAACAGAACAGCTCAGGAAGATGGACAGAAGTGATCCAAGTTCCCTCTTATGAGCGGGCTCACAGATGAGGGATGGAGACTGGAATACTTCAGTTGTTCACCCAATTTTCTTGGAAGACTCGTTCAACTACTGACCACCTTTCCAGCCTGTACTCCTTTCACGTCACATGCATACGATTTAGAGATTTTTATAAATCCACCTCAACGGAAACATCTTATTACTACCACCCTCCTGGACTACAACGGGAACTCCTTGTATTTTAGGCACCAGCCATTTTCCAGCGCACGGGTCCCACAGGGCAGCTCGGCGGGGCGGGTGCAGGCTGCCCAAACCACCGCCATCTTGGGCAAGGGGGACCTGCAGGGTGTGCAGTGAAGCAGCAGGAGTCTCTCGTGCACTGAGCCGCACGTTTTTGCCCAGAGCCACCGCCCCGGCAGGCACCGCTCCCGTTCCCATTTCCATTCCCGTTTCCAATTCCGTTCCCGCTCCCCCTTCCCGCACTGCGGGGCCGGGACCGCCAGAGTGCGTCACCGCGCCCTGAGCCCCGCCCGCAGCTCCCGCCGCCCGCGGGCTTCGGCCCGCGCGCCCCGCGGCCCCATTGGCGGGTGCCGCTGTCAGTCAGCGCGGCCTCCGCCAGTCGCGAGGCGCAGGCCTAGCCCGCCCCGCGCGGAGGAGCCAATGAGCGGCCGCCGAGTGCCCGGAGCGGGCGAAGGCGGAAGGCCTGGCCCGCGCCCACGGCCCGCCGGGCACGGCCGGTGGGGGCGCGGGGCGAGCGGCGCCCGCGGGCGCGGGGGTCCCGCGGGGACGTCCCAGGGGGGGAGCTCGACCGCCGCCGGCTCGAGTCGGGCGCTCGGCAGCGCCGCCGCCTCGTTAGTCCTTATTACGTCATCAAAGCGCGCATTAAATCGATCCCTTTTCAATTCCTGGCCGGGTCGCGGCCCGGCGGCGAGGTGCGCCGCAGGGTGGCGAGACGGTTCCGCCAGGGACTCACCAGGAGCAGCTCCTCGCCGCGCCGCTTCCCGCTCCGCCGCCGCCGCTTCCTGCTGCCCGGCACGCTGGAAAGGGGGCGCGCGCCGGCCAATCCCGACTCGCATTCCCGGCCTGCCCCGCGCTCACCTTACACACGACAGGGCGCGCGCGCGGCAGGGGTGGGGCCCGGCGGCCCGGTGCATGCCGGGAGTTGTAGTCCGTGACTGTGGCATGGGTGGGGCGGGCAAGGGGGTGGAATGAGGGACGCAGAACGGGGCGGTGTGTTATCGTGTCCAACTACCTTGCTCTAACAGGGCCATCTCAAAGCACATTGCACCGAATTGCGTCCAGACAGCTCTGGAATATCTCCAGTGTGGGAACTTTCTGGGCAACCTGCTCCAGTGCTGGGTCACCACACAGTAAAGAAGTTCAGTTTCTGCCCTTTGCCTCTTGTCCTATTGATTGGCACCACAGAGAAGGGCCTGGCTCCATCCTCTTGGATCTCCCCTGCAGATACTGATAGCCAATATATTGATCGAGGTTCCCTCTCAGTTGTCTCTTCTCAAGGCTGAACAGACCCAGCTTCCTCTGCCTTTCCTTGTAACAGAGATGCTCCAGTGCCTTGATCAATTTTGTAGCTCAACTTTGTTCCTCTAGCTGACACACACCTGTGTCTCCTCTTCCATACACACTTTGTAGTTGTATTGCAGTGTTTTATGTGAGTGACCACTTTCCTTAGTGTGGAATGCCAGAACATTCTGGAAGGTGTGTGGTGGTGGGGCCACATGCACCCTAACAGACAGGACTCACACCCGTGAGATTCCCTTCAGTCCATGTCTCTGCCCTCTGCTACAGAGCCACTCTTCCATGCAGTTCCATAATGCTGTCTTATTTTATAATATAGATTGAATGGTGCTCAAAATGAGTATCATGAAGTGGTGTCAAAATATGCAAACGAAATATTGCCCAGCAAGGCTTCTGTTCCACTCTGTGGTGTCCAGCTTTGCCCCTCCAGCTCCAAGGCCCCCCAGCTGAGGAAGGAGAGGCCCAGGCAGCACCTTGCAGCTCCAACGAAGCTCCTGAGTTATTTGGCCGAGGCACCTTAGGAGGAGACAGCAAGTGCATGCCACTGGGTGTCACACCAGGCCCTCTGCCACCCTGCCTGAGTGCTGGCGATGGGAAATTCGGGGTTCTCTTCTAGGCCAGAGTCTTCGGGGGCACCCAGGTCATCCAGGCTTCACAGCCTGTCACCAGGTGAAAATGTATTCATCCAAATAAACCAGTATAACTTATCAGAACAGGCACAATGATCGCCCTTTTGACAGCCTCTGTGTCAATGCTGACAACAGAAGAGCATGCACATGCAGTGGCTCTGTGTTATAACGAGCTCATCTGCGTTAATGCCTGCAAATGGACTTGTTTATGTATTCTATCCCTTTTCCATGGTGCTACACCTACACCGTTACTTTTGCCGTATTCTTCCTTCACTAAAAGGATAAATGTCTATGAAGTTAGGGCAGCTGTTCAGCATAGAAATCCTACAACATCAAACTAACATAAATAGTAGATATTTGGTCAAGTTCAAACTAATTTTTATATACTCTTTAATATGCAGAGTCCTAAAACTCTGTGCAGCATTTTATAATACAGTAATACAAGAAAGTTTTGTCAATACTAATGGCTTGTAAAACGATATTAAAAAGTCAAATTTATTTCCCTTTTATTTGTTTATGTTATTAATGGCCTTGCTAATGTAACAATGCTAGTTGTTCTTATTAGTAGATCTGCTCAGATAGTTGTTTTCAATCTAGGAGTTGCCTGCCATACCCATTCTTCTTTTCTGATACACAGCAGCACATAAACAATGTTGATGCCTCCTGCATTTAAAAATATATAAAGGTTTGGTTGAAACCACTGGAGATCTAATTTTTAGTTGAAGAACTGTAGCTATAATAGCTTATAATTCAAATAAAAATATTGCTAAGATTACCACTGTAGCAGAGTACAACACAAGAATTAAAAATTTCCTTTCCAGCACCTTCTACCTATCCAGACAATGTTGCTGACTTGCTTGTTTTTCACTAATCTGTGGTTTGTTCTGCCCATTTACTTTTTTTCCCATGGCATTTGCCATTGTGTTTATTTTTTTCCTGTGGCTTCATCCATCTAATTTTACTGTGAGGTTAGATGGAAGCTTTTAAATGAACAGTTCCTATTTTGTCCGAGTAGCTTTATATTTGAATATAAAATTAGACTGATTAAGCTATAACTCTTCAGGTTCCCCTTTTCCTCTCTCAGAGATGGGTGTGCTGTTTCCCAGCACTACCTCTAGGATTTCCGAGAGTTATGTTACAAAAACATACAATTTAGTTGTAAATCTGAAAATTACCTTGTTTACAGTGCATTTTATTTACATGCGGAAGAATATGTTAAGCAAACATCCAAAAGCTTTCTGTTAGTATCTCCATTCAACCTCTATTTGTGTGGCTAAAAATTCCCTATGCTTTTCTCCTTTTCCAGAATCTCCTCAATGACACTGGAGAATCCTTCATTTATTAAGATAATCTGATAAGTCTTCTGGACATAACATTCAGCTGAGTTTGGGAAAGTTACTGAAGAGTATACGTTCTCTTCCAAGGCGGAGATCATCTGTCCAAACTGAGTGTTATGAGCTCTCCTTTTCACAGGGGGAGCTGTGAAGCAGCAAACAGAGAAAAATGAATACTAAACGAATAGTAGAAAAGCATGAATCATACATTCCCCTTCTTTAATAAAAGAAACACCTCTTTGTCTGAAGAAATGCAGGAACGAATGAACTGCAGATGTGAAACCAAAAATTCAGAAGATGTGTTTATGTGCAGCAATGAGTAGATAACTATTTTCCAAAAGCAAGTGATTCAGATAATAAATGAAGGCCAAAAGGGACCATTAGGTTACCTAGCGCAGGGCAATCCACCTAGCAGCCTGTGACCCACACCCAGCTTGTTGGACAGTTCTGACTGGCTCCTCAAGTGGTTTTGAAGGCTGCTTAGTGCACTCACAGCACACCCAGATCTCCCACATCAGAACCAAATTATTCACCCAGGCAGCTGCAGAATTCAAACAGCTGCAATGTGGCATTTACTGGTCTATTCTGTTAAAAAAATTATTACGAAATCAACTGCTCATTCCTGTAATGTTATCAATCATTTGCAAGAAATCTCTTTATCAGACAACTCAACATGTGTCCATTGCACAATGACTTGTTCTGTGCATGAAAAGGCTTTACTGTCATGCCTGGAGCAAGCCAGATGTGTGCTGTTATGCAAGAGGAAAACATTTCTGTAGAGCCCCTTTGGTAGGTATACCCAGGGAAAAAATATCAGTACCTGTTTATAAAGTCCTATAGGAAAATAAACATGGGTTATGCTTCTGACAGAGAGCTGTTCTGTTAATCCTCCTTATTTCTTTACTATCTCCAGAGGGAAGGGAAGATATAAGAAGTTAAAGAAAGTCAAAACGATAGTGGTAGCTGCAAAATTAAATGCTTGAAAACTGTAATGTGTCGAATTGTGGATTGAAGTAAAAAATCCTTAAACCTTGCTCTTGTGACACAAAGGTGTCAGCCTGTTCCTCTGTTATCTTTCTATTTTCAGAGGAAATGCCCAGCTAGGACAGGAGGGGTGTTTATATCTATTCAGTATTATCTGCTGACCTATAAGCTCCATGCCAAATCTTATCTACTGTTGACAAGCATCATATTTTTGTGACTCCAGAGAGATCAGCTGACTACTGAAATCAGGGAGATCACTGTCTGGTGAACACTGCAAGAGTGGGTGGTTGCATTCTGGAGTTCTTATCTAAATATTTTCTTTTATATGATTTTAAATATCTGGAAGAAGAAGCAAGTCCAAAAACTTACTATATATCAGTTTCATAAACCATAGTTATTTGGATTCTGCAGAATTATAAGAAGCATGCCTAAGGGTATTGTATAGTGGCTTAGAGCTTAAATAACAGTAGACATTAAGTACTTTGCTATTTTTTCTCTTTTTATCCCAGAATAAAGAATCACAGATATAAATATAGAATGGGTTGTGTGGAAGATTTCTTTAAAGATCATTTCCCAGTATAAATTCAGCAGCCTTGGCTAGGTCAGTACTTGTCTAGGAAACCTCTTAAGGAAAGCCTCTGTAAAAAGCCTCTGTGTTTATTGATAAAATACATATATAGCATGTAATTTTTGTATTGCAACAAGTGTGGGTAGTGCCTCCCCAAATCTTCGTTCGCGAAGCCTAGCCATGATTTGTATTGGTATGCATTGTGCATCATGAGTGGAAATAACATACACAGACATTCTTAATAAAGATTTTGTATATGTAGTTATTACCTCTTCACAGGTGACTCAGATTTTTCACCAAATCCAAATCTTTAACCTGATTTGCAAAATTATTTTTGTTTTGTTGTTTTTTTTTTTTTTTTTTTTTTTTTTTTTTGATAAGCAACAGTGAACACAGCACATCAGTACATGAAATGTGGTGGCTTTTCTAGCTTCCTTTCATAATCCATGAAATTCTACAGAGTCTGTAAGGGATTAAAGGTAAACTGTAAGAAAAGGTTTTGACCTAGCCCATGATAAGTGCTGCAGTTCCATGTGTAAAACATGCAGAAACATTAACAGATAATTTGTGTTTACTTCTCCTTCAGGGCACATAAGCTTCCTAAAAAACTGCAGACCTAGGGACCATTCTATTGCTGTGAGAAATTATGTATGACCAATGGGTGCATAAAATGTTCACTGCAGGTAAAAGTCTATTTCGGAACCTGGAGACAATCCGTGAAACATTCCACATTCAATTAAAATAACATTAAGAACAATAAAAAGTTGGAATGTGGGGCAACCTAGAAATAATTCTTGCCATTAGTCAGGGAAATATTGCTTTTCCCTTCAAGAACTTTTTTCTTTCTGGCACAGCCTTCCATCCATCAAGTGCATCTTCCATCTGCACCAGACAATGCATGCTCTGTGTCACACTGGCTGGGACTGTGCTGATTGTAACAGCAACGTAGGAACTCCCTTTGCAGACACGCAGGTGGAACAGCTACCAAAGCACATGTGCTACTGAAAGACCACCCAGCTTCTCGCTGTTCTGTCATTTAGGTTCTTAAGGCCGGCCTCATGCATGATCCACACTGAAAGCCTCAAACAGTGCCTGAGCTGCTGACTGCATAATGATTTGCCTGAACAATGGGAGTCTGAAGTCCTACATTTGGCTTCTGTCCCTACACAGGACAACTGAAATGCCTCACAGTCCTTTAATTATGTATTTTGTAACTTACCTAGGCATACGTCTGTGTTAAAGAATTAATAAGAGTTTTGTAATTAACTTAAAACATTTACAGGCAAGACATCATGAAGTCTTTGCAAAAAGGGGAATACAATTAAAAAGCACTTATTGTTAATTATTACTGCAGTGCAGTCATGGGATCGTTTATGCATTTAGTTTTCTGGTCTGTCTCTCCTTCTGAATGCCTGTTAGCTGTGTTGAAGAGAATGTTTAGAAACTTTATTGCCATGATTTTTAAAGCACTACAGATTTTTTTCACTTCAGTCATATTTTATTTCCTCTTCTTGAGCTCTTACAGGAAATCTGGCAAGGATCGTGATGCAGGATCAGCACAAAAATCCCTACTTTGTTTTTCCTCTTTTTTCATTTTTTGCTGACAAAAAAAAAGGTCAGAAAATTTCAGCTTGCAATTTGATGGGCTGGATAAAATGCTGATGGTCAAAGGCAGGTGTGGGAGCTGCTCAGCTGTTCCATGAGATGCAGACTGGGCTCTAAGGTGGAAACTGCCACCTTCTTATATACAATCCTATGACTGTTATATGCCTGATATATAAATAATAACTAGTAAATAATGCAAGGCATACATGAATAATATTTTGAACATGTCTTCCTACCAAGAGACAGCCATTAAAAATTGAAAATAGAGGTCAGCTGGAGATGAGGACTTACCAAGGTAAAATGCCAATCCTGAACTCACCTCTCCTGTAGTTCTACAAGAGTCCTTACAAATGAGCATCCATGCAAACCTCTATTGACTGGAAAGCTGTTCAGGTATGTGTGATGCCTATTTCTTGACAGGGCCAGGACCTAGTCACCTTTCAAGTTCCACAAGTTGAGCTAATGAAATGGGATGAAGAACATCAAAAGTGGGTGTTGCTGTTATTGCCTGTAATCAGACAACATGATATGAAGCCTGTTCAGTGTGAGTCCTCAGTTAAGCCAAGAGGTCCATCCAAACACATGTGAACATAAGAAATAATGGTAACTTCATAAAAACAACCAATAGTGGCTGCTTGAATTTTGCAGGACAGATTTTTTCCATGTCTTTGCTATTTGCCGTGAGGTGAAGTAGTGTGGCTTGTGCCAGTGTCCTCAGACAACATGTCATCATATCTTCTCTACTCTCACTTCTCTTTCTTTCAAACACTGAATTACTTTCTCTGTGTTGCATTCTGCACCCTTTATTCTGAAATGCTATTGCAGTTCTACTACTCTGATTTTGCCTTTTCCTTCAACCAGCCAAAAACTAGGAGACCAAAACTGTAGGGAGAACAGAAAGACTGCCAGTGTCAAGGTAGGGCTAACACGTTTGTCAGATACAATGGTCTCTGATCTTTGCTGGCCCCTTATCAGTGTAATACAGAAGTAGTATTTTGTATTCAAAGTTTTACTTTGCCTTGTTACCTTCAACAGCTGCATCTGTGGAAAATAAAATATAGGACTATACTATCCAAAGATTGAGAACTTCTGTTATATATATTTCCTCCAAAATACAGGAAAATAATCATATGTTAGTTAATAATTATAATTTTCAGCAGAATGCAAACTTTTCATGAGAATAGGAAATACTTGGCTATCTGAAGCTAGTAATAGTTTTTCTTCTTTTTTTCACCAGTTAATATGAATTTATGACAGCTACATTGTATACTCCTACCTGGAGTACTATATCCAGGTTTGGAGTACTCAACACAGGAAAGACATAGACCTGTTAGAGCAGGTCCAGAGGAGGCCACAAAGATGATCAGAGGGCTAGAGCACCTCCCCTATGAAAACAGGCTGACAGAGTTGGGGTTGTTCAGCCTGGAGAAGACTCCAGGGAGACCTCATTGCAGCCTTCCAGTACCTAAAGGGTATAAAAAGAAGGGAGAGGGACTTTTTATATGGGCTAAGAGTGACAGAACAAGGGGCAATGGTTTTAAACTGAAAGAGGGCAGGTTTAAATTAGGTGTTGGGAAGAAATTCTTCACTGTGAGGGTGGTAAGGCACTGGAACAGGTTGTCCAGAGAAGCTGCGGATGCGCTATCCCTGGAAGTATTCAAGATCAGGTTGGATGGGGCTCTGAGCAACCTTGCCTAGTGAGTGGTGTCCCTGCCCATGGCAGAGGGGTTTGATCTAGATAATCTTTAAGGTCCCTTCCAATTCAAACCCTTCTATGATTCTGTGATTATATACTCCAGTGTTAAAGCATTTAGCACTTCCAGAAGGTGTGCAGTCACCCATGTTACTACAGGCACAGCCATTGCATTCTGAGTGTGGGTTGCAGACACCAAGTACCTGTACACCAACAACAGGTTAAACACTTGACAAAGTACTGTCTGCTGAAGACGCAACTTATAAGCTGGTATAGCTTTCTTAATAGAGATCAAATCTAGGCAGGGGCCAAATGCCAGTTGTTATTGCTGACTAATAATGGCCCAGACAACAACAGCAAAGTTATTACTGTAAGATAGCTGCTGTAAATCCTCCTGACACACCAAATCTGTTTTCTGATCTAAATCAGGGAAAAGAAAAAATCTGACTCATCCAGACTTCAGTCAGTCAGTCTGTTCAGGGTTTAATTGTTGCAAGCATGTGACATGTATCAGCACAGCACTCCCTCTGCTTTTATATTTAATAAACAGTTTAGTTCTTCCAACAGTCCTCAGAAGGTTAGTATTGCTTTATAATATTTGTATAGCTACCACTTCAGGTATTTATGTGTGGAGTTGTTTATAGTACTCAGAGCTCCCTTTCTGTGAAAAAGGTTTTAATTCATGGTGGGAGTAGATGGCTCTCAATCTCACCTTCCTGTGTGCTACAGCAGCAAAGTATATTTTCATAAGTGAAAACCATCACTTGGACTGATCTACTTTTTTATTTCCTCTGCAAATTGTTTCAGCAGTTCACATACAATTGGCTACTTAGAGGGCTGAAATGGCAGCTGCTTTTGAATTTCCAGAATGGATAGAACAGTAAAAAGTGGTTGACTTAGTCAGTTAGTTCTTCATTACTGGTGGCACATTCACATTTTCTTGCCCTAGGAAGGGACAATAATATTTTCCATCACATTCAGCATTCCAGGACTATACTATTTGAAAAGAAGTATCATCAGCAATCAAAGCTGAAGCCACAAGTGTTTTAGTTTATCAGACTTAACTCCATGTAAGACAATCGCCATCTTGCACTCAGCTATCTGAATCTGGCCCTAAACACTCCTAACATCTCTTACAGACCATAATGTTTGCAGCTACTCCTGTATTATTCAGGAAAACAGAGCTACAAAAAAGAAATTTAACCAAGAATACATAATCCATTTTTTAATCACAGTTCAATAGTTCTCGAAAAATAACTGTTTTGTGTACAAATCCCTCCTATTCATTAGCTGGACCCAGTTTTCACTTCGGTTTTAATATATTTCACAACAGATAAACAAAGAACAGATTTGAACTTCCTGTAATGTTCACTGTATATTGTCCCCAAATCCCACATACTGGGCTGTCTTAGCTTCCATTCTGTGGCTAAAGTTCAGCGCAGTGAACTACGCCTAGATGACCTGTTATAAATCATTAATAAGAACTTGCTGGTACAGACATTTCTGGTGAAAAGCATTTAAATTTGGTCACCTAGAATGAACTATGTGGATTTAGCTGATGAATCATTTTCCTCCACATCTCCTAAGGAGAGTTATTTTATGTATTGCTGGTGATACTTCTGAAGTTTTGATTACTATTACACACTCTTGAAGACTTGATCTGTTAATGTAAAGAGAACTGTCTGAATGGAGAATAATCAAGAGTTTTGTTTAACTTTCTCTGTATTCATTGGTCCAGAGCTGTAATCACTTTATACATTTACTCATTCATTTGTACTGGAGCCCCTGACGCTGCCTGCTGAATTGCTGGTGCAACTGCATCATTCCTTACAAGGGTTGCTGATTATTTTGCGGGATATGAGATCCATACGGGAGGTCTGTACAGATATCCTGCTTTGGGCACTGCATGAGTACATTAGCTTCTTTTCGGTTTACTATCCCAAACACCAAGAGCCTCAGCAGAGTCACACCAAACAAAAGGAATTTTCAGTTTTCTTCTCTAGATCACAGGACTGCCAAGGCACTGATGGAGATACAAAAATACAGGTGTTGTACAGCTGTGATCTTCTTAACCACCTCTTGGGCACCATTAGGAAATTTGTGCTTGCTTCAGATGATAAGAGGACCACTGGTTTTAGGCCCACTGAGGTGACATGGAGAATTTGTGGGTTGACAGAATTATTGCAGGATAAATGCAGAAAGTAAACACAGCCAGTAGGGAACTCAGAATACATGTAGGTATTCAGCAACCAGGGTCCGTTTGCATTTGTAATGATTATGACTGAGGACGCATAAAAAAAAAAATTCCCTTCCTAATTACAGTGTGCTACAGATAAGTTCAAGTAGAGAAAGATATTTACTTAATATAATGGAATTTCCAAGCAGAAAACCCAAATATTTTTCTACTAGATCAGAGCTCCTTTAGGTCTTATTTTGTTTATAAGTAGACAATTGCATGTAACAGCTATTCCTTTGTTCACTGAAACAGTCTTTAGGACTTTATCAGAGGATGTCAGCTTTTGTTTCTTCCTTTGAATTCTGAGAAGTGTGCATTTAGTTATCTTATGCTGCTCTGGCTCTCAGATGCGAGGAGCATAGATTTACTTTACTTTAATATATCTTCTCACCCTTCACTTAAGTGACCATTTTTTTTACAGCATTTATGCAAGAGTTTAAGGCCTCATAAACAAATGGCAATTTCTTTACATAAGCATTAAGTAACTCTAACAGCCTGCTGTTGTTGCGATATTTTCCACTCTAAAGTATGAGTAACTACACTGAGTTGACACAGTTGTCTGAGAGGACATGAGAAGAACTAGTAGAGACTTACGATCTGCAAGTGGACTTTGAATTCCCTGTTTGTGACACCTTTCAGTCACAAGAGAAAAACAGACTCTGAAGTCCTAAGGCCTCAGGACAAAATTCATGCTGGATCTATGTTCTTCCCCTGTCCTCTCATTATTTGTACACATTACAAATCACTACAGCAGATTTTAACAGAATGTAATTTCTGACAGCCACAATTCCTTATCCATTTGAGTTGTGGCATCGTGTTGGGTTTTTTTTTGGGTTTCTGGGTTTTTTTAAGAAATGTGTACATTACTAAACAAGATAACAGAATTAGCAAATTATATTTCTGTCTCTGATACTTCAAAAAGTTTGAAACATGTCAAAAAAGGGAGAAATGATATTCATTAAGAAGGGAAGGGGGCTTTTATTTCTACCAGGACTATTATTCTCCTCCCCAAAAGAAAGTGAGTAGGAACAGGATGATAATTATAAAAATTATTGCTTAAAACTGAGGGCTTGTCCAAATTAGAGTTCATAACTCCCTCCTGCTGTGAGATTGGAACAAACTCAACAACTAAGAACATACTTGCAGTGGAAAGCAAAATAAGGATCAAAGACAATTGTTTCTTTAGAAGCTGTGGACAAAGGGCTACAGAGGCCTATCAACAGAAGGGGGATTAATATAAGAAATTATATGGTCAGATTCTTAGACTATTAATAGCTTTATCTTCCATTCCTAAAAAATGTGGAAGTGGATTTTTTTTTTCTACTGAGAAACAGTAATGCTTCAAACTGAACTTTAAACATATTTAATGTTTATACATTTCTAAACCAAATTATCTAGATCTATCTTAATCCACACCCATGATTATAATATTCCCTGCCCCTTGCTTCAAGTCAGATAAGGTGAGTGTTATAAAGCAAAATGCTTATAGCTTATCGCTAGGAATTTAGTTGAAGTCAGCTTAAAATTATGAAGGTTATAATAAATATAATGTAATATAACACTAAATGATACTACCTATAGTATTTATTGTCACAGTGTTAATTGCTAACAACAGTTGCTTCTCATCATTGGTAAGGCAGGGTCTGCAGGGGTCTCTGCATACTCTAATGGAGGAAATAATAATTTTTCATTAGCGACCACTGTACATTTCCATCCTTAGTGTGCTTTCCACAACAATGTAGCTGTTTTATACATTAACTTCTTCAGCTGGCCTGTTTGTTCTTCAGTACTTGTGGGCTTTATGTCTCAGCAGCACTCAGTGGTATAACATGTTTATTGGTTCAGCACTTGCTAATCAAACCTTGCCCGCATCCTCTCTACAAAGCAGAAAAGAAGTGGGGATGGAATATTGCTCTTCATTTGAGAGTATCTCCACCTGTGTTGCAATAATTGGCAAGAAGCCAACTGTCAGTCACTACTGAGCTCACTACTGAGCTATTATTATTAGCCCTAATAAAAGATTTTTTAGCCCTATTAATAGAATAAATTTTATTATTCCTATTAGTGAGCCCTGCTTAATTTCTATTTGGCTGCTTCCATGCTCATGGAGGAATTGATGGACATGGTGCATACCACATACTTGCTTCCAAACAACCTTACAGGACTTTATTAGAACTGAGAATTCAACACCCAATCCTGAAGCAGGAGGTCAGCAAATTGTCTATCATTTGGAATAGTAAAGGACATCACAGATATGAGGGCTTGGTCCCAACCAGCAAAGAATACAAGATTTGTTTCCCTAACAATATAAGGAAGATAAACACATTCTACCTTATAAAAAAACTTCAGGCCCAGTAAGATGTCTGTTTGTTTTCTGCATTGTATCTTCCAAGACTATTGAATGAAAGTTCAGATTTTCCTCATTCTTTCCACTGACTTCTACAGCATAAAACCCCAAGGTCAGCAGTTCTTTTTCTCACACCCAGCCAGAAGCACAAAGCTTATCTGTGCAGAAGACAGTGTCAGGCCATAGAACTAAGCAATATCAGTCTCACCACTATGAACTCTTGAGGGCACACCCAGTTTTTAAACATTTATTTCCCCATAAACACACGTAACGTTTACATTGAAGGAAATCAAACCCAAGCAAACTGCTATCGAAGTAAACCACCTCGTGCATAAGCTATTCTCTCACCAAGGCAAGGGGGTAAGGAAACAGTTTAACCTGAATGCCCGCAGATACCTCAGTGATGAGGGTGTAGCTATTGCCAGTTATATAGCTATTGCTAAAGCTTCATGGCTTTCCTGTAGCTACATTGATTTAAATGGCCGAAGTTCTGGGCTCTAACTTTCAGCAAAAGCTGATAAACTGGCAAGTTCTACAGAAGTAAGTTTGAAAGCAGAGTGATGTAATCAAGAGCAGCTGGGCAAAAGGAGCTCCGTACACACATGCCCTTAGACAGAGCACACCATTCTCTAAGGCAAATAGCAGATAAAGCACATGAGAAAAAACCTGCTAGCTCAGCGTTTTTATAAATAGGGAAGTACCTTCCCCCCTCACTGTGGTTACCACTGTGTTCAGAAAATAATGACTCTTTGGCCCATCCCCCTCCCCTGACTGTACCACTACCTCTAGCTGACTGGGGTGACTGAAAAACCGCATAACATGATATTTGAAGTCATTATATTAAAAATACTTTGTCATTATGCACCAAAAATGCTTTCCACTTGGAATTAGTTAATGGAGAAATATTTTGGCTCTTTTTGCTAAAGGCGTTTTCTTTGCTTGCAAGGTTGTTCAGAAAAAGCTCCCTGAACTTTGAACCGTATCTGCAAAGTGAGATAAACAAGAGCCATATAAATACCACAGCCCTTTTCCCCACACTGTTTTCTTCTGCAGCAGAGCCAGCTGGGGCTGCCAAGAAGGGGGAGGAGGGAAAGGGTAAGTGTGCTGGGTTTGCTGTGAAAGACCTTCATGACTTAAGATTTGGCAGTGTGTCTGCTTGTTTCTTTGGCTGAAAAGGCTGACTGTGGAAATTTCCATTGGAAACAAACTATAGAGTTGAAATGTGAAGAGAAGTATAATGCAGAACATAGCTCTCCTGTGGTTCACAGGGTGAGACAGCTGTTGCTGGGCACTGTATGCCACTGCTGCAGGAGGCTACTATAAAGGCATAGAAGGATCTCAAAATGTCCTAAGAGTTCTATGTGTGTAGAATGTATGTAAAGGCAAGAGGTTTTCCTCGTATGTGGAAAGAGTGAAAAAAAGGGCTCTATTGGTATCTATTGGACCACAGTTTAGTCTTTAAAGTACTGTACCTGAAATGCTTTTGGTAGAACTGCAGAAAAGAAACATTAGGAACAGCTGGATTTCACAAATGCAGCAGCCGGCTCTTGTTTTAAAAGATCAATTATTAAAATGTTTTAATTTTCTTAGAATATGACAAGATTGATGAAACACATGTTATTTATCAGACCTTGTTGTTTCCAAACTATTCTGTGTTCGCTATGAGACTTTGATGTAAGTGGTGAAGTTATACAATTCCACAACCTGGGACATGTTGGAGAGCAACTTTATAATTTTATGTGTTTCTCGATAATGAGTATTTTCTGAACATTTTAAGCCAAAATTGTGATGTTCATGGAGTAAAAGGAAAAGGTAATTACAGAATTTTTCATGTGCTTTGGTTTTCATAAACATTAAAAGGACTAAGTGTGAATAGAGATTTTGTAAGATCTGAGGAATCCTGAAACTCAGTCTTCATTTCCTGTTTTTGCAAAGTTGTTTCTAGTGCCTGTCTTTCTGAGAGGTTTTCACAATGGGATCCAAATTCTCCAGAAAGACTTGAAAAAATCTTGAAATCTTTTTTTATTCTTTTCTGCCAGGTTCTGTAGTACTCGCTGTGTACTGATATACAGTGTTGGTGCATGTACTTTTAAGTCAGTGGAATTACCCTGGAATCTGAAGTGAACTGGTCTAGATTCTTACTACTGTAAACTGGCTGAGCACAGTTGATTTCAAGAAACAGGCCACTTTAAAATCACTGAAGTGGTAAAAACAATTAAGAAGAATTTACAAAGAGGAAGAAATAACTTAGTCTGATTAGTAGTATTAAGAGAAAATCCAGTTATTCTGAAAGGTTATTTTCAGCTGTTCAGATGCAATAACGATCAGCAACGAGAAAAAACAACAAAAAAACCCAAACAAGCAAAAACACCTGCATATTTGCTATAGGGGAACTCCACTGCAAAATCAAAGACATTGAGCAGTAACAAAGTAGCTCAACTTTATTCTTGAAGGTTTGACTTTTTCTTTTCTGGACTGAATGGAGCCAAAATGCTGCTGTGTTTTTTTATGGGAACTTTAGGTATTGATCTCACTTTTATTTTCTCTCTTCTCAGGGAAAGCCCAGCCATGTGGGCAGGGCTGGGGCTAGTTCTGGCTCTCTGCCTCCTCCCAGGAGGAGGGACTGAAGTCCAGAACTGCCAGGAGCCCCCAGAATGGCGTATTGGGGAGGAGAACCCAATGCTGAACTCCAGAGGCACAGTGACGGTGGTGGCTCTCCTCCAGGCTAGTTGATTATTGTGCCTGCTGCAGGCTTCCAGGTAAGCATAAGTGTCTTCCGAGTTTTTGTTACCCAGCTGAGGATACTATGTGTGCCCTACTACAATGCACTCAATGAACTCTGGCTGCCTCAAATGCCACCACTACAGCTGGAATATGTGACCTAGTAACCAGTTTCACTCTCAGCAGGACGGTTCTGACTTCAAATCTTCTCCAAATTATATTTACAACCTATTAGTGTGATCCACTTGACATTAATGAAACCCAAACCACACAAAACCCCAAGAGAAACAGGTTCCTCAAGATTATGCTTCAGTTAGGAACAGATGATTAAGACAGCAAAGACGCTGAAGCCAAGAAACATCACAATTCTCTAACATGGCTAGATCACATGAAACAGAGGTCTGTGACCCCTCATTTCTTACACAAGATCTGTAGGGGAAAAGACAAATCAAAACATGATTTTAATGTGCTTTTCCAGCCTGTGTTCAGAAGTCCTCTCTCTATATATATCATTTGCAAATGACACCAAGCTGGGGGGGAGCGTTGATCTGCTGGAAGGCAGGAGGGCTCTGCAGAGGGACCTGGACAGGCTGGAGAGTTGGGCTCATTCCAACGGGATGAGGTTCAACAAGGCCAAGTGCTGGGTCCTACACTTTGGCCACAACAACCCCATGCAGCGCTACAGGCTGGGCACAGAGTGGCTGGAGAGCAGCCAGGCAGAAAGAGACCTGGGAGTTTGGATTGACAGGAAGCTGAACATGAGCCAGCAGTGTGCCCAGGTGGCCAAGAAGGCCAATGGCATCCTGGCCTGGATCAGGAACAGTGTGGCCAGCAGGTCCAGGGAAGTGATTCTGCCCCTGTACTCAGTGCTGGTGAGGACACCTGGAGTACTGTGTCCAGTTCTCGGCCCCTCAGTTCAGGAAGGATATTGAGGTGCTGGAGCAGGTCCAGAGAAGAGCAACAAGGCTGGTGAAGGGACTCGAGCACAAGTCCTGTGAGGAGAGGCTGAGGGAGCTGCGGTTGTTCTGCCTGGAGAAGAGGAGGCTCAGGGGAGACCTCATCACTCTCTACAGCTCCCTGAAAGGAGGTTGTAGCCAGGTGGGGGTTGGTCTCTTCTCCCTGGCAACCAGCAGTAGGACAAGCTCTGCCAGGGGAAGTTTAGGTTGGATATTAGGAAGATATATTTTACAGAGAGGGTAATCAGGCATTAGAATGGGCTGCCCAGGAAGTGGTGGATTCTCTGTCCCTGGAGGTTTTTAAGATGCGACTGGATGTGGCACTTAGTGCCATGGTGTAGTAACCACAGTGGTGTTGTATCAAGGGTTGGACTTGATGATCTTGGAGGTCCTTTCCAACCCAGCTGATTCTATGATTCTGTGATATATAAAAATCCAGAAGATAAGGTAAAGACTGGCCTTTCAAAAATGAGATGAAACATTCAAAGAAGTCAACTGTGCTGTGTTTTCATACAGGACTGGGACATTAGGGCTGTGATTTCTAGAACCCACTCTTTGCAAATAATTAGCTATCATGACAGTAACAGTAGCGAGAAAATAATTATGAGATGACCCAAACAGGAATTGTATAAAGCCTTTATCTTGGATTCATTCAGTGATCATGAAATCAGTTTGGTGTAAAAATTAATAATACTGGTTTCAGACTTGGATTTTAGTCACAGTAAGGACATCTTAGTTTGCCCCTCTTGGCTGCATAACTTCATAGTACAATAGGCTTTGCAAGTTTACAAAGAATTGGATTTGAAAAAGTACTGGTAAATCTCTAGCTCCATCAAAGTCAAAAGTGGGCTTTGCAGTTGGCTTTCAAGGTATTTAGGTTTGATTCTCGCATTTCAGAAAAATTTAAAAGAATTTTCCACATTCTAGATTATTTCCTGCAACTGAAAAATAAAAGTTTTCTAGAGCAGCTCAATAGGAAGGATACAAACCAAAAGGAAGAAACCCCACATCAAGCAAGAAATTGGCTTTCTGAACTATTATCAGAGATAGACTTTTGTGATGAAAAGCCAGAGGAAAGACTAACAGCTGCCAGACAGGTTGTGCAGCATTTCTATAGCACTCATTTTGCCCCCGCTGCTGTAATAGCCCTTTTCTGGCCGTTATAGAAAATAGCCATGTCAAGACGAGTGGGAGAGCTGTCGACCTTTTACTGCAGGTTTGCTTTCTTGATATTTCATTTTTCTGCTGTATTTATGGTGTGCGTTCTTTAACCAACTGTATGACCAAAACCTCAGCATTCGAATAAAGGCATCAAATAAACTGTGTTGGACCATGGAGACTATGAAAGAGCTGACATAAAAGTAACACTGAATTCAGTCTGAAAACAGATGTCTGATTTACTGCATTCTACTTACAAGGACAGGACTCATGGCATATGAGCTGTTGCAAAGTCTGGTTTAGTGACAGTATAGCTGATAGTCATGGAAAATGGCAAGAATGTTTTAATAGTGTTAGACTGTTGCCATTAAAACTGGGATAAAATAACTTCCACTGTAATAAAAGCAAGATGGAGCATATTCACTTTTGTGGCAAATCTTACGATTCTCTAATGATTTATGGTCTTGCTTCTCTACATTCCCACTAGATTGGAGGACCTGCGAGTAAAGTTAGAGAATGAAGGACTGGTCAACATCTCGTATGTGGTTGTCAACCATCAGGGAGCTCAGTCCCGGAGGAAATTTCACCTACTGAACGGAAGTGTTTCAGACTATATTACTGTCTACCAGCAAGAAGAACAACAGGATGATGTCTGGACTACCTTAAATGGAAACAAGGATGACTTTCTCATCTATGACAGGTGTGTGTTTACAGAGAAACACAGGAAAATATTTGTATATATTTAGAGTAATGCTTTGTAAATCTATATTATTTCATTTATGTGCAAATAACAAAGACATCGTTATCAACTTCTTAGCTGAAGTTTACTGGAAAAAAAGAAGTCTGCTTTTGCATAAGTAATTTTGGAATAAATAATTTTTTCTTTATAATTACTGTATATTTAGATTAATGTAACCAAGTGTAGAATTTGATAACTTTTTTCTTGTTTTACACTATTTTTATTTTCAGACAACTTCATTACACCCATGCATGTCAAAGTAGAATCAAAGAGGAAAGCTATCCAAGTTCTAGTGGAAACATTTTGACCAGAGTTGTTGAAAATGTAGACATATGGAAAAATTAGTCTTCAGTTGAAACTTAAAACTTCAGCAGAAAATAACTTTTTGATACAGGATTCTGGCACTTGTATATTTTGGCAGAGCCAGTAGTAACTGCAACTGAAATCCATCCAAGTTATGTTACTGTAATGAGCATTCCAAATGGGTTTACCTGTTGATGGACATGCACTGCAGACATGTAAGGAGCTGAGGCTAGAGGCCAACACATAGATGGGTATTAAATAAGAGGCCCTTGTGTACAGGTTCTGGATTTACTCAACTCCTTCAAACTGACCAGTAGCGTAGTCAAGTGCATATCAGAACACTCAAGTAGAGACTTGGAGCAAATAGGCAGCATAAAAATCCCCTTATGTACACTAAATCCGTAATGGAGATGCACCGCAATACACCTTCCAATCAAAATACATGTGAGGTTGCATAAAAACATGTTGTAAGGATGCAACAACTGCCGTGCAAGCAGCCCTATTCATTAGCCAGATAACCTGTAATGAGTGTACCTTTGCTAGTCTAAGGGCTCCTAACACAGAAGCTTCTGCCAGTACAGCTAGAAATCTCTCTTCACGCTGCTGGCTGATGCAGTTGAGCAGGCAACCATTGTAAACTCCTTGAACAGGAACACTCTCCATGGGACTATACAGTTTGGGTGGATTGATGCGAATAAAGTGAGATGTGATGACAAGAGAGATTTAATTTCAGGTACATGTAACCACAAAGTTCTTTCTCTCCTTAGATGTGGCCGTCTGGTGTATCATCTGGGACTGCCCTATTCCTTCCTGCGTTTCCAATATGTAGAAGAAGCTATTAAGATTGCATACTGTGGAAACAAGTGTGGAAACTGCTCTTACACGGTATTTTCTTGTCTCATCTGTGTATACTAGGACAGGAAACTGGATTTGACTAGTACTTAAAAAAAATTATTTCAGTGTGATTAATCCACAAAAACATGATTTAGAATTTACACATTTCATGTGTCTTGACAGAGAGGTTTTAAATATTTTTCCAAATTAATTAGATCTAATTTATAATAGACTGATTATCAGAATACTTGCCTGTGATAGAAATAATTGTTGGAAACCTAAATGTAATCTTGGAGGCTAATTCTGCTTGTGGATTTATATACAGCTAGTGAGCAATTAGCTACTCTAGTTTTGGGGGATGGGTAAGGACATAAACGGATGGTATTTTTTTTAAACCTGGGAATCAAATCCAAGCTGGTTTGAGGTAATATTCATTTTAGTTTGCATTTAAACATAGTAATTTTAAAAAGTGATAATACAAGATGACAAATTATTGTTACCGCTATAAAAGAAGGGTAGCTTGTTTTATGTATAATTAAAGATCAGAACTACTCTAAGGATTATCAAGAAATGTACATACATAGTCATGAAAGTTCACTAAGAATAATAATTTTTGATCCCATAATGCAGTTTTCCATCTAAATATAGGCCACAGGCAGGTCAGATGTGGGATCTAGAAAAAAATACTTCTTGTTAGCAATTACTGGAACTATAATTGCTAAAAGCTTGTATTAAAAGCCCTGTTATCAGTGGTGTTTCAATGAAAGGTTATTTTTTATACATTCATACATTCTTCAACAAAGTGGCACAAATAATTTAAAACTGGATTTCAGGTTCTGCAAAAGTGTTAAGATAATTAATATTTTACAACTAGTTAAATACTCTGCCTTGTATTTAATGTAAGCCTCTGTTTTTCAGGAACCTGATATTGACGATGTATGTGAAAACATCACCAGAAAAGCAGATAAGCTAGAAGAGAGAGAACCCAAACCAACTGGTCAACACCCACATCACCACAACCTGCACAGACATGGGCACCACCACCGCCACCACCACCGCCACGGCAGTCATCATCCCAAAAATGAGAATGGCCAAACTTCCTCTGAAACTGAGAGACATCATCCTCACAGCGGCCGGCATCACAGAGTGTTTGGGCATCACAGACATGATCACTTAGGTAGTCAGGAACAGGTAGACACTGCTCCTCCAGGAGAAAGCGTGAAAATTACGCAAGAGAAAAAGCTATGAAAAAAAGGGAAAAACAGGTGTAAGAACCAGTTGACTTGAAACTGGCAGACAGCATCAGACTTGACTTCTAGTAGCTGATGCTGTCATTGTCGACACCTTCTGTTTGAAGAGTTAGGAAATTCTGTCACTTGACAGTGTCACGGAGCACTTCCAAATTCTTGCAGGTGACATAGCGAGCTGGCAGCAGAGGACATCACTGAGTCCTGACAGTGACGTCTGCTCTCTGCTGCCTGACAGTCACCAGCAGCAGGGGAAAGTGAAACCAGTGACACCTGACAGTGACAGGAAAACGCGAGAAACTGAGCCTGAAAAACAAACTAAGCGCCTTCAAAATGCAAGGGAATCCTGCTAACTAAATTCATATGGTTGCAAGAGTGGAAAAATGAACAGATTAGGTGTTTTTATTGCCTCAGATTAAAAATTACACTGACAGGTGTGTGGAGTTAAAATATTGCAAAGAAGTAGACTTTTAGAGAAGTCCTCTTAGAATTACAGAATACCTGTCAAATTCCATCACTGAGAAGCATCATAATTTAATGGAATTTAATTGACCCCTAGTTTGTTTTTCAGGTGCACTGGGAAGGTGTCTGCATTCTTGATTAATTTGTCTTTCTTGCTTTTCTTCTAACATTCTGCTTGCATTTTTGAGGACAGGAGCATAAACTATGACCTAGGGGCTCCTGTCTGATGTTTTGCAATAAAGAACAGAAGATAACCAAGACAGATAGTTTAATCACTTTTTATTCAAAACTTCAGTTAGTTTTTTTCCTAACCTGGGGATACAAACTATGCACACAAAAAGCTTACTCCTAAGCAATGTGACAAAATAACTTTTTGTTGAAAATGTAATATACAAACAGTAACTGAATTATTTTAAAATAACAGATTTATATGCTTAACTTTTGTGGCTTAGATACAATAAAAGGATCCATTAATATATAATCCTACTAAATCAGTAAGATCATGCCTAAAGAGAGAAGCAGTGTTAACAGCCCTTCATGCAGAATAAGAGGGAGGGATAAAATGAGTTTAATCTTAGTATAATGTTTATCTTTGTTTATAACTGTGCTGAATTTGATAAATCTGTATCAATTAGTAAGATAACATACCACTGAAACTTGTATAATTTCTCTGTCTGTAGCTTAGCATTTCTAATGTTTGATTAACTGAATGGAAGTAAAACCAGTTGTTTGAAGGATTTCTGGATGAAGAAAATAATATTTATGAAAGGAAAACTGCTATGAAAGCATACACCATAATTAATGATGGTTTGATAGGGAAATTATTACTCCTACAAAACCTGAGTCTTTTTATTGTGAGTGCTGATTAGCAAGAGTGTAGCCCTGAATATACACAGAGTGCATGCTTTTGGAATATTTGACAAGAGTGTTTTCAATAAAAAATATTACCTTCATATATTGTTTTGACTATGAGATACACAGTTTGAAATACACTATCTGTATTTTGAATTGTATGTACTACTGAAATACTTCATGCCATTTACTCAAAATCGCTTCCGTTTTAAGTGCAAGTCTTGGCCTTTATGAAGACGTTGTTCTAAGTCTCTTATGGTGTTTCGGAGAAATTCAATTTCCTTGTTTTTCTCCTCCTGGAGATGCTGCAGCTTCTGTAAAAATGCAAGAAAGGCTTCATTGTTAAACATCACACAGAATTATATAACAATACAATTTGCTATTGCAAATGAGAGATTTTCTAATTAGAATATTTTTCCTCATTAGTTTGTATCACAAAATGACCAAGATTACTTCCTCAGAATCCTATTTTTGTGACATCCCAAAATCTCAAGCCTACAAAAAAAATAATGCCCATACACAGTTTATATCAGTGTCATTTATGTCATCTGTCTTAAGTTTCCAGGTTAGTCATTCTGGTGGTTAGAAAACCACCTCACATGTGGTGTTTTGTTGTTGAACCCCAAAGGTATCAATATGCAAAAAGACATGATAGTTGGACTTGGTGATCTTAAAAGTCTGTCCTACGTTAAATTATTCTATGATTCTATGAATTTAGTTGTCTAGGTGTGGGAGGGATATGTGGGAGAGAACACACAGACACAGACAAAACCCAGGGAAGTCCTTTTTCAAACAGGCTGTAACATGGACTGTTAAAGCACATACCCTTCGATAGATACTTTGTGGCAAGACAGAAGCATCTGAAAATGACTTGGTGGTTTTATCCTGAGCTCTTGCCAATTTAGCATTGAACTGAAAGAATCAGGCAAAGATAAAACAATAAGAACTATCAGGAAAAAAAGGTATAGTGAATAATTCAAATATAATTTTCACTTTTTTTTAAGTTGCATTTTTTACCTGAGACTAGTAATAACAGGCTTATCTACTAATTAATCCTAGGCAAATGTAGCTATGTAGGTTTATTTAAAAGAAAGAACGCCATTACAAGTTATGTTTCTTTTTAAAAAAGCCTTAAAATATTTCAAAAGGTATGTAGGACAAATATAATAAAAAAGATGTAGATGGAAAAAACATTACTGAAAAAAAAATAAATTGAAGGCTCCTGAGCCACATGCCTACAGGAGGGGAAAATGCAGAGGATGCTAAAGACCTCTGAAACCATCATCCTTCCCTCATGTTCCAAGAGTAACTCAGCATGAACACTTCCACACTTTATTTCTTTTTTTCATATGTGAAAGATTTGAAGTATTTCCTTAATTATTTCTGTAACGAGAGTGGTTTAAAACCTGAGCAATTAAATACATGTTGAATACTTTGACTTAAATCTCTGCAGGATTCTAATTTTTTATTGGAATTTTATTACGAAAGTAAATTGTAATATATATTCCCATCATTTAGAAATTAAAAACAGGAAAGTTAAGCAGAAAATGCTGTTTAATTTTTTTTATGCCTCAAAAGCCTAGAAAAGTTTCAAAGTCGTTTAATTTAAAACAAGAACAGAGCAAACTTCAGTCTCCCTGTACAGTAGGTAGAACTTGATTCCTGAGCAGAAGTGAGTCAGATTCCATTGAGGAAGGGAGCTTATGCCACTGATCTTTGTAAAGACAATAATTTTTTAAGTTTTCTAGATTCCATCATATTATGTTGTTAAGTACTAATTAATGTTTTTCACTAGAGTCTCTTTGAAGTTTACCCAATGCCCAATTCATCTTTAAGTCAGCCTTGTAATGCATACCTCTATCTGCAGTTTAATTATTTCATTTTGCTTCTCTTCGTTTTGAATTTTCAGCTGTCTCGTTAGCTCTAGTATTTCCAGTTCTTTTTTCTCTCTCTCTTCTCTATACTCCATTTCTTTTACTTCAACTAGCAACAAAGTAACACCAGATATTATGATTATCGAAGATTCTTTGATGGAAAAATAACATAATTTCCTAAATATTAAAACTTTCTTGAATATCAGGTGAGTGTTTCATTGGAAAACATCTTCATTCAAGCAAAAACCATATCAAACTGATTGAAAACCACCCTGTCCCATCCCAGTAAGATGGTGTCTCTTTAAAAAAACATCATGTTTTACAAAAACTTTTCTAGTTGTTTTCAGCTATGTGGATGACCAAAAATCCCACTCTTCAAGGTTATGCCTCTAATGGAAAAAATTAATATTGAAATAAGCTTTTTTTCATTGCAATATTATTTATTTGTTAAAATAATGTCCTACTCTCCCGAACACAGATAGAACACTCTAACAGCAGTCTAGCTTACAGTTCAAAGCAAGTTTCCAGCCTACACTTTACCCAAAATTTCAGTCCTTCAGATTTTTAGGTCCAAGTTCCCACCATTTGTTCTAACTGTTTGGGAGTTTCTGCTCATCCCGTGTTGCTGTACTATTGCCTTATTGTCACTGTCTACTCTTTAGCAAAGATAAAATTCAAATAAACACTGCCCACTTCTAGTGTTCATATGTTTCCACTAAAAAGTGGAACTTTTAGGGGAAATGTAGCTCCTACAGGTTATACATGTTTTACCCCATACAATAGCATTCAGAGAACTTACATTTTTTCCTTATATCGCAATTCAACTGTGTTATTTCTAATTTATGGTCGTCCTCTTTGTTTTTGATTTCTGTCATGAGTTTCTCAATCTGATCTTTATATTCCTGTGAATGTAAAATGTTTTATATAAACTTTGCAGATTCTGCAAAGCACAACAATTAGGCAAAAATTATATGCTCTATAATATATGCTCTATAATTCAGTACTTGTTTGATCCTCAATCTTGTAAATTCAACATGCCAAATTACTTCTTACACAGTCTGGCTGAAGTCCACAGATGAAAAATGTAGCAGATTTCGTTGTGTTGCAGCTGTCAGCTAACATAAAATTAGAAATTGTACTTCTTAAGAGAACAGGTAAATGGAGAGGTAATATTCCTTTCCCCACTCCGGGATCTGACACAGTGCAGTTAGTTCAAGCAGTACAGTTTTACTTTTGTGGATCTTTGACTCTAAGATTGCATTAAAAAGTTGTATTTTAAGTATGAATTTTGTTAGTATTGCTTATACCAAAGATTTCACAACTGGCAGCAGTAGAAATACCAGCAGTAGCGATGCTGGTGGCACTGATATTCAGAGTCTGAGCACGCAAATTGTATAAATATTGGTATAAATATTTAATTTTAACTCATAGTACAAACAGGCAAAGGAAATCAGCAGTGAGATTCCTAATCCTATACAGGTAACAGATCTGCATTTTGTGCACAGAGAACTAACACAACTTATGATTAGCCCTGCTGTTTTTACCTCCTTTGCAAAAATGAGTGCCATAGATAGAAAGTAGAGAGATCATAAATGGAATTTATTATGAGACAGAGATAAGAGGTAGAGACCTATTATCTTTGTAGTATTCAATTCCAAAGAAACTAGACAAAATTCAGACCATTCTTGATTCTCTGGCAGCACAACCAAGTATCTTGAATATAAAAACCTTATTTCCACACAAAAAATTATTTTAATACAACAGATTAGAATTTAAAGCTGAATTTAAAGCTACATAGAGCTAAAAAACCCAAATGCATCTTAGACTGAGACAGAGTTCTCAGCACCTATATGGTTTTAATCTCTCAGTTCTTCTAACACCTTCTCACATGGGTGCTGTCATGAGACCAACCCTTCTGTTTTTACACATAATAAACATTGAGAAGAGCAACAATAAGGGTGTCAACAGCAAACCTAAGAATATAAAGATATATGAACTGCTACAACAGAGATAAAATATTATTCCTCTACCTAAAGAATGAACATTTGTGACTTACCTCTTCAGAAGCCTTTAATTTATCTTCCAAGGTGTGAATGGTATCCTTCAGTCTATCATTTTCATCTACATAAATTAAAAACTAGATAACATACTAAAAAATACACTTTGACAATATCATTAGCATGAAAGCAGAATAAGGAAATTACTTTCATTTTTTGACTTGGGTGAACTTTAAGAAACTTTTTTATACGCATTATAATCATCATTTACAGAATTATATGCTCTCATTCTACATTTTTTAACAATCATAGTTTAATAATAATATTTGCCTGGTACTACTACTTGGAAATGTCTTTAGCCTCCTGGTAAATGATGCATTCAAGAAAATCTAAATGCAAAGTTCTTTGACTCAGAAAATAAAAGATTTTTATCATGGCTACAACAGTTTCAAACTGGAAGATGCAAGTCTTTAAGTACTTGTTTCCTAAAAATTAGAAAGTAGTATCTCAAAAACAGAATTTAGGAAAAATAGATGCTTTTTTAAAAATTAGTATCAGTTTGAGTATTAAAAGCAGCAATATACTTCCAGTTTTAGAGGTTTATTAATATTTATGCTAATATGCTTTGAACATATAATTGTTATAAAGTTAACTACAGTGGAACAGTAGTATAAAGATATAGCAAATATTTATGTATTTTATTTTTAAATAAAAACTAGTAATTTTCAAGTATTTATGGATAACAGCAAAACTTGAAGAACATTATACTATGGATTAATACTCTTTGGTTTAACATAGTGATAAAAACTATTCATAAATGCTTTAATAGACTACAGACAAAAGGCTGAATGATGCTTTCTAACCTCTTGTAAAATTGCCTGTGCTATACTGAAATAAATTTAAAGCCCAAGTATTGATTAAAATAACCTCACTGAAGCAGAACTTTTTTACATGTGGATTCTAAGTAGAATAATAGCAATAGACATTTATTACTGCACAAGATTGATCTGAGATATATTTTTTTACTTTCTGGTTTTCTGGCAGTGAGTTTCTCTGTCTTGAAAAAACAGTAAATATAAACAAAAACATTAAATGCCTGCTCATTTGAAATCACAGTACAGCATATATAAGAACATATTTGCCTTTACCTTTGACATTACACTGGTTTTCAATGGTTTGTGTTAGACCACTTATCACATTCTGTAGAGTAGTGCATTCTAAAAGAAATAAAAAATGCAGATTTTTTTGAATAATTTCTTCACAAGGAAGTTTACTTTTTGTTTATAAACTTCTGTCAAATATTTGATAATAATTTTGATTAAACATTATTCTAAGTGTTCTTACTGACTGTAGAAATAACACAGATTATTATTACATAGTTACTGCTTAATTTTAGTTTTTAGTTTGATGATAGATTAAAATCAATTTTATGAAGCTATACAAACAATTTCATAAAACTATTAAATTTTTGTTTCTAGCCAGAAAACAAGGATCTTGTTGTTTTCTGATCAACAATAAGTTTTCCATATCAGTCTTCCAGCAATTTGTGTATTTAATGAAACTGTGGCTTACTTTCCTGACAGCATTTTTGCCAAGTTTTTTTTTTAAGATGATCAACTATATTCACTCATTGCAGTCTCTCACCCACTTTTTAGTGTATATTAACATTCATCTTATGGCTCAACATAAACTTTGAGTGATTCAGGATATGCTACTATATCCCTGTTATCTCAGTTAATACAAAATAGTTATGTGCATTTATATCTATACACATGCAACCTGTTATCAGCTTGCATATTTGTGTTTCGTGATTTTATTTTTTAAGCTGTATTTTAGATAGTTGAACACCGTGTGTACTTCCTGTAATAAACCATTTGGTTCCATTAAATACTACTTCTATCCCTTACATGTTCCTTGTAAACTAACCAGTAAAGTCGCAAAACAGTCAAAAACTGGGAAAAGTGGAGACACTAAAACTGAATTTGTTTACTCTTTAAAACTCTCTATTTCCAGAGTGCTGCTGCATTTCGTAAGTGGGTTTTAACTTCCATAACAGATAAAAGTAGGATAAATAACAGTTACACGTCTCATCAGGCTGCAGCTCCGTTGAAAACTGTGTATCATATAATTAAAGACCACGTTACAAATAATGGAGCCAGGAAGACGAACTAAGATCTCGGCTAAGAGATTCAGTTTTCCACTCAATCTTTTTGACTGCTAGCCTATTCTTCTATCAAGTCTGCTTTTCATGCAGCTGAATACTTCAGCCAGATGTCTTCTCCCGTTACATGCTTCCAAAAACCAGTAGAGGGAGCACGAGCAGCACAGAAACCGCCAGCTCTCACTTCGTGTATTGGATCAAAACCATTTGTGGAAAAATCCTGTTCCAAGTCGGAAGCACTAGGTTAGCACGCCCATTTGTACCAACTAGTTCTACTACAAACTTCCTCCCGTTTGAAAATGTATGGAAACAAATTCAAATGCTTGTAATTCATGCAAAAATGGAAAGACACTAGAGCAATATCTAGTCTTCAAAAGAATAAAAACTATTTGAGTGCAAGCCACTCTTGTGTTCAGTCCCAAGAATATCTGCTCACGAGAATATCTTTCTTATCTTTAAAGGACATATCTTGGCAGACCCCATAAGTAATTACAGTTGTGACTGGAAGAAATTACTGGGAACCCACAAGTTTTGCTTGTCTACATTATAGAGAAAAAGCAAAATTTTGCTAAGTGATTGCAGCTTTGTGATCTCTGGCATATCTGTTATGGATTCTGTGTAGTTTCTTCCCTGTAGGGACTATTCCCTACATGCAGAAAGATCACACAGCCTAATGCTCATTTTCCCTGCTTAATGACTACTTTATTGCAGTTTCATCCATCTGCACTTCTAACTGATTTTTTACAGGGCAATTACATCAACCACTTTTTTCTTTAACACCTTAGAAACACTAAGCAAACAAATAGGCAACTCTGAAGATGCTAAATAGAGCCACCTTAGGTGTTTCATAGATAATAATGTGATTGCTTCCTTTTAAAAAATTACAGTAGAACATAGTTCAGAACTGTAGTACCACAAGAGTCAATTTAGTCACCATAGTGAAGGTTTAGGAGCAGAGAACAAGGATGCCAGACTTGCATCTGCCTTAAGTGGATCTGCAATGATTTACATAAAACAAAAACTGCCATTCTGAATCTCAACTTGGTGCAGCAAAGAACATATGAAGGGAAAATAAAGTTAATTTATGACTTTTCAGAACATGTACTTGCCAAGCTGCTTATCTTTGCCCACTTTATCTTGGGTATAAGCGTTTCACTGCCTTCTCTCTAGAGTTTTAGAAGTTTTCTTTTTTCCTTTGCTTTTCCTTCAGAATTCCCAGTCTTCTTTTACCTTAAACGGTTCTACAGAGAGACTTTTTGCACTCAAGGATATCAAGGAGCTCTCAGATTCTCACTCGTTGGAGATTTCTTGGGATATGAAATGCTACTATTTTTCTGTTTCACATACTAACAGAGTTCTTCAAGCCAGGATAAAATTCCACCTCCTCCACCCCACTACCACTAGTAGCCACAAACCCTTCAGGATAGGTGGAACCACGGTCTTTTCTTCCACGGCACTCTTTCTTTCTGCTCCTCTGCTGTAAGCAATTTCTGTTGCCTTTGGGCCAACTCTTTAAAAGAAACTTTCAGGAACTGGCTGAGTTGGTTCTGGAAAACAGTTTGGGACATAAGGCTAGGAGAAATCTTTTTTCCAAGCCACAACTGGCAATGTCACTGTATAAATGCCATTCTCACAACTACAGTCTATTAGGATAACTGTTGCCAGAGCAAGAATGAAAGTATCAATGCTGTATTTGGTCTCTTGCATCTTCTCTAGTTCTGCACAGGATCCCTCTGTAACCTCATCAATATTAAAGAGGGGTTTTTTAACCCACAGTGTTTTGACCTTCCAAAAGTTTTTTATGAACAATTTAACTTGAGATGTGAAACTTCTAGTACTCTGATTCTGAATACAACATATGCCATCACCCCTTTTGAAGGATCAACATGGCAGGTGAATTTAATAAAGGTGCAAAGCACAGAATCACAGAATGTGTCAGGTTGAAAAGGACCACAGTGAGACATCTGGTCCAACCTCTATGCTCAAGCAAGGTCATCTCAGAGCACATGGCACAGCATTGTGTCCGGACAATTCCTGAATATCTCCACTGAGAGAGACTCCACAACCTCTCTGAGCTTAACCTAATAGAACAATCGTAACTGTTTTAATTGCTAAATACATTCTACCCCTTTGATATCTTTATTGTATTTTACTTCCTTACCATCAAGGAACTTTCAGAATCACCTCCTGGATATCCCACATTGTTCCAAGTTCGTACTTCTCACTTTTTTTTTTTTTGATACTGCTACTAGTATCTTTGCAATGTCTCTTACTCACTGACCAGAATCCTTGTCTTCCAAAAATTCTGCCTCCTGTCTATATCCATATAACTTCCATGACTACAGTATTATTGAAATTTGTTTCTTCCTGACTATCCCTGCTGCTAAAACTGGTTCATATTTCAGGCTGATTGCTCTGCTATTTTTACTTGGACTTCTGCCACTCACAATTTTTTTTCCATGGTGTGTTTCAAAAGAAGCTCCACAGGCTGTTCTCTTCCGTTGTATCAGCATAACTATCTCATAAAATAATTTCTCTCTTGTCTCATCAAAGTGAGGCACTGCTGTTTACAAAGCTCAAATCTCTCTTCTGACTTTTATCTGTTTTCAGTACATTCTGCTTCCTTGTTGCAGTCAACCCAGCTGCTCTGATTTCCCAAGTTGTCTCTTTCACTTTCTCTGCTACTTTTTATTCCATAGGTTTTACAGAAAGAATAATTTCTTCTTTTTGGCCACCTTTTCCTTTCCCCTTTTACAATCTATTTTATATAAACCCACTCTTCTCTGGTTTCATCAATAATGAAGCCTCTTGTTCTGTTTGTGAGTGACTGTCCTGCACTGTCTTTTCTGCTTAATAAAGAAACAAGTGTCTCTGACTCAAACCAAAGTTCATCCAGTTCACTATTCCACTTCACAATACCCAGTACAAAATACTTCAGGAAAGAGAAAAAAAAGCTGGATAAACACTACACTTGATACATCCTCTCAACTTCCAAAACACAGAAGTAAGGGAGACCTCAGTGAGAGATACTGTCTTCATGTTTGTCAAATTTTTTTAAGTTTTTTTCCATGATTTTTTTCTAATCTTATTGGACTATTCTATAATTCCGTTATCCACAGGTTTTTGTGGAATTGATTTAACTTCATTTAGTAATATATGGAAAAGTTCCTCCTGTTGTAGGCTTTAAATCAATCAAGTTTTATTTCCATCTAGTTTTCTTATTACGTTGGACAATGAATATTCATCCTGTAGTCACTTTCTCTGTGCCATTCACAATGTTGCAGCTATGAGTCATATCAGCTCTATTCTTTCACTTCAGGCTAAAAAGTTTCCAGTCAACTTAAGTCTTCCTTCAGATGTTCCCAAATTTTGAACGAACCTTCTGGGTTCTTGGCTGCGCACAAGGCCATTTTAGAAAGAGTATAGCTGGTGACCTTGCTGGAAGTTGATTCAGAAATGGCTGCCCCTCCTTCCCTTGGGAGCTGCTTTTAAGCTGAGGCTTTTGCCCTGGGCCTATGGTGCAGCTGTGTTGCAGCCACATGCTACACTCTGGTCATGATCTAGGGAGTGACTTTCTGGCTTGATATCAGACCTGCCTCATCACTGGAGACCTGGTGGTGATCCCTAGGCCATATCCGGCCTTTGTTACCATTTGTGAGCTCCATTCTGACTCAGCCTCCCGAGTCACTCCCATCACTACATACTTGTTTGGAAATGTGCACTTTTGTCTGACCATGGCAGTCCTTGCTGGGCCAGCCCTGCATGGGTACAGTGGATAGTTGGTTAAGAGCCTACATCCATGGTCCTTGTTACATGATTGGTTCCTGATTCCCTGAGTCCTCCTCCCTCACAACAGAAAACCTTGCCACCTTCTCTGTTACCTCTTCTTGTTCTGGTATGTTTGTTTTCATATGTGTGGACCAGAAAGCTACATGAAAATCACAGACCTTACAGGGGCATGATGTTTGTTTCTCTTTTTCTTCCACAATCATGGTTATCACGATGTTTGCTTCTTTTAGCACTGATATTTTAAGAGAACTGTTCAGAGGACATCAAGATCTCTTTCCTGAGAAGCTGCCACCTAAGTCCAACCACTATTTATATAAAATGCCTCCCATACGAACTGCTACTGTTTTTCACCTCCCCTTTGTATCACCTGTCATATATCATGAGTTTTTTGGTATACCTGAATAGATTATCATGATTAGCAAACTTCACTCTCTTACTCAATAGCTTAATTTCTCAATTTCAATACTCAATCTCTGATTATGCTAAATTATCAAAGTCCCAGTGAAGATTCAAGTGAAACCAACTGGCAATCTCATTCTGGCATGAAACTAAGTTCATTCCTATCCTGTTTCCTAAGTTTTAGCAAGTTGACATCCCAGAGATGAAAGTCCTACAAAAAGGTGCACCTTTCAGCAACTCTACCAGCTACAAAAAAATAAAACCATAAATCCATGCTAAGTACTAGATATTATCTCTTATTTCAAATACTCATTTGAAAACATACAGTTCTAGAATAAAACCAAAAATCTTAATTTTATAGTTTTCTCTTTATTTGGCAACATTTTAATTACACTTATAGATTTATAATTTCCACCTGTAAATGGTAAATACCATTTTATTACTTTTCATTGAACAGTTTGAATTCTTATAATATTAATGCAAACTGTTACTATAAGAGGGATTTAATTACGTGACCTAAGATTAGTTATTGCTGCTTTTCACACAGTATCTTAGATCCTTGCTATTTTATTTTTTATTTTATATGACTGAAAATAGTGGAAATACCTCACAGAACTTCCTGAATATATGCAAAAATCACACCTTAATAAAAAAATAACTTACCTTCTTTTACTGATTCCTCCTTTGATTGGCTTAATGTTAGCAACCTGTTACATTTTTCCAGCTGATGAATCAGTAGGTTATTTGCTTCGTTAATTTCTGATATTTTCTAGAAAATTGGAAAAATACTAACATTATATTAATATGTTTTAAGTTTTAAATCTTGAGTTTTAAATTAATTTAGCAATTTCACAACACTGTAGTCACAGACCTGTATCATTTCTCACAATTCAGGACATTCCTTTATAGAGAAGAACAATGCTAGACTTGAGAGCCTGTGCTATTGCAAGTTTACCTGCAGAACTAAGAATGCTGACTTACATAATTAGTTATAAACTGTTTTCCTCTCAAAGTGGCTTTACAGAATTCACTTCTATGACGCCAAGATATAATTGGTATTATAAGGTATAACAATAAGCTGATACCACTGAAAAGAAATTTTCACTTGAAAAGCTCTCAAAAATGTCACAAAATAATTATAGATAGCAGTTTCAACATTTTTTACCTTCTTCACTTACCTTTTCTATCTCTGAGAAGTCATCTAAAAGTTTATCAAGGTTCACCACACTGGTTTTTTTCATAGTTTCTTCATCACTGTGATTCATTTTTTTCTGAAACATATAATCTAATGATTAATATATATAAAAAATATCTCTATGAATTCATATATTTCTCATTCAAACTATATAAATTCTTAAGCACAATTATAAGCAGAACAAAGTACACTCCTTTTTTAAAGTTAAAACTACTTTTGCAGGAAGTACAACGAATGTCAGAAAGCCCAAGTAAAAATTCATCAAACTGTTAGATGATATAGTTGAATTTGGAATTTTTGCTGCAACCAAAAAATTAACGTGAATACACTTTCATAGACATAATGATGCACTAGGCACATACATCGAGACCTTTTACCTGTGTAGATGTTTTAATACTCAGCTACTCAGGTTAACTTACATATTTTCTTATAAACAATGTGTGTTAAGATCCGTGATAGACATTGCAGCACATAAACCTTACTGTAGAATTAAAAAAATGGTATTTTGAAAAACACCCATATAATTCCAGATTATTATATACATTCCTATTTTTACAAATTCTTCGTAGAGAATCTTCAACATACATTTGCAAGATGGATCAGAAACACACAATATGGTTGCTTCTAAAAATATTTAAACTATCTCTGAACATCAGGCTCCATGAGACAAAAATTCCAACACCAGATAAACCATATGGCCCAAACAAAATCATCACTTCTGTGTGATAATGTGTGAATAGCCTTTTTACAAATAACAAAAAATTACAATAAGAGAGATGAAACAGAAGATAGAATGTGTTCATTATCCAGAAAGTGAATGGGTTTCCAGACAAAAATACTGGCAGCAGAGTCAGGCTGGGATAGGTAAATGCACAACACTAAACAGGAACAAAAATTACGTAACTGAATTAATTTCTTAGTCTTTCAATATTTACAAGCCTTTATGTGTATGTAACTTCTTTACCAAAGCAGTAAGATACTTGTTCTGTGTGTTTCATATTCTGTTTTTTTTTTTTTTCTTGTACCCACTGTTTTCTCAGTGAGACTAAAATTAGTGAGACTAAACTAGTAAAGCTTTCTTTTTAAATCAACAATTTTTCAGAATATAGGTAACATTAAAGAATTAATGCTTCTAAGTTAAATTAGTGGGGTTTTGTTGTTTGGGTTGGGTTTTGTTGTTTTTTTGGGTTTTTTTTACGAAGTTAACAATTGATGAACTTCTAACTTACTACAATGCAACGATTTGTTAAAATAGAATTTAAAATATATATTCAGGACATTCAATTTTTTAAAACAATTACACATCTTAATATTCTATTAGCTGATAATCTAAATGTTCTCTATGAATGCCAAGCCCTGATCTTTCCAATCCTTATCATGGGTAGTATCTTGCATTTGTCAATCAGCATTTGTTTTTTGTTATACTCTTAAATCTGTGTTCTACTCTCCTAATATTGACTGAGGATGGGAGTTCAGGGAGCTGCTGTTGTGTCCTGCTTTTAGTTTGTGTGTTTCCTTATTCTGTGGTATCATTTATTTTCTCAGAAGACAGGATGTGCTCAGCGCTTGGCAGCATTAGGCAACAGTGCCACTGGGAACAAAACTCCTGCTGAACTGAAACAGTAAATTAAAAATAATGTATTATTAATGCTGCGTTTTTCCAGCAGGAATATTCATCACTGTTATTTTTGTGCATGTTATTATGCACATGTTATGTCTTCCAAAGGCATTTTTGTTTTGAACTATGATATTTACGCCATTGAGGGAAAACTAAAGATTTAAGTTGTAGTTTTGTCTGCCATAAAATTGACACCTTCTTTTAATCTCTCTTTAGCTTCTTGCCACACATGCTTTTTCAGTATCCTTTTTAAATTAGTTATCCCATTTTTGAAATTTAAAGTTTCTCTTTTTTTTTTTGCTTCGTTATGGCAGGGAAACCTGTATTTTAATATATACTTTTATATATATATTTTAAAGCAGATATTATTTTTTTAAATTCATACCTCAACTAAATGTAGTTACTATTCAGTAAGAGGCGTTTCAAACATTCCCATCGTTTTCCGGATCCCCACAGCCCCCCCGTGCCCTCACAGGCACCTGAGGGAACCCGCGCGCTCCCCCGAAGGCGGGAACACGACCCCGCCGGCGGAGCGTACCACTGCCGGTCCTGCAGGGGGCACTAACCTCCCCCTCCCCCGGCCCCTGATGGACTCGACCGGCCCCCAGCTCACTGGATCCGCCTTCCAGGTATTTCTGGGGAGGAAAAAGGCACCCCCTGAGCCTCCTCTTCTCCAGGCTGAGCACCCCCGGCTCCCTCAGCCGCTCCTCATAGGACTTAGACGTGTCCTCTTTAGACAGAAACAGCTGCTAATTTACTTTATGAACCTAGGACTGGTAAATGCCTGTGGTTGGAAGGAACGACGAAAGTTTGGGGGTCCACAAAACCTCGAAGTTTTTTTAGTACATTACACACTTGGCATGGAAATTGGTATGTTGGTCTCTGACTTACTGTATAAGCACATTACAGTTGGTTTTGGATAAAGAGGTAAGGTGAAAAGGGAGAGAGAGAGAGAGAGAGAGAGAGGAAAAAAGACGACAAGGAAAAGAAAAGGAAAAGGGAAGGTTTGGGAAGGGAAGGTTTGGGAAGGGGAGGGGAGGGAAGGGAAGGAAAAGGGAAAAGAAGAAAGACAAGAGAGAAGAAAAGAAAAGAAAAGAAAAGAAAAGAAAAAGAAAAGAAAAGAAAAGAAAAGAAAAGAAAAGAAAAGAAAAGAAAAGAAAAGAAAAGAAAAGAAAAGAAAAGAAAAGAAAAGAAAAGAAAAGAAAAGAAAAGAAAAGAAAGAAAGGAGAAAATAAAAAGAAAGAAAAAGAAAAAAAAAAAGAAAAGAAGATAAAAACCTGGTTCCAGTGTTGGCCCAGATGATGGGATGTCCAGGGTCCTGGGGATGCTTCCTGGCCTTGTTGAGGGTACCTTTTCACAGATAGGTTTTGCCCTCCTGGAAATAAGTTTCCCGCTTTCTAACCAAATTAGTTTATCATGTGCAGTCCGATTTCAGACCTTCCTGGAAATGAGTTAGAGGCTTCATCTGTCCTATGTCATCTTGTTCCAACCCTACAGTCCATGGCCAGTTCTTGGTCTCTGTGCTGTGCTGTCTTGTGCTTATCTGCAGAATCTAGAACAACGAGATTTGTCCCAGAAAAGTGCTGCCCTAACTCTGCACGGCCACCTTTTCCAGCCACATCTTATTCTTTCTTATGGTGTGTTATTACCAACAGTCCTTGGTTATTACCAGCAATTCTTGTCTGTTATTACCAACAATCCTTTGTTGGCTCCACAGCCACCCAGCTATCCATTTCTGAGACATACACATTAGCCCCTTATCTTCTGGGGTTCTACATAGTACAAATCAACTTTACACCATAGCTTTCTCAGATGCCCTGGTTTTGGTTGTAAGAAAGAAGGAAGATGTTACACCTTGAATGCTTTTTGATGCTGTCCTCAAGGTAGAGCTGTCTGCTGTGCAATCAGAAGCTGTGGGTGCATGCAGGACCTTTCATGCTTGGAATATCCAGAGAAATAACAACCTGCTGTCATGGTCACAAGTGCTGTTTGCAGACAACTGCTTTATCGGAATGTCTGCTGGTTGGTTGTGTCCACTGGGACATTGACACGGACAAACTGATGAAAATAATTTTCATGAATGGAAGATCTGCAGCTGAGATACAAGGGAGGGAAGGACACAGTACCAAGAGTGCCATGATGACAGATACTAATAGAGAAAGGGGTACTCCTGTCATCTCCCAGTGAACTCAGTACATGCTACTCATGTTTTGTAGCTCACTTTCCCTGCTTCACTTACCAGTTTTTACAAAATCAGTTTCGCAATTTGAGTTGTTCTTGTAAATTGCAGCACCCCCAAAAATCTGTTCAAGAGGTTTGGTACTTAAAAAGAAAATAATTCCAAGTTAATGAAGTTATTTTTTAACCAAAGCAAAAAGTCATAATCATCTTACACCTAGAAAAAAGTGCATGGTCACTCTTGATTGCTATAAAGATAGAAAACACCACCAAACTCTGAGTAGTGAGCATTTTAATGCACAGTAAACCACACTATATTGCCCAGACTGGTTTTTGTATTAATTATTTAGTGGTGTGTTGTATAGGTTACATTCACATGATGAAATGGAATGAAGACTGAAATCCAATTCTCATGATTAGACAAAAATGTTACCCTGTGGCTATATGTTATATTTGCAGTAATGCTCTGCTAAATGACCTATATGTCATTTAAATAAGTCATATTTAAGTATAAGACATACAGGTAAGCATGTCATTTGACCACTGGGAAGGTGATTACTGTGAGCAGGCTGGGGAAAAATGCATTAAAAAAAAACTTTAAGGGAAAAATATATGACAGGTTTGGACAGAGAAATACATGGCACAAAGTCTGTAAGACGGGTAGAACATCTAGCTTATAATACGTTTAGTAGTCAGCAAATATTCTTTTGTTTTAGCTTTTAAAATATTGAGGCTTAAATAGTAGGCAGTTTAGTACTGCAAACTTCCAAGATATGAGATTTTTTTCTATAGTTCATTTACAGTTCATTCTAATTTTTTTTGGTCCTTTTATAGGGTAGCAACTTCTCTGACAAGATAGTTCAAGAGTCTAGCGGTCACTGAAAAAATGTCTGATATCCACTGTGTATTAGACAAATAGGGAGGTCTTTTCTGTGGAAAGCAGCAGGTAGTTTGTGGTGCTGTAAGAATACAGTGAAATCGACAGAGAGTTTCTAACACACATGCAAAACACAGATGCCTTTTATTGCCCTTGTGAGCATCCCTGTACCAGAAACTTCTGTGCTGAAGATTCTATTCTGACGCGACATTGTTTCTATTCTGGTTCTCACAAACAGCATCATCTGCATACATTTAAAATCTCCTGCTCAGGCGTAGGCTTGAGCAGTTATTTACTGGTCTTCATGTCATTTTGATGGTCTTTAATACCCTTCTTTGCAACCCCAGCCATATCAGATCTATGTGTCACATTCATTTACAGAGTTAAGATTTGCAAGATTCAACTTAGTTTGTAAAATTATTAGTTTTGTCTTTTTCTGAAGAGCACATGGAAGGAAGAGTATAGGTTTTAACGTGCTAGAGCACTCATCACAGTGTTTAACACACTTTAGTGTCACACTGCAGAGTAGCTTAGTAAGATGGATAATTGTATAACTGTATAATTATTGTATAATTGTATTATCATGCATCTTGGGCATCAGCATACTGTTTCCTGTGTTGTATTCCTCTTGATAAAAAGATCTGTTTTTCTGTTTTATGATATTAATGCTATCAGAAGGGATTTTTCATATAAAAATAGCCGTTTCTCTTGCATTCTCCAAAGTATTTGTCCAAAGGATGAAATCATAGAAATATACACAAATACATACAAATACACATTTATTTATGTAGGGTTTTTGTGACCACGTTTTGGTAGTGACAGGAGGGCTACAGGGGCAGCTTTTCTGAGAAGCTGCCGGAAGCTTCCCCCATGTCCAACAGAGCCAATGCCAGATGGATCCAAGACAGGCCCGGCACTGGCCAAGGCTAAGCCCATCAGAGATGGTAGTAACACCTCAGTGATAACACATTTTAGAAAGAAAAAGAGTTGTTGCCCAGATGTAAATGCACTCAGAGAAGAGAGGAATGAGAATATGTGACAGGAACAACTATGCAAACACGAAGGTTGGTGAAGAAGAAGATGAAGGAGGCGCTCCAGGTGCCAAAGCAGAGATTCCCCTGCAGCCTGTGGTGCATATTGTGGTGAGGCAGCTGTGCCCCTGCAGCCCATGGGGAGCCATGGGGGTGCAGAGATCCACCTTCAGCCTGGGGAGGAGATCCAAACCAGAGTAGGTGGATGCCCAAAGGAAGGCTGTGACCCCATCGGAAGCATGTGCTGGAGCAGATCTTGGAGGGATCTGCAGACCTATGGAGAGAGGAGCCCACACTGGAGCAGGTTTGCTGGTAGGACTTATGACCCTGTGGGGGACCCACATTGGAGCAGCCTGTGCCTGAAGGACTGCACCCCGTGGAAAGGGACCCACTCTGGAGCAGTTCATGAAGAACTTTAGCCCATGGGAAGGACTGACACTGGAGAAGTTTGTGGAGGACTGTCTCCCATGGAAGGGACCCCAGGCCGGAGAAGGGGAAGGACTCCTCTCCCTGAGCAGTGGCAGGAACATTGTGTGATGAACTTACTGTAACCCCCACTCCCTGTCTCCCTGCTGCTGCAGGGAGGAGGTAGAGCCCAGGAAGGAGGGAGGGGTGGGTGAAAGGTGTTTTTAAGATTTATTTTACTTCTCGTTATCATGCTCTGATTTTGTTAGTAATAAATTCAATTAATGTCCCCAAGTTGAGTCTGTTTTGTCCGTGACAGTATTCAGGGAGTGATCTCTCCCTGTCTTTATCTCAGCTCATGAGCTTTTCATTATACTTTTTTCTCCCCTGTCCAGTTGCAGAGAGGAGTGAAAGAGGGGCTTTGTGGGAGTCAACACATCAATTATTAAGTAGGGTGATATACTAGAATACATTTAACTAGCTAAATATATAAATAAATATATATGTGTATGGGCAAATATACCTGCTAAAACAATATCTGTAGCCATCAAAATAACCTCAGTGAAAAGAGTTGTTTACATGTTTGTTACCTAAATATCAGGGTGGGAGTTTTTAAGGAAAAAAAGATCATTTATTTTCAGCATGTGTTTGAGCTGTTATTTTCTTCAGGAACGGAACAGAAACGTTCTTTCACAAAGTATTTTTTCCTCTGTTCTTTTATCTTTTTACTTGTCAAGGGATGACCTAATCTTTGTTTTATATCTTCCGTAATTGAAAAAAAATAATGGGTTAGCATTAGTGATTATGGTATTATCAAAATACAAGTTTCATTATTTGTAACAAGAGAGTGGTAAGCAGTAGACTTCTAATGTTGTTTATATGAATCCCATGCTATTGTAATCTTAACAGAAGTGTTCTGTGATGCAGGATGAACTAAAAAAAAAGAAAAAAAAAAGGAAAAGTAAACACTAGTTAAGTCAGATGTTTATCATTCAGTGAATCTATAAAACTCCCAATTTCATAATCTCCAGAAGGAGTTAGAGTCAGATCTAAAAATCTCACATCTTCTATGTAAGCTGTACCACAAGCTCACCTTAAAATGGCTTTGGTTTGCCTTGTGAGATAACTTCCTAAATTACTACAGATGGAAAATCACTGTATCTTGCTGTCTACAAGTCTTTGTAGGGAGACGGGAACACAAAAATAGCCCGTGTTCATCTGCAGCATAACTTTTAATAAAATATTAGCCATATAGCATTGAAGGTAGCATGTTCCAGCACTTTGTTTCATAGACAGACTGCTATGTGCTGTTTCCAAGAGGAAAAAAGCCCCTCATATGTCATGAGAGTCTGAGACCTTGACAGTCATTTAGCTTGTCAGAATAATATTTTTGTTTTAAAAGTCTCTACTGTCACCCAAGTAGGAGTGAAAACATTAATTTGTAGAACAGCTTGCTGGTCTTTTCACAGAGGCTCATGTCATAGATCATAGAATCATAAAATGGCCTGCATTGGACCTTAAAGATCATCATGTTCCAACTCCCTCGCCATAAGCAGGAACACCTTCCACTAGACCACTGCTCAGAGCTCCATCCAGCCTGGCATTAAACACTTCCACGAATGGGGCATCCACAATTTCTCTGGGTGACCTGTTCCAGTGCCTCACCACCTTCACAGTAAGTTTTTCTTACTGTCTAATTTAACCTTTCTCTCTTTCAGTTTGAAGCTGTTTCCCCTTGTGCTGTCACTACATGTGCTTGTAAATAGTCTCTGTCTCTCTTTTTTGTAGGCTCCCTTCAGGTACTGGAAGGCTGCAATTAGGTCACCCTGAAGCCTTCTCTTCTCCAGGCTGAACAAACTTAATTCTCTCAGCCTTTCCTCATAGGAGAGGTCCTCCATCCCTCTAATCAACTTGGTGGCTGTCTTCTGGACTTGCTGCAACAGGTCAGTGTACTCTGACCTGCTGGCCACACTGCTTTTGGTGCAGCCCAGGATACATTTGGCTTTCTGTGCCGTAAGTGGACATTGCCAGTTCGTGTCCAGCCTCTCATCCACCAGCACCCCCAAGTCCTTCTCTCTAGGACTGCTCTCGATCTGCTCATTCCCCAGCCTTTGTTGATACCAGGGTTTGGAACCCAGGTGCAGCACTTTGCACTTGGTCTTATTAAACCTCATGGGATTCCCGTGGGCCCTCTTCTCCAGCTTGTCCAGGTCCCTCTGGGTGGCATCCTGTCCTTCAGATGTGTCAACAGCACCACTCAGCTTGGTGTCATGTGCAAACATGCTGAGGGTGCAATCAATCCCTTCATCTATGTCATTAATGAAGGTACTAAATAACATTGGTCCTAGTATGGACCCCTGAGGGACACCACTTGTCACTGATTTCCCTTGGGACTCTGAGCCGTTGACCACTACCCTCTGGCTGACCTTGTCTACATTTTCTTAAGAATGTACATATCTATGGCAAAACAGAAATCAAATACCTAGACTAAATAATTTAACTATATTAATATAAAAGTTTAATCTATGGTATAGGAAAGAAAGTGTCTACCTGCACAAAGTCATATTCAGATATTCCTGTGGCCTGAATTCTTCAGTAGTTAAGTATCCTTCATTAGAGTGTATCAATGTCATCTCCTTGTAGTCACTTTCAGACTGAACATAATTATGCAAAAATGGATTGTTGAAAAGCTTTAAGTCACTAGTATAATTTTCTTCTCAAAAGACTTTCAGCTTGCAAATTACTATTTATTATTTATACTGCAGCCCTGTCAGCATTCCAATAATGCCAAAACTCTGTCCTGCAAACCATGGTGCAAGCCATGGTAAAATCCTACAAAAAACACCAGTCTTTGCTTGAAAGCACTTGGCAGATAGATATTCTATCTAGTTTAAATAGGATATGACAAAGATGACTGATGAAGCTCAGAGATGAAGAGCAGCAAAAAAAGAAGAATGAAGTCAAGAGAGATAATTGTGTTGCTTCTGGCTTCCTAAGTAACCTAGTTTGTATTTTTTTTCCTATCTACCTCAGATTTATCTTTCTGTGAACATACTGGTGGGTCAAACTGTTATAATTTCAATTTTAAGCACAATTATAACAATTATATTCTTAAAAATTATTTGTAATTCTGGATCTCTTGTACTTTTAAAGTAATGTTCAACTTCTGACCTAGTTTGCTTGTACTCCTGAAAAAATGAGGTTGGTAGTGAGTGTTCGAACCATGCAAATGTCTTCATATGTGTCAAATTGGCAAGGAGCATATTATTTAATGTAATAATACATGTATTAAATACATGTTTTGTTAGGGACTGTTTTCCAGAAATTATCAAATCTTGTCTTATTCATCGTATACCCAAAACAGTCCATTTGGACAGTATTTTCTTTATTTTCTTACTTTTCCCTCCATTGACTATTAGTCCTTTTCCTATGGAAGTTAAACAATTGGGGTTAGTCTTGTGAGAATGGAATGCTTGTGCCTAAAGCATCATTTACTACACTATGGAATGAGGAATATGTGAGACACATATGCTTCTATTTTCTTGTATTTCTGTTTATGACAGCGCTCATCTATCAGTGCATTTTGCTTCTAAATACTCATTTAATACATTCCTGAACAAACTAAATTCAGAAGGTTGTTGTAATTGATCAACTGGCGATTGGTGGAAATCAGCTAATTAATGCTAATGATATTCAGAAGAAAGTGACACAACTTTGCCATTATTTACACTATAAAAGCAAGAGAACATGCATCCCTAGAGCTTTTCACAAAACATAATTTTTGGCTAGTCTGTTCTTGTAATCTGACTATGACTACAAAGTGTACGATGTGCATTTTCAAATACATTAAGTTTACAAATCTAATTACAGTTAACACAAAGTTGCACATTCTTCCAGCAGTAGTTTGGCTCAGAAAATATAATTTAAAATTTTCATGGCATTTGAAGGCACTAGTAAATCCTTCTCATTCCACCAAAAATGGACAAAGGAGGAATTCTAACACATAGCTAATAACTTAGCCTAAGGAACCCCACACAGCTAGGCCACAGGTGGAGGACAGGATGCTCATAATAATCATAACATCTCTGGTTAACAACCCTACAGTGCTCAGATGTCTGTTGAAGAAGGGTTGGACCTACTCATTTGGTAGCACAGTGTTCGCTAGAAATCATGTTGTCTTTGGTAGATTTCCAAGCCTGTGCCTTACTCTTCCAGAGAAAGTACATTTAATTGGCTCACAGAATCAGTGCCTGAAGGAGTTTTCCATTCAGAAGGGCAAGGTTGGTATTTCCTCTGTCATTTGAGACTGTAGCACTGTACATGCTACACAGATAACTGCTGTGAAATAGATCTGAAAATTTAACTTCTTTCTTAGTATGAGGGAATTATGTGATACTGTATGGTTCTATACTTTAGTCTTTCTGGTATAATGTCATAAGGTTTCATATGCAAGGGAAATAATATATAAAATATATGTTCTGTTAAAGTTACTACTGAAAAAAAAGCTTGACAAATCAGTTTCCTGGCATGTCCAGGTCTCAGATGTCTCTTATGGAACAGTTTTCATTTTCTTTAATATGAACTCAAAAGCAGACCAAGGGCATCAGTGGAAGCATCATTTGTAGCATCTGGGATGGGAACCTACAAAAAGTTGTAAGCTCTTCAACTTCATTCTTACTCCCATTAAGCCTTCTGCAGACTTTTATTTCCTCCAGTTTCAAGGAGAGGAGTTCACTTGTGTTCTCTCACAAATTGCCACATGGTGTAGAAGGATCCTCTGCTTTCTCAGACTAATTTCAGGAAGCTCATGTATCATTAATCAGCTAATTTTCATATACTAGGATAAAGAAGTTTATGGTATGTTAAAGAAATACTACAAATACTGTAGTGATAAAAAATTAAACCTGTCAAAGAGTGTGTCAGTTTACTAGATGCACTGATTTTAATAACTGCATCTGCTTTTTATGCTAACTCCTGACAGCTGCTCTACTGTGCCTGATTTTCTAACACCACTGGTACAGTTTCTCTTCCATCTGCTTCTGAATGTTGCCTACTCTAATAGGCCTGATTAGAGAAGATGAGGAAACACTTGCTCAATACAATTATGCCAGAGTGTTTAAGTAGTGTACTGGAAACGGATTTGGACTCCGTCTTGCTTCTGTGTGGCCTGAGGGCATGGTTTCTATGGCAGTTAAAGCACTTACTGTGTATGCAATTAATAATGATTAGTCAGAGAGAAGAATTTGTACCATAAAATTACCTTTAGACGCAGTCAGTTCCAAAAGAGAACTATATCCACTGGCATCTCCTCAAAGTCAATTGGCTATGAAAGCTGGTTAAGTTCTTACCAATTCCACTGTCTTGGTGAAATAGATATTCTGAGTTAACCTGAAAAATTGATACTGAAAAAGTAATATTCTGCAGTGTTTACTTCTTTGCCAACTATCCAAGTTTGCTTTTCTTTAGTAAAAACAGCAACATGCTCCAAACATTTTCTCCCTTTTCCTCTAAAATCAGGCAGTCTGCATCACGCACTCCTTTTTATTTGTCTAGTAATGAGGCCTTTGAGATAGCACATATCAGTGTAGGAAAAAAAGTTGCCTGTGGCTAAATGTCATATGGTTTTAAGTTTCTCTTTGAACCATAGCATTTTTTCCCATTCTTACAACTATGCTGACGCATACATAGCTGTATACACTAAGCTGTCAGTAACAGTAGAGTGTTCCCAGCATAGGCTGCCATCATCACCTTGAAGCATTTCTAAAAACGTGACAAGTCTATAGAGCACTCACCTCTTCTTTAATACTCCTATTATTTTTAAATGCAAAATATACCTTTGATAATGTTAATTTTCATTCAGAAAGAGTGAAGAGCTCCCACCATCTCACCTCCTGTATCGTAAGTCAGGAAAAACACTTCACCCTAAGTAGTAAAGAAGAGTAGTGTAAGTCTCTATGTTTGACAAAATTATCTTAATGGCAACTGGTATAAATGGTGATGTTTCAGTTTCTTGTAACACTAAGCCTTGGAAACGTAGATTGTCTTTGATGGAGAAAAGAGGCTCAAATCCAAACTCTTCCAAAGCAATGTGGCTTCTTGATGAAATAAAAACTTGAGTCCTTGCTCTTGAGAAACAAAACAGTTTCCGAATACAGATTCATACAGATTAACCTCTGCCAGGTAATATATGAGTAAAGTGTCACTCTAAGAAAGGGAACAAGTGCAGACATTTTACATGCCAAAGCTTCACTGCAGTGGAAGTTACGGGGTTTACCACCAAAATACTCCTTGCTTACACGGTCAGTCTGTGATGTCTGTTTCTTTTCATCTTGTCCACTTCAGGTATTGATCAACCTTAGAAAGTACAGTTTCAGTAGGCATTTCTAAAATAGTGTATTCCATCACTTTTACATTGACTCCTGTGTCTGGCATTGGGACAATATTTAGCATTATTTCTCAATGTGAAACAGAGAGAAGTCAAAAAATTACTGGTGCAGAGGTTCTTTCTGTGAAGCACAGATATATTTTCACCCACTGGAAGAAAAAAGTAAATAAGCAGGTTGCTTTGCAACAATGTACTATATGAAGCTATGAAGCTTTAACAGCTATAGACACCCGAAAGCAAAGTCTTCAGGAAGAAACTGTACCAGCAGCACACAATGGATACTGCAGAAAGAAATGGCAAGTGCTTGTAGTGGTTGACTCTCTGTTAAGGAGCATTGAGGTGCCCATCTGTTGCTCTGACAGGGAGTCATAAGAGCTGTTCTGCCTTCCAGGAGCAAAGATCGGAGATGTTGCCAAGAGGGTGCCACAACTTGTCAAGAGCAGACTACTTCTCTTTCATGTGAGCATGAATGACAATGCAAACCAGAGCCTGGGCAGAACCAAGGAAGACTATAAAACCCTGAGGGTGCAAGTGCAAAAATACTGGTGCCCAAGTTATCTTTTCTTCCATTTTTAACAGACAGGAAAGAGTGCGGCCAGAAGAAGACATAATGCAAATCAACTTCCAGTTTCATGGCTGGTGCTGTCATGAGGGTTTTGGCTGTTATGACCATGGGGGACACTTTTTGATGACTACAGTCTGTTAGGGAGGGATGGGATCCACCTGTCTAGAAGAGGCAAGGTAATCTTTGGTGGCAAGCTTGCTAGTGTGTGGAGATGTGCTTCAGACTGAAGGACCTTGAGGGTGGGATCCAAAATGGCAATGCTCCATTGCTGCATCCAACTAGGAAATAAACCACACCAACCAGAGCAGTGACAAATGTTCCTAAGCTGCCTCCCAGATAAGACCCAGAAGGCCAGCCACCTCAAGAGTGTATGTGAACAGAAGGCTGTGGAGCGATCTTATCAATGCATACAAATATGTTAAAGGTGGGTGTGAAGAGGATGGGGCCAGACTCTTTTACGAGGTTCTCTTTTAGTGGTAACTTAGACCTACCTAACACAAAGGGTTTACATTCCCGGACCTGGGGATGGGCCTACATTCCTGGGGATGAATTCCACTGCCAAAACAAAGGTATTTACCATCATTCAAGCTTTTGGATAAGATAGAATCTACATAAAACCTGTGCCATTCTGGACCAGGACGTGGAAGCCTGATTACTTACCTTAAATGGCACTGGATGTCTTTGTAGAGGAACAGATTCTTCTCCTTGGGAGGAAAAGGCTTACCCTTGTCTAGTTGGATTCCTCCAACAGCTCTCTCACTACCTCTAGCGAGAGAAGAGAGGCAGTAATACACTACCAAGTTACACACTGGGAGATTCTCAGGATAGGGCATTTTCCATAGAGACAGACTATCTGATATTTCAGAGTTCCTATACTGCTAGGTTTTAACTATCACTACAAGTAACTATGGGGGTGTCCTGGTTTGAGACCCCTAAAATCCAATTCTCGAGTCCAAGCCCCCCTCCCACATCTCAACCCAGTGTGAGAGGGGTTTTCCAGACACTACACAAGACTCAATATGGGGGGAAAGGGAATTATATTACAATCACTGTACAAATAAATATTACAATATATCATATACATAATCTTAACTATCTCTCCTATGATAAATCAGTATTTACAATGGATCAATCTCTTCTCCCTCCAATAAAAGTCCAGAAGGGAAAAGGAAAGATCCTTTCCATTCTCAGGGCAGCAGCCTCTCTTCTTCCATGCAGCAGCTGTAATTGGATTGTTGTAGCTGGATCTCTTCCCAATACACACAAGGGGGGGGTCTCCTCTCCCCCTCTCAGCCCTTTGGCTCCAATCGAAAGTCTCTCTCTCTTCCGTGGACTGCGGTAACCGGGACAAAGGTTCGCCTCACCGCGTCATATCACGAAGTGCAGAGGCATCTTCGTGACGGTCCCTTTCCTCAGGGGGTTTACCCCTGAGTCAGAACGTCTTGGGCAGCTTTCAGCTGTAAGCCTTTGCCTCAACAGTTCTACCAGAGCTCCTGTGCTCTGTCTCAGCTACTAGCTTGGCAGCAGCAGAGGAGGGGGCCAAGGTCACCCCCTCCGCATTCCGTCTGGCCGTCCCAGTCCAACTCCAGGACTTCTTGAGCTTCTTAGCTCCTCTCTCCGGTGCATGCTGGATTTTAGGACTTCCATCCAGTAGGAGTCCACCACCCCTCCTCTCTAGGAGGGGTCTCCAAGGGTTTTGGGGGGTCTGGTTCAGTTCTTACCCCAAAACTCTGTCCGTAGAGCTTAGGTCTGCTCTGTTGCTGGTTCTCTCTCTCTCTCTCTCTCTCTCTCTCTCTCTCTCCTTGCAGCAGTTCTCTCTCTGTTGCTGCATGCTTGTTTCTGCTTCTCCTTATCTCCTTCTGGCTCTCTGCCACTGTTTGCCACCTACTGCTGCTCTGCTGCCGCTTTTCAGTAACTCCTGCTGCTGCTTACAGTGGAGAAACTTCCCCCAGCTCTTACCTACAGATACCTGGCCCAGTCTAACACTGTTCCAAGTTCTTGCAGCCCCCTAGCCGGGGCTGGGGGGGTGGGGGGGGGCAGCCCCCAACGGTGCTTCAGGCCCCTCTCTCTCTTTCCTCGTGGTCTCAGAACATGGCCACTCTCTCCAACAACAACTACAAAAACCTTCTTTTCTGGTCTGCTTGTGATATGTTTATATTTTGCAGGAGCGCTGATTGGGTCCACATCTAGCGACACCACCCCCTCAGGGGTTACCATTTTTTTAACTCCAGGGGGAAAACTTTTTTCCCCCCACCACAGGGGGTTTTCAGAATATTTTATTTTTTGGGCTTAACTGTAGGTGTAAATCTTGAACCAGTGCAGCTTATTTAGTTGCAATCATATACTGTTCCAGCCTCAGACAAACTGGTCTGCTAAACTGGTAACACATGTCTTTTCTAGTTCTGAGTGCAGCATGTCCTATCTCTCCATCTATAAATTTAGGTCTGTGCTTCTATTTTTAAATACATACATATCAATCGTGAAAACACTGAAACACTGATCTCATGAGGCAATATTTCTATACTGAGGGAAGTGACATTCTACTTTATTCAATGAGAAATACTTGATTTCTGCCAGTAAAATCTCTATTTTCCATTAAAAAAATTAACTATCCACAAAAAACCACATTGTGTCCAGATAGATCAAAGACAATACATTTATTAAACTTTGAGAAAACAACAAAACACTAACATAAGGAAAGTTAAATAGAAATTGAAAGACACATCTTCTGACCTGCATATCATGGCTTGTGTGACCAGTAAAGTACCAAAATGACATTCTGAGTTTGACTGAGGTATTTAACTATTTTTGGCAATAGAAACAGAGTAAGAAACTTCTTTCAAACAAACACAGAGGCATTACTTGCATTAGTGTCTACCATCTATGAAATTTTATATGAAACTAAATAATGTAGCTGTTAGAAAAATATAGCAGCAAATTAGCAGAATATCTAATGCACATTTACCATAAAGTACGTGCTAAACTTAAAAAACTCACCCAGTAGTTGGGCCCAGTCCTGTAGCACTTGGTCACAGAAAGAGCATCAGTGAGTTCAGTTGGAGACATCATAAGCAAGACCTGCATTTGCTGCACATCAAACACTTCTGAAATGAATGTCCCTATCTGCTTTCTAAGAAGAACCCTGCTGTGATGAAACCATGGCCTAGGAGGGTAACTCCTGAAACAACAAAAAGCTCCATCAGATTCTTAACAAAGAGAGAAGCTTTCCTGACAAGTTTCAGTTTCCTCTCCCTTCCTTCCAAAAGTCTGCCTAATGCAGTCAGAGGAGATGCTGTTAGGCTGCAGAAATGAAAATCTTGTTTGAGCAATACTGCACTTAATCCCCTTGTTCCACTAAAGTATTTTAATCCTGTTTTAGCTTTAAAAATGAACTGCTGGCTAACTGCTGAAGTCCTTAATTTATTTTTTTTTAATCAAGACTTTATGTGGCACAAATTAATAAATGTAGTGATACCTTTGGCTGTAGAAAGGCTTCAGAAGTTGGTCAAACATGCAGAAACGATGCTGCTAAGTCACCAGAGCTTATTCACATATTCTCAAAAATGTTCAGTGAAAGTATAGTTGCACAGTGTTTAATACTGTGGTCAACAATATTTTGTTTATAAAAAGTATATTTTTATTAGCATTAACTAGAATCTGATGAAGAACAGAATAATTTGTCCAAATATTTTGTATATTTTAAAGTTTTATACAGAACTTTAAATTGCATGTATATTTCTATAGTAGCTACCATTAGAAAGTAATAGAATCTGTTCCTTTAAGTTTCTACAATATTTCAAAATTTCTCTACAGGTTTCTTTGGAGGTATAAAATGGCTCTGTAAAAAATTTTTTTTTCTTTTAGTTGCAAACAAAACTTTTATAAAACAGAAAACTCCTTTTTAAGACTGCAACAATTACATTCCTTAAATGGGTCATCATAATTGAACTATAGTGTGTAGTGTAGTAGAAAATATTTATGGTTTTATGACTGAAATATTAAAATATATTTTATTAATTTATATAAATCAAAATAGATGTGTTATTTAGTCAAGCTACTTCTGGTTTTCACCTATATATGATCAATTCCCAATTATTGATATAAAGATCTCTGCCAACAGCATGTTTTTTTCTAAATTCTTAGACTTTAAATCACCTGATTTTTAGCTTTATCAAAATGCACTGTATATTAAACATAGTAATTTCAACGTTTAGTATCACAAAAATCAACAACCACAAGAACAAGACAAAACAGCCTTAAGACAAATTCATAGATAATATTTACAGAACACGATAGGAATATTTTGATGTATATTTCATGTTGCAACATTTCAGACAAAATTATAGGAACCACAAGAAACTTTTAGACTTCATTTTGGTTTCAGCATACAAGCCCAAACTGACTCTCTGCTGTGAAACACTGCACACACTTAGTCAAAATAAGAGCTACGGCATGATTTTGTTCAGCTGGTCTGTGCTCACGTAACCAGAGGACATGTTGAATTCCTTGTCTGGCACTGGCAGCGCAGTTGCATTGAGCACAAGGCCTTGTGGAGAGTGAACAATATGAATAGACGTGTAGTCTGGGACTGGCATCTCTGAAATTGGGGTTTCTGCTGTTGAAGCTCCAAGATTGACACCAGTAGTGGTAAGGCTCTCTGTGGTGAAGTAGGCATCTTCGTTACAGCTTTGTTCCTGAACGTGTGGCTCATCCTCTTCGTGGGAAGTCACAGCAATACATTTTTTCACATCTGCTTCACAGAAATAGGTGTTGTCGATGGTGAAGTTTTGTTCTGTGCAACCTTCACGCTGTGCTCTCCCCACCTTGGATTTCTGTCCTGGTGAAAGTACAACCCTGCCTGCTGGAGTAATATCACTCACTTGCGCATAAAAGTCAGTATTTGTCAATGAATTCTGGTTACTTATCTGGGGTTGGAGCGATGGACGAAGTGAGTCAGTGCTCTCTGCAAAGGGTGGCCACAGCTGGATGTTTTCAGACTGAGTATTCATATGCCGGTGTTGGGTGTCTGTGTTGGCAAGGCTTGCAAGTGACTCCTCCTCATCTTTTCTATCAAGGCACAGGAGATCCTCTTCTTTTTCAGTAACCTTTTTGAACTGATCACTATCAGAGATGGCATCACATGTGTCACTTGCACTGAAGTCTGTCTCTGGAATATCTGGTTCACAACAACTGGCCCGTCCAGAATCATCATCCTTTGCTCCCAAGCAACTGTGAGATTTCAGGTGATCTTCACTCAGGAGCCTGTCAGTATCTGAGACTCTGTTCTTTTCATCAGGGTCTTCTATGTCCAACTCAATAAACTCAACCCACAAGTCATCATTGTATAGCTTTGTCTTGTAGTCACCATGGCTGGCTAAGATGGAGTTCACTTCATCTAGCTTTCCCTTCTATAAAGCAAGAAAAAAAAATTATAAGGAAAATAACAAAAATGCTTGCACTTTTTATGATATTAATTTATGTAAAGGTAACTATAACTAATGTTATAATTGCAAAGGGCTTTAACATTATTTTATACAAACTAATTATGTGGCAGTTCACCCCATGTCAGAATTTTCTTCTACAAAATTTTTCTGCCTAGGACAACAACTGTTATCTGCTACTGCTACAAATATTCCCACTGTAGATTTTAGAGCTCAGTATTACCTTCAGCAGATCCGGGTCAATCCCTTTAATCTTTGGAACTGGCACAGGAGGAAAAATAAGCATTTTTAACCTGGAAAAAAAATTATGGCTTTTAATTGACAGTGGTCCTTTTTTTAGGAAGTTAGAAAGAAGACAGGCTTACATTGTGTTTATACTTAATTACTTCAAAACCTAAATGTTTGAAAATTCAATTTCATATATCTCTAATGAAAAGAATTATTGCTTTTTCTCATTGCAAATTAAGAAACAAATTTTCTGCAAGCTTCCTTGTTGAAATCACATTTATGAGGGAATCCACTTTGGAGTCTAGTCTTTGATAATTCAGTGCTATATAGTAAATTCCTAGAGCTCTGTGAATAGTTTCCCTTTTTACCTACTTTTCAATGGAACCTGACACAACTATCAATATGCAGTGACTTTTCCCAAATTTTTTTTCATGAGCAGAGCAGCCTTGAATAAACCCAATAAATTTGAATAGGAGAACAGAAGATAGGAATTGGTGTAAAGAGTGAATTACTTTAAAATTAATAAATAAAACAGAAAAACAACTGCAAAAATTTAGGCTAGTATTTTGCTATCTCTATGACACATCTGTTTTCTGAACAAGAAATAAAGGCAGGGTTTTATCCTTGTAGAGAAAGGACTAGTAACTTGCTTATGCATTTGCGTGCTGTGGAAATATATATTATTCTAATCCTTCATACAGCACACTCCTTATTCTTCAAGGGGACAAAACTTCCCCCCCAAAAAAGAAACAACACCCTAATAGAAGGATGCTTTTCCATTAATAATAATCCAACAATAACAGGTTATGTCTATTCTTTCCATTTTATCTCCCTGCTTTCTCTGCAAACAGATAAACTGTAGTTCTCAAAAGGAAAACCAGCATTCTTTTTACACTGGGTTACTTGCCAATTTTAGAAAGTGAGCTGTGGGAATGGTAGATACAAATCCACGTATTAGTTCTGCTGCATTGTTAGTGACCTTGGTGAGGTCTGGAGAGGATCACAGGAGTCTTAAAAAGTGCTAGAGAGAAATTTACGCACCTTTGGCTTAACAACGGCAGCTCCAAATTCCCCAGCTGCTTTTTGTTTTTGGGCAGACCTTCAATGTTCTACCCAACAAGCCTAATAAGAGCCAGAAATGCAGTAATTTTCCACCCAATCCCTGGAGGAGTAGTGTTATACGTGCACTGGCTGGGCTATCAGGGTACCAGTTTAAGACTTGGGCTTACAGTCAAATCCTCAAATCAGCTATTCTCACAGGACTGGGCATTGCTTCTAATGAAACAGACAAAGGATTTTACCACTTGCTGCCTCGAGAAATCATTCAGGAGGGAGAAATATGCTCTGCTTCTTTCTTAGCCTAGCATAATTCAAGCTTTCATCTCTCAACTCTAATGACCTAAACCTAAGGCATCTGTCCTAGAGAGCCTCGTTCAGGTCCGGTGAGATCAGAACCCAGGAAAATATGACTTGGTATCTTTTCAGAATCAGGAGAAAATCGAGTGGATATTTTGCATTATGGAAAACTTATGCAGCCTGCTTCTCTGCTGAATACATTGCTATTCCACTACCACATGCTCCAGTTTGAAGAAAAGGGTGCAGACTCACGGGTTCAGAATAACATTCCACGTGAAGGGTCCTCAATGCAGAAAAGCCTCCTTTAGCAGTCACAATTCACATGGAAGATATTTATAACTCTGATCAGAGACACACTTCAGCCCTCAGGATTTCCTGTGACCAAGCCACTCCTTGCTCAGTGTGCTGACCTTAGTGAGCTTCTAGTCCCACATGCGAGTTGTTCTTGCCCCATTCTGACAAGTCAAACTTTTGTCATGAATTGGATCAGGAGCCTTGCTCTTAAATCTGGGATTGGGATGATATTGCAGGGAGTGGTTTCCTGAAATTAAACTCCACCAAAGAAGAGTGCTGCTGCCTAAATTATTTTTATTACATCTGCTCCAACTGCATGACATTCTTTTAATTTCAATGATTTGTCCTTTGTGCAAAACACCCAAGTGTTCACTTTCAAAGTGTATATACAAGGCACTGACAACAGGCATGTGTGCCCTGGTCTTGCCCATGGTGTTGTTTCACAGTTTAGAACAGTACTGGTATGACGTCCAAGCTGAATACTGCCAAAACCTATCCCTGAACCACATATTAGGGGATTAATACACTTTGAGACCATACTGTCATTTTTATATGTTTGATTCTTTCATTTTTATAAATGACACCATTTTATAATTTTTACAAACAACACAATTCTGTGCTTTGTTTCATTTTATTCCTGTTATTTATAGGAGCTGCAGTCTATCCACAGAGACCAAATATTCCCCTAGGACTCAAGCTCTTTGCCTTGGCTTGATGAAAGAGATTAGTGGAATGGTCTAAGAACAAAATCAAATATACAGATACAGGTCTGTAGGAAACTTTTGAACAGCGTGTGGGTAAAAAATAGTACTTACAAAATTTGAATAGACTAAAAAACTAGTACCCTTCAAAGCCTAAGTAAATCAAGTATGTCAACACTGTAGAATAAAATGTTCTGCAATGCAAGAGGAAGAGGAGCATTCAACATAATCAGATTCCCACTGCAGAAGGCCCCAGTGTACATGCAGCTTATAAGAATAGACAACTATTTAAAATAGTTCCTAGTCCCCCAAATTTGAAATAATTCAAGAACCTTTTTTGTCATGCTACAGGTACATAAAATCTGACAAATAAAAACTCTCTACCTTGGTTGTTTAGACAGCACGATTAAGATCACTGTTACAGCCAGCCCACATGCTCCGAAGGTAACAACTAAGAACCATGGAAACCCAATTTCTGAAACAACAGAACATAAACGTGTTATCAGGAATCTGCATCTCTGTCGCATCTTTAATTTCAACCTTCTCTTCTACCACCTGAGTATCCCAAAGTGGTAAAAACTGATGGAATTTTTGGTTACTTAAATGTGAAAGTTCTATGTTCTGAAGAAATAAAAATGTGCTTTTGGTCTCTCAACATTTTTCATACTCCACTGAGACTCCTGGCAAAACCAGACTGATCTTATAAACTAAACAAGATCTTAGTAAAGAGAATACTTGTAGCAAAACTAGCCATGAGGAACATTCTGCCTACTTGGAACATGCTGTCAGTAGTCCTGATGGCATATAATACACTTATTCATCCAAGCTGAGAGAACATTACTAATAGCACACTAAATCATAGGCAAACTATATTTCTCTCATAAAAACTAGAGTACGGTGGTGTTAAAAAGCATACTACTTCTCTAAAGGTTGAACATTATGTTGTGAATCATCAGCTGAGGAAAAAAATCTCCCTTTTATTTACCTGGCATGTGGTATCAAAAAATGTAGAAATTAATTGAGAAATGCAATTTAGTAGGAATGAAGAACAATGCTGATAAATGAAATGTTTTATCCCTTAAATACTAGCAATTCCATTATACTTGAGCTGACACTGTAGAATACAAAGCATAAAGAAATTTATTCTGCCTTTAGTCTTAGATTTTTCTCATTTGTTCCCAATTGCAACTTTTCCATACAAACTTCACTCCTTTTTTTTGGGTGAAGGAACACTGGACAGAAAGCTTTAGACCTGTACACATGATCATGAGTGAACTTTCAGAAAAAAAAGAAATCAAAAATTCGGGTACGAGTTTGAGTCCTGCGTTCCAAGTTTAGATTTTGACTAGATGTGCTTTCAGGCATGAATTAAAGTCTTTATGGATATGTCTGTGTTAAACAAGTCTCTATTTTAATGGAGAAACAGAAAGTCCTTGTCATGTCAGTGAGACCAGCAGATGCCTAGCTGCTTCAAAAAGTAGGAATACTGCATTAGAATGTAACTACTTTAAATTTTTAATACATGGAAACCTAGAGTTTAATTGTATTCCTTAAGGTGATATATAAAACAGGCAAAAATAAATTCTCAATCAAATCAGCTCACTACTGCTGTGTGAGATGTGTGGATAAGTATCACCTTGGAGAATCTCAGCTGCAGTGACTGAAGAAAAGTGTGGTTGTAGGATGGCCCTAGATTTTTATAGGATTTTAATTTTGTTCATAGAAAAATCTTGACAATGTAATGCAGATGGGGTTAATAAAATGATGCCACATGTACAGAACATCAGTTTTTCCGAAAAATTAGGTAAGAAAACTAGTAATAGGAAGAGTTAAAAAGGAGAATCTAGTAAGGTTTTAAAAGATAAGAGTTATGAGTTGTTTTATTTAACATCTTTACTACCCTGGAAAATGAAGTGAAATATGTTAAAATATGTTCTGAAGACCTCATATTTTAAAGAGTTAATTCAGTAGCTCAGACCCAAGAACACTTTAGGAAAAGGCACTGTCTAATTCCTTCAATAGAAAAAATGTGGTGATCAATGACTGTTTCTTCTTCTGTCTTTAATAGCACTTTAAAACAAGTACAAGTCAGAAGCAAGAACCAGAAAACCACTCACTGTCCTTCATAGTAGCAGGATGATCAGAAAAACACAATTCTGCCAACAAACTTAGCCAACAGTATAACACTTCAGCAGAAGTGACAATTCTTCTCTTTGCTACTGAAGTGCTCATTTTAAATGATGAAGTATGAGATTTAACTTTATTTTATGCTCTGTAAAATGTGCAACAGCAGTTATGTGTGATTCTTAAAGTTATCTGTATTTTTGCTCTAGGATGAGCTGTGAATGTCTTGGTGAGTTTAATTCTGAGCTTGCATATAGAACTTGTACATTCTCAATCTCACCAAATTATTTTCATGTAGTAGGCTGAGTAATCTAGCTATTCAACCATACAATATTGATGGTAAGGAGAAAAAACACACACACACCCACTCCGAAAAGGCAAGAATCCCAGTTTTAAAAATACTTTATTTACCTTCAGAACGAACACATTCGCTGCCCAGTTGAGAAAAAGATACATAAACGATTTCACTGAACTCCCCAAATTTTTCAGAGGTTTGCTGTCTTGATCGGAGTCGTATCTCATAATCTCTTCCCATCTTCAGAGAGTACAGTGGAACCATTGTTGAGACCCTGGGTGTTAACTACAGAGACAGAGGGACTGTGATTAATTTGTTTTGAGTTGTACTGGCATTTTACATTGTTTCTTGATTTCAGAAAATTTGAAGGCATTTTTGCTACTCTAAATTGTAAGGCTACCACAAGAAGAGTTCAGAGAAAATTCACACCATTTACTTTCGACCTACTGGTCATCAGGCATTGCTGTGATTCAGGGGACCTAAAGTGGAGAATCCAAGCTCTGTGTAGGAGTGAAGAAAGGCAGCTTCCCCCAGTTACATGCCATAAGTAGGTGGTGTGAACATCTCTCACTGATCTTATCAAGTTGTAAATACTTTTTACTGTTATAACACAACATTACTTATGGCAAAGAGCCAAAAATGTTGTTAAAATAACACAGGAGTTTTAAAAGTAGTGCAATCTCCACTACAGAATTAATGGTTCTAACTAGACATATTGCATGTTACAAATGTTTTTATTTGGAGAACACTGCATAGGTCTCAAAATCTTCAACTACATGTTAAATGTGATAATGGAGACTGTGTAAGAGAGCTGGCACCAGATTGTTGGTCTTTGAAACTTCTATATTAACTGCAACACAGATACTGCTGAATATCAAACTATTTAGGAAATCACATTAGAAGTCTTAATAAGTGAAATTTCTCTCTTTTTCTATTAATCCTCTAAGAATACGTATTTTAGCTTCAACAGTCCAATAAAAGTATACAAAAATAAGGAAAATGTGCTCAAAATAGAAATCCATGTGGCAGATGTTATGTTCTACTTTTACTTCAGAATCAAGGATGATACCAGCAAAAACTCACCATGGGCTAAGACTAAAAACACCTGGAAATCAGCAGCCATTGGGAATTTGAAGGAAGCTTTAACAACATACTCTGTAGCTACATAATCTAAACTTGAGACAGTAGCTATGATCTGTGGAGTTCTCTGATCCCTGGTGCCTCCAGACTCCAGTGTTCTGAAAGCCAACCAGGCAGATTTTGAAGGAGGCAGTGATCTCAGGCAGACTGCTTTTCTCTTCTAGTAGTTGAGCACAAGATCATGGAGAACCATTGCTCTATGCCCTAAAAGTTTTTAACATGTGAAGAATATCCAGCACTGGAAAGCACTGGAAAGGAAATTCAATATATACTTATTTCATTCACTGAGGCTATGAAGCCACAAAAAACAGTTCACTGAAGTTTTACAAGTAGGTTTACATGCATCCCAAATAATGGTGTCACTTGGAAAAAGCAGTATGCAGACTAAATTAGAGCCTTTGTGAAAGAAACCTGGATGGAGCAAGATGTATAGACTGCGAAAAGTTCAGCATGAACTGAATAGATGAATAGCACTTGTCATGCATTAAATTAAGTAAAAGCCGTATGAGAGAGACATGATAAAATACAACTAATAAAAATGTATGACAGCATACAGCAAAATCATTTAAAGTATGTGAAGGGGAGCTTGGAATCAGACCACTGGACTTACTGCATGCAGTTCAGTCGGGTCAGTGTACAGGGAGTGATGCTTGTGATTGACATACTGAAGAAATGCGCGACAAACGCGCTGTCACGCTGGGCTGTGTGACTGCACTGCCTCATGAATCTGGCCCTGTAAGAGGGGGTTAACACAGTGCAGAGCAGTCGTTCTATCATTAGCCAGCTGGAGCCCCTGGGACACCAGGAGTGCCCACTGGGATGGAGTCACCAGGGGCAGAGGCTGGCCCAGGCACAACAGGCATCACAGCAACCAAGGCAATGGCTTTCACAAGTTTAACAGAAGAATGGTGAGAACTGGGAGATGGGCAGTACTAGAAAAAGGTTCAGAGGTAACCTGGGAAGGAATAACACAGGACTGGGCACCTGAACAACACAGGGAGACATTGGCTATATATCCAATGCAGTGCAGGAGGATGAGTTTCTCATCCCTCGGAGTAGCAAACCCTATCTCTCAGCCACATTTGATGTATGGACTCAATGGTATTCAGCTCTGGAGTTAATACTCCATGCATCCCTGCCCTAAGTGCACTTGGCTGCAGTATGAAATTTTTTCAGCAAAAATTCAAAAGATAATGAGAGCTAGCAGAGTCCTCCCTGTTTCAGCCCTCTTCACTGAGCACTGAGCTATGATCACCAATTTCATCCTATATCAGGTGGATCTGAGCCTGGGTTGGTTGGGTTTTTTTGTTTGTTTTTGTTTGTTCGTTTATAATAAGTCAAAAGATCAGGTCAATCCAAAATATAATAACTAAAGCAAAATTAGACTTTCAAGACTCCTTATCACAAATACATTTTTGGCATTCATAGACACTCCATTATGAAGTCACCATTCTTCCCTACTGTTCAGCTGATGGGTGTTTTCACATCTTGTTTAAAAAACAAAACAGTCTCACAGGGTTCGCTAGTCAGGACTAGAAGACATGGAGAGGCACAAGAGGGGACAGAATTTTAGTCCAGTGAATGTAATGAGTAATAGTTCAAGGTAAGGGGGTAGAATTTTAAAAAGATACTCAGCAAGAAGCTAGTAACAATAATGGATTTTTTTCAAACTGTGAGACAGGTTGCATTTGTCTCTGTCTCATGAACACCCATTATGTGAGGGTTCAGATTTTATTGTTTTTAGGACTTATTGTTTCTGTTTTCTCAGAAAATAATTTTGGTCCTCTTATCAATATAACTTACTGTTATAACACTTCACTAATTAATGTTTTAGTCCTCTTTCAATTAATAACTTATCTATTTTCAATTAGTAAATGTATTGAAAAAATGAATGCTATAAATGAAAAATCAAACAATCGTCCCAAAACATATAAAAAAATTACAAACAAGTCTCAGCAAAGGAGAGACCTAATACAATATTAAGTACTATAAATTAGTTTTTGTATTACTTATGTGTACAAAGCATTATGGTATATTTAAGCAGTCAAAGATTATCCTTTGTGTAAAAAGTTAGCAATAACTAGACATGTATAACTAGATAATGTGTAAGTAGACATTTATCTCTTTACTGCTGCAACACTCATTACAGAAGATATTTGTAGCAAGGGATGCAAAGAGTGAAATTGGAGCACTGCTCCAATGCTGTTATTCATAGATTTGTTATTGTCCTAGGCCAGACTAGGATTTGTTCAGAAATTTGTCTTTCGTGCTCTGATAGCGCCTCAGGGAATTATGCCATGTTTGTACTCTTAAGCTGAAAGGTACAAAACCATACAACATATGTATCTGAAGACAACATAATCTTTAGTAGTATGTTTGTTGAGGCAAGTATAGTATTCAGCAATTCCTTGTCTGTTTTCTGAAAGAAGAAATACTGATCTTCAAACCTTTGCTCTCCTGAAAAGAACTATTCTGAAGGCATTCTGGAATTACTGATGGCACTAGAGCAAGAACATAGCTTTATGAGGGTACTTATAAGACCGATATCTAAAGGCTTATTAAAACATCATCAAAAATGTGCATTTTTTAAGAGACAGATGTAATGACACTTGCTTTGGAAAATCCGCAGATTTTCAACTTCTTAAGGAGTATTTATTTACTGCCTAAATTTAACTCATTTCATAGGCTATATAGTAAGTACAGCTTAAACCAGTACAGAGGGAAATATAGACACGAATTAGGAAAAAAATTACAGACATTATAGGTCTGTTTGGCTGTACACTTACTAATAAGGAGTAGACTAAAGAAAAAATGCTAACATTGAGAAAAACCACAGGTGAGGAGGGAGCCAAGGTCTTTCAGAGGCAAGCAAAACAGTTTGTCTATGTTTCAATTGGTAAATTTGCCTTTTGTAGACTAAGACAAATTCATAACAGTATTATCTGCTTTCTTTCAGTTAACTCATTCATATTAAAAAGAAAGCAAAGGAAGGATTATGCTCTGAAATGATGTTATTACTGCATCAAAGAAGAGATCTCCATAAGCAAATACACCACGACACACTGGTATTTAGCCCATGCATTCAGGTAAGATGGGTACAATTTCTTCCCTGTAACAGAAAAACTAACTTAAACTAAATACACGAAAAGTTAAGTGATTTTCAAAAAGAAAACTTAAAAGATTTGGAGGATAGGTACTTTATAGTTTCATAGACTATCCATATAGTCACAACTTTCCCCTTACTATCTGGTATAAAATCTGTACATCTTATCTATGTTGAATTACTTTTATTTGTTTATTGTATCAAATCCTAAGTTGCAACTCAAAGCTTTGCTATCCTTTTTTTCCTCTTTTTTATTCTACTGAAATGATAATTATAAATACTGAAACTTTACAGTTACTGTAAAGACTCTGAAGAATCTGGACAGATGTGGTGACATTTTCCAATCAAAATATTCCTTGTTCCAACTACTAAAAAACCGTGCACTGTTCAAATAGTTGAAATTTCAGAAAACAATAGAAAAATATTTTATCCTTGAAAACTTGCATATTTCTATACTTGACTATTCTTGACTATTTTTATACTTTCTAATCTAACACAAGTGTTTCAGGTTTTTTATTATCCAGCATGCCAACTACCTTGACACATAAAGTTACAATATTTGCTAGAAAAATGTCAGAAAACATATGGTCATATTGTTTGAGAACTGAGGTATAATCTAATTAGCAATTACAAACCTGTTGTTTTCTATAGTGGTACAAATGTGTCAGGGAGAGAACAAGCCTGCACTGTATTATACTATTGTATAATAAATATTTGCTTCATACCTCCTTCCATTTTGTCTCATTAACTTCTTTGTACTGCAATTCATACTCCAGAGTAATCCATCCCTTCTGAACATCTGCTGTTGGTGGTGGATCCCATCTTACCTGGATATCCGCATGGATCCCAGTCTGACTAGTATTTAGCAGAGTCCAGTTAATGTGGACAGGGGGATCAGGTAGTACTGTTTAAACAGAGTATTTGGAATAGAAGTTTTCAATGTGAAGTCACTACACACTGTTAAATGATTTCAGGACTTAAAAAACATATTAACCATGTATTTCCTGCCTAAAATCTAATGAAAGTCAATGACAAAATCCCTGCAGGTTTGGTAACAAGAAGGTACCCTGCCATTGGCAGTAGGCATGCTCCAATAAAGCAGACTAGAAATGTATTACCTATTAAAATATATTTCTGAATAGCAGATTATTAATCACTGAGACATAAACGATTCTTCATCAAAATTTAAATCTAGACTTCTGAATAGAAATAAAAACAATAATTGGAATAACACAGAAAGACATTTGATAACTAATATAGAAGTACATCGAAAAACTATGGTATCTGACAAAATTGATCTATATTTGTTCAGCTTAATAAAAGAAAGCAGTGGGTATTCTAGTCACTTGTAGGAATAAATTAATTGCATATGCATACACCACCACTCTGAACAAGCAATAACATCTGCAAAGTCCCAGACAGTCATAATTCTTATCGTCATAGACAGAAATTCTAGCTTAGAAATGCTAAACATCCTGCTTCTGTAGATTAATGTTGATTCAGGAACAAAAACTGTTTTGGTTCCAGAGCTTTGCAGAATCAAGGTTTTAACACCATCCTTGCTCGACAAGGAGATGTAGCATCCATTAGAAAAGACTCAGTGTGACAGCAAAGGCAAGCTCATTTGAGCTTGCACATATTTGAGAGACCACTAGTATTCAGAAAAAGAAACCACATATTTGCTTTTATCCTTTTAGCTTTTTTCCAATCTGGGCAATATTTTCTGGTGTGGATCACATTATAGACCTTACAAAATCACATCCCTTCCTATATACCATATTTTTTAGATACTAACTTTCCTGAGAGGCAAAATTTAAATACAGTAAGAATAATGTGAAAGCTTATAGAGGTAAGATACATAATGGAAGCATACCTATTTCATCAACACTGAAACATTTTTGATCAAATACTTGATTTTTACTGGCAAGCCGAACACAATATGGTACCCAAATAGAGGTGTAGGACACGTTGAAATAACAGCTGTTTTCCCCTGATGTGATATAATCAGGGCATTCTTTCCAGTCCTCATCAATACTAGAATGACAACAAAAACGTAATATATGTGAGAGAGAGGTTTACAGATCTTACACAGGACAAACTGTAGATGTTACAAGACACACTGTCAAAAGTTGTAACCTTTATAAAAGTAAGAAAAACATATAAATATTGATGGTGATTTACAACAAAACCACTCTGCAAGCAACTTGAACAACTGAGTTTAGGTACTCATGTACTGTTAGTGGCATTTCTGAGCTCTGGGTACTGCTTCCAAGAGCACTGATCACTCACACTTGGGAAAGTGCCTGAGGGTGGATGCTGCAGGAGACCTAGCACAAACCAACTCAGGACTACAGGATGTGAAAGAAGAGAAACACAGTGCTGTGAGTGAGGAAGACCTACAGAACTTCTAAAACACAAGCTTGGAACTACCAGCAAGAACCTTTTATATTTTTTTTTCTGACTTTGTTCAAAAATTCATAAATGTTCTTTGTAAATAAAAGAATTGCAGCAGGAAATATCATATCCATTTCAGCTCTTAAAAAAAGACAAAGCAAAAGTTATACAGAGTAGCATGAACTCTCAGACTGAGACAGCATCATTTTAATACAGCCAAGCTTAAACTACTCAGTAGGTTCAAAAAAGTCTTCAGTTAAAGCGAAATGGGAACGGCTAAATTGTTAGGAATAGTCCATAAGAAAAGTAACAGACATTTATTCAGCATTTCTGAAGTCACTTCAGAAAAACAAATCTCATAGTGAACAGACATGCTGCTGCTGGCTTTTACCTTGATACTATCTTTTCAAAAATTACTGTCTTGGTTTGTTAAAAAATGTGCACCATAAATGCCTATTCTTACTAAGAGCCATTGAAGCTGCACAGAAGGATGATTAAATCAATTAAGCCAAGTGCAGCCTTCAGTAGTGGAGTAGGTGCTTAGAAACTAAAAAGGCAGATGCTACATAAAATGAGTAGGAAGCATTTCTGCCACTGGTCTTGTGCCTAGCTGATGAGACCAGACACTGTTCTGAACAAAGTGCTGCAACTCTGTCAGACTCAGGACTTGATAAAGGTGTACACAATTAGATACTATGGCTTCTGTAAGGAGAACACTAGTTTAGATGACAGAGTTAGGTCCTGAGCCTTAACTGTAGCTTGCACATTGAAGCAGAAATATTTTTACCACATCTTTTATTGCAGTATTCCACCTTCTAGGACAAACATGAAATATATGATCTGCTCAGTGTACCTGGTACTGCTTTATTGTAGAGTTAATTTAATTGATTTTTAAAGTTTGTAATCTCATGGTATATGTCAGCCAAACATTTACACTTAAATAGTGAGTCTTTGCCCATTGCAGAGGGGTTGGAAAATAGGTGAACTTTAAGGTCTCTTCCAACCCACATCATTCTATGATTTTATGATTTCTGAGAGGTCTCAGAAGAGTAATGAAGAAAGCCGGCCTTGCCATTAGGCTCAAGTTTGCTATGCAGATGTATCATCATCATCACAAAGTGCGGGTAGATCAAAAAGATTGAAACTCTGTTCATTAGGGGGAACAGAAACTCACATCCCCCTGTTCCTGTGAACAAAAGGCCTGTTTTCATTATAGCCATTACTGGTAATGTCTATGTCCTCTTTCAGGATAATCATTATAACAACCTGATAATCAAAAAAGTTTTAAGTGGGACATGAATGATAATTGAACAGGGCTCAATGAAACATAATCCCCAGTCTTGGAGCAGCCTTTTCATCTGGACCTGCACATTCAGATTTTAATACAGCAATTGATCAATGGGAACTTTATAAAAAAATAATAAAAATTTGAAAGGAGGAGTTATATCCAACCTCCACATTGGTGCACAGATATAAGGAGTCTCAGCAAGTTAGGTTGGTAAAGAACAAACTGAAGCTGCCAATTAAAAAATCCTTTCCCAAGCCATGTAGCGTTCAGTTTTAGATTCTGCAACCTGGACCTAAATTTAATAAGAATGTATTCCTAATTACCTGCAAAATAACACTTGTTCCTGCAAATTGCTTAATAATTAATAAATTCTGACATTGAACGAAATGCACTTAAAACATAGTTTTATGCTCTTAAAAACAGCATGGCTCATATCATAGCAAACAGTAACAAGCTAAGAAGCATAGCAAAATAAATGACTTCTCTCTCATTTCCTCTTTCAGTTTTTATTACCTTTTCATGTACAATAGTTGTATTGTTCTTGGAGCAGTGAGGTTATAAAAGTTTCCATCAGTCCAATAACATGAAAATGTCTCCATTTCAGGTGATCTGCAAATGCTGATTTGTGGCCACTGCAAAAGGTCTGTCAGGAAAAATGGCAGGGGACAGAAGGATACACATTAAACAAATCCATACGCCAGACTAACATACTGTTAAAATGAAACTCAGCATTTTTAATGATTAATTAACTTCTCTTCCAATCCATTATGTACAATCAGGCAAGATTTAAATTCTTCTTATGTGCATATATGTAGATGACTACACCTGTAGAAAGCCAAATTTAAGATGGGTCAAGCCCTCATTTGTACAGAGTAGAAGTGTTAGTATCACAGCCTGACACACAGCATGAGGACTTCCCAGTCCTATAGCTGTAGCTGAATAGAATAGAAAAGACTATTTCAGATGGAAGGGACCAAAATTTAAAGCCTGTTACTAAGGGCACTGTCCAAACACCTCTTAAACACTGGCAGACTTGGGGCATCAACCACCTTTTAGGAAGCCTGTTCCAGAGTACGACCACCGAAAGAAACACTTCCTAATGCCCAGTCCAAATCTGCCCTGGTGTAGCTTTGAACCATTCTCACGTGCCCTGTCACCAGTCCTCTCACCAGCTTTGTTTCCCTCCTCAGATCTGCACACAGTGAGGCCACACCAAGGCTGAGCACAGCGGGACCATCACCCTGTTTTTGGTTAGTTCAGTACAGACAGACTTGATATGCCCTGCACGTGCTTTAAAGAAACTGTGGTACTGCAGAGCTTGTATCAGACTAACCACAGCTTAGTATGTACCCAGTTGGAGTTTCACAATTATGTCTACTCATGACAGTGGCTACCTTGAGCTGAGCTCAGGTTTGTGGATACAATTTCGTGTGGATATAACCTTGCTCTGAGAGAGATAAGGGCAGCTCTAAGCATGCTGCCAATTTCTATATCCATAATTTCTGTTCTTTGTCAGAACTGAAATGATATAAGGCCATAAAATGACTGCTACAGTAAGTCAGCCTCATCAACCCTTGTGAGAAAAATAAAAATAGAAGTTGCAGGTATGACACTCTTTCAAAGTAAAGACTTGACTTTTTCCTGATTTTTAAGGGTGTCATGGTTTAACCCCAGCTGGAGATGAAAACACCATGGAGGTGCTTGCCCACTCGCACACCAGCTGGACTGGGGAGAGAACTGGAAAGTTAAAAGCTAGAAAACTTGTGGGTTGACATAAAGACAGTTTAATAGGGAAAGCAAAAGCCATACACAAGCAAAGAAAGAATTAATTCACTGCTTCCCAGGGGCAGGCAGGTGTTCAGCCATCTTCAGGAGAGCAGGGCCTCATCACGTGTACGGTTACTTGGGATGATAAACACCATCACTTCAAACATCCCCTGCTTCTTCCCTCTTCCCCTGTCCTGGGTATGTCTCCTCCCAACCTCTCATGCACCTCCAGTCTCCTCGCCAGGGTGGCACTACAAAAAGCAGAAAAGGCCTCGGCTCTGGGTCAGCCCTGCTCAGCAATAACAAAAGCCTCTCTATATTATCAACCCTGTGTTCAGTACAAAACCAAAACACAACCCCATACTAGCCATTGAGAAGAAAGTTAATTCTACCCTAGCCAAAACCAGCACAAAGCATCTAATGCCTATGTTCCCTATTTGGCTTGGAAAGCTTTCAAAGGGAGACCAAAGGCACATGCACCTCTCTTCACTGACTATCTGGGAAATAGGAGAATTTATTTAAGAAAATTTCTCCCAAAGGTACTTCAGTTATAGATGTTAGTCAGGTGTTTATGGGTGGTGAAACGAACCATGGCCAGGGAACAACATGGATCCTGGATGCAAAATTCTTTGCAAATGTTTTGGCAGTATCACAACTGTGAATATTAGAATTCCAGACTAGATATAAGAAAGAAATGTTTTATGATGAGGTTGGGGGTGGTTAAACACTGGAACAGGTTGCCAGAGAGCTCTTTAAAGTGCACTTTAAAGCAAGGTGGTGGATGCCTCACCTTGGAAACATCAAAGGCTGGGCTGCACTGCACCCTGAGCAACCTGGTCTAGTTGAAGATGTCCTGGCTGGTTCCAGATGGGTTGGACTAGTGGACCTTTACAGGTCCCTTCCAACCCAAACCATTCTGTGATTCTATGATAATACTTGATACAAAATATTTATCCTCACAGTCAGAAAAAATATTAAGCTACAGTTATCCAAAAGCAGTATGTGCTTACTCCTACACAAGGAGGATTTTGTGGCTTTCCTGAATGTTGACTTCTTTATTCCTGGCTCAGCTGCTCCATGCCTTGGCAATTTATATTTCTTGGGCTTAATGGTTCAAATTGTGTGCTTTATATTGTACACTGACAAACATCCACATCAGGCAATAACTAATACATGAATATTATGAATTTCTGTTTTGCTTATCCCATAAAATTGTCTGATTTTACATTTTGGACACTGAACAAGGCCTGAACATATGTATGTAAGTAGATTTCACAAGCTGAGTGGCTTAAACCTCTCTGGCCTTCACCTACCCCTACCACCTGACTCCCTAGGCATTTAGAATTCATCTTGTCAACCTAAAATAACTGAAGTTTCATTGGAAGGATTTAAGCAAAGTTGTTTTTTTTTCTTCTTCTTAGCCAGCATGTTCTATTCAACTGACCTTCAAATAAATTTCTTTTTAAAACTGAAATAAATTTTGAAATTAAGTGTTGCAGCAAATGGAAAAAAACTGCACTGTTCTTTTTCGGAAAATATTAAACCAAACATTTTTACTGTTGTGCTTGATTTTTTTGGTATGGCATTCAGTATTTGACAGCTTCGGCAAAATTCCAAAATGCTTTTAAGTGGCTTTGATTTGAGCTTTTACACAGTTTTATATCATTCATCAAACAATTTTCATGTGGTAGTAGTCTTTGTTAAAAACAGCATGTGATCATAAAATTGCAAACTGTCTTAACATACATGAAATAAAACAGAATAAAAGATTCAAGAAGAGTATTATATTTATAGCTTTTTAAAAGTGTGAGTGTTCCAGCTTTCAATCTTGAACTTCCTTATTTAATTAAAAATCAAAAAATTATTTAAAAACCAACCAACCAAAAATAAATTAAATTTTCTGCCTTTACTTCAAAGACCTGAGTAAAATTGCATCAATTGCATAATACCTATAATTGAGAAGACAAGAGTCTCTCCGTTCTTCTATAAACAGATAGTGTGTAATGCAGTACATGTTGTGGCTTTTCCTGTTTCTATCCTCAGTTATGCAAATACAGTTATTTTTACTGAAACAGATTAAGAATTTGAGAAAATTATATACTGGAAAACCCTCCTAAATTAGAATATTTCTGTTGATGTATTTATAGCTGTATTTATAGGTAGGACATAAAATATTTAAAGCCTGTGCAGACCATATTCTCATCTCCAGAGGTAAATAAAGTCACACTGTCACTTCTTAACATGATGAATTGAACTTAAATTTTGAGAGGTCCAGTAGAATCTTAGATATAGGCTCTATGATGTCTTAATAATTAATTCTGTTGAATTCACCATCTTTATACACCCTTTTAGGCATACAAACTCTTCTACGAAAATGGATCATAGCCAGAAGTGGAATCAGTTACAATGGAGAGGAGCAATGCACACAGAACACAGATTAAGACTTGGTCTCTAACACTCTAACGTCAGAAGAACATATCCCCAAGTCTCAATTTCTTTTCCACTTCATCATGACAGGACAATTAAGTCTTTGTGTCACAGATGTTCCTACAACAGACAAAGAATTTTCGAGCAGGGAATATTTTTGTTTGGGGTTCAGTACTCTTGATATACTGGTGTATATATAAATACATAATAAATATGTATAATACATACATATATATATATTATGACCACCTGTAAGAAAAATTATCTTATGATTGTTTCCAGGTTTTGTGTCAAGTTTCCAGCCTTCAAAACTGCAGGCTTTTGTGACTGACTGAAGAAAATTTTATCATATTGACTTGTACAAGGCTTGGCACTCATGGAGTAGATCTCATGAATTGCTTGTTTCTCACACAAGTCAATTATCAGCACCTTACTGTACCCCGTGTGAGCTCCATCTGAACAAACTGTACCAGAATGTGATAACTGAACACAACAGCTCAGCTGAATGCATTTAGGCATAAGGGCAGCAGGGTACTGAAAGTAAAGGCCATCAAACCGAGATTTTAAATAGACTAGAAGAGCAAAACAAGCATGGATACACACTTGCTCTTTTCCTACCCCATCCAGTATGTTCCAGTCAAATTGTCATTAATAAAACCACTCGCTTCATTCAGGATAATGGCTTAGCCAAATATGCAGATCCAACAGCAAAAAACATGAAAAAGATTGGCAGAAGGCTAAGTCCCTCTCATAAAATTTGCTTTAAGCGTGGAAGAATAAAGGACTGAAGTTTATAATTGGGGTGTAACAAACCAGTTTAGAATCATCTTAGGGAAAGTCCTACTGCCACCAGACTCCTAGTACTCCTGTGGGGACAACAGTGGAGGAATACACAATTTGTACAGAAATGTCACTTACTAATAAGGGACTTTGGTAGTGAAAGAGTAATGAGGATATTACCGATCCATAAAAATCAAGCTAACTAAACATAAAATGAAAAATTAGGAGGTATTTTTGCTGAACAAAAGGTGTTTCTGGTTGTGGTAATTTTAGAAGGTTTATGTAGAATTGTCAGTTATCAGAACTTACTACACCTATCAAACCTAAAGCAAACTTGAAGAAGTATAACATGTTCCAAGATGGAGATCAATGACAGATGAAACTTCATGCAAGAGCATATATCTTCCTCTCAAAACATACACATCGCATTTTTGCTAGAGTGCAATAGAGAAGATAGAAATAGCAACATAAAGAAGGAAATTAATTACATTTTAAACTGAAAACAGCTATGAAGATCTGGAGCGTTATTTCTGTAGCTCAAATCTGTACACTGAAAGTGAATGCTCTATCAATTCAGGTCCTGCTCCTGAATCCACCAAGCTCATCAAAGGTTGGGCAATTTAATAAGAGCGCGTTGATTTATCTGCTATCTGGAAATTCTGATTCATTTAAATCAGGCAGCAAAATGAACCACATTTGGTGTCAGTGAATGACATTTTAAATAGCTACAGCCTTGTACTAATAAATTGTGTACATTATATACACAGAGAGAGGGATGCAGTACAGGGAGACAACAATCGTCATGAAGCCACTTCATCAAGTTGCTTGCTAGTCTGACTCAGCTTTTGCAATAAGCACAGCCTGGCCAGGAAGGACCAACAGTAAAGTTTGGAACAACTTTCTGGGGAAAAGAATAAAATTTCTTTCATATCAGTAATAAATAAGATTCTTTTGCATAAAATACTCCACAGAAACAAAACAAAGCTTAACAACACTAATATGCTATATCACAGTGAAAACTGAAGGGAAATGATGCATAACAGAATATTTTGCCCATGGAGTAAGTCTAAATACTGCAACAGTTCTTAATAAATGCAGATGTTTTGCAGAGGAGAGTGAAACGAGTAAGTTTTTACCTCTGTATTGAAGACTCGTTTAGTGACTTCTACCTCAACATACATTATGTAGGCACCTCTGCAAAACAGATAACTAATACTCAGGTTGTTCTTTCAGAAAAAAAAACTTCTTCCTTCTTTTGTCAAGTGAGACTGATCCAGTTAAAAGCATAAAAGCCTGTACAAGCAGAACTTGTTCCACAGCATTGAAGTCCAGTGGCTGTGCTGGTTTCCCACACACTCTGTGCTACTAAGCGTCCACAGAACAGAAATCAACATGACTCACTGACATGGTCCATAAGTATAGTACACAAAAACTGAATAAATAAAGCTCAGGACTGAGGGAAAAACAGTCACGCAGCACTACTCAGTACTACTGCCAATGAGACAGTACAGGGATGAGTGAGGATGTGGCTATGTGCCATGTTCCATGGTATTTGGCATTGGCTTTCCAAATCATGCCCTCCCATATGTGGTGGTGGAATCAAGTGATTTGGTCTGCCTTCATATATAACAAATAAAGAGAAGCAGAACCAAAGGGCATGGTATTTGTAAATGACAGGCAGTTAATGTAACAAACCCATTTCCAATTCTCTCTTAAATGCTTATATAGTTGTAACTCAAACTGAAATTACATTTTTAAGAAAGTATAAAAGCATAAAAATAATAATGTAAAATGCTTTTATTTGTTACAGCCATTGCTGTAGATGTTCAGTATTGACTAGCATTATGTGGTAGGGCATATGAGGAAATATGGAAGTGGAAATGGAAATGAGTTGCCGTGGGCAAACAGGCTGTGCAAAAAGCAAGCACCACTAAAGGTCTTGCATGCCCTTCTCAGTGCAAACAAATTCTACAGTACTGATAAGAATTTCCAACATCCTTCTTTCTTCTGCTCATGTGCTAGCAATTTCCAGTCTGAAGCCCAGTTCAAAGTTAACAGCTGTCTGAAAACAACGCTGTTGTTCCCCATCACGCAGCGTTTTAAAGCCATCATGCAGTGGTGAGGGACTATCCTTGCTGAGATGTGGTCCCACCAAAACTAATGGAGATGGGTGCTAGAAGCAGAACCAAAGACAAGCTTTCCAGAAAGACAAGCTAAAGTTTAATCCAGCATCCCTAAATCAGGCTCCAGCACCTCCCCAGACTCTAGGAGGAAAATATTCAGAGGACCTCAGAAGTAAAACTGCCAGGTGTGAACCCAGGTTAAGAACTGCAGCTTGAGAAAACCTAACGGAAAGTCATGCTAGGGCACATCTTGATCGTCCTGCCTAAATGTTACAACTCACCTCCCTCGTTTTAACATTAGCTCCCTTCCAATAAACAAGAAGTTGTGCGGAGGGAGCACTTGGACATCACTGCAGTGAGTGCTGGCACAGGGTAAGGGTAGCCAGGTCTTGGTCTGACCAGGGGACAAGGGGGGATGAAGCTTTAAACCCCAGAGCCCAATAGAAGTGGCTGGGGCTGTGGAGCTCACAGTGGTCAGGGCACTGTGGGGCACACCTTGCCACATCAGGTGGCAGAAAACATCTGTGCAGCAGTGTTAGGAAAGCAAACAACACAAGTGCCAGCCTGAGAACACCACAGAGAGTGTCTTAACAAAGGAAAGGGTACAGCACAGCTACTACCTGTGGTGGGAATGGACAAAAGGAGCAAAACCAGGGAGCACAAGATAAAGAAGGACAAAGGTACAGGTGGAAAAAAGGCTGAGATTATATGTTTGGAAAGAAGAGCAAAAGAGGACATAAGTGGGTATGAGAGGAAGGCAAAGAAGGATAAAAAAAGACTTGAGGTAAAAGCAGAAGAAACATAATATTGACAAACCACAAATGAAATGTGGGAGCTGATACAGTCACTGTTACTCAGCTTAAGTAGTAAAGACAACAACTTCTTGGTCTGGCACATACATATCCCGATAGTATTTCAGAAGAAATTGCATGTATCTGGGATCACCCAAAAGAGACACTAAGGTAAGCGACTGAAGGAGAAAGCAGGTGGCTGTAAGGACAATGTGAAACGAAACAAGCAAGCACTGACACAGCAAACCTCTGTTTAAGGACACCTGCAGAATAATGACAACATAGCAGAAAGACTGAGGTCACAAATCTAACAAGTGTCAGTCATCAGGTCTGAAGTAATCCGTGCTCCATAAAAGCAGGGCCATGAGTTTGCCAGGTTTCACTCATAGATGCAGCTGTGTATTGTCAGTTACCAACGACACTATGTCCCAGACTCTGTATTACATCATCAAAACAGTGCTGGTTATGTAGAAATGTGTCCTAATGTTTCTTGTTATTTATTCCCTGTCCACACGCTTGTTACATTTGGACAAAGTAACTGACAAAGATACTGGCCCTCAATCTGGCCTTGTTCTTGACATTCAGTCCTTTTAATTCACACTGCTTTTGGGAGACCAGAGTCAATATGTAAATTCTTGTACTTTCCATTTTTGAACTTTCAAGTAACTTCTGGCTTCTACAGATTTTAACCTTTCTTCAAAATAATTACTGCTTGATGTATGTGCAAGAACACTTTCATACCTGACATAAAAATTCTACCTCACACCCTACAGAGATTTTCATCAATCTCCATTTGAAATTCGAAATAGTAGAATTTGGTGAGCTTTTTATTCCAGTGAAGTAAGTGAAGTAAAAATGCCAGTTCAACCCACAGAACTGAAATTTCTTTGAAGAAAACTCCCAAAAGGCAGCAGCAAGTTGTTTTTCAGTCCAGAGGGAAGCTATCTCTAACAGTCACCATATAGCAATATAAAAACTAAGGAGACAAAAAAGATCCAGAGACTGTTACTAGGAGCATCATTTGTATGGAGTGAAACTCCACAGGACATTACTGACCTGTCATTTTGAGAGTCTTCTGAGAGGTCCTGCTACAAGATCCATCTGACACAACAAGGCCATGTCCATTGAACAGAAGCTGAGTCCTCAAAGCAATCCAAGGAGTTACTTCCCATATTCAGTGACAATTATGACTGAAACTTTTGTGTGGCTCTGAATGCCTGAAGACCGAAAATCCTAGTGATTCTTCACTATTCTTCATGATGAGAACTCCCCAATTTCATCTTTAGACTACAGAGAGACTGTGAAGTATACAGGTGCTTATATGGTATTTTCACCTGTTGCACATCTGGACCATAATATCCCAAAGAAGACTGAATTGAGTGTTTTAGAACACTCTGTCATGCAGTATTTCTTCTGTGCTTTTTAAAGTGTCTGGTTTGTTACTGTAGCTAGGATGTTTACTCAGTCTGCAATTCAGAGCATTATTATTGCAATGAATCATCAACTGTGCGCTATCAACTTCAAAGAAGATTAAAAAATTTAAAAATCAAACCAGAGAGGAATATAAGTATTGTTTTTCTGCTTCTTTTATCCTCGCACTTAGCAATAACCCGAGTCTTTGTGGCGCTTTTGTAAGAGCATCCTTTCTAGTGGGTTTCAAGAGGAAAATGACTATGAAAACAGTTCTGTCTCCTGCTTAAGCAGAGTCCTTGTAGTCTGTTATAGGCTATAAATCCCAGGAGTGGAATTCTTCTTCCCCCGCTCCGCTGTGGGAAGAACGGAGTTCGAATGGGGAAGGGGAAAGGGAGTCGATTAGCTTTACAAAAAGTCTAGCCAGCAAGGCCACATTCTTAGCTAATGGCCCATGAGAGGCTGGAGTGAGGGGAGGGAAGGAGTTTGGGATTTCAGTAGCTGGCCTGGCTCACGGGGGGAGTTGCTGGCCGCCTTCACACAGGACAGGTGAGACTGCTGAGTTCTCTCTCTCCGGGACGGAGACGGGGGTCTGCGTGGGTTCATTTGGAGAAAAGGCCTAGAGGTCTGTCTTTCTGGCTTCTCTTCCTGGTGAAGCCGGATCACTGGTCTCGACTGGCTTTGCACACTGCCTCGTGACTCCAGCTGGAGCCTACTGTGTTTTCATCAGAGAGCTCTGTGCCCATTGTGGGAGAGAGAGGAGGAGCCTTGAGACACCATCATCTGGGAACAACAGTGAGTTCTGTTGGGGGTGGACTGCTTTCCTTTCCCCCTTTTCCTCCATTGGGGGAAGGGTCTCCATCTTCTTTTCGGCTTCTCCCGCGATCCGAGACCACCCCCCCAGACCCCCTTCCCGCATGGTGACCGCCAGGGCCTGACAGCACCTCCTGCAGGTCAGGAGAACCTCCTGCAGGTCAGAGAACTGCAGGCTCTACATCTCCAGCGATCCAACAGTGTTCCCCACCAACCGTGATTAGAACTGCGCTAGAAGACAGAGAAGTATCCAGACTTTTTTTTTTCTTTTGTTTGAAGGGAACTTCTGGGTACAGGACTATTGTTTAGCTGTTTTTATGTTCTGTTACTGTTCTTGCCAACATACATATATCTTTTAATAAAGGGTTGTTATTTCTTCTTTTCTTCCACACTTCCTTGATTAAAGCCCCCTTAATTTTTGAATTTACAATTGCTGAGAGAGGAGTTTGGTCTGCCTCATAACTCATCCTCTTTAACAAACATTCCAGTCTCTTCAAACTGAGACATAGTCCTACTAGAATTATCCTTTTAATAGCATTTTTAAAGCAACAATCTCGACCCTTAATGGTCAGAAATGAAGGTACTATTGTGATATATCATGTAAAAATCCTGCTAATTTACAAACTAGTTTTATTTGAAAAAAACCCACCAACAAATCAGAGTACCAAACAGTTCTGACATCCATGACCTGACACATGCGCTTTGGATCCCAGCTGGACTCCTGCACGTGAAAGGAAATATATGTGACACACTTAAAGTTACAAACAGGGAGTATCTGAAGTTCTTCTCAAAATGGGAAAGCTGCTGAGCTGGATACATTTTTACTTTCTCTGAAATTCAGGATGACGTAAATACCAAATGAGATAGAAAACATGTCAGTGATATCAGACTGATAGAATTAACAGTGGGAAAACACATCCCCATTCCATTCCCTGAAATATTGGCAATTCAGCACTGGAATGAACAAAACATCAGAGAACATACAAACAGGGGACACTCATGACTCAGAAGTGAGTTGAGCTAATGGAATAATACATATTTTCCTTCAGCTTTTATTTCTGACATCTGGCTATGAGCCTGAAAGATCTTTTGATCATCTCTACAGCACTCAGTGGCCCAAATTAAGCCTTCAGACTCATCTTTTATTTTACTACTGCAGAAGAGATTTGGACAAAACAGTCATATTCAAAATCACAGTGGAAAGATTTATAGAGGAAATTTTTTTTTTGACAGACTGCCAAAAGTGATTTACATCATGTATCCTCTGCCGAACTTCTCTGATATCCATTCTGTCTTGTTTCCCATCTTCCTCCAATGTTGTCTCATAAACTAGAGTTTTAAAATAACCATAGAGTTGAGAAGGAAGCTGTGATTTTTTCATTTGATAACACAGACATTTTCTGATAGGACACAACAAAGACCAAACATTCAAGTTAACGAAAGAGCAACCTAGGTCTCTACAATCACTAATACATTATTCTTTACCATGCCTAAGAAGACTTCATTTCTGACAAAAGCATGGACTTCTGGAATATCATGCTATGGAGGAGCTCATTCCCTGAGTGATATTCATGCAGAAGGAATACAGTTTATCTAGATGAACAAAAGATAAATAGGCAGGGTAGACCTAATGATTCTTTAAAACAATGAAAGAAACATAGGTCAGTCAGAAAATGCACTTACATATCTATAGTAACACACTTCCTTCTCCTCTAGGAGCTTTCCAATATGCAGTAAAAGTCAGCAGGTTCTGAACATTCAACACAGAATACATGACAAGTTTTGTAACTGCCCTCATTCCAGTTATCATTAAACAATTACACATAATCTCCCCAGAACTACTGCTTTAGGCAGGGGGAAAACAGGAGAAGCAGAGAGGTTTGCTATGTGAGCCCTAACTGAGCTTAGAAAGCCAAAAAGCAGAACGGTTGCCAAATCCAAAATGATCACTCAGAAAATCCTGGCACTAACAACTTGCTTTTTTGTGTCAGACTCACATTAAAGACACATTACCTGCCAGTCACTTAGAAAGCTCCATTTGCATTCAGTTTTCTAAATGTATTAGTCACTGATACATGTGCTATAGATTGACACTAGGCATTACTGTGAGATAAACCTTGCCTGCTTTCGAGACCCTGTAACTCTGGAAAGCCTGAAGGCAGGTACTGCAGAACTCGTCTCCCACAGCAAGCATGCATCACCTCTCTTCTTGCCCAACTTTCCTTGCTCCCTTGAATTTTCTCTCAGTATACTCCTGCTATTCTGTAAGTGACAACAAACACACCATTAAAGCCAGCAGTTGTTCTGTTGCTTTTCCTCCAATGCCTTAGTAAGAGAAAATTGAGCTTATAACAGCCCCACAGATCACTTGTGTGCATTTAGCCAGATCTTCCTGACTACAGTCTCAGCAACTGTGATGATTCCATCTACACCCCTGCACAGTAAGAGTTTGCTACCCAGACAGGTCTCAAGAATAATGTTATAATCACACCATTTCCTCATCAACAACTGCAAGCTGTAATTATACAAAATGACCAAAACTACATTTTTGGCACTTTGAGGCACCTGGGGTTAAATGATTAATTTACTCTCTCTACAAGTGAGAAGGAAAACACAAGGGGTGCAAGAGGGTTAGACTTGTCTTTAAAACAAAGGATAGAAATAACTACGAGGATGATTCATGTGAGAACATCCCTGAGTGATGATATTAAGTTTTACTTCAGGAAATTGTTCTGTTTTTGGAAAAACTCCTCTCTAGTTGGTGCTTGTTTTACTATTGCATGAATCAACATCAGCAGGTGAAATGGATTTACACAAGTGTGAGAGAAAGACAAAACTAAAATCCAGTTAGTTTTGGATATAAAGTTACTCTTTAATTTCCCACTACATTTAATAATCCTTACTACATTTTCCTACAACATTTAATGTTGGCAGCCTTGTTTCACCCACATGGTTTACCAATTTTGCTCAGAATATTTAAATTTCTAAAGTTTATGATTACTAACTCATCTCCCACAGTATGCTTTTTGATTGCAATTCAAATTGGGTTCAGAAAGTCATCATAACTATTTCCATATTTTTACTGTACAGACAGCTGCTTTTGTTACTGCAAGAAGAGTGATCCTGTGAAATGTCACCCTTCTACTTAGGTACAATTCTTGATTATCCACCAAATCATACTGTCTCAGTTTATTTAAGCAAACACTACATTTTGATGGCCCTGCAGAGCCAGTGCAAGTTTGAAGGTGAGATGAATTATACATTATGGCATGTGTTTCAATAGAATTTGTCAGAGACAGCTGCAGAATCTTTACCTTGAGACTTACAGTGCTGAACCCTTTATCCAACCTTTAAATATTCCTGTATTTTCAGTCACTTCAGATGTTACACTGAGCTACAAGCAGCCCACAATAAGTAGGTGGAAAAAGGCAGAAGAAAAAAGGAAAACAAGGCAGAAAGAAGACAAGAACCCAAAGTCATGAACTGTAAATCCTAACGACACTTATACTTCTTTTTTAAGAGAAGCAGCTTTTTTTTAAACGCATGCTACAGAAAGTAACTACTAAACAGGAGCTAAAAATTAACCTAAATTTTGTGACTCTTTCTATTCCAAAGAACTGTTTGCTTTTGCCTGAGCGGGTGTTGTAGCTGCCCATTCCCACTCAAAAGGTTGTTTGACTGCCCACACAGGCAGGGAGTTGCCCTGTCCCCACACTTCAGAGGAACACTGACGGCCCTTGAACACACCACGACAGGTCTGGGCAGGGGTTATGCTGTCTTGCACCACAAATAGTAGCAAAGCAGGGTGAGGGGAAGCTACCAAGCCAGCAGTGAGTGGTTGATGGGTGCCAAGTTCATCTCAAGGGTAGGAGTTTCAAAACAGTTTCCAAGGCTGGATATTGAGACACAGCCTCATAATTTGACTGGTGAGGAGAGGGAGGCCAGCACTTCCCACTGCCTTATTTTGTAAAAACAAAACAAAACAAAACAAAACGAAACAAAACAAAACAAAACAAAAAAACCCCCCACACCTGCCTGAGTGCTTGAAGAACCTCTGGAGAGACCAAAAGCCACAGCAGAAGACTGGCTAAATAATTCTATACAAGAAGATAAGAAGGTAAGATATCAGCGATGTACACCTGCCTGTGAACAGAAAGCCCATGCAGAAATGTTATTATTCAACTGAAATAAGTGACACCAATTAGTTTGTATTACAGCCATGGGTGATATTTCTTCTGGTTTTCCAGAAAGTCACAAAGGAAAGCCTACACAAATTGGCATTTGCGTTAAGAACCAGCCTAGGCTCATGCACAAGCTCTCAGTAATAGACAAGAAACCTCTAATTTGAAACAAACACCAGTTCTTTCAGAATATTCAATCTTTACTACTCTGGGTAGCTACCCAATAATTTTTTTAATGAAAACATATAAAAGGAAAGAGCAAAATATTTCCTTGGAAAGTTGACATTCAAGAAACACAACAGAAAGGCAGAAGTTAGAGCAAAAGATCAGATCTCAAAAAGCTCAAGAGAGAGGAAAAGGACTAGATAAAAGTAAACATACAGTCTCTTGAGCATGTTGCAACATTTCAGAGCTACTTGCACTTACTGGCATGTCTAAAAAGTGAACTTGTCAATAAAAGCCCATAACATTTGCTCTCCATTATTGATTTTGAAGCCAGAAGGATCCTGAACAGTCAGACATGTTTACACCAACCATTATAGTTGAACTTTGCAGACTGTGAAAAACATGATTTTGTTTCCTACAACAATGCAGTAGAAACTACCAAAAGAAATACCTTATTTCCATTAAAAAGCCCTTCCTTGGCAGATAATCATTTGCATTGAATGCTGGTCACAGCTGGACTAACATCAAGAAAGTTGAGCTCAGCACTTCAATCTTGAATGCTTATTTGCATCTTTACAGACTAATTCTTCTTCAGCTTGCAATCCAATTGGCTTTAGCCAGACAAGTGTTACGGGTTTTGCTCCACAGCCTGCAAAGCTGAGTTGGAAGTCTATGACCAAGGACTCCCCTGTGACTTTCTGCACCCTCCTTTTGTAGCAGGGATAAAAGTAATGCTGGAACAGGGAACACAGTTACACTTTGGAAAAAATAATTATGCCTAGAGAGACCATCTTGATTGCTTCCACTTACTCTGAAACACTCAGCACTGCATCACATATAAAGATAAGTCTCCAGAGGGAATATGCAAACTGCAGAGGGGACATTTAAGGCTCAAGTCAGCATCAAAATCTGCCAAGTTCTGAATTTATGGCAAACTTCAGTGCTTCTGTCACCAAGACAATACTATACTGAATGACATGAGCCATCACATTCTGATGGGTGCCTCAGAAATAAAATGCAATTTCTGCTATGTCTGCACAGGATATGATATTAGGATGTATGATTAGCTCCTGCATGTAGGTCTAGCACAGACAGAGTCAGGTCCAAGATAACAAAAATACACATAATAATAATAACAACAATTTAAATTTCAAAATAGGAAAACAGTTGGTAAGAAACATGAAGACCATTCTTTCTCCAGATGTTCTCAGAGCTGTTTCTTTTGAAAAGGTAAGAAAAAACATGGATCACATCTGACAATGTCCAGGCAATCACACAGATCTCTTTAACAAATTAATCTTTCATAAGACAACAGGGAGCTGAAATACATAACAGCTTAGTTTAAAAAAAAATTTCAAAGTAGTTATATCCAGGACTGGTCCTTTAATTGATAATATTAAGCTCACTCTTCCCCGAGATAGAAGAGTAATACAGTAAACAAGGGGGACTTGGCACAGAGACAGAGGCCTCAGTGGTGACACAGAAAATTCCCTCTGTATTTTACAATTTCTCTCTGTGTTCCCCTTTCTCATCAGCCAGCCAAGAGACACAAGGTAGGAGAGGTGGAGGGGTGGCTCTATATGTTAGAGAGTCTCTTGACTCTGTGGAACTGGAAGTCAGTAATGATGAGGTTGAGTATCTGTGGATCAAAATCAGGGGGAAGGCCAACAAGGCTGACATCCTGGTGGGAGTCTGTTACAGACCACCCAACCAGGATGATGAGGGTGATGAATTATTCTACAAGCAGCTGGCAGATGTCTCAAAATTGCCAGCCCTTGTTCTCCTGGGTGACTTTAACCTGCCGGATGTCTGCTGGGAACTCAACACAGCAGAGAAGAGGCAGTCTAGGAGATTCCTAGAGTGTATAGAGGATAATTTCCTGCTCCAGCTGGTAAATGAGCCTACCAGGGATGGGACCCCTCTAGACCTGCTGTTCACAAACAGAGAGGGGCTGGTGGGAGATGTGGTGGTCAGAGGCCATCTGAGGCACAGTGACCATGAAATAATAGAGTTTTCAATACTCAGGGATGCAAAGAGGGCCCTCAATAAAACTTCTACCCTGGACTTCCAGAGGGCAGATTTCAGCCTACTCAGAAGACTGGTTCAAAGGGTACCTTGGGAAACAACCCTTGAAAACAAAGGGGTCCAGGAGGGATGGACGTGCTTCAAGAAGGAAGTCTTGAAAGCACAGGAGCAGGCTGTCCCAGTGTGCTGAGAGGCGAGCTGGCGGGGAAGAGAACTGGTCTGGCTGAACAGGGAGATTTTGAAGGAAATTAGGGTAAAGAAGAGAGCCTACCAATTATGGAAAAAAGGGCTGGCTACTCAGGAAGAGTTTAGGTCATGTAGAAAGAAAATTAGAGAGACAAAGGCACAACTTGAACTTAATCTTACCACTTCTGTGAAGGATAACAAAAAGTCCTTCTACAGATACATCAGTAGCAAAAGGAAGGGCAAGGAAAACCTCTATTCTTTACTGGACATGAACGGGAATACAGTTAACAAAGATGAGGAAAAGGCTGAGGTATTTAACACCTTCTTTACCTCAGTTTTCAACAGTAAGACAGGTTGTCCTCAGGACAGCTGGCTTCTGGAGCTTGTAGAAAGAGACAAGATTCTGAATAGCCCCCCTGTAATCCAGAAGGAAACAGTTAGCGGCCTGCTGAGCCACTTGGATCCTCACAAGTCTACGGGACCAGATGGGATCCACCCAAGGGTGATGAAGGAGCTGGCAGAAGAGCTCGCCAAGCCACTCTCCATCATTTTCCAACAGTCCTGGCTCGCTGGGGAGGTCTCAGATGATTGGAAGTTGGTGAATGTCACACCAATCCACAAAAAGGGCCGGAAGGAGGACCCAGGAAACTACAGGCCCGTCAGCCTGACCTCAGTGCCTGGCAAGGTTATAGAGCAAATCATCCTAAGTGCAATCACACAACACCTACAGGATGGACAAGGGATCAGACCCAGCCAGCACGGGTTTAGGAAAGGCAGGTCCTGTCTGACCTTTTATGATCAGGTGACCCACTTGGTGGATGAGGGGAAGGCTGTGGATGTGTCTACCTGGACTTCAGCAAAGCCTTTGACACTGTCTCCCACAGCATTCTCCTGAAAAAGCTGGCAGCCCACGGCTTGGACAGGGGCACTCGTTGTGCTGGGTTAGGAACTGGCTGGAGGGCCGGGCCCAGAGAGTGGTGGTGAACGGGGCTGCATCCAGCTGGTGGCCGGTCACTAATGGTGTCCCCCAGGGATCAGCATTGGGCCCAGTCCTGTTTAATATCTTTATTGATGATTTAGATAAGGGGATTGAGTCCATCATCAGCATATTTGCAGATGACACCAAGCTGGGGGGGAGTGTCAATCAGCTGGAAGGGAGGAGGGTTCTGCAGAGGGACCTGGACAAGCTGGAGAGTTGAGCTGATTCCAACAGGATGAGGTTCAACAAGGCCAAGTGCCGGGTCCTGCCCTTTGACCACAACAACCCCATGCAGCACTACAGGCTGGGGACAGAGTGGCTGGAGAGCAGCCAGGCAGAAAGGGACCTGAGAGTTTGGATTGACAGGAAGCTGAACATGAGCCAGCAGTGTGCCCAGGTGGCCAAGAAGGCCAATGGCATCCTGGCCTGGATCAGGAACAGTGTGGCCAGCAGGAGCAGGGAAGTGATTCTTCCCCTGGACTCAGCACTGGTGAGGCCACACCTGGAGTGCTGTGTCCAGCTCTGGGCCCCTCAGTTCAGGAAGGATATTGAGGTGCTGGAACAGGTCCAGAGAAGAGCAATGAGGCTGGTGAAGGGACTTGAACACAAGTCCTATGAGGAGAGGTTGAGGTTGTTCAGCCTGGAGAACAGGAGGCTCAGGGGAGACCTCACCACTCTCTACAACTTCCTGAAAGGAGGTTGTAGCCAGGTGGGCGTTGATCTCTTCTCCCAGGCAACTATCAGTAAGACAAGAGGGCACGGTCTTAAGCTCTGCCAGGGGAGGTTTAGGTTGGATATTAGGAAGAAATTATTTACAGGAAGGGTAATCAGGCATTGGAATGGGCTGCCCAGGGAAGTGGTGGATTCTCCGTCCCTGGAGGTTTTTAAGATGAGACTGGATGTGGCACTTAGTAACCATGGTGGCAGTGGATCAAGGGTTGGACTTGATGATCTCGGAGGTCCCTTCCAACCCAGCTGATTCTATGATTCTATTCTATAATTCTATGAATAATTTCAGGACTTGAAGAAAGGAGATGTGAACACAAGATCTCTGTACACTGTGTCCTGGTGAAACCCTCTAGATGTTCCAGCAGAAGAGAAATGGCAACCGTGGTGAGAAGAGAGGACAACCAAACTGTGAAAGATTATGATCCTCATGACAGCACCACATCGCCTGTGCTGCAGCACATGTGGCCAGGATCAGCTCCACAAGTACTGAGTTCACACTGCTGGTCTTGGGCAACACAAACATAAAATTAATGGTGCAATTAAAATCCATAGCTCACAAAGCCCTTCTTCACACTTACAGGACCAGCAATGTGTTTCGATAAAACCATCTGATGCAGTTTTGCCATTATGTCGGACTCCCAAGAACTTAATTTACATTGACCTTGATCAGTGTGACAGCAATAAAAGATAGCCTGGACTCTGAATGCACACATCACATCTCTCTCCTCTCACTCCCACGCCGGCCCTTCTCTTTTTCTCTGATGACTAGTGTGGTTCTTCCAAGAACACCATGTGGATATTGCAGGAGAAAATGGATGCTCACACAATTAATGCATTCCAGAGAGTGGGATGCTGAGATGTTTGTATTGACTTTGGTGCACATCAGCCTGTAAAAGGGTATGAAACTAAATGCTGCTGGAGACTGGGCATGGGGGTAAACTGGCCTCCCAAGGTTGGAGGCAGCTCCTGGGTAGATCGCCCCCCCCCCACTGGCAGGGATGCCTGCAGGGTCCATCCAGTCCGAAGATGGAATATTCACTTTTCAATACTTGAGTAAAAGCACCTAAGATCCAGCCAAATACATAGAAGAAATCCCAAACTAGCTCCATATATGTGCTTTGTTGCTTTGTATTTGTGAATTCTGTGAGGCCAAAGGTTGTAAACCTGTATGTTTCTAGCTGAACCTGCTTATGTTGTAACTCTTTAGATACTGTAATGCATTGCCATAGATGATAAGGCTGTTATTTAGATACTGCACTGGCAATATTTAGATACCATATTAGCACTGAATCCAATTATAATCCTCGTAATTACTGTGTCCTACTTCTCGTGTCTGGCTGAGAACCCGTTCTTCTACAACTCTGCTACACTCAGTTTGGTCCCTTCGTTGCCCATGAAGGATCCAATGCTCTCAGGGATTTCCTTAAACTCATCAAAATACAGCTAAGGAACTTAAACAGTAAATCAAATCATATCCAAAACCAATGTATTTACCTTAAGCAGGAGGAACAGGACATACAATAGTTACAATAGGTTGGATAATCTCTTTGTGGGTTCCCTGTTATTAGCAAAGCAAGGGAGCACAGGAAATCTCTCCATGCTACAGTCTGTTGTGCTTGATCTCTACAAACAAACCTGGTATCTTTTCTTTAACAAGCACAGTGTTGTCAAAACTGCCCCCACAGAACGTGCTTCCCAGGGTGCTATGGATACACGCCAGTACTGTTGCCCCAAAGCCTTCCTTGTTCTGGGTGGGCTCTGCCACTTTTCTTCTCCCTGGGTTTCTTGGCATGCTTTCTGGGTGCAAAGACATGGATTTTTGACTTCTAAGTTCAAAGACCTCAATTCATGCCCTGAAGAATGGAGTCCAGGTGCTTTGATCTGGGGCATGATGATATTGATCTGTCATCTGGAGATACTGATCTCTCCTCCTTGACTGCAATTTGGCCAACTCCTGCAGCAGGCACAGCCAGCTGTGCTATGAGAAGAAGGAGGCTCCAAAGCCACTCCCTTTCTCTCCTGGTCCAACAGCCTGTATGACCAGGTGGTATGCTGGACCATGGAAGGGAAGCACCTGACTGCTAACACTGGGTGTGTGGGGGGGTGGATTGGGGGCACAGTGGGAAAAGGAGTATTTTTCAGCCAAATCATTTTGTCAAACCAGCTTCCCATGTGACTGCAAAAAAGCTTGTATCAGCATGTGGAAGGCAGTCATGGTTTGGAAACAAGCAGCCAGGCACAGATGAGCCCAATTCTTTCACTGGCAATTAAGTGCTTATTTTGGGGAAAAAAACCCAAACCAAAACAAGAAATCACCCTTGTTCCTCATGAGGTGCCTAAGGCTGAGCGCCAGTCACTCTGCACAGCTTAAAAATGATGCAGGGGCACACAGAGGGGAGTAAGAGGCACAAGCAGAAGCCCATTAAGTCCCTTGTCTTGACTTGTGGTGTGGCTCCAGCAGCAGGAATAAGCATGAAAGACAAAAGAAATCGGCTTGCATAGTTTTCACTTGCCACACATGAACTTAATGAGAATAATTTATACTGATTAAATGAACCTGAAATTTTGGATAACATTTCTATGTTGACCATATAACTGGCTCCAGCAACTCTGGCTCCAACAAATCTCTGATACATGTATATCAAGGAGGAGTAAGCAAGCCAGTTTAGGAAATAACAGCAGCATGAAGTTTTATACAAGCCTACTGCCCAGCTTTGCTCTGTTTGAAATTTGAAGAACTGAGGGTTTTTTTTACATTCTTTCAATTTGTCTTAATCTTCAACTATGCTCTTTAGTTCTACCAGGAAGAATAAAAGGAAATGTCAAATTATCATTAAAAATATGCAAATTTCAAAATTGTTGCAGCAAAACCAGGAACCAAAGAACATGGGAAATACTGATGTACACTGTGTAAAATTTTCAGGTTTATTTCTAGATGATTAAGCTTGAGGTAAGCATTCAAATTAACTCAGAGCATTTCAAAGGAGAAGAAAGGAAAATTATGGTGCTCAAGAGACTGGAGTGATAACTGCAAAACAAAACTCAAAAACTTTAGTAGTTTTTGTGACCTTATCATAACATAAGAGAGAAAAAATTTTGGAAGATGGGATGAGTAGTGAAAGTAGAGTCAGCATCCACAGGACCAAACAGATATAAGATAACAGAAACATTAAAAATAAAATATGTATCAGTAGCAAAGCTAACAATGGCATCTGCTAAGTCTTCCTCACATATCCCACTACTAAATCTGATATTCAAATGTTTTAATCTTTGCTCTAATTTATTCATTTGAGGTGACAATCTCAATATCAGGTGCCTGTTTTTTATGGAAATCTCCATCTGAAACAGTTCAGTGATTCCTAAGTGTTATAGGTTATAAATCTGAGAAATTTTTCTTTCCCTGCTTCCCTGTAAGAGAAACAGAGTTCGAATAGGGAAGGGGGAAGGGAATCAATTAGCCTTACAAAAGAAATGGCTGGCCAGGCTGCATTCCATGCTAATGACCCATCGAATGCTGGAGTGAGGGGGAGAAGGTTTTGGAGATTTGGGGAGAGCTGGCCGCCTGGACAGAGGACAGGTTAGATCGCAGAGTTCTCTTGCTGGGACGGAGACAGGGACTGCGTCCGGGCATTTCTGGAGGAAAAGCCTGGGAGCCAGTCTTTCTGGTTCTTTCGTCCTGGTGAGGCCTGACCACCGGCCTTGGGCCGCCACTGCCTCGTGACTCCAGCCGGGACCTACTGGGTTTTTTCATCGGAGAGGTCTGTGCTTGCTGGGAGAGCCTTGGAACACCGTCATCTGGGAACAGTGAGTCCCGTAGGGGTGAACTGCTTTTCCTTCTGCCTTCCTTCCATTGGGGGAAGGGTCTCCGTTTTTCTTTTCGGCTTCTCCCGCGATCTGAGACCCCCCCCAGACCCCTCCCCGTGCTGTGACCGCCAGGGCCCGACAGCGCCCCCTGCAGGCCAACACTGCAGGCCCTGCACCTCCAGTGATCCAACAGCGCCCCCTGCCGGCCACGATTAGGACTGCGCCAAAGGACAGAGAAGTATTCATCCAGACTTTCCTTCCCCCCAGGATTACTGTCTAGTTTTTTTTGTGTTCTGTTACTGTTCTTGCCAACATACATATATCTTTTAATAAAGGGTTGTTATTTCTTATGTTTTTTTCCACACTTCCTCGATTAAAGCCCCTTAATTTTGAATTTACAGTTGCTGAGAGAGAGAAGTTTTGGTCTATCTCATAACTCATCCTCTTTAGTAAACATTCCAGTCTTATCAGACTGTGACACTAAGCAGATTAGAGTAAGTGGTTTGCTCATGTTGAGTACTCTGAGTGTTCTTCATTTTTAAAATAGCTTTTGAATTAGGAACACACCATTATCTTGTGGAAATCCACCCCAACTCCATTATGCACCATACTGAAGGTTTCACACCGTGCCTAAATTTGCACTGGCCCCTGGCACAGGGCAGAATTTTATCACATGAGGTGCAGATAGATCTATTACTTTTATTAAAGTGACTGCTTATATAATGCTATTATAGGTCAGCGTAGGTCTTCTTCTGTTGATGAGATGTTTGTGCTGTTATCTGAGCTGGGAAACCAAACATAGGAGTGATCTCTTTTGAGGCCTAAGGGCACAGAACATGGTGGCACATGCTGGAAATTCCTTCAACAGTGGCAAAATGCTGACAGATTAATCTACACCTGGCCCCCAAACATGCCTAAGTATGTCTCACTGAATCATAAATCAAATATGTTTTTACAGGTTTTCTTCTTTTAGAAATCACTCAGCAGATATTTTGAGCTCAAATCAGGATCCTTTTTCTCATAAAAGTGCCAAGCCCTTTTCAACTCATGTTAAGTGAGGAGCAGATTAAAGTATCAGTTGCTTAAGCATCTAGAGGAGCAGCACTACAAAGAAGGGGTATCTCTAATGCTGCCTTGCAGAAGGTAAGTCAAAGAGCCATCATCCATTATCACTGCAGAAAGCTTGTCAACTCCTTCCGAACAGCTGCTGTCACATTTTACAGCAGTAGATTTGCATAATGGGGCTCTCCGTGCTCCAGCTTTCCCTCACTCAGTCGCACTGTGTTAAGTCCTACCACAGAGGATTAAACAACTCTGGAGAGCAGAAGTGTGTGTATGCATGTGTGAATACATACCGACATCTCTTTCCCTGCCCTTCGTTGGATTTGGAAAGGAAAATTGTATCCTATCCTGAACTGTTTTCAGACAAGGTTATAAAAAAAGCTGAAGAACATACAATTATTAAATATGCTAGGACTTTCCAGCCTGGAAAAGAGATAGCTTAGCAGGGAGATTTACAAAACTGGAAAGAATGAAGAGATGACCTGGGATTGATTACTTACAGTCTCTTGAATGAAAAAAAAAAATTACAGCTAATGCAACTAGTAAGTAGCAGCTTAAGAACAAAAGGACACATTTCTCCACTCAGCTAGTAGTTGACCTGTGAAAGTCCTTACTACATGGCATTTAGGATCCTAAAATTTTATACGTCTGTATCTTCAAGAGGATAACAGTCAACTTTACAGCAAAAAATATTCAAAGGTAATAAATATCAAGGTATCACCTCCAAAGTGGTAATAAATATCAAAGTACCACCCTCTTGAGGGCTCCAAACCCCTCAAGACACATATCACCAGGGGAAGGCAGAATGGAGTGCTCACTCCACTGTTCTGCTCTTCACTGCATGTTTGGCAAGCAACCATCGAACACACAGAAGATAGGATATAAAGCTAAAGGAATTTTAGGTTTTCATCAGCACATTTCACAATGCTTTTGAAAAGGAAGATAGACATAAGCAACATGTCTTCCTTTTGCAAGGAAGACAGATATGAGTAACGACCTGTGGTGGTTAAAAATATTTTTTCTACTACAAAGTAAATTAGAATTTATTTGATTAGTCAACCTAGTTTTGTTATCCCCTGTCAAAAGGGGATAACAAAGGCAAAAAATTAGTAACACTCACTATACAACACAAACATGATACAAGCTTTCTCTTCTACTTTTAGTAAAAAACTACTTGGTAAACTCATGTTGATTCAAAACTCTGTGCCAAGAACTCCTATTCCATTTTACTGCCACAAGGAAACATGAGTTACACACAATGTATATACAGAGAGCTCAGAAGGAGGTGTACGGCAGGGATAGCATGAAATTCACAGTTTAGAAAGGTGTAAAGTCCTGTACTCTTCTCTTAAACTCTACACTGTCTCCTGCCTGCAAATGGCACCTCTCAGGCTTGCTTGCAAGTTACTATATAAGCACCAGTATGGGAGTGCAGCCAAACATGGGGAAGTCTAAGCTGTATCCTCTGTTCAGTCCACAGTCAAAGTAATTTTGTTAGTATTTTTTATAAAAGTAAGCAGATTATGCTAAGGAAGGGTATACCAAACTGTAAGGAAAGGTGGCTTAATAAAGCCCTTCAACATCTAGTCATTTAGCACCAATAAGACTGATATCCCCCGTGAAAAAAAATTCCTAATCATTTCTCAGTTACCAGAATATGTACAGCATCCATGGTGGTTTTTAGACTGCTCCATGTGCTGAGCTGTAAAAAACAACAGTGGTTTGAAGAACTAAAGGAACAGAGTATTTCCTGAACTTTTGACATGTGCTTATTCTGCTGCTGAGATTGTACCAGAGATAAATGGAAAAAGATTTCTTTCTTCCCCCCGCCTGCAACTGTCCCCCTTCCAAATCTTGTGGAGCAGTTAATGCATTTACTCTCTCTGTGACTTCTGAACTACCATCGAGAAGGCAGAGGATGCAAAGTTTTGCATCACTGATGCAACCAGTTTGAGAGATGAATAGGAATGCTCAAGAAAAGGGAAGGGGCCATCATAACTTGTAAGCCTGTAAGCTGTTAGAAGAGCCAAAAATACCTCTCATTTTCAATCCCTGAAGAATCAACTGCATGGTACTGTTCATGAACAATGTGTTATAGTGTGGAAGGGCCTGTGACACATTAGTAACAAAATGTGCTTAGCGTAATAATTTCATCCAAGTGTACAATTCATTTACATACATTTCAGTGAACACTGAGCACACTTGCTGCCAGGCATCTAGGAAGGTGAGAGTCAAAAGAAAGGCAATGCTGGGATTAAGTCCACTTTGCAAAAACAGAATAACTAACATTCTTATGGATGGGAAGATCAGAGAAAAAAACATTCCCTTTCATGCTGTTTCAGAGCATTGAGGATCTCAGATTTTGTCACTTAACCTAGTGACAGAAATTCTTTTGTCGTTTTTGGGGGGGTCTTTTCTCATCCCCTCCTTCCCTTCCTAAGTTCTTTGCTTCCACTGATGTATTCCCTGCTTTCTTCCTCATTGTGCTTTAACAGAATTCCCAAATGGGTGAGATTGGAAGGGACCACAGTGTATCGTGGTCCCTGCTCGTGCAGGGTCATCTTTGCACATTGCACAGGACTGTGCCCAGACAGTGCTTAAATATTTCCAGATAGGGAGACTCCACAACGTCTCTGGGCCATCTGTTCCAGTGCTCAGTCACCCGCACAGTGAAGTAATTCTTCCTCGTGTCCAGGTGGAACTTCCTCTGCATCAGTTTCTGCCCATTGCTTCTTGTCCTATTGCTAGGCACCACTGAGAAGAGCCTGGCTCCATCCTCTTGACATCCTCTTCCTTCTACCCTTATTTTCTTTGATTTTATCTTTGATATCCCACAATTCTTGACTTCAACTCTGAGTTATTTTCAACATTGCCCCTGATATGTGAACTTGGGAGCTGCTTGCTGAGGGACAAATCCTGGCATGGGTCCCAGGGCACCACCCTGTTTTCTGTCCTGGGCAAAAAGTTACCAGCAAACCTCCTGAAGTGGGATGGTGGTCAGAAAATACACTCTGGCAAGCATTTAGTAAGAACATATTATGAAGAACTAGGAATAATTTAATTTAGGAATAACACATTAGAATGAATTCAAAATCCTTCCCCATGAGGGTAGTGAGGCACTAGAACAGGTAACCCAGAGAAGTCATGGGATGCCTCATTCTTGGAGGTGTTCAAGACCAGGTTGGATGGGGCCCTGACCAACCTGGTCTACTGGAAGGTGACCCTGTCTGTGGCAGGGGAGTTGGAACTAGATGATCTTTAAGGTCCCATCATACTTAAGCCATTCTATGATTCTATGATTTGTGTGAATTCCGTTTCACCGTTTGAAGTCCAGAAGGATCCGTGAGAACTACAGCTCTGCTATGTGACTGTGAGACCTTACCAAACCATGTTTAAAGATTGCAACAATAAACACATCAAACAAAACTCACAAGTATTACAAATGAAAAGGTACCAAATCCTTAAAATACCACAAAGCTTCCTCCAAACTGCTGCCACAGAAACCCTGACATCCTTTCTAAGATCCTTGTATAATGCAGCTGTTGCAGCATTTAACCAGTTGTTACAGCATTTATAAATGGATTTACTTTTGTCACAGGCATTCTGGCGAAAAATCTCTTGTTGACGATGGCAATTTCTTCTATGAAAATAGTCCTTTAATTTCACATCAAAGATAAACTGACTAGGCATTAACATTTCAACAGCTTTTCAGAAAGCTGGGTTATAAATTAGGAATGCCAAGATCATAGTGTCTCCTGAGTAATTTAAGTCCTATCACTCACACTAAAAAAGACACAAATTAATTATGGAATGAACACAGGGTGGGGCTGGTTCCATCATGCTTACTCATGAAGAACAGGGTGTACCTAGCCAATTCCCCTTTGGGATACTTCTGCAAAATGTACTACAGGCCTGTTCAGATTAAATTGAGAAAAGAAATGTAATAAAATGTTCCCTTTTTAACTACTTACAATGCTAATATGTTGCATCTAATGAGACCAAACTGGTGCACTTCTGGTGCAGTGCCTAGATGAATCTCAGTCACCAGCAGATTTATGGTTTTTTTTCTGCAGCTCTCGTGCACAGTGGAAATAAAGATGTATGTACATAGGAAGAAAATATGTAATAAATATGAGACAACCTTCCTGAATTCCAATTGTAACAGCACCGTCAGGATGGGAAATGCCTAATTGCTGGCACTCCATACCTAGCTTGGACATGCACTTCGCCAGTGAGATTTACATCTGTCCAGTATGAAGCTGCAGACTGAGGAGACAAAGAAATACAGTTCTAATTCAGGCTCAAAAAGAAAGCAGGCTGTAGGAATCATCCAGAGACTTTCTGTGCATTTCTTTGCCAGTGTGATCCCTTGTGTCTCAGTATGACAAACCTGTCATTGGCTTCTGACTTCCTGTCCTTATCACAGGATCTACTCTTCAAGTTGTTGTGCTCAGTCCATCTTTTCCATTTAGACAACTCTAATCTTTTCTTGCCAGCTCACTCCTTCAACACACAGCAAGCTCCGTGCAGGCGCCTTCTCTTTCATCTTGTCTAAAACAGTCCAACCTGGCTCCTTGGCTGTGTATCCAGGATGCCATGTCTCAGACAGCATGGACCCTCACCTGCTTTGAAGTTATGCAATTCAAGGTCACCTTTAGGGAATATCTACATGATGTTAAATCTACATGATGTTAATAAGTCATCAGCATATAACAGGTACAGGCTGTACAGAGAGCTGGATCCAACTGCACTTCAGGTAAGCTTATTCTAAAAGACTATCCAAACAAAATTTCAATACTTTCAAGAATATTCTCCTGGATTATGGGGAGTGTCACTCCAGAAAGGAGCCCCAAATGCATGGAAGCAGGTAAATAATACAGATAGGCATGCACAGGGCCACAGAATCTCCTTCAGCTCATATCCACACAGCTGCATAACTACAACCCTTGCCTGTATCCTTTTCTCCCAGTTTAGTTCTTGTCCCCACTAAATTTGAACCTATTCCCTCCTCCACACTGTCCTGGCACCAAAAAGGGCGTCACTGAACGCACACAAGAGACAAGCTTCCTGCTCTTGCTTCCCGAGCTTGGCCACATCCCAGCCCATAGCAGCTGGCTCTGGCTGCTGGAGAAACTCTGCTTCATCTCTGCAGTCCTGAGACACAGTGTGCTGAGACACCCTGCATCAGGAGCACACACAGGCTCGTCAGTGCTAATTGCTGGGAGAGCCTAAGCAAACCGTGATGTCAGGGTCTTTGAAGATTTTAGTTTCTAAGTGCAAACAAGCTTCTACTGAGCACACACATACAGAACTGAGAATTCTTGCAGCAGCACCAGAATCTGAGCACATTTTCACAAATACACTAAAAGACAATTCCACAGTGAGGTTACAGGGAACTGTGAATATTTCCGTAGGAAGACTTAGGCAACCATACACACATAAAGTGTTAGCAACACTGCCTGCAGTCATTCTGCCGTCAGTGAGCTTGAAAGTGCAGAGGAGCACACAAACTTGTGCTTATTTATGATGCATTCATTTATGAGAATGACATTATAATTTAGGTTAGGAGGGACTTCTGGGGGTCATCTCTGAAGTTAGATCAGGCTGCTGAGGGCCTTGCCCTGTCCTGCTTCGAGTATCCCAGAGACGGAGATCCTGTGGCCTCTCTGGCAAAAACTGCTCAGTCTGCAAGGGAAGAATGTTTTCCTTACGCTTAAATGGGTCATCTGTTCCAGTTTGTGACCATTGCCCCTTGCTATTTTTGTGTGTATCTCGCAGAAGAAACTGGCCTGTCCATAAAAGTTTCTGTAAGTAACAGAAAAGCCAGTTTCCCCTTGTTTATCATGTGCTCCCACCCTCTATCCATCTAGTGTCCCCCTGCTGGACTGCCTCTAGCTTGTCAGCCATATTTGTACATATTTATAAGGCTCTCCGGATTGCACAATCCCACAAGAACACACTGGCTTAACAACAGTAATATAAATATTATGAATACATTTTAGGGATCTTTCATGATTCATGAAAGAAAATGATTGCTAGCAAAGCGGTAGATCTTGGCAGTAATTACAACACAGTACAGGGCAGTTTCTCCAGGCATGCTGTACAGTAAAGTAAAAAAATAAAGCTTATTTAAGAATATAAATATCAGGTAGAAAATGTCCTGAGGAGTTTGGTAACTCTGAAAAGAAATACCTGAGAGCATGTTGCGTGTAAGTACAGGTTACAAATTTTGAGTCACAACTACTTTCTGTTAGAATATTCCACATGTAGCAAAAACACATATTTCTGTGAACTGAGATTTTGATTTGCTTTGAAAACTATTTCAGAAAACAAAGCCTCATTAATCACCTTCTACACTTAGGAACTGGAAACACTTCTTGTCACTGAAAACCAGTCACTATGTTTGAAGTTGTCAACAGAGAAGCTCTCCAAATTATCCAGCTCTCTGTTGGGAAACAGCAACTGATGAAAACTCCTCCAGCGTAGCGAGGGCAGTTACCTTATCTCATGGCACTATTTTTTAGCCCTCATACAGAGTTTTATGGGTTTGTCAGGCCACATTTGAGTTCTCCTTGCCCTCATGAAGCCTGTCTTCTCTCTTTTCATTATGCAGAGAAACAATGAGGAAAGCAGGAACCATGTGGCACCAGTTATGGTATTCCCAAAGGACAATAAAAATTATATATTTCTGACAATGCCTGCCACTGCAAGCAGCAGGGCTGCCAACCTCACTCCCATATTCCTAATACCGAAAGCTGTGTTAATGCCTTTGGGGAAATGCAAGTCCAGGTTTCCTGGAAGCATCCTTCCTCCACAGAGCACTTCTGAAGGGGAAGGGGACAGATGAGCTGCATCAATACTGCCTAACACTCCTTACCCATATGACACCAGAGGTGCCATCTATGCCCTTGGTCATGCTGTTGTGGGTCAGTGCCCATGGAAGGCTCTGCACTCCAACACTCATTCATGACTCATTAAGATTGATACTACTTCTCCAACTATATTTAACAGTACATTTAAGTATTTTTTTAAAGATAATAAAACTAAATATTTTAGATTAGTCTACAAAGTGTGGTATAAAAATGCACTGAAAATATCAGTATTTATAAATTACAGTCTATTGGTATGTAAAGGACTGTAGTTGTGGTGTTAGGTGACACTGACAGAACCCTTGCAATGTAACTTCAAATGTTTATAAGTGCACTATTCTAAAATAACAATAAAAACACAAACACCACCACCACTCCCAAAAAAATGCAACCAAACCCCCACAACTTTGAGAATCAGCATTTGGAATTGAAGTGCTAAGTGTATTGAGATTGGTGGAAGTATATTTAAAGACCCAACAATTATTTCAATTAAACAAATACTATTACTGTATTTTTAACATCATTAGAAGTAATAAAAATAACAACAATATAGTAAGAGCATTGCTGAAGGAGGTGATAGAAAAATATTTTTCCTTAATTCTGTCTGCTGCTATGTTCTTCGTTTTTTCTGTGTCTTGGTACAGTCATTAATATCTTTGCAGCTGGTCTGCCTTCTGTACACAATGTGATAGCAAGAGAGAAAAAGGCAAAATGAAAACATGGATATTAGACTGCTAAAAAGCTTCTACATTTGGGGACAGGAGGAAAATCCGTAATGTTTTAAACATATTTCAAAGATCAATTATGGAGGTGTCTCTTCTAACTCCTATGCATTTCTGACATATCTAAGTAAAAGAAGAAGACTGCTGCTGAAGAAAAGCAGGGGTCCTGTGCTTGACTTGCAATGTTACCTAAAAACCTGTAACAGCTGCCCCATTTCCCTCCTTATCTTTACAAACAACTGTTGAACTCTCCCAGCAACTCCCTGCTTCAGCTTCATATATTCCTTTCCTATCTGGCAAAGCACCTTCTGCTATGATTTCCAAATGTCCTCTTGACACACGTACTGCTGCATCTGCTAGTAATTAGGGAGGGATATTTAGCCTGGTTGGAGAATGACGCTCTTGGGTAGGGAAAAGAAGCCTGCAAGTTAGAAACACCTCTTCACTCCATTTCCATTATTTTTTATGCACGGCTAAACAGAAAGAAAAGAGCCTGTGAACCCTCTACAGAAGGCCAGTGTATCTGTGCAGATTTAGGTTTCTCCCCAAGATGCTGGAAAATTATTTATTTTGCTTTCCTTTCAACTCCCAGTCAAATTGGCATTTTTCTACATACCTGTCCATGATGGACCTTTTCTACCAACAGTTGTTAAAACTCTGCCTAGGCTTTCACAGACTGAATAACAAATTCATACTGCCTAATCCAGCCGAAAACTATAATATGACACTGTGGAACAGAAACAGCAGACAAAATTATCAACCTGTCAGGAAATACGCAGAGCAGACAAGAAAGTCCTTTTAGCCTACATCAATTTAAAAGGCTTTGCAAACATTTTGGAGCAAAGGAACAGGATATTTAGTACTAATGAAATTATGGTAGTAAATTAAAATGCAGTCTTGTCAATGCAAAATGGTAAGTATGGTGCTGTTGCCACAACAACATTCCCCTATAGGACAGGTTCTTCAGAATATAGCAACTAACATATTCTGTCTTGCAAGATTTCAATAGCCACAAGTAACATGAAGATATGGTCATCTATGTAACAGTTAGCAAATGTGAGATTCATTTAATTCAATTTTAGATACCCATGATGTGTACAGCATAGTCAGCATCCTTTACAATCAGTGGAGAGAAACAGGTGACATGTAACATCATATAACATTTGATGGACATCTACTGTAGGATTAGCTGAATTACAGTTGAAGCATGCTTGTCATTCCCGTGTTACTGTCAATCTATCTTCTAAGCTCTCTTGCTACAGTTGTCTAAAATTTCACTATTTACTTTTGAAATCCAGGTAAATTGAGTCTCTCGATGACAATTTTTTACTGAAGACATTGAGTAAGACAGTGTCTTCAGTAAAGAAGAAGGAAGCAAATGATGAGAATGAAGGAAATGCTTTGCAGGACCTGCAGTCAAGGAAGACCTGGCAGAGGATGTCGAGGTCTCAGCAGCTTCAGCTGTGGAGACCAGGAGAGTTTTGGAACTGGTGGAGGCAACAGAAATTGCTGTAAGGGAAATTCTGGTTAGATATAAAAATTGTGTTTTTTCTCCCCCACAGTGACGGTGGTCAAGGATAGGAATAGGTTTGCCAGAGAGTCTGTGGAGACTCCGTTGTTGGAGACATTGAAAACTTGACAAAGCTCTGAGCAACTTGATGAACTTCAAACTCAACCCAGCCTTCAGCAGGCCGTTGGACTAGAGAAGAGTTTTCTTCTGATTGAAATCACTCTGTGACCGAAAGATTCCATGACTCAATAGGGACCATGCAGAACAGCTGTTTAACTGTTAACTAAGAAGGCTGTGGTTCTTCAGTTTGATAATATGGGATTCAGAAATTCAACTTTGGATGAAAACAGTAATATCTGGAGATGTGGTAAGAACTTTTAGGGCTTTTCAGAACCAAGGCTTCCTCACAGAAAATCACTCCTTACACATCAGAAGACTCAAGATAATTTCTTCCCTCCTTCTGCAAAGGAACAAAAAATGGGTAAACTCTAAAGAAAATAAAACCAATCGATCTTGCAGACTCTGACAGCTCTGCTCCTCTTGATAAACTAGCATTATGCAGCTTTCATTTTATACAGCCTTTTTAGTGTCCCTGATTTTTATTTTCCTCAGTGTTATTCTTATCCTTTCTCTTCTTACTTCAGCCCTTTTATGCATTTTCAGTCCACTTCAGCCATATTCTGCTGTCCAGTTCATTCTTGACTTGAACTGCAATACTAAAAATTACTTGATTTACTCTCTCTCATGTGAAGACAAGATATTAAAACATTCAGTTGAATACACAAAAACATACGGTTAAAACATGCATATACACACTTGCTGCTTCTGTTTCCATCTAGTGGATGAATGATGTTTAATTTTTCCTAACTTTCCAAACACTGTTCTTTTTGTTTTATTCCAAAGAGCTTTGGAATAAGTTCACAACCAAGCTAGAAAATGGATATTTGCAGAATAATGTATTCACTGCAGGCTTTTCACAAAAACATTTAGAAATAGGCTTCTCAGACATCTGGCAGCAAGACTAGGAAAGGCATAGTTGTGCATCTTTAAACTTACCATGATCATTTCCAACAGTAAATCTTTCTGTCTCCCTAGAACCTCTCATTATTCCTCACAAAAGAAAACAAATCTGGAAAACATTATTTTAAATGCTTGTGCTTCTGTCAGTAAAAAACGGTGCCACTCATTAAGAAGGAAAGGCCCTGATTATGAGAACTGTAAGTCCTACTGACAAATGGAACAGCTTATCACGTCCAAAATGAATGTTATAAATCAACAATTAGTGACAACAAGCAGAAAGTTAAAGCTCACTATTTTGATACAGAAAAAAAATCTCCCATTTCCATGAAAATACGACATGTAGATTCCAGTTGCATCTACTCATAAGATCAGGCCAAGACATCATGAGCCTGAGGGAGTCCAGTCATTATTTGTTTTGAGAGTGGACTATGTCTACTATTTAGAGAATCATCTTAATAAAGATCCTTAATTCTTCCCAAAGCATAAAGAAGACTGTCCAGCCTATGAGAGCAGACAGGAAGGTCAAATTGCACACTCAGCATTGATGAGAAACTTACTATTTTCCAACCCTGAACTTGGTTGCTTATTTCTGGAGGCAACCTAATTCAAAGCATTAATGCATTTATGTCTTGCAATCAAATTTCAAAAGTGTAGGAATGGGTTCCTATGCTGACTGTGGTATGTATAAAGCTCCTATATAGAGCTTCAGATACTCATCAATAAAAATATTGCCTGCCTTGTTGTCACGTTGCTTTATGTTAAAAATAAACAACAGTTTATAGCTACTACAAATTCCTTTATTCCACTAGAAAAGAAAAAAAAACTAAAATACTTTTTCTTTGAACCCATTCTGCATTCAAATGCAGTGAATAGCAGTGTCAGTCTTCTTCATTTATCCCTCCTTTTTTCAGAAAGTATCATACTCAGTTAACAATTTTTCATTGCTCTCATCTTCCAATATTTTCTTTGTTTGCTCTTTCATGTTTTTCTCAGTGAATGGTCAGAACCATGGATCTGGCAGATCTGTCCTTCAGCACAGCTCACCATTTTCAGTGTTAGCTTCTCTGAACCAGTTAACAATGCTGGAAATTTTCTCACATGAAGTAAAATAAATCCAGGGAGTGCCTTTAATTTTGAGTGTTGTTGGGTGCAAAGGGTTCTCAGCTCCTTAGAGAATAAAATTAGGGCCTAACAGTCATATTCAATCCTTTGAAATGTAAGTGTTCTGTCAGAGATTAATAAATTACCTGCATAGGACTGCAAACTGCAAAATACAGCACCAGTGAAAATCTACTCCTACAAGTATTTAAATACAAATGCAACTGAAAATCATCAAACTCTGAGTGGTGTTCACTCAGAATACAAATAATGCTGTTCCTATCTTTCAATCTAATACATATCAAATGGTGTAATTATCATTACAATTACTAAAAATATCGCAACCTGGGTGGACCCTCAACAGGGTTTGCTCACTGGGTATCAGGTCCTCAATTGAGGTTGCCTCTTACCAGCCACCATCTCAGCCCGTCTGGGACCACAAAACCACATAATAATTTAAGTGGGAAATCTCTTTAGTGGCTACTCAGTTCACCTTCAAAGCAAGGGCAACATCAAAGTTAGATTAGGCTGTTAAAGCCCTTGCCTAAGCCCACGTTGAGGGTTCCTGCAGCCTCTCTAATACATGCCAGTGCTTAGACACCTGACAGGGAAGAATCCTCTCCTTAGGTCCAAGTGGATGTTTGCTGTTGCAGCTCATGACTTCTGTGCCTTGTTTTTCTGTGTGTACTTTGGAGAAGAAACTGTCTCCCCCTTACATGTAACTGCCCTTGCGGTACTGATGAGCACAGAAAACTGAAACCTGACCTACCTCTGTCAGGCTAAACAAGCCCTGTTTCTACAGCCTTCTGTACACCAAGTGTTGCAGCTCTCTCTCTGTGTGGTGGCCATCCACTGGATCCTGGTCTGTTGTTGTCGTCTGCTGGGATGTCTCACGTAATAAGAAAACCCAATACAGCATGGAAAAGGGGGGAACAATCTCCTCTCTGGACCCACTTGTAATGCTCTTGATAGAGTGGTCTACTGTATGGCTAAATTTTTAATCTCACCCATCAACATCCACCTCTTCCCTTTTTCTGTTTTCTCCTCTCTTATGTGGTATGGAACAATCTTTCAAGAAGCATCCTGTTGTGAGCATGGGCAGAGAGCACACACTCATAAATTCACCATTGCTAAACAGCATCATCTGTACTGTAACACTTTTTTCTTTGCACATTTTGCATATATTTTTCAGGTTTCAGATATCCTTTATATAATTCTACAAACACAACTCTCTGTTTCAGAAAATCCAAAGTATTCTCATAAATTACCTATGGTAAATAAGTGAAAATGTCAATATGTTACTTGCCAGGAATTTTTAATCTCAGTGGACTAAAGTAATAAACACTAAAGAGTGTTACCAACATTACAACTAAAATCTCTCTACTTCATTCTTTCAGTGAGGGGAATAGTATCTGAAATTATGTAAAACACAAAATAAGAAGAAATAGAATTTTTTTTCCACCCCTTCCCAAAACACCAGATTTAACTTGCATACACAAGGATCTACTGATCTTCCAGTAACTAGAAGTCAAAACAATTTGTTCTCTGTATTATTGGATTATAATCTATCAGTATACCACATACTTTAAAAAAATCTTCTTTATTACTAATATAATACAAAAATGCAAAAACCAGTGAAATGGGAAACCTGGCTCTCTGTCAGGATTTTAGATTTTTTCTCTGCCAGGTCAGCACATTTTCAGCCATCACATCTCCCTTAAGACTTCTGGAAAATCACTGTTTCTCTACATCACTGTTTCCCTCAGCAGTTAAATGAAAATAATACTCATGAAACCTGTTGTGATTCTATATTAAATCTTTATTAAGTATTTTGATATTCTCAAATGCAAGGTCCTCTATAAGAAGCACATAGTGTGGTCATTTTCATCTGTGTATGGTTCTGCTACCAAGTCCACCCTGCATATGGAGACATGGAGACCTTTTTAAATATCATTTATTACAATATACTATACTACTAATATGACTACTACTAAACTATTTCACTTATTTTAAATCACACTGTATCACTAGTATAGGCTAGGGTGGGTTTTTTGTTTGTTTTTAAATTACATTGTGTCTTGTCTCGGATGGGCGACCAGGTCATAATCTCAAAGCAGTGGCTGATGAGATTGCTTTAAATTAACAGGCACTGCTAAAAATTACTTGAAAATAGCTTGTCCTGTTAGAGAAATGTAGTGATCCAAACCCTGCAATTTTATTTTTTTCACCTAATGTGCTAAGGTTTGATTGATCTATTTATCGAATATTATAGTTAGCTGTACCTCTTGGCCTCTAATCTATATAAGAAAACTGAAGAATAAGCCAACTGCAATTAGAAAACAGTATAAAACAAAGACTGAACATTGATTTCAATTACTGAATTTTCTTCAACATAATTCAAAAGGACAGAGAGGGAATTCGGATTTCATAAGTAACAGCAGCAGGTTTGATACAATTCACTGTGTTCTGTTTTGTCTTTGTGGGTAAACTGTTCAGCTGCTTATTTTTGAGCGGAAAGAAAAGAAAAACCAGCACAAAACCCCACCCTTATCCTCCAGTTCTCTAATCACAAAAGATAAATACACTAAAACCTAACAACATTAGATAGCCATGCCTGAAGTTTTTCCCTTAGAAAAGCTATTTTCAGTTCTTCTGCTTCATCAGATGAGACACTGCCAAGAGCATGTGTTCTTGGATGTGGCTGCAGTTCTTGAGAAGGAATAAAGCCTCTTCAGCTGGAAAAACCTGGCTGCAGAATGAACTATGAGAAGAGACACTGAGTGCTGCCCATCCTTGTTCTGAAATGTTCTGAAATTTTTCTTCTTGTGTTTTTTTTCCCCTGTTTGTTTTTGTTTTGCTTTTTTACTCTAACTGGAATGGTACTCATTTCATACCAAGAGCAGAAAAGCAGCCAAGGAGTCCCTCAAGGTGACTACAGACTTGACAATTTCCAGTATTTTCTGTGGAAATAGCACAAACACCAGAATGGAGGAGGACATATCAAAACAGGAGCTACTCTAATTCTCTACTACATTTCTATTACTCCTGCTCAATAACTGAACTTTCCTTTGGGCACAATGTTTTTAAACTCTACCTTAAGATTTGCAGACAAAACAACTACGGAAAAGTAAGACTTTTGAGAGCTTTGCTCTTTTACTGTTTTCTTTAAAAAACCTGGGTGTGTAGTATTTGTCTCAATCAACTATTTTTGACCATGTTTCTCCAGAAAGCTGGTCAATCACTTTCCTGAACTGATGTACTCCCCCACACTTTGCTGTATCAGATGTAATAATTAGTATAAAAGGGACTAGAACCCACCAGGATTAGTTTCACTATTCTGCAGACTCTGGGACACAGGGTAAAATTAGTTATACCAGCGGGCTTCTTCCCTCCAGGGAATCTGTGGGCTGTCATTGGGTAGCGTCTGCACACAGCACCCGAGCTGGTCTGAGTGAGCACAAGTGAGAGACACTTTTATCAGAGAGGCTCTTGGTTCTTCATTCCAGGACATCAATTAAAGGAGCGTCTGAAGAGTAACAGCTTGGGAAAGGCCACATCAAGGAAGACCTTCACAGAATCTGTTCCAGAGCTTTGCTATCCTTATTGGCCTCCTCTTAATTTTTCCAGCTCTGCTGCATGTTTTTGGTGTGGGGAGGAGCAGAGCTCTGATGAGCAGTGAGCTGACCTTCTCCGGGTCAGACTGTCACAACAGCAAAATCCTATCTCTGAGTCATCATGTTTGGAGCACATGAATTTATGTGTCACATTAGGGTTGTATTTTGACTACAAGCTTCATTCTACATTAATATACACTGACTATCATTTGCTGACTTATTACCCAGGCATTTGCCTTGTAAGGACTTTCTGCAGCTCTTTAGCTGGCCCATCATGGTTTAGTGGGGCATTGTCAAACTCCTTGTTTTGCAAACTTCAATATTCGCATCCTTAGCAGAACTGCTTATGAACATGCAAAAAGAACAGATCCCAGCACAGACCTCACCTCGCCGACTTCTGCCCTCTGTTTCCTAGCCTGCCTGTACATGCAAGTACTGCCTCCCTTATACCTCTAAGAGATTAGCTTTTCCTTACACAGATGTGAATGGTTTCCCTATTACTACGCTTGCTTTATAAGTATCTACTGTTTTATGTCTGCACACTAATGATAAGATGAAAACAAATTCCAGCCAACCACAATGAACCAACTAGATTTTCTATACTTTCCTGAACTGATGTACTCCCCCACACTTTGCTGGTTTGGCACACTGTGCCTGCTGGTTTTAAGGAAGAGCTGTGTCCTGGTTTCAGCTGGGATAGAGTTAACTTTCTTCCTAGTAGCTGGTATAGTCCTGTGGTTTGGATTCAGTATGAGAATCACACTGGTGACCCAGTGATGTTTTGGCTGTTGCTCTGTAGTGCTTACCTTATGTAAAGGACTTTTCAGAGACAACGCTCTGTATCTGACCCAAAAATGTAATTTTTTGGGCTTTATAAGTTTTCTGAAATTTTTATTCGCTGGTTCTGTATGAAATGTTAAATTAAGCTAGAGGCCTCAGAAAATAACAGAAAGAGGAGAGAAACTAATTCAGCAGGAAAACTGAATCCTGGTTCATGACACAGTTGTGATCCAACACTGTCCTGGAAGCAAGCATTTTAGACTTCTCATACTATTTCATTTTTGAGGATGAAAGAAGGATTTCAGTTTCCACAGGTTTCAACTACACCATTTCAAGTACACCAAAATAATTTGAAATAAAAACAAAAACATACAAATGGAAAAAAAAAGTCCCTTACAGTAAGAAACCTCCCACAACACTGGACTGAAATTCCCAACACATATTTGTGTTTCCTCTAGACAGATTTCATTTGCTGTATTTTGTTTTATGAACAACGAACTATTTTAAGCATCTAAATTGCCATATGATTCACACTGATGATAAAAGCCAGCAGAACACATTTGAACTTCGCACACATCCATCTCCTCTTGTTTTTAATGGTTTAGAACAACCTTAATGTATTTACACAGGTTAGGCAGCTTAAAAGCTGGAACACAGAAAACCTCTGGGCTAAGCTCAACATGATTAAAGTTCACAGTAATGGATGGGAAAAAAAATCAACACACTACAAAAAAAAATTAAACAACTATTTTGCAAACACTTTAAATTGCAGAATTTTTGTTAAGAAAACAACAAAGTAAAATTTTCTCAGTTATTAAAAAAGACTGGTTAATTACAAAATTTTCTTCATTTTTCAAAAGGTAAGTTTGGCAAAAGGATTAAATATGACTTCTAGAATATGTTCTTACGTATTACATTTCATGCTTTAAAATAAACCACATTTCTAAAAATCCATCTTCTTCAATAAGGTACTTTACAAAGAGAAAGAAAAATGAAATAATTTAGAAACTTCCATTGTACCCATCATTCTATAACTACAATTGTAATATGACAAATATCTGTAATTGTATTTCAAGAAATTGAAACCAGAGATTTATCTAGTTGGAGATCTTTAAAAATGTTTAAAGTGGTCCAAATAGCACAAACAAAATATTATGGCAATTCAACGAAAATACAGATAACACTTTAGACAAGCTACCTTGAGGGTGGAAAACCAATTAAAATTCTTCTTTTAAAGCTTCCATATAGATATTTCAGTAAGAAAGATACTTCCTAGAATCATTAAAATCTTTTGCAGCTTGAACTGTTTTCTGCCTCATTTAAGCAATTCAATTTAACTGATTCTTAAAATTCTTTAAGACCATGAAAAAATAGTAAAACTTTTATGAAATATGATCTGTATACATATGTTTTTTGTAATGTTTCTTCTTCATTAGTAAATTAGTCAAGACTAGGAAAACAAGATAATGGGTGTCAGGCAGCTACATGCAGAGATGTTTAATTTGCTACTCTCACTTCCAATATTACAGATTCACAGAATCCATCCGCTAGGTTGGAAAAGATATAGGAGATCATCGAGACAAAACTAAGGCCAAACACCACCACATCAACTAGACCAAGGCACTAAGTGCCATATCCAGTATTTCCTTAGACACCTCCAGGGATGGTGACTCCACCACCTCCCTGGGCAGCCCATTCCAATGTCTAATGACCATTTCTGTGAAGAAATTCTTCCTAATGTCCAACCTAAACCTCCCTGGCACAGCCTGAGGCCATGTCCTCTTGTAGTGTCACTGGCTGCCTGGGAGAAGAGGCCAACCCTCACCTTTCAGGTGGTTGTAGAGAGCAATAAGGTCTCCTCTGAGCCTCCTCCAGGTTAAACACCCCCAGCTCCCTCAGCCCTCCTCATAGGACATGCGCTCCAGACCCTTCACCAGCTTCACTGCCCTTCTCTGAACTCACTCCAGCACCTCAATGTCCTGCTTGAAGTGAATATTATTAGTATTTACATCCATGCTGATAGGTAAAGGATTGTAGCTGGATGTGAGCTCTCCCAGTTTAAAGCAAAATTGAGGTTTAAGGAAATACAAGCATACAAACAGTATGACAATTAGTCATACTAATTCCACTAAGTATCTAGTCACCTGTAGTTATCTCGTCATCATCATCTATCTCTAGTATCATAATAAACATAATAATAATAAAATTTATAATAATAAAATTAAATTAATAATATGTGTAGTCTCCATTTATCCAGACTTAAAAAAACCCTTCAAAACAAAAAAAGTAAGGAAAGGGAACAGACAAATAAATTATGCAAAGTCATACAGTTAGGGGATCACTAAAGCCCATGCTCCTGTGACACCTGCAGCTCATTCTTTATTTAGGAAAGGATCTTCTGGTGCTAAAGGTGCTCACACACAACACAAAAGTGCTACACACGAACAAGTTGTTGTCTTAAAAGATGCTATAATTAAAATTCATATTAATTCAGTCAGTATTTGAGTATGTAGACGGAATTGGCAGGTTAGACTGTTTTGAAGGAAGGGAGGGAGCCAAGCATTGCACTCAGTGCCAAATTCACAGTCCAAAGCAAATGGGCAGCTCAGCCAGTGACAATGAAGCCTTTTCCACAACACGTCATATGTTTCAATGTGCTTCACACAGATCTGCTTTGAAAGGCCAACGGTACACTGAGAGAAGTCCTTGCTCTGCTGATGGTCTAATAGAGAAACAGTTACACTTCTTGACCTTAGTGGTTCTCTAACTCTGCAAGAGCCAAGCAAGAAGTTTGGCTTTAGTAACAGATCTAAAAGCTTTCAGAAATTAAGCAGCTTAAAAATAAGTCAAATTTAACCTGTCAGAGAGTGCAGAACTGATGTGAGCACCTGCTTGTACAAGTACCTTTCACAAGCATCTGCCAGTAAGCAGAAACCATGGACCAGTGACAGTGCTTTCTCCTGTCCCAGCAGAGATACCTTGGTCACTACCTGACACCAAGGACATCTGCAGCTTTCCCAACTTCAGTCATCTCAGCTGAAATTTTCCAAGTCAGATGTACGTATCACAACACAAATATTTTAGAAAACTTCCCACAGGACAATGCAATTTTTTCTGACTACAAAAAAAGGGGGGAAATGGGTTCGTAATTAAAAATAAAATACTTTCTTCTTTGAAATGCTCCAGAATTTCCATTTTTATGTTTGGATTATGTTATTCTGTAGGAAGAAAGGTTCTGGGGTGACATGGGCAACAACTAAAAAAAGAAAAGTGAAAATAATTTTTTAGGACTGGTTGTGCCTTTCTGTTGGCTCTGAGCACACCACTGAACTGAAGGAACACGAAGTGGCACTAAGGGCATCTCAGCACTGGAGCAGCCCCACAGACACAATGTTCCAGGTGCTGCTGATGTTTCCAGAATCTTTAACATGAAAGGCAACCTTTCATAATTCAACTTGACCATGCTACACTAGGGAAGAAACATACACACGCACTAATGTGCATATGCTGACACACAGATGGAACAGTATGTCTGAACACAAGCTCCATTCAGGTATAAAAGTGTGGGTGGCCATTTCAGAGTTTCCCATGGCAACAATTAGTTATGGGCCCACACTAGCACAAGTCCTTGCCTGTTGGAAGAAAAGCATAGTTTCTGCAAGTATGCAGATTTATGCAGAAAACAAATATTCACTGGAGGACACTTCAGTGCTTTCTCTGCTTGTGGGTGGTGTCCCTTACCTCCTGACAAGCACACAGCCACCTTTCCCTGCCTTAGTGGAGGAGGCAGCCTGCCAGCTCCATGAGCAATGGAAGAGGAAATACAGTTTTCTATCATTTTGCTCTGCACAATAAATGCAATGCTGTTGACAGAGGATATTGCACAACCTCAGCAATTTCATCACCATAATATCTGATAGACTCGAACCGATTAAGGAGTTTATCCTTCGAGTGTCTTCTCACTTTACAGTGAGATATTAATCAATTTTCCAAGGACACTGAGGAATTTCTGTGGCACAGCCAGATGCTGAAATCTTGTTTCAGACCAATGTCATTATTACAGAACTACTACTCTTCCTGCAGTTACAGGGATTTTGCCTTCTTTAGAACAAGTAAGTGGCTTTGGAACTTCACCCATTCCTGTCAACATGTCTCAGCCTTGTTTGAAAGGTTCAGGTTATTGCAACCCCTTTGGCTTTCTGCTGAGACCCATGACAGGTACATCTGCTATTGACAATTCAGGTAAATGGGGCATGTTATGAAAATGGTAATTTCACATCAACCATGTGAGAACCACTTAAAAATAGTAAAAAACCCTAACAAAATACCCCCCCCCCCCCCCGTCTCACTCACACCTTAGCACTGAAATAAACACCTAAGAACTCAGGACAGCTCCACGTGTCCCATAGACTGGGCTGCAAGGATTTGAGTATGCCAGCTCTGAACTTCCCAGGGATCAATCCACCCTGTAGCCATCTCAAATACAGAAAAGATTCCTTATTTAAGATCTAGGCCTTGCCCTGATTAGAAGGAAGCAAGTTTCAGTTTTACGCATTTTTGTAAAAATCACACCTTTCTAACATGCTACATTTAAACGCTACAGTGTCTTATCAACCAGGAAATGCTGTGACACTTCCCACATATGTAAGAAGTCAGGGCAGCTTACCTCTAGTAAAGATATGACGGATTCAAGGTTTTTCTAAAAGTAATTTGTCAGAAGACTACAGCAGCTTTCATAAGCTACAACTGAATGCATGATGGGATTCCCACAAGCAAGTAGGACAGCACGGACAGACCACTTCTCTTTAGATCCATGAGTCCTACTAATGTAAGCTATATATTATTTTTATCAGTCCCCAGTTCCGTTCTTAAAGAGGGCAAAAAGCCACATACTAAGTCTAATATTCTGTTTTCCTTTAGTTGGGAAAACCAATGCTGTTTCTAGAAAGCCAGTGCTCATATATAGGTATCTTGGGATTACTGAAAATGTTAATTGTATTTCAAACATCTTTGCAAGTTGCTGAGATGTGAAACCCATGAAGTAAAAAGCACTGACATGGCCATAACACATTTCTTGAGGGATTTTAAGGGGATATAATGAAATTAAATAGCAAGGCTTTAACGACACATCTCTAAACTAGAATAAAATTATTCTAGTTATCCTCATTCGCTTAGGAAAAAAAATGTGCTTTTTGGCTTAACAAATTGGAAGAAAAAATCTGTTGAATTCCAGTGGTAACAAGCTCTCATAACTGAAAAACAGCATTTAACAATAATTTACAATTATGTCTGTTATAATGCTGGACAACACCAGACCAAATGCTGACTCTGATTAGATGTAATCCTTGCACAGTCTTTCCTGTAACTAGAACTGCTACTTAAAACTATTAGCTAGATAAACTGGTGTAGTAGAATACCAGCCCTGCTGTACTGAGGGGATAAGATTGTTATTTTGAGATGGTCAGAACTTCTGGAAAGAAACCCTCACCTCCTGCACAACACTAAGTGGAAGCTGTCACTCACTTATCACAACAAAACATTCACAGGATTGCACTGCAATACATGTGCCAGATTCTGTAACGCATGTTCCTCCTGGTCAAAAACAAATGTTTCTTGACTTAAGGACGAAAAAAAGGACAACCCAGAGAAAAATCTACTTTAAACTATGAACAGCGTTCACAGTTTTGGAAAAGTAATAAACATAAGAGCAGCTGGGTGTTTTGGGCAATGACATGAAATTCTGATGGTTTTGTCTCTGTTACATCTCTTAACATGAAGTCTCTGTCAGGAGGGCTCTTGCAATATGATTGCAAGTATTTTTGTAGACAAGGATGGAACTCTACTTAACTGGCTTGGCCAAGAATGAGAGGTTAAACAGACTCAGCTGTGATAGCTGCATAGCCTGAAGAGCTCTCAGTGCACTGTTTCAAGAGTGACCTCTTGCCTTCTACCTCTGTGAAGCATGGCAAGACTTTAATTTTTCTGTTTCACTTCTATAGCTGCCTATTGTGCAAAGCTACGGAATCAGAAAGGAGAGATGATAAATTATTGATCTCACACCCATTTCACTACTTGTGGAGCTGTTCCTAGATGCTTCTTTTTTTTCCTCTGAAGTGGCTTGATAGATCTTCACAGCATGAAGAGCTAAGCTCTGGAGCTAGCTGGAGAAATCCTTGGATAGCAGGGAAATTTCAGACAAGGCAGTTACAGTCAGAGCTAACTCAATTAGTCAGCAAGACCAAACATCCCCTACAAATCCACTGAAAAATATGCTGGAGAACAAAACAGTTCACTAGAAAATAAATTATGTTGTTTATGTACACATTATGTACATGTTTATGCCAGCATTTCTTGTCATTTTTCTCCAGTGTTTTACATCTCCTTTTTAATAAACCACTCATATTTCCTTTGCCTTATGAAATAAATGGACTTAATTAAGTTGTGGAGACAAATCAGACCAGTGACTTACACTTCCAAACACCTCACTGGGATGAACCCCAAACATCAACACATAGACTATGACAGAAAATACTTCTGTGTTATATGCTCCACCCTCAAACATTTCTGGTGCGGAAGCCCTCTAAAATAGACACCAAGAACTTGAAAAGGTATTTCTTTCCCTTGCCAAACCATGAACCACTAATAATTTCCATTCCTTTAATAAATACTTTCAACTTCCAGAAGAACACTTCACTGCAAGAAATGATCAAGCCAGGATATATATGAGTGGATTAAAACAGATGGTTTGAATTAAAACCTATACAACAGTAACTATAGTTGACATCAGCATTTTCACTGGAGTAATTATATTGACTATTAACTACTTTATCACTACAGCAAATAATAAATAGACCAAGTTAACAGTTATAGTTATTACCTACATTTGCTTCCCTAACACTTCCAATTTCCTGTTCAAAGTCAAATTATCCCATTATTCTTTGTTCTGTGTTTCAGTGATGAAGAGACTAAACACAAATTCACTGGGCATAATAACATTATTTTAATTCTACATGTTCTTGTTGAAGATTTCATATTTATTAAACATTATCTGTTTTTCCTGTTTCACAGTAGGCATAGGCGGCAAACACTAAGTGTCTTTTAAAAGTAACATGACACATGGTGTTTGCCCATCAGGCACGTAATCGTTCTGTTTATTTTGTCTTTACAAAGTGAAAAACAGAGGGGTCTAGCAGATAGGGATTCAAGGATAAACTCTTGATCCAAGTGAGTTTTCAAATTTGCTTCTTATGTTTCTGTGCCAGCCCTAAAGCCAAGACTACACATTTCCAGGGGAGTAAAAAACAAATAAAACTCCATAAACATTTCCTTTCAGCATGTTTCTCTAAATATGCTCCGGGTAACAGCTTGGGACTGCCCACAGAAGACACACTTCTTGGTCTGGGTGAATCTTTCATAATTCCCCAGGGAGACCTCACTCCACCATTCCATCAGTGTAGTGCCAAGCATTTGTAAATGTGGCTGCAGGGCTCCAGCAGCCCCCACTCACATCCTCCTCCTTAGCTCCCCTGGCACCATGCAGAACTGCACTGGTTTTCATCCCGTCCTGCCACAGAGCTCTCCTAACAGAAGAGATCTTGATTTAATTTCTGCCTGTACAGTTTGTAGAAGGAAGATATCCTTGGATGTATCCATTTGGGGAGATGACAATTTGTTCCCTTTCCCCCCTCTTCTGATTAATTTTTTAATCCATACAAGTTCTTCCATTTTATTCCCTGGCATTATTTTAAGAAACCTTTGCTACAGTGCTGTATCAAAGACTCACAAAATCCACACTGCAGGGACTGAACAACTTGAGTATGTTGAAACATTTTTTTTTGAGTCAGTAGGCACTGTCTTGTGAAAGAAACATGACTTCCACAGACTCCTAAGTGCATTTATCAATGTATTTACCAACATATGTTATTTTCAAGTTTCTTCCAACTTGCTTTGCCCAAACTTTCAGATATGCAATTTCCTTGAGTTCTTCCTCATAACTGGTGTCAGGCCTGCTACATCCCACTCCTTTGCTGCCAAGGCTGATACAATACAAATCCCAGCTACACAATGTATAACTGTTTCCTGTTGCATTGTTTGAAACTCCCAGGAAAATCTCCATGACCAGCTAATGAGAAAAATATGAGACTGGCATTTTGCATGGCTCTTCAGAAAAGTCTTTATCAAGACTTAATTATCTGTAAAAAAAAAATCTGTATTTCTAGAAAAAGAGAGTCTTCACTGCATTATGCAAGAAGATTTCAAAATCCCTACCAGGGTGACAATTTTTTAGATGTTCTGCAGAAAACTAACCAGTGCTGTTACTACTTAATTTTACAGCATGCTTCTACATGGATGGAGATGGCAAAGTAGAGAAATCTCTATCTTGTTAAGTAGTGGGACTCATTCCAGATTCAGAAGCTAGAGAGTCCTTACTGATAGTTTGCAGCTCTGCATCTCACCTACTGCATCATTCTTTCATAGTTCATTCTGGCACCTCTCCAGTAGCACAGAAGGGAAACAGACTATGCCAAGTATTTTTATTCCCCAAGGGGAACCTTGACAAGAGACTTGTTGTGGATGGTCACACAAAGACCAAGCTTGCCAACAGTATCTCAGTCTTGTTCCTCTTTCCATCCTCAGAAGTACATAATCACCTGAGTGCCAGTACCTACGCTTGAGTGGGTGAGTTGCCAAGGTTGGAAACAGGCAACCAGGGGAGTCTCTGGACCAAGAATTCCTCAAGGCTGGACCTAGGCACCCTTCAGATGGTGGCTTCAGTTCCAGAACTATCCAGCTGTGCTGGAAGTTCTGCTGCAACCCTGAAAACATCTGGTTCTGCTGCAGGTGGTGACCAGTTCAAAGGTTTTAGAGTCCCTCTGTGTGACTCAAAAATGGTATCTTGTGAACTCCTATCCTAAAACATTTCTCTTCCACTTCTGATCCCTTGGAACAGCTGGAGAGAACACCAAGTTGTGCCAAAATATTGCTTAGATGCACACAATGCTTCTTTCCTTTATACTGGCAGGAACTAGGTCTGTTCAATGACAGCTCTCCAACTTCCAGTCACACTTTAACTTGTCTTCCAGTCCAATCCCCACTGTCACTTTCAAAGAGCACAGCATGAAAAGAGAAGGTGCAACACTGCAACATTGCAAACAGTCTCCTGGTTCTAAAAATCTCTTGTATTTTAAATCAGGCAGTGCAAGTTCCAGCACAATTATTGCATCATTTAAATCGATGATAAAGTTAACCCTTTTCATGACCATTTAATTCTGTGCTATGAATATGAAGCAACTAGGGGTTCTTTTTCTTTTTCCAGTTACAAATGGGTGTTATGGAAAGCAATTTGCTCTGTGTGTACTTCACTGCATGAAATGATAACTCATGTAATATGCTTTTATAATATAGATTAGTGTTTATTTGCTTGAGCTAGTTTTCCTTCCCCTGCTGCAGAATCAGTTAATATTAACTGAGTCCTTGGTGCAGAATCAGTTAATATTAACTGCAGTGATTTGGCTAGTGCAGTACACAGTGCTTCACTAATTCACAGGAAACACACAACTACATTTGAAATACAAACTGAAGTGAAAGTGAAAATTATAACTAGAAATTTTTTCACTTGTTAGCTTCTTAGATAGTGGTAACAAACTGCCATGCATGGTTTTGCATCATTTCCATCATCCGATCTTCCTCGTTAAATATACAGACCTAATTGCATGTGTGGGCAAAAGTTCGTGTTTCAAACTGGCCTCACTCCCCCAAAAGCAAGCCACAAGTGGCCACCATCAGCCAGTGGTTCTGGGTGCAGCTCAGTCCTGGTAAAGGAGGAGCAGTTCTGGTTCACAGGAGGACCAGTGTGTGTGTGGGTGGCTTGGCTGCAGGCTGTAAGTTTGCTTGGGAGAGCAAAGATGTATGCTAGGATCACAAGGTTTGCTGCTGAGAGAGAAAAGGACTAACCTCTCCTTCTGGCTACAGCAGGCACTAACTACTGATGTATAGCTAATTCTTGCAAATTGCCTCAAACCCCAGAAATCAGAGGACAGTAAATCAGCAAGTTTGTGTTTAAAAGGCAAGAAAATACAATGGCAACAAAAGAGCAACGAAGGGAATACACACAATAGCAGGAATATTAAAGATAACAGAGATAACTACGGCATGTACCTTATTTTGCAGGGTGTCTGACTAAAGCTGATTGTCCATGAAGTGTTTTTGGCAGGCTTGTGGGTGAAGATATTCAAAGGCTTGAAAATTCTTCTGTAAGTGCTGGAGTCACAGATATGGTTTAGAGAAAAGGACAAAGGAGAAAAGTCTCTGCAACCCAGGTTAGCCTTTAAACCAGTGGGTCTACTCACTTAAAAGATTAAACACAGACATTTAGGGGCACAGCTTCAGGCCTGAAATACCTGAAAATGTTTTTATTTTCCGAGTTTTCTTAGAAAATACAGCCCTGTCTACAATTCATTTTCAGCATATGTTTTCCACTCTTAGAAATCCCAAATCCTTTTCTGTTAAATACAGACAGACGAAGTGAAATCCTTTCTTTTCCATGAGAGAGCATAGATACTGCAACATTGGCTCAGACAAATGGCTTATCTGAAATATATACTACTGGCTAGGAAACAAGAGCAGTAAAAGTAACTCAGAAGTGCACTTCCTTGGCCTACCCTGGGATTTTCTGCTAGTCATCAAAGCCATACCTAATCCCAATGGAAAGTGATGATGGAAATACTATTTTGCTCTCTGCCAAAATGAATCTTCTCTCCAGCCGAAATGGCTTAGCCAGATCGCAGTGGTATAACTTATGCTTCTCTGTGCCAAGTTTTCTGATTCTGGCTCTTGGAATGTCTCTGTAGCAATTTCTTCCACATAATGGAACATATTTCTTCCTCAGAAACACTTAAAACTTCTGGAAATAGGGCAACTACTCTAAAGGCTTTGTTTGCAGGTCGAAGTTTTAAACCCGCATTCTCGACAGTTCTTCGCCTGCCCACGTAAACCAGGATGCACTAAGATGATCGTGGCTTTGAACTTCTGAGGTTTTACTGCCAGCTCTGCTTGGACTTATGTTCCACACCTAGTGCATATGATTGAGAAAGTAGGCAACACAGAGAAAGGCATAGCAAAGACGAACAAATTAGAAGAATTAAGAAGAGAAAACATCCACCATGAACGAATGACTACCAACTGTATTATGGCACTACTATTTACCAAGAGGAGGCAAGAAAGTTTGCAGCTTAAGCTAAGGAAGATTCTGCCCTTTAGCCCCTTCTTAACAAGACTAGAATAGCTAATACATGCAAATTATGTCTAGTCTTTCTGATTATCATTAAAAAGAAAAGCATACCTGAGAAATGGCTTGTCATTGCACTGTCTGAAATCTATAAAATTTGAATTTACAGCCAAGAGTCCACACACTTAATGATCTTTTTTCCTGAATATTTCAAGCCAAGCAATGAGGTCCCTGATACCTCCTGACTCCATGAACTGATGGACAAATTTCCCTCTCCTTGAAGAGAATATGCTGCCATTCAAAGGCACCTTTCTGCTTATTCTGATTCTAATAATTCATTCACATGTCACAGAAGTCTTCTGATTCTAATACTTCATTCACATGTCACAGAAGTCTTCAGGTAGTACATGTCTGCTACTTAACTTCATGGTGACAGCAAGAACCCAGCTTTCCTGTCAATCCAGTGAGAAGACCCCCTCACCTTGGCAGTAGCAGAAGACCTACAGCATGTGGCTGAGTAGTGGCTGTAACACTACCCAGAAGAAAGCATGCAGAATCATGCATATTCAAATAAAGCAACTGTAAGAATGAGGCTCAGTTTAAAATGAAGACACTTAAGTTTAGTTCTCTTTATGCCAAGGAGGGCAAAATCCAGTTGCCTAAACATCTGTAGCTACCTCAGACTACCTAGGATACTCTGCCTGCCTTCCAGCTTCTACTTGAACGGGCACAGATGTGCTATCTGCAAGTTTTATTTAGATTTTTGAGTACCTAGAGGATATGCCTATGATGAATGGTATCCTTAGTTGTCCAAGCTCCCAACAGTCAATGGAGAGTTAGTCCATGGAAAACAGTCCATGGAACAAAGAACAGCTGATGGACTTGATTTAATTGCCTGAAAACAGATGCTCAGGTATATATAAGATGCCTGGCCTTAAAGCTTTTATAGAGCTCTTTAAGCTTCTGGCCATTCCAGAATGATGCAGATGTCCTGCAGGTCCCCTGTTATCCTTGCCAAGACATCTGCTCAGGAGTGTCTTTAATGACATTGAAGTCCTATGCATGGGTTACGGATTCAATTTCCAGCTCTGTAATTGGAGCACTGATACACAGTGCACACATATATTTAGATGGTTTAATATGAATATGTAATGCACACAAAGCATCAAAGTACAACAACAGACATCAGCATAACAAAAGGACATTTTGATGGAAATAAAAATTAGACCTGATATATCTCAGAACGGAAAATAATTAATTCTATTTCTTACATAAAAGTTAGGCAAATAGAATATTTGAGCATCACAGATTCATAAAATAATTTTTAAAAGTTGTGATGGGAAAACATAAATATAAAATAAAATTTAAAACCAGATTAAATGAACAATAAATTCAGGTTTGTAGCTCTTTAAATTGTCATTGTACAAAAGCATTTCACTCAAAATTATTTTTATTGTGCTATCATTAAATATGAATGTCTCTCAAAACCTGTTTCAGAGGATGAATTAACAAAGCTGTAACAGTCTGGAATGAGCATTGATCTACCATAAAAAAATGATAAAAGGCATTTCCCACTTCTTTTCATTGGGAAGAAATTCATTTTGGAACTGCTTGAGGTTATGTATTGTTTTATTAACTGGGACTAATTCCCAGTTTATTCCTCTATGTCCTTATGTGACCTACACTCCTCAGTTGTAGAAAAGGAACAAGTAGGCAACATTACAACATTTATTTTGCTTCCTAAACATACTGTAGTCTGTGTCTGAAGCAATTCCCCTCCACCACTTCTGATGTCAGCAGGTATAGCAAACCAAAATACCCTTGTGAATTATGGATATGTATTTGAAACACCACAGTTACATTAATGTAACATCTCAAATACAATTTATGTTTATATACACAAATATAAACATTTTTTTCGTGAATGACAATTAATTTTGCACAGATGTAGGTGATCTATTTATGAAGCAGCACTCTTTCTTGTTCATGTACCTAATGAATTAGATTAAACTAAAGTGTTAGAACCACACAATTCCCATCTTCAAAGCAACCCGAACTCTCAGAAGCCTAATTCTGCTGACTTAACAAAAAGCTGTGAAAATGGCCTTGTGCTTTCCAATCCTGAAGGCACGAAACCCATTTATCTGTGGTAATTACACACCTATTAGAAATTACCTTCCTATTATTGTGGCCTTCACGTTTTCTTTCTACCACTATCTCTGTTCTGCCCTTATCAGCATACATCAGGCATCTTGAGGATATGGACAGCATGTGGGTCAGCATCCCTGGTAGAAAGCCTGGCTGCAAATGCTCAGCTCTGAATTACTATCAAAGACCTGCCTGATCACATTCAGCATCACCCTCACAGACAGTGGGCACCCCTGTCACTTCATGCTAGCTGCAGTCTCAAAAGGAGCCAGAAATCCAACCTCTTTGCAAGAGGAGAGCATGAAAAACAAGCTAAATAAAGGGAAAGCCTTCAGCAGAACTGGGCACCAGCCTGGAGACAGCAAATAGGTGATTAAATGTCCAGTATCTAGTCTCAAATGTTACACAGTTGCCTGGCCAACTGCTGGCCTCACACCCTCGATCCCACAAGGAGGAAACACGTATGGGATTTCACCCTGTGTCAAGGATGGATCCAATCCCATGACACAGAGCCAGCTTGAAGCACAGGCTCTTGTAAGGCTGAAACTAAGCTTTGTTTACTTTCAAGACACAAAAGCCTCCCATGTACAAGTCTATATTATACTGGTTCCATAACAGATGGAAATACAACTACTGAAGTGAATTCTTTAGAGAACCATGTCATCATAGATCCAGTCCCCCTGGCAGTGAATCAGATATGGTACAGGTATGGAGGACATTTAAGTTTATAGGAAGGCCTCAGGAAGACTGTGCTGGGTAGAGCTCCATAAGATCGTCAGGATTCATCACCCGAGTGTAACTGGATGCTCACAACGACTTTTGCAGGTATGAGCACATTCACATGGAAAAAAAAAAAGAACGAAAAATCTAACAAACAGTTCTCATCTAATACTCTGTCCTAAATCATGCAAGAATAGCAAATGGGTGTTCTTTCATGCTGTTATCTCAAATATTCCTGTTCAACTTATACTTTCTTGTCTGACATTCTCAGATGAGCACGTGCCCTACTCAGAATAAATGTGTTACAGCATTAGAAGCAAGTTAGTCATTAGAAATCACCAAACGAAGCTCTATCCCCTTCACACATACAATGCTTTAAAAATGCAACAAATCAGGACATATATATTTAGTGCTATACCTTGTACTTAAGCACAGAAACAATGAAAATGTTCTTAATTTTTTGGTTCTGAAGGTAATCTCGTGGAAGCTACTATTTTATCAGTATAGACAAAGTCACACAAAGATGACGCTGTGGTCAAGTTTTATTTATAACAGATTTTTACTGCATATCTGGACCACAGCTCATCTGCCAAGGATCATAAAATCCTCATATGCCCTTAAAACTTGGGAGAGAAATCAGTTGGTCCAGCAGACTGCATTGGGGCAGGGATTATTTTTTCTGTTGAATGAATCTATTGTTAAATGCAGACACAGTGGGGGAAAGAATCAACTCAGGACACATTTATTTTTGTTCTACTGACCATTCTGTAGTGGCAATGAACAAAAGCTGGTAACACTTAAAGAAAAAGCCTTAACTAGCAAGGGAGGAGACAGTCTTATAGATTCTCTTCCTGATAACACAGAAGACAAGCACTGGAGCCACACACATAGAAGCAAATAAACAGAAACTTGCGTTTTCTCTCTCCAAACCTGTTTGTTAATAAACAAAATGAATTTTATGGAAGAATCACTTGAGAACTGATCATCTGAGTTTTAATTATTTTTATTTCGGCTTAATGTCTCCTTTAACATCAAAGTAACACCCCTGATGTCTCTCCAGTGCTTCTGTAAATATAGATACCTAGAAATTTGAAGTATGCAACTCCAAAAAAATACAGAACTGTATCAGAACAAAGGAGGATGGTTATACCTTTAAACTGTAGAACAGTTATGACTACAGGCAACTATGCCACAGCCCTTTGGTTTAGTACCATATTTTACAGCTAACAGTAGAAAGGCTAATGAAACATGACTTGCAACTCTGGAAATGTTTAATTTGCATTCAGTAACATACAAGTATGGAGCTAAATTTAAAAAGAAGAAATGGAACGATGTCAGAAATTCTCACTGAAAATTGTACCAGTGTATTTGCACTTTGCTGTGGAAGCTGTTTTCATCCCATTTTTTAAAAAATTACTCATTAAACTGCTGTCTTGGACTTGTTCTGCTAACACGGATTTTGGCTAGGGAGTCAGGAGGGGCACCTGCCTACAGAGCCACTTGGCTGCAGCTGCTCTGTAGCTCTGGAAGAGGCAGTGACACATTTGCATAAAATCAGTTATTATGGAAAACTGTTACTGTCTTTGTTCTGAAGACCTGAACAGGACAGAGACAACCAGGTTTTAAGTTGCACTTCTTTACATAACTGGAGCATAACAAGCATAAGCAGATCAGTTTTACACAACATGAAAGTTCCACTGGATTTTACGGGAATTTCTGTTAAATAAGTTAAAGACTAGTCCAGCTGGCTGGTTGAAGGTACATGGTTTTTTAAAAATCCCTTTTATAACCTCTATTCAAGAATTTGTAAGTGTATTTCTTATGAAACTTTATTGGCCAGAGATCCAAATTGTACAGTCTTTAAATGCTTCCTCTGTATCTCCAAATAGTCCTATATTTAAAATATGAATATACTAGAAGACTTGTTAAAGAAAAAAACCCACTAGTTCATATAAGAAAATGAAATCCCATACAATTATTTCATAACTTCAATACCTGAGCAAAGAAAATTGAGGTATCTAACACCAACAATGATCCAGCCTGCTTACACATCAAAAACTGTCTATGAAATTCACCTTCATTCTGCAACGTTTCAATTTCATCCACTACATTTACAAAAGATTAACTGATGTATTTTTCACATTTCACATTACGTACCTGCGTTACTGCAATCAAGAAAGCTGCACAGTCATGAAAAACTGAATATAAAAATACTGTTTATATAAAATTATATATATGTGTACACACACAAAGGCATGGAAAGGTATCATAAAACTTACCATCACTTGTAGAAAGCGAGTCATTTGCACAGATCAGTGCCAAAGTAAACAGCAAATGCCAAAGATCCATACTTCTAATTCTGTAATAACAAAAGACAGTGGAAGAGTTTCTTTATAAACAAATATTACTAACATGATATGACATTTAAACTATTATCTAGTTTTATTGAATTTCTGATTGGATTTAAACCATAAGTATATTTAGTTTATGGTTTATTGCCTCATAAAGTAGTACATCATCTTGCAGTCTAGGACAGAGAGTATATACTATATTTACAAGACAACTAGCTTATGCATTTGTAGTTCATTTAATATTGAGAGAGGAAAAAAACAAGTATTGTCAATCTCTAGACTGCTTCCAGGGAGTGGCCACATGGGGATGGATCCCAATGACTAGCACAGGTTAAATGTGAAAGTAGGAAAAGAACTGTACTCCTTCAGGGAACAAACATGCGATGATCCCCTTTCCAATTAATGCTCCTGTGAAGCTGTATTCATCTTCCCCTGACAAGTACAACCCTTCTCAAGTCTACAACTACATGCAGTAAAGCTGAGAGAAGTGATGCAGTTCCACAGGCCAGCTCCCACACCAGAAATGGCTGTTAGCAGAAAAGCACCTTCTCCGTACCTATGGCCACTGCCCATGGCAGGCAGCACGCCAGGAGCAGAGAGGGCAGCAGCAGTTGTGGGGCTCCAAGAATGAGAGTAACCCAGGCTAATTCTCTGATCTGCTCCTTATTGGCACCCTGCACAACCGTAAGCACCTCTCCCGGTGCCCCCGCTCAGCCACTCTGCTCTTGGGGGGCTGCCCTGGAGACTGTCTCACTTTTACCTATGTCATTTCTGAGAGAGAACCTTCTGATGGAGACCTGAGCACACCCACTAAAGCCTTTACAATCTCCAAGCATTCAAACCCTTAAAATCCTAGCATAAACCAACAAGCCTTTACAGCTTCCCCCAAAAGCACACTCCTCCTTTTACCTAATTCACCTGTGCCACACACACACACATCCTACAATCCCATCACACGATCCTGTTTTGAGGCACTACGTTGCTCCTGCCATTATCACCAAAATCTGGTAACAACAATGAAGGGCAGAAGCTGGTCTGTGCTGGACTTGCAGACAGTGCAGCCTACTGCACAGAATTGTACCTTGCTCCCAAAACCTCATGAGGTTTCCCCTCACAGATAGTATGGGGAAAGCATACGTACCATGGTTACGACCCGACCATTTACAACCACAGACGTTACCAGAGATGCTGCAACACAGATGTTAAAATGAGGACTGATGCTGAAACAAGTTAGGAAGCAGTTTTTTGTTCTGTGGCACAAAACTACCAAGATACATTGACACCCCTATTCAATGAGACAGCAGAGAGAGAGAGAGAGAATACTAGCTCCACTTTCACATTTGACAGTAAATCCATATGACAGACCTTGATTCTATGTTGGACTGTTTTCAATTAGAGATTTGCTTTCTTTATCTAAAAGGAGATTAAATCACGAGTGTCCAAACAACATGTAACAATTTCTAAGTGTGTGTTACCAATTAACAACTCATGCTATCAAATCTCTGTGTCAAAAACTAGTCAGTTTCCTAGTAGAGTTAGCAAAGTCTGAATTAGGTTAAAAACTGTAAAATGCAAGGATGCAGAGTACATAAAACATGGTAATGCTGAATTTAAAAGGTAATTCCCTCAATTTTCTTACCCTAAGAGAACAGAATGAATAACACTACAGAAATCAAAACCATTACGAACTCCAGATTTCTCATTCATGCTGTTCCATACAAAACTTGAAAATCAGAAGGTATTTCTCACATCCTCATTAATGCAACTGCTTAATAATTCTCATGTTTCAGGCTCGGCATAGGAGGCATTTATTCAAACTGCTCTAGACTAGCAATGCCTAAGGCAGACCTGCAAAGGCAAACCAGGAGATGCTCCCTACTGCACCCACATCAGGGCAAGGATGCCCAGCAGCACTACCCAGGCAAACTTGGGCCAGCCTAAGTAAGTGTGGGCCAGCTACATGGAGAGAGGAGCTGGAGGAACTCTGTGGACTGACCAGGCAGGGACTAGCAGGGCCTTCCCCTAGCCAAGCAGACACGGGTCTCTCCAACGGTGACTCCCCTGTTCTCAGTGGACAGGGAGGAAAGAAGGGGTACAGAAATGCGTTAGTGAGGATTCAGGGCACTGTGGGAGTGAGGCAGCCTGGGGAGCAGGACCAGGAGCAGTGACAGCTGCAGCTGCTGGAGTGCAGAGAGCTGGGAAAAAGCTAATAAAGTAAATCACAGGCCAAAAATCCTCCTCTCAGAGAGACCCAGTGGCACAGCATGAAGTTCATCTGAGATCAGCTACATTTTCAGCTAGCTCAACTGGTCCTCCTGCTTCATCTCTACTCTTGTTTAAAGGATCCTCATTGTCTCTTTTTCATAAATCTTCCACAAAAATATGTCTCTGTATTTGCCAATTCCTCTCTTATTACACAATTTATTCGCTGTCAAACAGTCTTCCCTCCCCCTCAGCCCTTCCACTTTCTCCCTGAAGTTTTGTGTTCTCTTTCACAGGCCTGAGCACAATGTCACTTTATTTACAAACCTCCTGCTCTCTGCCTGTCACAGTACCCAGTTATCCCATGATGCCTCCATATTCACATTTTCCTGTTCTCCCATGTCCGCCAGCCCTGCTAATCTTCCTACCACTCTTCTCCAAGCTTTCCTACTTCTTCCTGGCTAGTAACAGCACAAGAAAAGCCTGAACTGTCACGGGAGTTCTCCTGTGACACTAAATGTCATCTGAGTTCATCATTCTGAGCACACCATTTCATTTTCATAACTGCACGGGACCAGGATTGGCTCTCATGTGCAGCTGTCACAGCACAGCTATTCCCTCCATCCCTGCACCCCTGACTGGCGGCCATCTCAGCTTCCTTCCAGGAAGAGAGGGTTGACAGCTGGAGTGCCAACCTAGGAGCCTGGAAACACATCACAGAGGTCAACAAACATGCTGCACTTCAGTAAGGTCTTGCTACTGCAGTTGAAAACAATTCCATTCCAGTACTGCTGTTCCTCTTGAGCTGGCAGACTTGTTTACATACCTGCATGAAGTGAACTCCACAGGAAACTGTTCCAGTTAAAATTAATCCATAAACATTTATTGTAACGAACCTGTTTGCTAACCAGATTGACCAGGACTCCACAAAGACACAGCCCAGGAGCAGCACCGGGGCAGTACAGACATGGGAGTAAGCAGCGAGTGTGGAGGGGAGGACCCAGCTGCCCTTCCCTCCTCACCCTTCCCTTCCCTGGTCAGCCACAGAGCTTGACTAAAACAACTGAAACAGGGCACAGGATTAATTTGCATTACTAAACCTCAAATATTATCAAAATTGCTGCTTCATCCCTTGCCTTTTTGCTAGTAAAATGTAGTATAGAAACAAATTATGCTCCTTCAGTGGATTCTCACAAATACAACATCTTAGCAAGACAAAACAAAGTGTCTCTATTCTGCCTAAAACCATATGGGATCTTCCACTGCATTATCCATCCAGACAAGTTGTGTCATTGAAAAATATGTGTACAGCTAGTGTACTCTGAACATACCCAATATGGACAGGACTGAGCTCAAGAACAGTAACTTCTCTCATCTGAAAACATGGATGCATCAAGCTACGCCCTTTGTGCAACGGCCTCTGTAAAGTGCAAGTTGCGCTACATCCTTGAAGCTCAAACTGAGAGTCCCTGGAATAGGGCTTGTACTCCAGGCCTCACTCAGGCAAATGGAGTCTGCAAGGGGTGTGAAGCATCAGCGACTACGTCTGTGCATCCAGCACAAATACCAAAAGCTCTGCTGGGCTGCAGTTATGATGACCACTTCTAGTGGTATCTGAGGTCAAGAGACATCTACACTACCACAGCTCCAGTCTTGTGGGAGAAAATCTGGTGCAAAACAGGAGTTGCCCCATCATGATACGACTTTTGGTGGTTCAGAATAAATATTTTGAGAGAAGGGTCCTATGAAGTCCTACCTGCACCACCATCAGACAACCACTGCCTTGCAGAAAGTTCTCTCACAAATCCATCCCATAACCACCTGCTGCCCTTCCTCTAAGACACTCTTGAAAACCTGCTGTCAACAGAACAGTATTGTCCAGAGGCTTCAGTGTTAACCTAGCAAGAGACAGCTTCCCTGTAGGCATTAGGACAAAATTGACCTTTCATAATCTAGTACTATCTACCTCCCAACATCTACCTCATATGCATATGAAAGACAAATGCCACTTTTAAAATCTCTCTTATTTAACAGAAAAAAAAATAATTCAGTGTTTGTAATACACTCTATTCTAAAGAATAATAGTCTATATCCTACCCAACTCCAGCAGCTTGTAAGAATGAAGAGAGCTAAAATCAGGGGGATAAAAAAAAAATTACAGCAGCTGACTGTCTTCAAGCCAGCTGAAACTTGACCACAGAAACATTTGGCTAGAGGTCAGCTCAGGCTAATTGCTTCAGTACGGAAAGGGAGCCAGGAGTTATAAAAAGGATAAAAAAAAAAATCTTGGCCTTTTTCTATAGCAATGTTGGAGTAAGGTCAATCACAACTGAATTTAAACACGACATCTCTCCAGTGGGATGTGAACATAGCATAAACAGGCAAAACTGGGCTAAGAAACTCCTTGAGAAAAGAAACAGTTTAGTCACAGCATACTGAGTGGTTTGCATCTACTCTGGTCAGGTAAAAATGTTAACACTTGGAGTAAACCATAAGGAGTTTTGCTTATAAACAAAACTTGTTTGAAGTGAGATCTTGACCTTCAGATAGCTCCTGAACCTGAAAGGACCGGAAGGAAGGGGGAGGACAAGGATACTGAACTGCACCTATGAAGGCACTGCTGCTTTTGCCGTCGCCATTAATACAGTACTCCAAATATGAGAGAGTTTTTCCCCTGGTAACGTCCTCCAATTTAGCACTGCTTGCCACAGCAGCACATATGCAGCTAGTACAGAGCCAAAGGCAGCCTCTTTGCTGCAAACCAAATCACAAAATTACTGAGTTAAAGATTAATCTGAAGAGCTTTTCCATACATTGCTGTTTCATCATTCCATTAGGTCACAAACTGGCAAAGGCACAAGAGTGTGCAATGCAGACGAATATACACCAACAGATCCACCACTAAATAAGATCAAATGCTGAGAAGGAAATGGTAACTCCAGGCTCTCCAGGTCTGTCCTGAATCATCTTTATTACAACTACAAAATGCGTATGCACGTACTCGTACACAACTTTTCTGGGTGAAAGGCCTTTATTTTTCACAGTGTGGACATTTCTTACCATTTATCTCAGGGCAGGACCAGTGACACCAAGGGGTAACCCTTCTCTGCTTGCCTAAAAACATTCACGCCGGTTTGGCCAATCACGCATAGCTGAAATCACTTTGCTTGCTTACCCTCGTTCCCCTGAGTGCCAACAGGATGGAGTCATTCTGCAACTGAAATTAGTTTCAGCCCTTCCAATCAACAGAATCTAAAACTGCAGTGGACCTAAAGCCCTCTTCCCTTGCTTGCTGATATTACAGCTTGATTAAGTCATCAGCAGCCCTCGGACAAACGCCTGTTTTTATAGAACCCTTGTCAAAACTATATACTCAGATGTATTAATTATCTCAGTTGATATGAATAACATACCAGTCACTTACTGTGTGCCACTGTCATGGATATGAAAAGAACAAGGAATGATACCACAGAAGCAGAAATTATGTACTTCAAATAAAAGAAATCCAAAAAACACAAAGGGCAAATTTCAATTAAAAAAAAAAGTCCAAAACCTAACAACAAAAGATAGGCCCACTGGGAAACAATGAAGGACTATAGCATAAAGCTGCATTTATTATGCATGTTTTGATGCAAATTTGAGGACTATTAAAAGGTACAGTGTAATTAGAAACTAAAACTGGAAATGAGGCTATTTTGTATTATTAATTAGATCTTTATGTAAGCTAATTAATTTATAATAGCTTCAAGTGTGAAAGTGTTAAAATTGCAAATGGAGTCTATTAAATTAATTGCTCACTTTGGATTTAGAAAAATTATTTTTCTCCCTACATAAACTTTTAATTTTGGAATAGAGACTATATGAAATCTTCATTTCAATACCCAATTTATTTCTATCTCTATCGTAATAGGCACCTTCAATGCTTTTCCTTCAGCTGGTTTCTTTTTCCCATGGTCAGATGTGTCAGCTAATACTCTGATTTAAACTGGTAACAGGCCAAATGGTTATCAGTTCTTGGATGTGGTTAAGGAGCCCTTCAGTGAATCCAGACTTTAGACATTGCTCTGGCCTTGTACTGAAAGCTATTTAAAGTCATACTCCAAAAACTGGGCTAGGAAGTCTCAGGATGGATGGGGCATATAGCCTATCAATTCTTCATTTACAACAAAATCTGTAATACTTTGACAGCAGTAATCTGATGGACAAGGTACAGAGAGAGAGGGGATCTTAGCTGTAAGACCAGTAGATTTCTCCATCAGAACACAATTCCTAAAAGAGGACTGCAGTTACAGTTCTAATTTTCTGTCTACTACAGACAGAAAATTTTGAACTTGGAAAAGACTTAATTGCTTGTTTGCCTTTCAGCCCCCCCAAACAGACCAAAGTAGCAAAATAGATGCACCTCAGCTGAAAGAAATTGCAACATTTAGCTGCATATCATGCAGATGTGAATTGCTGAGCAGATACTCAGCTTTACATATAATTGTATCATTAAGGAAGAGGATTCAGGCCTGTTTAAGAGAATGGTAATTTTTTTTCAGGCTATAAACACTTTCTCAGCGACATTGGTAATTCTTCTGAGGCTTTTCCCACTCCTTTTTTTTTTTAATTATTATTATTTGGATAAATCATCCAAGGGACAAAATTCTGATCTTCGCTTTGCTATTTGTACAATCAATTGCAAAGAAAAGTGAGAAACTTCCTCTATGTGCGCAAAAGTATATTCTAATCTTTTTTTAAGAAATGTAATGCATCAATTTAATATCAAATATCATGTCAAGAAAGTAAAAAGAAATAGCTGAGTCTGTATCTACAACCAATACCCTAGTAATCTGTACTAAAAGAACATGGTTTTACTCAAAAACATGTCACATTCAGACTTTACATAAAGAGATTAAATGATTTTTCAAGTGCCATAAGAAAATTTCATACCAGTATTAAAAAAAAACCAACCAAACACAAACCAAAAACTCTTCAGCGTCTTGTTAGCAACCAAGTTCAAATCCCATCAGGACTTCATCAGTGTAGACCCAATCCATCAAAGCAGTGAAAGACATCTGATTTTAAACAGGCAAGATTATATATTTAACATGAAAATGTTGCTAAGTAATTCTCCTAGCATTGCCAGATAGCTTAGCACCTACAGAAATTATGAAGAATTTACAGAGCACAGGAATTGTGATGGAAAGCAACGTAAGTGACATCACTGGGAGTTTAGGCTGGAACACGATGGAAAACAAACATTAATCTCATGCTTAAAAATAAATAACCATCTTATATGTGCTGCTGGATCGTTGATACACAGCAGGCCAGTTCCACTGTTCTAGTTGGCATATTCTTTGCAAGCCTTCTCCTGTGTGCTACTATCTGCCTATCACTCCAATTAGAAAACTACTATCTTGGGCAAATTTAATCAGGCTTCAGCACACATTATAAATAAATACACCTCATCTCTTGGAGCTTTTTTGTAACATGAAAATCCTGCTTGCTCTGATTTCCTGAAGTGACTCCTTGAGGCCTGGAAGACAGGCTTGGGTTCAAGGTGATTAAAAGGAATTGAAGATGCTTTGTTCAAAAAAGCTCGGTTACTGCCAAACTCTATTTCAAAATTATGAAACTCATGTTGATCTCAGGTGAACCAGAATTTGGTTAGAGATGAGCATTTTTGAACAAAACATCCTCAATTTCTTCTAATCACCTTGAACCCAAACCTGCCTTCCAGGCCTCAACAAAGAGCAATTGCAGGAAATCAGAGGGAGCAGGGTTTTAATTTTAAATAGCATTTAAATATAACAAGCATTTCTTCCAGGAAAAAACATCTTCAAGCAGATGTAAAATTTAAGTTCAAGACCTTGGTATTTACCCTAGACTAATGAAATTACTTAACAGTTCATTACCATAGAACAAATTAATTACATGGTTTAATCGCATGCTAAATTATTCATATGCTCCTAATCAGATTAAAACTACATAACAGAGCCTGCATGGCATTTAGGAAGTTGTTAACTTTAATACTGCAGTAAGTGAAAGCTAGTTAATGACTGACAAAGCATTTCTGAGTGCATTTCTAGATAGCCACTCAGGACTCCAAGCACTCACATATTTACTATCAATTGGTCCACCTGATAAGATTAATCAGCCTGACAGGTCTAACAGTAATCAGTGCATTTTAAATTAGTGCAGTTTTGTATGTCCTGCAGCTCATATCAATTTAAGAGGTGATGTGTATTGATTTAATCGGCATCTGCAATATGCAGATTAAAGGTAACTTTAAGTCTTGGTTAAACTGATGTAGAGTTAGCATCTGAGCACATCTATTCAATGCAACTGTTTCTCAAAATAACTGCAAGCAAAATTATCTGTTTAAGAAGTTCTGTGTTAATGAGAAGCAGTACGATTGGCTTTCCATTCACTTTATCTGTAAGATCATACCAGCATTGCTTCCTGGCCCTATTCCTGTGGATTTGGTGTTTTAAGTCCACACAAGGAAGAAATATGGGAAGCCTCAAGGAAAGTCTTTTTTCCTGCATTGGAGAGGTCAGAGGATATGTGACATGGGATCCAGGAACAACTTGGAAATAAGAGTGATTATTAAAGTGGAGACAAGTGGACTGCACAGTGAGTGATCAAGCCAGCCCGACATTTAAGGGAAATAAACCAAACAGCCATGCCTAGTAATCTCTAGAGTTGGTGACCTATTAAACACTTACTAGTTTAGCAAGTTTACCTTCTAGTTAATTTTCTGTGTGGGCACTTGCAGCCAGCACAGCAATACAATGAAGCCTGTCTTCTGGAATGAGTAAGGTAAAGGGAGGTGCCAGGTTGCAGTTAAAAATGAACACTGGAAACTGAGAGAGCTTTGTCTTGATTTCCATCACTTCCTCTAAGAAAACTCTATCAATGAAAAAATTAAGAAGGGTCTGCAAAATAAGCCATAGAAACAGACACATTACTTTTAAATGTAATTTGACAGATCTGTTTTTAGAGATGTATTTTAATGATGTCAAACAATATTTTCCATCAGCAAATCCTGAAGCAGTCTGCAGCAGGAGTCAGTGGCATTATCCATTTAACAGACAGGGAAACAGAGACAATGGGAAGAGGAGCAGCTTGCCTGTATTTACACCACAGCCTAACAGCAGAGTAAGGCATGGACTGCAACCCTCTCCAATGTCTTACCCACCAAAGAATATTACAGTCTTGCAGATATACTGCTAGCCATCTTAGCATCCCAAAATAAAGCTGTAGTGGATTAAAAAAAAACAAACAACCGAATCCAAACCAACAAACTCACAGTTTGCATTAGGACAGAAAGAATTACAATTTAGAGAAAGATCAGTTCATCTGAAACACTTAAGCAACTAGCAACACTTTCTTAATAAGTGTATAGCTCTTTTACAGACAATAGGAACAAACTATGCTCTTTAGCTTCCAGTGTAGTGGAAGTAAACCTCTCCCTCCGCATATATCACTCCTCAAACATCAGACACAAACACAAGGATAGTTCTGCATTGCAACCTTTCCTTTTAGACATCACAGATAAAATATGCAAAATATGAATTGATATGCTTAAAATGAGATACTCTGCAACACACAGGCGCTACAAAAATCAGAGCTGCTCAGTGCAAAGCTGGCTGGCTGATGGAGAGCACGTCCGCCTCCACGAATGTTATGACTTCCTTCTCTGCAGGAACTCCATTACAACACCATCTCATTAAAAAAATGAAACTTTGGAGCACATTCAACTGTTCATCAAAACAGAGTAGTGCATTCACAGTTTTCCATTGCTGTTATTGTTATTTTACGTAGGACCATGAAGAAATAGATGTTTACAGATAAAATTCCCGTGGTATCAGCCGCTGAGAGCCTGAGCCTTCACCCATAAACACCATTAAGTATTTCTCAGATTCGAATCAGAAGAAAAAAAATCCATACCAAACTAGATCTCAGGACTTACATAAGACACACAGTGCAATAACAAGGAGCAGACTAAAGTGGAGGACCATAGGACTGTAGCTGGAGAGAGTTTTGTAAAACCCTTCTGGGGGCTCTCCCGGTCTAGCACAACACCCAACTCCTCTGAAGTCTGACCAGCAGCCTTGCCTCAGTACCCATTTTTATACTGAAATAGGGAGCAAGGCTGCACAGAAACCTGTCAGCAAGTCTTAGAAACTGTCTCCCTCTCTTTAATCAGCACACCAGTAATCATTCTCACATCACTCAGCCCTGGGCTCTGAAAGGCAGTCTCACCAGTGTGGACACTGTCGGTAGAGAAGGGAAACAGTATGACTATTCCTTTTTGTGGTTTTTATACTGAATAAATTCAATATCACAGGGAGCTTTACTTCTGGAGAGATCAAAGATTTTCATTTTTATAAAAACTTTACCATGAATAAAAACATTTAATCCTTTTTTTATGTTTAAGAAGTCATTAACGATGATACCATCCTAAAATATGTATAACACTTACCAATCACACTTGAATCATATGTAAGCAACCATTTCACAATAAGCATGATGACTCTAACTGCTCTTAGGTTCTACTACAAAGTGTACAGCAGCATTAAATAAATCACTTCTGCATAAATTATATTTTCCCCAACATTACTAAACCTGTGAAATATCACAGCAGATATGAGTTTTGAATTGTCCTGATGCATAAATTAGTCCCGATTTTTAGTTCACTTATTGCATACAAGTTTTTCTTCAGCCATCAGACTTGATAACAGGTGACCAGATTCATACAATAAAAAAGGGTCACACTTAAATGCAAAGGGTTTAAACTCTTGCCTGGTAACACATTCTTAACAGCACATCAAATATGACAGCCCCTTGTGAATAACAGCATTTCCTAAGGATTGGGATGCCTTCCTCCCTTCAGAAAGTTCAGAATTATTAGCCTTCATTTACAAACAGGAAACTGAAACACAGCGAGGTTACAGAGGATGACAGAATCCGAGTGAGTCTGTAGTGGAGCTCAAAAGCAAGGCCAGACCCCGAGTCCAAGCTGTGTGCTCCCAGTGCTAGGCAAGCTTTTTGCAACTGCTGCTTGCAGAGGAATCAGGAATGGGCAGTTTAGCTAGGGACCAACTGGCTCTCTGGGCACAGAAAGCCAAGAAAACACAGCACAGAAACAGTTTTCTGTATGGTTGTTTTGCCATGTTTCAGCTATAAAATAATAGAAGCCATTCGTAAATTGTTTTTCAAGTATGAGAAGGCATGGTAACCACAACAAAAAATGCTTTGGTTAAGGAGATCCCTAATGACTAAGTTACACCTACTTTACAAGCATTTTTACAAGTAACTTTTCACTATTCTGACCTTCTTATTTTCTCAGTGAAATTGTTTAGGTATAAACAAATCTCCCAAGCAGAGATCCATGGCGCAATGAATGCATCCACTGTTCTATCATCCGGTTTCAGAAACATTAAGAACATGGATATAGGATAACAAGTTCTATCTATTGGTATTGTAACGAAAACAAGAAGTATCTAGAATGTCTCTTCTATTTAATGACATTACAATTGTGTACACTTAGACAGGAATAGCCAGTTCAAGCCTCATAAAACTGCTACGGCCCACACATAGCAGCTGTAAAGTCTCATGTAGCAATTTAACACTAGATAACAGCTTTTCAGCTTCGTGCCATGAGCAGTCACAGGTCTGAATCCTTTACACCACAGTGTATTTCCGTGATCCAAATTTACCCCATTGTATTTTGATTAAGCTTTCAGTAATACATTCTAGATATGAATTAGAACCAAAAGGTGCATTAAAACTACATGTCATTTAAGTGTCATTTAAACCATGATTTGTTATCTACAATGTTTTGCTATGCATTTTTACCTTATCCCTTGCTTGTGAAATACAGACTTTCTTTCTCTATTTTCTTCACGAATGTGCATTTACAAAGTCAGGCAATTAATACCCTAAATGACACTGTAAATGAGAACCGTCTCATTAAAATGCAATATAATAATTTTTCTCTGACAATGGGAAATAGCCTTTAAACACTTCTAAGAGCCACCAAGCCCTCTATCTACAAATATTGGCTACTAGAAGTTGACAGAAATGGGCTTAAAGCCATCAATTTAATCAGGATTGAATTTGATAGTGTTAATTCACAGATCTCTATTGTCCTGGGTAATAAAACATGACAATTAGATCCCAATCAGAATTTTGTATACTGCATATTATAATTATCACCTCCTGCAGGAATGAATCATGGGATCTGTGAGGATTATCTGCAGGGCTACAGGCTACTATTGAACCCTCTGCTTAGCCAACATTGGTAATAAAGGCACTCACAGGTAAGATAAAAGTTATCACACTACCTCAAATGTCAGCAGGGGATGGATGATGCTTCACGCCTCCCTCAGCTCAACTGCAATCCGTGACCTTCTCCAGCCATCCCAGCACCTACATGAAAGCAGGAGAAACAGACAAGGGATGAGTTCTGAAACAGCAAAGGTCACCTGCGGTGGGAGGGCAACACAACAAAATCCAAATGGGTGTCCTGGCACTGCTATGCCTCAGGGAAGGCTATCAGCGGGGCAGTCTGCCTGGCAGCCCTGAGTGCAGCACCTGGGCTTCTCACTCAAACAGCAGCAGTGGCCTGAAAACCCGTGTCACTGAGGGCCTGCCAAGCCACAGGACCCTGTCCTAACCTTGACATTAAAATGCACCAACAGAGATTTAAATGGCAAAGAGACGTCAGGGTGACTGACCAACGCTCATTCTTAATGCACATTCCTGCTGAAAATCACCTGCACTGGAACTAATCTCTGAGTCACCCAGCGGATGAGTAGTACCTCACTACTCCTATGACTACTTCAGAGAATAAAGTGCAGTGTGGTAACTTATAAATTGGTAATTTTAAGAAAATAACATTTCCTTTTTCTCTAAAAGAAAAGTGTCTGAATCTCAGGAAAATGGCATGCTGTTAAAAAAAAAAAAGGCAGCACATCACTTGTTATGTTCAGAATTCCTAAGCACATTATCACTGCCATGATATCTGGCACAGCAGCAGCACCCAAAATGGTTTTGAATTAGTAGTTACCTCTATGTTTAATAAAAATAACAGGAATTCAACATGGAACATTACTTCTTCCCAAAGATGCAAGTCAGCTTTTAAAAGCATTTTAAAAAAGTTGGCCATGGTGCCCACAATATTTGAATAATTCATAATAATCTGGTTTCTAGTGGGTGGGACTATGAAAAGAAGTCCAGATTTCACAGTATCAGACTCTTTAAATTACCACCAAAAAAAAAAAAAAAAAAGGCAGTCTGCAACACCCCACAAATAACACCTAAAGAAATACTGTGTACATTCGAGGTGCTGGAGCAGGTCCAGAGAAGAGCAACAAGGCTGGTGAAGGGACTGGAACACAAGTCCTATGAGGAGAGGCTGAGGGAGCTGGGGCTGTTCAGCCTGGAGGAGACTCAGGGGAGACCTCATCACTCTCTACAACTCCCTGAAAGGAGGTTGTAGCCAGGTGGGGGTTGGTCTCTTCTCCCAGGCAACCAGCAGTAGGACAAGAGGGCATGGTCTTAAGCTCTGCCAGAGGAGGTTTAGGTTGGATATTAGGAAGAAATTCTTTACAGAAAATTTCAGGTATTGGAATGGGCTGCCCAGGGAAGTGGTGGATTCTCTGTCCCTGGAGGTGTTTAAGATGAGACTGGATGTGGCCCTTAGTGCCATGGTCTTGTAACCACAGTGGTGTTGGATCAAGGGTTGGACTTGATGATCTTGGAGGTCTTTTGCAACCCGGCTGATTCTATGATTCTGTGATTCAGATAGAATGTTCTGGGGTCACACTGCCATAGCTTTAATAAGACCTTAACAAGAAAAAAGCAACATTTTAAAAGAGAGTTTTCTTTGACTGAGTTAATACTAGCTGAACAAAGAGCAGGAGGAATTTTTTCACATCCATAGAACTGTCTTCCTTTTAGGTGTATAATTTTAATGTATGGATAAACCACTAAATAATAAATAATGGAAAGCAAAATGTGATTCTGAATGAAAATTTCATTAGTATTTCTCTGGAATCCTTCTCTAGTGCAATGGGTAAAAGGCTGTCACCTCTGTTTTTATATTAAAAAAACCAAAACAACACCTACCCAACTACTAAATGAAAAAATCATTGAACTTACAGAAAAATTAAACATATATTTGAAAAGAACAGAAGGTAATTTTCATGCAAACCCCAAAATAATATATTATTATAAAATATATCATCCTACGTGTTCTAACCTGTTCTACCCCGTAATATGCACAGCCAAGTGCTATTATGCCAATTTTTTGAAAGAGCCTGCATATATAATTCCACCAGAGTCTTGTTCATTTAATTTCTCATTTTCAAAAGAACTCTGAATTTCAGAGAGAATAACTGATCAGTAAGCCTCTCTTTTCCAAAAATAAAGGGACAGCTTAGTCTGAAACAAACATAAAGTCTAAGCCAGCTGTTGACTGAAGTAAGCTACCAAGGACTACTGACAAATTCCTGTTACAAAACACTCAGTAGGGCATTAACAAGGGGAAATGACCTTTTAATGACAAAGCAGAATCCTTTTACAACAGGACAAAGAAAATTATTCCAGTAGTCTTTCCAAAATATTTTGAAATCCTGCTCAAGAGCAGAAAAGATCTCTTAGCTACTTTATGGGCAACAAAGGAAGTGTCCTAACTTCTGATTACCTGATTGTACTCAGAACATTTTGTTTCTCTCTTGGCAGCTGTGACAATGTGCTCCAACCCTTGCCTTTTTCTGCTTGAGCAACAGACACCAGCAGTGGTTGTGATGGCTACATCTGGCTTACAGATATCAACACAACAGTTCAGGGCCATAAATCTTGCTTGACATCTAAGGGCCCTAAGTCTTGCTGAACAGCTAAGGGCTAGTTGAGCATGTGCCAACTGAAATATGGCTGCTACACAAATATGACTGTCGGTTAATCACCTTACTCCATAAATAGTGGACAGCCCAAGGCCTGTCCAGCTCTCCTGCAGGGCAGCAGGCTGCATGTCAGGCTCTCTCCTTGAGTACAGACACCTCTCAAGGCTACTCCTTAAGAACGAGAGATTTTTTGCCATAAAAGATTCTTGGTAAGTGATTAGTAGCATGCTAAACTTTGGAATCTTGACGTAAAATATTGATTGTGCACATACAATTCTTCAGGTATAAACTGTTGACCAAGTCTGGGACTAAGTCTGAATCCAGACATATCTGAACTCCCCTCAGAAAATTTAGAACGTGTGGGGATCCTTTCTGAACCTCATGACTCAGTGGGAGGCTCTCCTGAACAGTTTTGTCTGACCCCATCCTCTGTGCTGTAAACAATCAAATACACATTGCCATCCAACATCGTTAAACTGCTGACTCATTGGCCAAACTTTGCAAATCGGTGCTCTACATCAATAAACATTTTGTAACTTTTCTCTAGCAAGTGAAGTGAGTCACTCCACCTGCGACAGAAGCAAGTGGAGATAGCACAAAAAATGCCAGCAGCAATATTGTTATTTGCAGTAATGTAGTTTAGAACAAGCCACACAAGCACAAAGTTATATTTACACTTGGCTCTGACAGGTGTGAAAAATAGGCTCTAGTGTACCTAGGTAATGAGCTAGATAGTTAAATGAGAAGCAGTCTCCCTCTAAATGGAAAAACTGCAGCTTCAGCAAAAGGAGAACACAGATTCATATGAACAAACAATACAGGTGAGGCTTTTTTTCCAGAGACACATATTTTGACAGAAACATATTACTGTAACCCACATGGCAAACAAAAGGATTGCAGCACTCAAATTAGAGAGGGCCCATCCAGACTAGTTTGCTTCACAAAATAAGAAACACACTCAGACTCATCACTCCCTCATTGGGATGTGAGCATCTTAGCCCTTTATTATCTTCTCATTACGTCATAAGCTAACGTACCAAAAAATAATAATCTGGACAAGACGGTATGGGCCCAAATGTGCCAAAAGTTCTTTTGGTCTTCAAAAGAGCATCTAAGGAAACACCCAGTGATAAAAAAAAGTTGGAAAGGCTTTCACCTCTGTCCCATGTAAAATCTTAATAGAAAAATTGATGAAGTACCAACTAGGTGAGAGTACAGTGAAATGTACTGAAAACTAGCTGAAATGCCTGGCTCAAAGGGTTTCAGGCAGTGGTACAAAGTCCAGCTGAGGGTTAGTCACTAGTGATGCAGTCCAAGAGTAAGTGCTGTTTAAATCTCCCCTAATAACCTTTTCCCTGAAGAGGTAACAAAACAGTAGAACAGATTGCTTAGAAAGATTGTAGAATCTGAGGCTACTCAAAACCCAGATGGACATGGCTCAGTACAACTGCGTTAATAAAATCCTGCTCTGTACAGGAGAGTCGGACTAGATGATATTCAGGGTTCCCTTCCAACCTTAATAATTCCACAATTCCACAATTCTGTATATTTACATAACTCAAAAGCTGCAGGCAGCAGACAAAAAAGATGAGGGTATAAATAACAGGCTTTGGAAGAAAGATGGCAAACTATGGACACCTCGTGATTGCATGGACCATTGACAAAGAGTGTATTATTTCCAGCCAGACACATGACCTGGATTCACAAGTCCTAAGAGACTGTTCAGGAGTTCTGCCCCTCCATTATGCTGGGATACCAACAGATGCAACAGAGGATCTCTGGCATCTGCGACAAACTATTTCCAGAACATTTGTACTTCTAAGATTTGGCCTAAGGAATCCTAATTTTCTCTTTATTCTATTTCTCCTGTATTTTACTTCCTTCCATTTCTAGTTAAACAACTCCTCAACAACTAAATTCAAAGGACAACAAAACATAGTTTGCCTGAGATGTATTCTAATTGTATCTGATAAGCACTTCATTAATTTCTCTAGGTTGCATCAACTGTGATGTGTGGCACTTGCTGAGAGTCTTGAACTGCTTTCTCCTAAACCCATTTTGAAAATATTTATCTCAAACAGAAGGAAAAATGGGCTCTTCATATATATTTTTAAGTTTTCTCCATTTTAAGTCATTCCATCCATTTGCTGGCAAGTTGAATATGAGTCAGCAGTGCCCTGGCAGTGAAAAGGGCCAATCATGTCCTGGGAGGCATCAGGCAAAGCATCAGCAGGTGGTCGAGGGAGGGGATTCTCCTGCTCTGCTCTGCACTGGGGTGGCCTCACCTCAAGTCCTGTGTGCAGTTTGGGGCACCACAACATAAGAATGACATCAGGTTGTTAAAGTGTGTCCAGAGGAGGGTCACCAAGGTGGTGAAAGGCCTTGAGGGCAAGATTTATGAGGAGCATCTAAGGTCACTTGGCTTGTTCAGCCTGGAGAAGAGGAGGCTGAGGGAGCACCTCACAGATGTGTACACCTTTCTGATGGGGGGCAGCAGAGCAGGAGGTGCTGATCTCTGTGGTGACCAGGGGCAGCACATGAAGAAGTGGAATGAAGCTGCACCAGGGGAAGTTCAGATTTGACATTAGGAAAAGGTTCTTCACTAACACAGTGATCTGCCACTAAAACAGGCTCCCCAGGGAAGCAGTCATGGCATCAAACCTGTCAGGAGTCCAAAGAGTGTCTGGACAATGCCAGGAGTCTCTGGTCCTGTGAGGAGCAGAGTCAGACTCCATGATCCTTATGGGTCCTTTCCAACTTTAGATATTGTGTGATTCTATGATCTTTCTTAAGTTCAAACTCTACTTCTCTAATACAATGAGGTTTCACATCCTCAGCTGAAATATAATTCTTGCAATTGTGAACTCACTCGTTAACATCTCTCACCAACTCTCTCCTTTGCACAGGAATTCCCTAAATTCTTTCAAGGAAACACTTACAAAACTTCCATCATCATTCCCTTTCTCTTCTATTCAATAGCTAAGGCTTTTAATCTGTTTTTGTCCTCTAATCTTTACACTTTCCTCACCAGCATACACTGGACAAGGAATCACATTCTAGTTCCAAATTAGAGCCTTTCCTCCCCCCTCTGAACTTATTCATATCCTTAGGAGTCTAACAATAAATCTTGCCCTTCATGCTTTAAATACTTCACTGAACCACATTTCTGTTCTCACAGACTTGGCAGTCTTTGCCTCTTTGACATAACAATAACCGGAACATTTTCTTAGCAGCACTAATCTGAGTAACAACTGATATTTGTTTTGGCACTTGTAGTAGAGATGAAAAATGAATTTATGTTTTCCACTGCATTATGCTTACGAGTGTATATGTGGACAGGATAGCTCACGAGGTCTGCACCACAGTGCAAGGCCAAATATAGGAATTAATACACCTCTTCAGCTTTTTAAAAGAAACCCATCAGTGTTGTAAAGGAAGCAAACAGGTAAGAAATCCAAACTTTCTAAGTAAGTAGCAATTTCACTTGATATACAAGATAGCTCTTGTGGTATCCAGAAATTCAGACTGTCTTCCATAAGTGAAGTATGTCATTTTCCCAGCTACAGTTAATGATCTTCTTGGGTGGAGGAATGTTATGAAAAATAGTTTAGTCAATGTTTACAGACAGTATTTTGAGATCTGGACAGCTGGAAATCCAGAACTCTATCACCTGAAACTGTTGCTGACATATCAATAACTTAAAAGGGAAAGTTTCTTGATAAATTAACAGAGAAATGTCGAGCACAAGATTAGAAAAAAGATGTATTACTGGATTCTTGTAGCCACTTCTAGTGTCCACACTTAAGAGACTAACAAACGCCAAAAGAACATGGACCTAAAAATGTTGCTTGAAGTCTGGGACAACTTTTTAGAACCAAGATAAAAGCCCTAGTTTATTGAGAAAAATACATAATGGATTACTGTACCTGATAATAATCCATATGTGGAAGAAGCAATAAACACTAGATTGCTCTTCAATGAAACATAAGACATAATGATGAATCGAGAATGGAAATAAGGAAAAAAAATCTTTTACGAGGCTGAAGCAAAATGAAAACTGGAATTTACCAGAGGCTGAATAATAATAATAATAATAATTAAAAATACCCATCACTTCAATTTGCTTTTCACATAAATTACTAGGTACAAGCAGCTGTAACAGAAATAGAGAAAATATGGTGGCATAAGACTGTCAGGCATCATATGGTCTAATCCCACTCTTCACAGCCAGATGAATTAATTCTTGCTTGACTCTCATCTCTGACTACTGGATTTTTCTAAACACCAACAAAGACCTGTGAAGATTTTGCAGCCTCAACAAGTAATCTATCCCAATGCATCTATCCCATTCCACTAGGAAAGTTACTTTGATATGTACCTCAAGCCTCTCTTGATACAATTCAATTTCTCTACTTCCCCGCCTTGCCCCCATAAGACTATAGATCAGATTATCCCTGCCCTTTTCATAGTCTTTTACCTACCTGAAGACTGTTACACTTCCCTACCTCTCTAGATCACACCAAACCTATTTTTCAACTAAGTTTTCTGGATTACGGATCATCCTCAGGGACTCATTCTCAACAGACTCTCTCCAGTTAGTCCAAGTCTGAAAGCAAAGCAGAAACTTCCTTACTTCTTTAGGTAGCTCTTTTTCAGCTTTATATATCCTACTATATCTGTCCTTTTGCAAGTGGATGGCAATTGCATTCTTGAGCCACAATCAGCCAGCTCCAGATAACTTTCTGCAAAACAGGAAAGCCTAGCTTTTGAATAATAAGGTTCCCTTTCCTATTGACATCTTCATCTTATTTTTCATTAAACATTTCTCAATAGGCAAAAAAAAATGTTGATGGATATGGAAAAACAAAGTTATTAACTAAAGCAAAGATAAAAACTGTGGTTCAGGGAATTGGGACTGTAAAAAGGTAGAAGAAAGAAAATACAGAATTTTCCAAAAGGAAATAAAGAATTTAAAGAAAATCACCTGTTAAATGCATTTTGCCAAAATTGTTACTGCTATAAGAAAAAACATGGTGTATAGAATGATTTGGCAAACTGTTAATACAGAAATATACAAACAATATATATTGGATCAAAAAGCTCATGACAACTAGCACAGTGGGTAAATAGTGTAGTGCTTTGAAATACAGGGCTTGAAATTGAGAGATACAAATTTTATTTTAGGCTTACTGGTGCCTTAGTATGTAACTTGGGCAAAGTTACAACCTCCATAGTTTCATTTTTTCCCTACTTTTTGAAATGGTGTAACCTTAGGACATTGTTCTTGAGAACAAAGGAGAGAACTGTAGGGGACAGTAGCAAATTTACCTCATCTCCATCATTGCTATGTTTGAGCTTAGTTTGGCTGTTAAGTCTTGCAGCTGCTACCCTAAGCATTATTAAAGATCTCAATTTTTAAATTACTAGCTTTTTAAGTTCTAAAAATGGCTCACATTCAAACAAAGACCTGTGAGTGGTCGCTTTCTTCAAACTTCCCTTCACTCAACAGCAAATACAAAAAGCCCACTTTGTTGCTGTGTCCCAAAACAGCCTCTCTGTGAGTAGCTCAGTCACTTCTGTTTCCTCAAAAAAATCTAACATTTGCCTTTTCAGTTTCCCAGGGGTCAGATTTCACTGACAGAAGAAACACAACGCTTCGTGAGTGTATTTCACCCAAAATTCTGTAGCAAAATGGACAGATCTTTCTATACTTTTGAAGTACATTCTCAGCTTTTCAGTCCTGAACTGCACTTCCTCAGGCCTTTTGCAGAGTCAGGGAATCTGGACATCACTTGGCTGTGCAGAGCAACGCCTAAAACCCACACTGCTGAGCATTCAGCTCCAAGGTCAGCATGACTGGTGCTATCAAGAAAGAGTGCATGTGAATACCTTAACCATTAAAGAAAGGGGGTTATCCAAGTTTGCTAAGAAGAAAGATGCTGAAGTCAGCCAGGAGCAACAAGTGCAGCTGGCAAGTGCATATGTATGAAGAAGGGCTGAAGGGTTAAAATGAAGCCTTCCATCCTCTAGATCCCCAACCATGGGTTGTTCCTTGAGTTAGGCATCCAAGCCTGATCAGCTGTTCCTGCAATGCTGAGATACTCATGGCTTCTAGTACTACTCGAATACGAGTGAATGTATTAATCACATTAAATATAAACATTTTGTTAACAGAAAATACTGATCTTAGTTTTGTTCATCAACAATTACTACTGAGATTTCATTTAAGACGGCAGCAAGAGTGACTAAAATTCACATTTTAGTTGTGGCTTTTCTATTGCCCTCTGTTAGTTTTCTGGGATGAATTACTAGCAAGCTACATATATATTTTATGTATTTTCATATTCTAAATATATTTCTCTTATGACAATCCTCTACAATTTTGGAAAACAAATACTCTTAATGCTAGAGAGCTGTCTGTTTAACGAAGCCAGAGGAGCGATATATGCTATGGCTTTTAAGAGCAGCTTTCCAAACTCTAAAAATTGCTTAAGAAGACACATTTCTTGCTGGTTTTAGTCTCCCCTTTCTTCATGCTTTCAAAATGTCTAGTTTCTAAAATCTAAATCTGAAGAATGACCTTAAAAGAAAAAAAGCTAATAGATCAGAAAAAAAAATCTTTTAAAGGTCTCAGGCAAAGGCGCTAAACATTTTATTTCAGAAACAAATATTTCATCTGGGGAGATCTCAAATCCAGCTTCTTAACTCAAGAAAGATTATACATGGTATTATTGGCCTGTAACATCCATGAAAATAGAGACCCAGAAGAGATATCCCATGTCAAAATGACACTATATAGTTGATTCCATATTCCATATTTTTCTTCCATTCTATTTTAAAAGCAGTCCCCATTTGCTTCTGGTTATTACTCTAATCAACAGAAGGAACACAGCTCCAGAATATCTCTCTGCAAGTTGATTACAATGAGGCACTTGGGAAATCTGAGCATTTAATCTAAAGGCCTTCCATTCATATTCCCTAGGACTGCCTTGGCTTGCATATATGTATATGTTTAAATTGTAGGATTTTATGTATATGATATGAGTTTGTACCTGTTTCATCTTGTGAGTTCTTATTACAGCTGTCATTTATTTTAAGTTCTGCTTCTGATTTTCATGTATATTTGCTTCCATGCTGCCTCTTTAGCTTGAAGTATTTTTAATACATCTCAGGAAAGGTGCAAGACAACATGCTGCCCAGCTGATGAAAAACAGAGTCCAACTATAAGAGCACCAGTATCACAAATTAAGGTTTCTTTACATGTGGTTAACTAGGAAACAGAAAGTATCTGTGGCACAAATTTTTGTGGGTTTTTTTGGGGGGTGGAGAATAGTCAGAATATACATAGGAGTGGGGTGGAGAATTCCTCCAGAGTATGTTTTACCTGAGGTGTCAAGTGAAAATATGTATCTTGTGCAATTCACATTTTCAGCCAAATACTTCTCCATTGATATAGGCTTGTTTTCTAAAAATATTAAATCAACAATCTTAAATCAGACTCAGGAATCCAAAGAGGCCTATTTTCACAGGCTCGCAGGAACACCACTGATGGCAGAATTCAGACAGCCTCTAGCCTGTACCCAATATAAGACTGAATTAGAAATATAAATTTACTTATGTATTTACATCATGTCATGTAAGTATTTATTGGCAATTTTCTCATGTTTGGTTACATAGTACACGTCAGAAATGCCACGTAATTGCAAAAGAGAATCAGGTAAACTCACTTAACACTTTCAATTAAAATAAACATAGAGTACTTCCTCTTCCCATTTCAGTATGCAGACATCACAAGGGGTCCCTGAAGAGATTCTCATGTGCCAAATCAGATAATCTCTAATAACTTCCTTATGAGACACTTATAACTAGATGGTAAATGATGTCATTAAAAATGAAGGGATTTGCAGTTTTGTTGCATTTCTAAGGTATGTTTCTAAGGTATGTTTATCACCATCTTTGTAAACTTTACTTCCTCTGTATAAAAGTGACATGCAAGTTATCAAGTACTCACAATTATTACAACAGGAAAAGAAGCTGAAGCAAAAAAAATGTGGGTTTTTCATTTCTCCTTAAGCTCAGGTTATTTCAGAAGTTTCATCACAGTGGACTAATTGATGCTGACAGTAAGTGACTAGGAGATGTCACAGAGATTGCTTCTGGGCATAATAACTACTGTCTACCACAAAGCATGTGCATTTATACAGATGCAAATTATTATTCCTTGTTCTGCTTAATGGTAAGTTTAATGTAAAGTTCATTTATTCTTCATCTGTTCTTCTAAGATGGAATCCTCATTTTCCATTACTGAATCACTAATTTAATGAAGTTCTAATTTACCTTGTCAGTGTTTAAGAATCTAGACTAGGGATTCAAGGGTTCCATTTTGTTACAGTGTGAGTCTTTAAAAAGATTAGTTACAAGCAGTTATTTCTGTAAGCAGTTCTGTACCGGGCACAAAGAAAAATCAATTTTCTGAAACCTGAACATGATTTGAAAAAATAATATACCAAACTCAGAATGAAAACAAGTGATCTATACAGATAAACAAAAAATAAGTATTACTGAATAGAAACACTGTTTTTTTAAAAAAAAGAGAAAAGGCAGCATACTTCAACTTTCACTTCAACTTGTTCTTCATAACTCCAGTGCATGCTACCTTGCCTTGCCAAAAATAATGAATTACAACAGTGGACAGCAGTTAGATTGCCAGGGCAGCATGAATCACTGTCAGACTGAAAACTCACAATAGTGATACTTTTAAAGACAGAAGTATCATTTCAGCATTTGGTCACAGATCTGAAAAAATATATAGATAAATGGATTTGAGAAATTTTCAGAGTGCTTTGTTTCCTTCTGAAGTACCACATAAGTCCTTAGACCACATGTTGACATCAGCAAATTTTGGTAATTTTATGACTTGTAACTTTTGATTAGTGATTTGATTCTTTTACAAAATATAGTTTATCTTGGTAGATGATCAAGCATGAATCTAAAAATGAAAGAAACTGTTTCCAGCAACTTGAGTTGTGATAGCAGTGTGAGAAGCTGGAAGTGCTTCTCACCACAGTGAGTGCCTTTCTCCAAACCCATGAATTTTGTATGAAAATTATCACATAAAATCAGACCAAAATACTAAAGCAAGATGCAGTTACCATCCCTTGAATCTGTTGTTTCTGAGGATTATTAGCCTGCTATAGAGAGCCCAGCAGAGAGATCAAATCAGCTATACCCATCCATCTGTGAAAGCCAGTTCACAGAATTCGCACAGAATTCTTGAAGCAGAATGAGATTATCCTGTGATAGCTTTTCCTACCAGAAGCAATCCATTCCTTTAACCACAACTGAAATGAGGCCCATCAGGAGAAATTAGAAGAGTTCCACCCCAATAACAAACTGAATTACTTTGCTAATTTACATAGAAAAGCCAGTTTCAAACTAACAACACATCCTCTTTTTTCCTAAGCATACCACAGACCCTTTTCTTCAGTATGTTCCAGCTGCCACAATGACTATGGGATATGCCAAGACTGGCAGGTAGAATATATGTCATGCCTCTCACAGTCCCATCTTTCAAAAGGAGTTCATACTCTTGGAATGGCTCCTAAGCATCTTTCAGCTGCTGGATGAATACGATGTGGTGGGACCTATCACATCTCACCTGTCACCACCAAGGTAGTGTATGAATAAGGACTTAGGTGAATGAGCACAGATGGATTCAACTCTGACAGTGCAAGAAACAGCTCAAATGACACTCACTGTGCATAAGAAAAATTAGGTGAGAAAAAGTAAGATTGGAGGTCTAAAACAGACTGGGAAGAGAGTGGAATGAAACATGTAGAGAAATTAAGAGCTTAACACAATATTCGCTATGTACACTTAGTTCAAAGGGATGAGAAAGACTGCCCAGGCAGGGTAAGACAAAAGGCAAGCAAAGTCAGGTAGAGTAGATATGTAGGTGAGGCAGCTTGATGTCGTGTACCAGAATTTGCACATCTCATTCACCACAAGCCAGTAGACAGTCTATGGCAAAAAATTTCAAAATAGCCCAGAAAGATTCAAAACAGACCAACAAAACTCACAGGAGATGACACAGTCTGTACTGATCAACAGCCTGCCTCCAGGCTGGCCCCAGGTTGGCTCTTCCCATGTGGGCAATGACTCAAGGACAGCATCACTCTGGCAGCATGGGTGGTGTCGCTCTGCTACAGAGGCCCAGCTTCTTTTCTAGGTACCCGAAAAGTGCTTCAGAGGCATTTGGCAGAACACTGAACAAACTCTGCGTTCACTTTATGAGTCAACATTTAAGCCCAGGAAAGAGAAGGTAATTATGGGCCACATCAATCTTCCACTTACCAAGAGATCTCTGAACAGCACAGATAAAAGATAACAGGAAGCTGCCTAACAGCTACTCCAGATGGGCCACTGTCCCAGTGCTGCCACAAGGTCACCAGCCAGAAGAACTCATCTAAGACTCTTCCCCTGTGGTTTCTTTCCTTTTTGAGGCAGCAAGAAAGGAGTGGATTAGTGTCAAAACAATTTGAAGATTTCTCTCAAGTATTAAGTAGATGAAACTTTTTTTTGGTCTAAGTCCTTCAGCTCCTTCCTCTTGCTCTGTGTCCTACTACCCCTCTCTTCGTTGTCTTCATGCTTTCTTCTGACCTTCCACGCTCTTCTGCCTCTCCTTTTCCATTACAAATGTGTTCAGTATTTCTAATCTTACAAAATTCTCTGTCCTATCAGCCCAGAACTATCATGAGTCTTTCCACAATTTTCATGTCAAACTCATCAAACAGCGTGTCCACTCATTGAAGGTCTCATCCTCCAGTTTGTGGGCTTGACTCTGAAGGATGGATCTTTTACACCTCAAGAAAGTTTCTGACAATCTGTTTTTGGAGGCAACTCAGAATCTGAATCCAATCTCAGTCTTCTTTGCTCACTCTTCTGATTGAAAACCCCAAATCTGTTTTTTTTCTGGTGATAACTTCCATGGAGCTCCTCACTTCTACATTCACAGTGCTCCCTCCTTCCCCTTTATCTATTGGAAATCTCACCCGGAATCACCACCTTTGCCTATATGTAAACCCCTGAGAATATTCCTCCTACCTCTTACTTCAAATTAATTAATCTTGTCACACTGAAAAATACAGTTGGGAGTAAGTTTAAAATAACTGTAAACTCAAATCAAATTTCACAGAACTGAGATGCAAAAAAAGTCTGTAGAAACTCTCTTTTCTTCCCCCTGAACTTAGTACTGACTAAGTCCTAAGTTCTACTAAGTACTACTATATCTATTATATAATAAAAGGCAATGGTTTAAAGACATTTTACATTTAAAATTTGAGCTAAATCTAATTTTAAAAGGTTAAAGGACAGCTGAAAGCTGGAAGTAAAAGAAAATATTGAAAGGCCAAAGCAAATTTGAATTAATAACCCCATCTTTTCCAGGTGTTTCAAGTAATTAAAAAAAAATTAAGTGAATTCTTGCCAGAAAATAAATTACTTGAACAGCTCTTAAAGCTACACAAAGCAGAGTTAAGAGTTCATAAGCCACTGATCTCATTTTTAGCAATAGATTTCATATAGCTGAGGCCCATTTTTTTTATTGCCATGTCAACACAAAAGAACGCCAAGGCAAATTTGGTTGGCATGATATTAGGGACGCTATCCATTTGAAGTGCCTCTATCTGATATAAAGAGTTCTTTACTGAAAGTTACTTTGTTTCTTTTATTTTATGCCAAAATAATAGTAAATCAGGGCAATCAGAAAGCATTTCACCACCACTGCTTATATCTTGATAAGCCCAAACAGCTAATGCTTTTAAATGATAGGAGCCTTCTCCACACTAAGAACAAAATCACACTGGCTTCTGATTAATCAAAACATATCAGCCTCTGTGTTGTTAACTGAACTGAGTTATAGACAGCTTCTATCTATATTATTTCATAAATATGCATTTATGAAAATAAAATGGCAGTAGGCTGTTTTTCATAATAATTTGTGTTTATTATTAGAATGACTGCTGTATTTTTTCCTCTGAGATGAACATGTTTCCATGCCATGTACTTAAGCAGATGTAAATTTCTGTAGAGTAGTATTTTAATACGGTTTTCTTTTTAAATATTCTTTTTCTTTTAAGGAAAGCAAAGCAGGTAGTGAACCAAACAGAGTCAGTGAAGTGTAGTAGTCAGAAAAAACAGATTAGGAATCCCAGAACATTTCACATATTTGTGACAGATGCAGGCACTAGCATCTTGGAAATCCCAACTCCCACACACACACATCGTGGCCATATGGTGTGCTCCAGTAGTACAAATGACACAGGAAAGATCAGGGTAGAGTTAAGCATTAGGAATGTCTTATAACTGGCAAGAGACACTAACCCAAATACCATGCACTTCAGCTGCAGAATAGTGATTTTGACATTACTCATACAACTTACCTCATTTTTAGACAGGGAAAAAAAAATTGGAGGGTTATCCATTGAGCCAGCAGTTCAGTCACTTACCAACTAAATTATTCCTTTTTCTTAGCTCAGAATTCATTAATCAAAAACTAATTATATTCAGGTGCCATTTTATTAAACACCCCAAGAAGAAACAAGCCCCCAGAAGCAGAGTGAACCCCCTAAAATCACTATACAGCAAGTACAGAGTATTGACAACAGGAAAAGGGCTTCCTGGGAATAGCCTGCGCCTCAGTCCTACCGATAACAACAACATGGATAACACCTGAATGTATAAAATAAAAAGCAGGAAAATGGAAGATATTAAGACTTCATTTTTCAGTTAACATTTATTTCCTTCTACACACTACTTGAAATCTTCAGAGTGTGCTACTTTCCCCTCCTGATTCTTCAGAATGTTTCTACAGCTTGCTCTGGGGTCCTCTGGTACATGAGTGTAACCACACAATGGCAGAGAATACATTAGCTGAGGTATTCTGGAGTTGGATTCTACTTTTTGAAAGCAAAAAGGAGAAACATCTCTCATACAGTAAAGAAGAGCACATATAAAACGCTCTTCTTGTGTCTGGTGCTGACTAGCTAATTACGAATATGTGTAATAAATGCATGGTTCCCAACACGGAAAACTGCCAGTGGCTCCTTATGCATCAGTTATATGGAGAGATGGACTCAGTTCTTAGCTGCAAATCTGCGTAATAAGAAGCACTGTGCTCTCAAAGATACTAAAATACAGGCATGTTCCCTCATCCCACTCTTACTGACCTGGACTGCTAGGAGCAATGGTCTGTAAAGCACCACTGCAGCCTGTTAGACGGGTGAGTGTTGTTCTCCCCTAGCTCACTGGACAGAAAATAGGGATTTGTAATGAAAAGCTGAAAGCTCCATTTCCCACAATTCCTTTGCATGATTTACAACAATCACGATAATTTAAAACTGGCAACCCCAGACCAGAGTGTTTGACTACTATTGTTTTAGTAGCACAATCAAATTACCCATTTGGGGCTTTTACAATTAACTTGTAACATGCACATATTATCACTTCCTAAACAGTAATATTATCATACGAAAAAATTCAGCAGGAAATAACAGGAACAATATTCTGCACATAATTCTTAATCTGAGCCCTAGTGAGAAGTCCTCTATCATAGTACATATTTTATGCTGAAAAATAATTTTAGAAACTTCTGTAGCAGTCTGTTCTTTTCCATTCGAGTGCTAGAAAAAGAATGAAGGAAGGTCTTTAAAAACAAACATATAAAATTCCTGAACAGTAAGATAATTGCACGGATGTTTAAGTAATCCCTCAAGCCCTTAAAGCTTTAATTAAGACTCTAAACTACAAAGATACCTGCTGCCAAAGCTAACACCAGCCAGATATCTGCTTCCTTCCCAAGTTAGGATCACGAATTATGGCAAGATCCTTTTGTAAGCACGTATGATGAATCAGCCAGAAGTGTAAAAGGCCATTCTTTTCTTACACTCACTTTTGTGATGAGATTTGTCATCAACATTAATAGGATAATTCCACGTAACTGACACTCAATAAACATCACTGCACTCCTGCGCACTGTGGTATTACACAGAGCAAAAAGGATGGAGAAGAAAGCTTTCTTTATACATCGCCTTGAAGAAAAAAATAATGAATCACACCAAGTGGGCAGCCTAGCAGTATTTGCTCTGTAAAATAACTATGAAGAAAAAACTGGGCTCACCCGGCAGTAATTTCTTTACTAAGAAATTTGGATATTTAATGAACCTCAGATCTAAGAATTTCAGTGAAGAAAGCTGACAGTTCATACTAATTAGATCCTTTCCTATCTAAGCCAGGGGAATCCTAAAATGGCATTGCAACACTGTCAGACATCAGCCGTGTTCACACTGTCCTGCCCAGCTGTGAGTGAAAAATGAGCTGAATGTTGTATGTAGATCCTCCCTCACTGCTCAAATCCTGCCTTCCCAATCAGGTTTGCTTTACTATGGTTCTGACCCTGGAGAGACACCAACCCTTTAGAGGTCTATTTCCTACTTGTTTACTCTCGGTTTGAGATTTCATCTGGCAATCGTTGTGGCTTGCTCTTGTTCAGTCCAAGTTACAGCCACCTAAAGTGTTAGGGGAAGAGCCCAGAACACCAAACCTTCTGCAAATGCAGTCGTAGAAGTGTGTCTTGTAGTAAAATAAAGATTTTGCAAACAGTAACACTATTAGCTACTCTTAAATGCAGCAGCAACTCTATTTCTTGGAAATTTGCTTCAATTAAATAAACTATGAGCTCTCAAAAGCAGTTATTTCACTGCTGTGAGAAGACATCAACACCCAGGTGAACAGTACCAGCCTCTTCAACCACCTCCCTGGTGCTGGCAGCTGTGTGAGCGTCTGGTCTGCTTTACTATGATAATCAAATAAGCACTTGAAACTATCACTGTTGCAAATACAATGATCATTTAAAGAGCATTGGTATCTTTGAAAGCATCAAGAGATACTGACTTTAACTGTATGAGAAACATGAAATGGTTGGGTTTACACTTGAGAGGAAATGTGTTGTGACCAGATCCCTACTCAGGTGAAACTATAATGGAGATGTACAACATCATAGAAATCTAGCTGGCTTTGCTACAACAGTCTTCAAATGCAGCATGAAGAACCTCAGTGAATTTCCCTTATTTTCTCTAAAGTTTAAATATGTACATGCTTAAGGAGTTTACATGAATGCTAAGTTTCAATAAACCAAGTCAATATGGGAAAAGAAGAACAATACTTTCACCATTCAGTAACGGTGAAGATAAGTCTTTGTCTTTTCTTAACAAAAGATGAGCAGACCCCTTACACTTCTGCTTCAGGGTCTTTTCTTGTTCTTCTATATCTGTCATATACTTATTTTATTCTGACTAAGAATATCAGGGATCCACAATCTCCTTAGACAGTGTTCAGAAAAAAAAAAAAAGAAGTCTATAATATTTAAAAGGAGAAAGTCTCACAATTGTATGCATTATACAACTTAGACATAGCTTGAGAGCCCAACAAATATCAGATAAACATTTTTAGCCTTCTGGAGACAAAGGTTTCATGCCCACAGAACGATCAGTGGTTTTCCAGAGTAACACTTGCAATTCTTGGGCTTGTTCTTTGTCTCCCAAATCTTGAAGAACCTTATGGTGCTTTTACTTTGTGGCAATCATGTATTTCAGGTATTTCAAAAACATACGAAAACTATTCTACAGAGGTATAAATTATTATCCTTTGGCTTAATATCAGCTACAGTTATCTTCAGGTATACTCTCTTTCCTCAAAAAATCATGGTATTTCAATATTATATTAATATAAATCAGTTTCTTTTATTTAAATAGTCCTTTCCATTTAGACCATTTTGCTTTGAAAGCAAATGACTCTCCAGTTGTCAGCTTCAGAAAGGAAATACAGAAAAATGCCAATTAATTTGCAATTCAAAACAGCTAAGGAGAATTCCTCTTTAACTAAGGGTCATCAGTATGAATACATTCAAAGCTTTCATAGCTTACATTTACCTTCTGTGCAACTTGAACTTTCTTACTGAAAGGCAGAGATCTATCACCATCTATAGAGACTGGGTTTGTGGCAATCAAATAACTTCAACAAGGTCTACATGATTTCTTTATTATTGCTCCATCCTTCAAATTATTTAGGAGTGAAATTCAGTAGCTGCACCAGGGCAGAATGATCTGTCTTCTCTCTACACTACACTGGGGGACAGTTGCTGGCAGCCCTGAACAGCATGTGAAGACAGCACTTCCACTGGATGCCAGCAGAGGCATCAAGAGCCTACCAGCTTCCACAGAAGCAGCCTATACACAGTGTATAAGAATTCCACATAATTTTCCAAGGATTTTGAAAAAAATTGATTGATTTCAGACACTTTCCCGCTGCAAACTCATGCTGCTGAATACAGCTCATGCTTAATGCAGCCACAATTATTTTAAGAAGCACCCTAATAAATCCAAAATATGTCAAAATTTTGGTGGTTTTTGTTTTGTTTACAATGTTGGGGGTTTTCTGGTTGTTTGGTTTGGTGGTTTTTTTGGTATTTAGATACTACTCATGTATATTCTAACAGTAGTAGTAGTAATAGTAGTAATTGATAAATATACATAAAAGGAATTACAGACCCAAAAGCTCATGTTCTTTAATCCTGAACTGTTAAAGCCAAGCTTCAATGGTTTTAGTTTGGATGCTACTTTATTTTTTATACAAAATGGACCACCGTGAAACTTCTGAGGAAGCTGCTATGTATTTATAAGCTTTTGAGTCCAATTAACTCTAGATACTACTATATATTTCTGTCCAGCGACACAGTGCTGGCAATAAAATGCTGAGTTGATGCAAGCACTAGGTATTCTGATTTGAACACATTACTGCACTGACTGCCAAAACCATAGGACAGCACCAAAGTGTGCACAAACAATTCACAGTGTCCTGATGTTAAATATGAGGTTCTGGGAAAACAGATCTCACTATGACTAAATTGTAATATTTAAAGATTAATTATGTTATTGAGAAAGATTTCCTACTGGTTTGATAATAGCAGAAACCAATTATACTGTATAATAAGCACAAAAAAAGAAGAGAAACCTTTGGTGATTTCTCATTTGGAAAGCCATCAAAAACAGTTTTATGTGATTATGAAATTGAAATTAAAATGCTGTTCTCTCATTTCAAACTAGATCTCCACTGAGCCAAGGCTTTCCTCCTGTTCAAAATCCTAGGCCAACTTGGCCTTAGCATTCATCAGGACATTCCTTCCTGATCCATCAAAGGAATTCATGATGGTAGCTGTATTCTACTAAAATAACATCCAAAACCCGTCCAGGTCTTGACCACAAGCTTGCTGAAGCCATAATGACCTCTGTATGGAAAGGCACAAGAGGTGTAAAAGGACTAGTACCCCATTTCCCCATTTGGGCTAGGTCTGAACTAAACATGGGAATGTTCCCAGGCACATTGCCCCTGCAAGAGCATTTATCCATTTCCCACGAAGTCTGGTTATGTCTAGAGCTAAACTGCTACCATGATCCCTGGAAGATCCCCAGCTTGGGTCAAGTACCACAGTTGAAAGCAATTCTTAAGCATGTTTTAAGAACAAAACATGTTGATAGTAAAGAGATGGGCCGTTCTGCACCAGCTGGTCCCAAACCCAGGCATGCTTAAGGTACCAATCCATAGCTCCCAGGCAGCTATTTCCACACTCTGGAGGCACCAATCTCAGAGGGATGCTGCAATGCCGTTTTAAAGGAGCAGGAATGGTACAGCCATGCTTTGTTGCCTCCTGACCTTACTTGGAATAACCCTGTGGCTCCCCCAAAATACAACATCCAAGGAGGCCATGCTGAAAGGACGGGAGGATGGAATTCAAGAGCTAGTGTTCAGCAAAAGCACTTGTTTAAAATATTCCTTGCACGGCAGAACGCACAACTGGACAGTACTGCCTGGCCTTGCTTCACATCAGCACAATCCCACAGTGCTGTCAAGAGGGGATCCCAGTGAAGTGATGAGAAACTCCCATGCAGAAGAGACAAAAACGGTTTTTAACATCCTGAGAAAAATTACAAATATCTCTGCAGTTTTGAATACTGCCAATCATACCAGGTGTCAAGCCACTTTCAGCAGAGGTGCAGTCTCATTAATATACAGAAGCTATTAAAAATGACCAAAACTGGGGGGGTCCATAAGAGGCTATGATACGCAACAGACTATGCAGAATGCAAAATTCTGTGAATGAAAAAAATACAGGCCTTTTAACAGACTACAAGATGCCTAAGCTCATAACTCTGTTTACCATACTTTCAGATGTTCAGAAGAGCTATATAACATTTATCGTTTCCTATTATATGTGAAGTATTTTTCTGTAAAGGAGAGGATTTTTAACTTATCAGATTTCTCACCAAATGTATTACAGACCAATATGTTAGTCTGTAATAAGAGTTGGGAAAGAAATGGTTAGTGATGGTTACTATTTGCATAGAGCAATGGTAAAATAAAAGTGTGCTGTGAATTTGTTCTGCTGGTATTATGACTGCATATGCCAGGACAAGACATCCATACTATACTGATTTTTAATTTTTAGTGGACTGACCACGGACTGAACTATTCTGTTGTACTCCTTATCCCTTAGAAGATTTACAACTGCATCATCTCTCCACTGGTTGGAACAGTCACTTGTAAAGCACACACTGAGCTGTAAACTGTAAACTATTATGATCCCATGCCCATTTAAGATCCAGGACTGACAGATTATACCAACTAGCTGATAAACTTGTAACCAAAGATTCAGAATACAACTGCCCAGCCAAAATACAGGTGGGATGGACCAAATCCATAAGGGCACAAGCCAGCCTCCAAGCACAAATGACCCCTTAAAGGGACACATTAAAATCAGAACCTAGTTCAAAAAAAATGTTACTTAAGTTACCCCAACTAAAATATCCTGCTAAATTTTATAGCTATTTTTCCTAATTTTTCATAGCGTATTTGCCTCCCTTGTTGGCATAGTGCTAGGTAAAACTGTGATGTACATACTAAAAACAAGTCTAGAATGCAATCAGAAGCAGACAGTAAAAAAAACCCAGCAATCAAGAGAGAAGAGTAATTATTTATTAATTAAATCTTTTAAAAAATCAGCAATTAGTTCTTTTCCATGCATTCTTTTAGGGACTACTATTTTTCAGGTCATTTGTAGCAAATCTTACAGAATCACAGAACGTGCCAAGTTGAAATCCCAAAGGATCTGTCAGTCCTGCTGCTGTGGTCACTTCCCTGGGGAGCCTGTTCCAGTGCTCAATCACTTTCTGGATGAAGAACCTTTTTCTAATATCCAACCTAAACCTCCCCTGACACAACCTCAGGCCATTCCCTTGGGTCCTGTCACCGATCACCACAGAGAAGAGATCAGTATCTGCCCCTCCTCTTCCCCTCAAAAGGAACTTGCAGACTGCGATGAGGTCTCCCCCTCAGTCTCCTCTCCTCCAGGCTGAACAGGCGAGGTGACCTCAGCCACTCCTCATACGGCTTCCCCACAGGGCCCCTCCCCATCTACACTGTCTTCCTTTGGACACTCTCTAATGGCTTAATATCTTTCCTATATTGCAGTGCCCAAAACTGCACACAATATTCCAGCTGAGGCCACCCCAGTGCAGAGCACAGCAGGACAATCCCCTCCCTCAACCAGCTGGTGATGCTTTACCTGATGCCCCTCAGGACACGGTTGGCCCTCCTGGCTGCCAGGGCACTAATGACTCATATTCCACTTGCCACCAACGGGGACCCCCAGGTCCCTTTCCATCACTGCTCTCCAGCATCTCATTCCCCAGTCTGTATGTACATCTCACCTTCCACTAAGCGTTTAGTGCAAGCCATATAAAATGGTAGCTAGATCACTTTTCAAGTAAAAAACAGATAAAGGGAAAGAGAGGTATCCCTTCAAAAGCTGATTACTTTCAACCATTAAGAAATTCAGCACTAAGAATCCAACTACTGAAATGTACACATAGGGAGATATGAACAGAAAAACATGACATGAATGTCACCCCTGGATGATTTATGTCAAGCATTATTCATTCTCTGATAATGGCAATCAAATAAAACCTCTAAGGGAACACTAAAGCTAAGAAGGATGAAAGCACAACTCCCATCCCTTTTGTAGAGAGCTAGCCAAGGTCTGTACCATGGAACAAGGCTTCAAAATTTGATGTCTGTACAGTGTGGGCAAATATAAACAATAATAACCCTTAGAACAGAGAGGAGAATGCCATCTCAGCCTTACCACTAAACCTCATTTTCTGCATGGGTAAATAATCAATATTTAGTTTATAAAAACCTGATCATACAGGCAAATTCTGCGTCTTTATTTCAGGATGGCCTTCAGTCAACCCAGACAGAAAATTACATTTATTTAAGATCCATAAGACCGTAATTCCTGAGGCCATAATCACATGTAAAATCAAAACCACCAAATGCTTTACAAGTAAAAAGGCAGACAAGGGTTTTGAGACTTCAATATCATTCACTCCACCAAATATGAAAAACAATTATGAGAAAACTGAGACCAAGCTAATGTCAGGGGGTTTTTAGTGGGCTTTTTTTATTTTGTTTGTTTTTAAACTAAACTGATTGCAGAAATCAATAAATAAGTTTCAAAGAGCTCTTTCAGTAAAGGCCAGGCCTAGCCAGCAGGTATTACATTAACTGTCATTATCAATTAGGACTCACCGGGAACAGACATTATTTACAAAGCAAGAGTTCTGGGAATCTACTCATGTGTTAAAAGAACCTCTGTACTGCTCCAGAGCAACGTTAGCAAAGCTAAGTGCTGCTTCATTAAGTGCAGTGCACACACTTCTTAATGGAGAGCAACTTTAATAGTCCGAGGGAGTCCATCTTCACCATCTAGGGTGAGATAAACACATTCCTGTTAGAAATTTCAGAAACAAGAGAAAACATTGTTTGTTTATTTTTCTTCTTCCTTTTTTTCTTAGAAAAAGGAAGGATGTCATAAATAAAGAATTAGTGTAAACTAGACAAACACCCTTCACAGCTACTAATTAGTGCAAACTCCACAGCTACTAAACTCTGTCCGCCTTTAGAAGGTATAAATGTAATAAAGGAATGATGTTAAAAATGGCAAAATATTTCACCTCATGAGAGCTATCTCCTCAATCCCATTCAAGTAGACATTGATTACTCCACACTTTATGAAGGAAACAGCCAAACACAGGAAAGAAAAGAGGACAAGTATGTCTCATAAGTCATTTTGCTATTTCTCAATAAATTCTTCCCCTCCCCTCTCCAAATGCCTCTTCCAATATATACAAACATCAGAAGTATGTTTATTAAGTCATCTATCCTTTCAAAAAGGTAGTTTTTTTGATATTTTGATGATTACAAAGCATGCAAGTTACACAATCACAGATAAATCACTGTAACTGCATTTGACTCAAACAGAGAGAGGGAACCTATTAGCTAATGATGCTGATGGTCAGCACAGTAACAGGCCAAACATCTATTTTGGGTAAAGACTTAAAGGATTTGCTTTTTGGTACGACAACATGAGCCATGTGTGGAACGGAGATAAACCGCATCATTCCCTGCAAGAGGAGAAGGCTCTGCAATGCTGTTAGTATTTGCACTAAGACACTGAAACAAACATGGAATGAATGTGTAAGTCTCTTTAAAGAAAAAAAACCATCTTAGATAGTACAATTAAAAAGATAAAACATCCTCCACTTCAATCGAGTAAATGTAATTGTCTCTCCTTTTAACAGAGGCCATTTGTCACCACCCTGAAGGTGCCTATAAATTGCCAAGTGCAAAATTGTTTCCCAGCTCTGTGTTCATCTATCTCGGTAAGTGGCACTGAGAGCTGGATGGTTTAACTGTTGCTTAAAGACACAGAAGGAAGAACAGAGGGCAAGATTATTTCTTCACTTTTAAAAGCAGCTTTATGCTGAAACACTCTGAAATTCCTGTACTTTGGTTCCGGTAACATGCTATTAATTGGGAGCATGCTCTCCTGAAATAACAATTTAAGAAACAGAATTCCAGCAAGCAAATACAACTGCTGCTTATTTAACAATAGAAGTAATTTCATATATAAACCAATATGACTCAGAACTACACAGTTTTACTCTAAAAAACTCCCGTACCTTCCCTGCCCTTGAAACAGTTTGACCAACATTTCCTGCTAAATCAAGCCTTGTTGCTCCCCCTCAGCACATGAAACTGACATGAAATGAGCCCTTTTCAGAGAGATCCATGTGTACTCATCCTGCCAGTGGTTTTAACACTGGCTTGTGCTTAGAAATCTCACTGCAGGATCATAACCTAAGTAGTGTCCACCTTGAGAAAGCAACTAATACACCACACGCATAAATCTGTAAATCAGTTAGCTTACAGACTGAAAAAGAAGATGTAGAAAAAGATGCTGCTTCTACTCTCTCTGTTTTAAATAGCTGAGGCATTCATACACCAAAGATAGCGAATGGGATTGTATTAAGTTACTTGACTTGCCAAGTTTACCACAGACATTCAACATTCACGAGGTTGGCTTAAAGTCATGCTTAAAAATGAGCTTTCTTATTTCTTCTGGGGCCTCAGCCTTTAGGATTCACATTTGCAAAATTCTTTAGACAACACCGATGGTATAAAAATTTCATTAAAAGCAAGAAAAAGGCATACTGCACATCTTCAAAAATTTAATACTTTATATAGTACCACGTGTAAGATCAAATCTCAAGCAAGGTGCTAAACAGACATGGAGGTAAACAGGGAGTAAAACAAACAGAATGAACCTTGCTCTATGCATTTACCCTCCAAACCTGAAACATGACATTATCAAGAAATAAACAGGACCAATGAGAAAAGGGAGGCTGTGACCCCCATCAAGCATTATGGCTGAATTTATTTTGGGCAGTGTTTAAAGAAAGAAAAAATATATGCAAGTGGTCAGTGTCCTTTTCAAAAGAAAATCCCTTTGTTACAGACAACTGACTTCAGCAGAATCTCATACTCGTAGTCTCTCAAAAAGCCACCAGGCTTCCCTCAAGTAGTTGAACATAAAGGGTAACATCGTTTTTGTGTACACTCTTTCCTCCTGCCTGGTTTGCAATTTTTTATTTAAATATAAATAGCATTAACTTTCTTCATGTGATTAATTTAGCAGGTTAAAAAGTTCACAGGAATACTCATCTAAGTAGTCCATGGTGAGGAGTAATTGCATCTAAGCTGTACAGTGAAAATGGAATGCAAAGTAATTAGTGCTGTACAAACAAAAAACATTATTCCTCAATACTGAGCAGCCCCATCTTCATAGTTTCTGTAAACCAGCCCTTATAATCCAGCATTGCGTTCTGTCCTTCCTTCCTATCACCCTAAGAAAATAAGAAAACCCAAGAAAATAACAAAAGATAAAATAATCCAGCTTCTGGATTAAGACAAGCCAGCAGGCTGCTCAATGGGAGCTCAGCTTTCAACACATCTGCAGCAATGGTCAACTTCAAAGGAAAAAAGCAGCTGCGATATCCAAGAGAAGGAGACATGCTAGGGCACAAAGGGGGCAATCTGTGCCCAAGGAGAGTGAATGAAAATCAGTAGATGACCCCCTCTTACCTGCTGCAGCCTTTCCCAGCTACTACCCCTTCCCACTTGTCCTACCAACACCCACATTCTACCTGCAATCTCCATTTCTAGATAAGTACCCCATCCATTCATTGTCTCTGGTACTCAAATATTCCCATCCACGGTGCTAAAAAATCAATAACATATTAAATGTCTACTATTTGTCCCACCAAGCACTATCACAGCAAGAGAGAACCATCACCCTCGGTACAATTTGGAAACTGCGCTCACATTCAATTTTCCAGGAATGAGCCCTCTAACAGAATAAACAAGAAAAATGCATTAAGGGATCATCTGGAAATTTAAGGGCAAAACTGTGCTGTGTGAGAGCAATAGCCCTGTGTACCCAAAAATCAACAACCAGATTCCAAGTATTCTGGAATATGAACTCAGTATTTCTTTTGTTAACAAAGTTTATAAACCTGAGTTGATGCCAGAGAGAAAGGGAACATTCTCATTTAGCAATAAACCTCAGGGAGAGCGAAAGCTCTTAGCAGGGCTCTCCCTCTAGCTTAGGAAAACCAGCTTGCCAGCTTGGGAGCTGTATTTGCACAGTTTTGTAAGTAGAAGCTAGGACCAAAGGGGAAGCTCTAGTGCAAGACGCTTAGCTTGGCCACTCCAGTTACCACTTTAACCCATGAAAAAAAGCAGAGGCAAGACCTTCACTGACCAAAAAACCAAACAGGACTTTGAGCGTTGGCTCTGACAAAGGACAGTGCCAGCAGCAGGTCACGAGTATCACGCTCATGTAGCATGGGAGCAGTCCAGATCCACAGCAAACCCTGTTATATCTGCCCCTAACCTGGAAATAAAGATGGATTTTGAGTATTTCACTAAAGCATTTTTCAGTCTGAAGCTTCTTCTAACACAAATTTATTTTGGGTAGTGTTTAAAGAAAAAAAAATCAGAAAAGACTAAACAAAAAATTGATTAAAACTGGGGATTTCCCATGATTTAATACAGTTTTCTAATTGCTGTATTGCAAGATTAAATGTCAGAGTGTCCTATTCTACCACTAACCAATACAAGCAAGGAATTACAGGCTAGGCAACAGTTTTTGCCAGGGAAAAAGGAAAGAAAATAAAAATCAGTGGAAATCAAAGGAAAAAAGTTAATGAGAAAATGCCATTGTCTCACAGGCACCTGGAACTCTGTAGCACATCAATGGGAGCAGCACGTTAGAAGGCTTCTCCTTTTCAATACTATGGTCAAATGAAAGTGTGTCAAAGAGGGCAAAATGATATGAAGTTCAGAAAATCTGACTAGCAGAGAGAGGTTTAAAGAGTGGCAGTTGGTTTACAGAGGAGATGTGAGACTTTTGAGCAAGGAGAAGGGAGGCCAGCAAAGAGCTTTGCAGCCTGGAGACCACAGTGTCTGTGGTGAAGAAGGTTTTTTTTTTTCCATTAACTTTCCAGCTAGGTAATTAAGAAAGGCAAAACAAGCCTGCAGCAGGCCCTGTGGAGCTTACTGGGCAGTGCTGAGGGGCTCTGCTGACCCGTCACACAAGAGGCGACAGCTTCCCTACCCGCACTGCACACTCCTCAAGGACAGAGAGGTGCGTCCCCTCAGTGCTCATCATGGCACCAGCAGAATTATAGGTACCATAATCTTTATCTTGCACAATCAATACCTTGCATCAGTAAGTAATCATATAGTAAAATCCTATCTGCTTCAAGGCACTTTAGTATCTTCATGAACATCACAAAAACAGTGGCTTCTCCATTAAAGAAAACTGAGACTAGTTAGCCTGACACAAAAACCAGTTCAGCAACGGATCCTTCTGGTGAGATGGAAAATATTCAGTTGCCTCCGTTCATATTGATATATAATTCTATAGGAAGATTGGAATTTTTATTACTAGAGAATTTGCATCATTTATACAATACAAAAAAAATATTTTTTTATTTACAGGAATGCACTTGAAATTATTAGAACTTATTTGAATTTATTTAAAGTTACTTTTGTTTAGCTGTTTTTAACTCATTAAAATCATTCTTCAGACAAAAAACCTAACTTTTTTAAAAAATATGTTTATACAGTCCAGCAATAAAGTATTGTCTCCTGAGGCAAGAATCTTTGCTCCTGTTTATCACAGCAGGCAGCACGTACCAGCAAAATTCAGCACATACCACTGGAAAGCATGCACTAAACTGAGGTGTCTGAGGTGGTCTTAGGCTATTCATAGTCTGTTGAGTCTTTACAGAAAGCAAATAATAATTCAGGTATCTAGTACAGATACTTAATACTACATCATGCCAGTATTCTTCAGCAACTTCAACAAACTTTGGAGACCACCCACACAGACGAGCTACTACTAGGTCACATTTCCCATGTGCTGCTACAGCTAAATCCTGCTCAACCTGCCTGCCCAAAATTTCTCTTCGATTGCAATGCCCTGGTCGTGGAGCTCTCAGACCCCTTGTCCCTGAATACACAGGCCTCTGGGTTCCATGATATACTTGGGCCATCTTGCAGATGACAGATGCCAGCATTCCCGGCTGCAGGGGCTCCAGCTGCTTCTTTCAGCCACAGCCCTGCAAAAAGTCTGGCAGCACCTGGTACACTGGGCTGTAAAAAAGCAGCTTTGTGCTGGCCAAAACCAACCTGACCGTGGGCTGCTGCCAAAAGAATTTGACTCGCCCTTTCTGATGACAAGGCAGCCCCCTGCCAAAGGCTCCCCACCTCTCCTGGTACCAGGCACTTGTGGGACAAGATGTATCGGCCCAATGAAAACCGAGCTCCCACCCCACGCCACAGTGTACACTGCAGCCCCCACGGCAGAAAAATGAGAGCCTCCCCAATTATTTCACCTTGGCTTTAATTTCCAGACATAGCTTTTAAATGTATTTCACATCTGAATCTATCTTAAGCAGCCTTTGTATTGACACACACTCCACAAAGATGCATCACTCTTAATCGCAGTGACTCCGAAGATATACCTTCAGACTGAGGAACTGCAGCTATTTGGGGAGATAACAGGCTTTCAGTACTCCAGCACATTGCCAGAGTAGTCAACTGACAGCCAAGGAAGAACAAAATCCAAAGAAGCAAAGGAAATGCCAGCTTTCCTTTCCAGAGGAAACTCTGCTTTTCACTGATGCAGTTTCTATCTACCACCAGCCTCAGGGGAGTTAGTGAAGCTTGCTGAGAGCATATCTCAAGGCTCAGAACCGCAAATCTGCTTCTATTTACATGGGCATTTATGAATTTGTGTGTATAAAATCTCATATGCAACAAACACTATGTTTTCCTTTGGTAAAACATGCCACCATATACAGAATACCAGCAGGGAAAAATCACATACTTACAAGCTTTGAAAATAACCAAATATACTTGATTACTAATTTCCAGTTATGAAAAATAACTATCTTACAGATAGTAAGTAAAATGCTTACAGATAATGAGACAAAGTAAGTTACTCTTTCAGAAAGCAACAAGTAATTATGTCCACACATTTATTTCTCCTACTAGTTTTCCACCTCACAGAATCACAGAATGGTTTGGGTTGCAAGAGTTTGGGTTGCTACTTAACGACCATCTAATTCCAACCTGGCTGTTGTGGGCAGGGACACCTTTCACTAGGCCGGCTTGCTCAAAGCCCCATCCATCTTTGCCCTGAATATTTCAAGGCACTGGGCATCCACCACTTTTCCAGGCAACCTGTTCTAGTGCCTCGCCACCCTCACAGTGAAGACTTTATTCCTAATATCTCATCTAAATCTACTCTTAGTTTAAATCTATTCCCCCTGCCCTAGCACTGCTTGCCCTTAGAAAAACTCCCTCTCTGGCTTTCTTGTAGAATTTTTTTTTTTTGGGGGGTGGTGGTGTTTTCATTGTTGTTGTTTGTTTTTTGGTTTGTTTTGTTAGCCTAGTTATGGAGGCATTTCAGCTGTGTGTTTTTAACAAAAAAAAAAAAAAATCAAATGCATATGCCTGTCTATAAAACACTCAGGAACATGCCAGAAAGTAATTAGGAATGACAAGCATATAATGACATGCAAGCTGCAAGTATTCAGTTTTTAGTCTGGAAAATAAAACACTTAACGGATACGGAATGTTTTTGCTCTAGCTCTTTTATGCATAGCTGGCATGACTGATCTAAAAAATAAGAGAACATATGCCAGTCTACTTTTCAGGCAGAGTTCAGATGGCAGAGAAGTTCAAACAGTGGAAAGAAAAAAATCAAACTAACCATACCAGGTGACTGAATTAACTCTGCAGAGTAACTAGGAGTGTAACCAAGGGCCTGTAGGTAGGTATCCACAAAGAAACTGTTTTGCACTTGAAGCCTGCCAGATTCCTATTCTTGCTAAAGAGTGACTTTTCAGCCATTCTGAGATTGGTGAAGAAGTGCTTGTTTCCTGCAGAGAGGTCATCATGTGGCAGAGACCAGAGTAAAAAATTAAGATTATCTAAGAGGATACCTACTGGTGTTTAAGTTTTTCTGGATTTATGAAAGTATCTTTTAAATAAATTTGACAGCACAATCTGAATTTTATGAAAGTATGATGAATTTTGAAAAAAAAAAAAAGGAAAAGTGATTCTGCTATGGCTTGGAAACCAGTGTCATGAGCACAGGCTCTGAAGGCTCACATCTGGGTGAGGTCTTTCTGAACATGCTGCAGAGCCTCTCAGGCAGTCAAGGACAGGGTTATGGCTCCATTCCTAGCCACAAGCTGCATATCACTTCCAGACGCTACTGCTTGGGAAATGCAGACTAAATCTTTCACTCCTATCCTACTATCTATGCTACAATCCCTTTTGCACAGCTACATTGAAATCCCAAATAAAAGGTGCTGTATGCATTCCCACAGATAACAGGTGATATAAGGTGATATACACTTTTCACATAAATATAATTTCTACCTGCTTGTTTGTCATTCAAACTGTATAACAGTCCACAGAGTATTAATAATCCCCTACAACAACTGGACTGAAAATTGACTTTGAGTAACTTCAGAAAACTAAGTCCTACAGCAGTGGCTGCTGTTCGCTCTCATTCAGCATGAGCATCTGGCAACAAGTGATTCCACTGAGTAATCTTGGCAAAAATTGGAGAGATTGTCTTGAATTTCCTTCACAACTTCTCAATGCCTGACTGTCTTAATAGATGAAGAGAAACTACAGTAGTGGGTCTTCTTGACCCCATGGTAATCATTTCTAGTGGTCCATATGGCCCTTCTCTACCATTTCAATATTTGCTTAAATTTATAACAATTAAATGACCATGCTCTACACAGTGACTTGCCAGTATTAAGGGTAAGAGCAACCAGTGTTTAATGTCCGTGGATACACCTTTGAGCCAAACAATGCACAGAAGTACTAACACTACATAAAATACATCCAAAATTTGTAACAGTATCTGCAGATAGTTCCCTAACGTCCAGTGGCACTTCTTAGAAAGGAGTTACAAGGATGGTTTTGAAAGCGTCATCAACCTTCACCCATCCCACACAACATAGGTCTGCAAAGAAAAAGTCAAAGGAATATGAGCTTTTTTTTTTTTTACTGCTTGGAATGACAAAACAATATAATGAATGGCATTAGTCCTTTTCTGTATTAACTGAAGTGCTCTGCTAAGACAAAGACAAAGAAATGAATGGTAAAAGCCACAGGGATCAAAAGTCAGTGCACAATGCCAGAGCTGCCAATAAGAAACTATTGCATGTATTATAATGTAGAACATCCAGGAAGGTCAGTGCTGTTGAGGCAGAAGTACATCCTTGATCTACACTGTTAGAATTACTGTCTATTGTAGATGTCTCAGTCCCATAATGCATCCCAGAAAACTTATGCCAAGTATCAATACTAGCCTGTTAAATGTTCTTCCAGTGCTCCTTCATCGTTGGTTTTCTAACACCCAAATTCCTCCAGTAGTCGGTGTGATTCATCATGGCTAGGCTTCATGAATGAAGATTTGAGGAGGGCTCTACCCACGTTTGTTACAAGAGTGTTGGTGGCTAAAAAGGCCAATACAAGACAGGCACATCCGGTTGCAAAAGACACAGCAGAAAGACTCCTTAGGTGGTATATTCTGCAGGGCACAAATCTTTCTGTGTTGTCTTTTCTCCTCAGGAGTGATGCTGCATGCTTTCTCAAAAGCATCAGCAGCGTTATAGATGGTGTGTCTCCAGACTTCCTGATTGGAGGCCAGAGTAGACCAGTTATGTTCATCAATATGGCCAAGGCTGAGATGTTGTTTCAGGGAGTCCTTGTATCTTCTCTTTGGGGCTCCTCTCTTGCGGCAGCTGGTGGCAAGTTCACCATAAAGCAAGATCTTAGGGAGGCGGTGATCTTTCATCCTTGAGATGTGCCCTGCCCAATGCAGTTGTGTTCTCAGCAACATGGCCTCAATACTTGTGACTGCTGCTTGTTCTAGAACAGACGTATTAATACGTCACATAATCTGACCAGTGGATGTTTAGGATTGTACAGAGGTAGCGTTGATGGAAGTGTTCTAGAAGATGCAGGTGGTGGCAGTAGATGACCCACGATTCAGATCCATATAAGAGAGTAGACAGCACTATGGCTCTGTAAACACTGATCTTTGTACTTTTCTTCAAGTGTTTGTTTCGCCAAACTCTTTTATGAAGCTTTCCAAAAGCACTACATGCCTTTGCTAACCTGTTGTCTATCTCTCCGTCAATCTTACCATCCGAGGAGATGAGGCTACCTAGGTAATTAAACTGCTGGACTGATTTGAGCACTGATTGGCCAATGGTGATATGGGGATGGTGGAAGACTTCCCGAGGTGCTGGTTGATAGAAAACTTCTGTCTTCTTTAAACTGACTTCCAGCCCAAAGAGCTCAGCAGCATCTGCAAACCAGGATGTTAAACGCTGCAGAGCTGCTTCTGTGGGGGCGACAAGGGCGGCGTCATCAGCATAAAGCAGCTCCCGGACAAGATGGTTTAAGGTCTTGGTGTGGGCCTTCAGTCGCCTTAGGTTGAAGAGGCTTCCATCAGTACGATATCGAATGTAGATACCGTCCTGATCATCAAAGTCTGCTGTGGCCCTTTGGAGCATCATGCTGAAAAAGACTGTGAATAGGGTTGGTGCAAGAACACGGCCTTGTTTCACACCACTGGTTATTAGAAAGGGCTCAGAAAGTGCATTGCCATATCTGACTTGGTCGTGTTGATCCTCATGGAGTGAGATGATCATTTTAAGGAACTTAGGGGGACAACCTAAGCATTCCAAACTCTGCCATAGACCTTTTCTGCTCACAGTATCAAAAGCCTTGGTGAGGTCAACAAATTTCTGTTGGAGCTTGCTGCATATAAGGCGAAAGGCTGTTTTTCTTACATAACAGGATGGCAGTGCAAGGTGTGCTTGATGAGCAGTTCTCTTCCTCCTCAACAATTCCTGGATCTCTTGATTGTTTTCATCAACCAGTCCTTGTTCTTCTTGAGGGAGAACCCTAAGGTTTCTTCAGAGGACTGCAGGATACTATTTTTAATATGGTGCCAAAGTGTTTCAGGAGAGGCATCTATAGAATCTATGGAATGGTTATCGAGCCTAGTTTGAAGATTAGCCTGGAATTTGTTTCTCACTGTGGCTGACTGGAGATTGTTAACTTGGAGTCTCCTCCTTGGGATACTGCCCCTTTTAGGTTTGAATTTAAGATTGAGGTTAAGTGTACAGCGCACAAGCCAATGGTCTGTTTGACATTCTGTACTGGGCATCACGCGGGTGTGATGGACATCATGAACATCTCTCCGTCGCACCAAGACATAATCAATGAGGTGCCAATGCCCCGATCTGGGATGCACCCCAGATTGTCTTCAGACTATTTTTCTGCTGAAAGATACTGTTGGTGATGGTGAGCTGTTGCTCCGCACAGAATTCTAGCAGAAGTCGACCATTATCATTGCAGCTTCCAACACCATGCTTGCCTAATATTCCTTTCCAGGTTTCAAAATTCTTAGCTACTCCGGTGTTGAAATCACCAAGGATAATGATCTTATCATCTGCAGGCACCTTTTGGGTAAGGCGGCGCAGGTTGGTGTAAAATTTATCTTTTTCAACAGGGTCAGCTTGGAGAGTTGGGGCATATATACTAAAGAGGACAACGTGTTGCTTGTTGTGTAGTGGAAGGCGTAGGGAGACAATGCGATCACAGTGACCTGTTGGCAGATTTTAGAGTTTAGGAACAATAGAGTTTTTGATCATGAAGCCGACTCCTGAGATATGCTTTTTGGTTCTGGGCTTGCCTGACCAAAAGAGTGTGTAACCGGCACCATGTTCTTTGAGGCTGCCTTCCTCGTGAAGGTGACTTCGCTGAGAGCAGCAATGTCGATGTTGAGACGTGACAGTTCATGGGCAATTAGGGCAGAACAATGCTCAGGACGTCCGCTATCCACAGAATTGAGCATGGTTCTGACGTTCCAGCATGTTAGAGTTAATTTGGGTACACCTTTGGAGGCATGCCTTTGTCTTTTGATCTTTGTGTAGAAGATTTGTAGATGTCGCTACAGGGCTTTGCAAATGTGGGTAGGGCCTTCGAGCCTGTGCAGTGGATTTTTTAGGTGAGATGCAGTACGCGCGGAACTGAACCCACCCTTTAATCCTAAGGTTCATCTGCTGGGGCCGAGCGAGCTTGGACGGTGGCAGCGAGGTTCTCAGAACGCAGGTTTAATTAGAGTGACCTTCTCTTAGATGGATGACCTTACAGGGCTAATCGAGTTCCATCTGCCTGGGTTTAGAGTTGTCCTTCTCTTCTCTGTGTGCTCCGGGGGCCCCCTCTCTCCCCTCCCCAGGGGGGCACCGGTCTCTGTGAACTCCAAGGCGCTCTCTCTCCTCTCCCACGAGGGCGCAGTCTCCGCCAGCGAAGTTCCCTCTCTCCTTTCTCCCGGCCCGGGAGGGGGGGAGCCGCTCCGTGGGCGCCCGGGGGCCGTGTGCCCGCGCTGCATGCCAGGGGTGGGCGGAAGAGTCTGTGTGATAACAGCACCCACAAATGACTGCCAGTCACCTCTACCTATGAACTACACCAATGGAACAAAACGCAGATTGACTTTCATCTTTCCCCAGAAAATGCCTCATTTCTGTCCAGTAATTGCCTTAATGAGTACAATTGTTTGTTCAGGCTTCCTGCTTTTCTCTATTAGCAAGTTTTCACCTCCACTGGTGCCACACTTCCACCGGCTTTGGCAGCTCTGCCCTCTTAGGGACAAACACTTATGTGCTACATCACTGTAACATACACTAGCCCAGAGACACTTCAACTTCTGCACAGCAAAGCTAGAGGGGCTGGTGAGGAACAGGGGATGGCAGCTGTGCTCACAGTCTGCTGGATGGTCAGCTGAAGCCCCATCTGCCATCTCTTAATCAAGCGCAGCTAAGTGCTTTCCCCAAGCTAGCTTCAATCTGTGTTGTCTGCAAGTGCTCCACAACCCACAGCCTGTAAACAAGTGCGCTGCTTCAGACCAGGTATTTTAATAACATTTTTTAAGAATACCTATCTATATTGTTAAGGTAGGGAGTCATCAGAACATCTGAAAAGTAGCAATCTACTAGGATATGAAGCAACAACACAAAGTCTCAAGAACAGAGAGCTGTGTGACCACTGGTCCCAAAGCTACAGCGGAGGCTGCTGCTCTGTACTACTGCTCCATCTGAATGGAAATGAATGTACTCACATTTTCAAGATATCTGGTCAGTGCAGGTGTTTAAGATGTAGAGAGTGGGAAGATTCTTCCTTTGCCCATGAGGCCACACTTCTACTTCATACAAATGGGACTATACATATAAGCAGTTCACATGAACAGTTACAGCCTCTTAGTCAGATCAGGCTTCTTAGAAGGAACCTTTCAACTTTTAAAAATCCAGACAATTAAATAATTAGTGAGAGATACCTCTTTTGCTTCAGCCCTAACAACAAATGGTGCCAGTCACTTTTTAAGGACAGTTTATATTTCATTTTCACACTTCAGCATCAGTAAATAAAACAAAAACTGCAATGTGAATAAACAGTATGTGTACCAACTGCTCACATATAAAACGAATTGGTGAACAATATCAGTTGTTTGATGAAAAAATACCATATTTCTGTTTTCTGTATTTTTATGAGCTGTTGCACCGATAGGTTGCTACAAAATACTGCAACCAAAACACCATTTGGAAAGCATAGCACTGCAAGCTGCTGGCAAAATCAGTCCTACCCTACCAAAAACATTTCTAGTCCTATCATAGCTCTATCCACAAAGTAGTATAACTTAACAATGATTAAAAAAAATAAAATATTTTGAAAATCAGTATGAAAATATACTTTTGGGTGCAATTCAAGTTATATTTGAATTTTTTAATCAACTTGAGGATGTTGGGGTTTTTTACTGTGTTTTAGTCCAGCCACCTCAAACATCCTTAAACAAATCATTACACTAAATCTTAAACATGTCCTTTTGATTACTGGCCACATAATGTTCAGTTACATGTTCACATAAATGCCCACTTAAGACAGTGGAACCAAATTGTTTGGAGTCTATAACTTCAGCCGATAACAACCAATAATTCCCCAGGCTTTCATGTCCTGGTCTTTCTATCTGCACATATTCCATTTTGTTTCAGAAATTATCCAGAATCTGTATGCAGTCTCAGGCTCTTGATCCCTCAACACCATAAAACCTCCTCTCCTTTTCTGCATGGTTTAGTGAACTGAAACACCAAACATGTTCTCCCACTATGGAAAACTTCTTCCCTCTTCTAATCCAAGATCTTCTGTGGTTAATCAGGCTCCCAGATTCCTTAGGTTTGAAATAACAAACAATATACCAAAATTCTTTTAAAAAAATCTGCAAACTCTACCTCAGCACAGAAAACAGGAACATGGCTACAGAAGGTTCTTCATGAAGGTTTCCATTCTATCATTCAATGTCAACAAGAACGACTTGTCAAGAGGAGTCCCTCTTCCTAAATCCTATGTCCTTTTGTTTTGATGGATACACTTTTTATTCCCAATGGGTCCATAACGCTCTCTTGGGCTCTTACGGAGTGAGCCCTTCACCTGCAGCAGTAAAATAAGAAAAGAAAAGGGACCAGCAATGATTTCCACAATACGTCTGGTTACTTTAATAAAAGATTAACTGTTTATAATTGGGGAAAAAAGGCAATAGAAAAGGTCACAACAAACATATGGGTAGAACAGTAAACAACATTACTTTTTCCATCATGGCATCAAGTGCACCCATCTATGCCACAAGTTGGATCAAAAATACAAGGACACTATGTATTGCTTATTTCCCCCATATGCTGGATACAGGTCTTATACCGTTATACACAATAAGCGTGAAAAATCACAGAATCATAGAATGTTAAGTGGTTGGAATGGACCCTAAAGATCATCTAGTCCCAACCCCCCTGCCATAGGCAGGGACGCCTCCCACTAGACCAGGTTGCTCAAGGTCTTGTCCAACTTGGCCTTGAACACTGCCAGGGATGGGGCATCCACAACGTCACTGGGCAACCTGTTCCAGTGTCTCACCACCCTCACAGTAAAAAATTTCAAACTAATATCTAACTTAAATTTCTCCTCTTTCAGTTTGTTCCCATTACTCCTTGCCCTATCACTACAGTTCCTAACAAACAGTCCCCCTCCAGCTTCCCTGTAGGCCCCCTTCAGGTACTGGAAGGTTGCTGTGAGGTCTCCATGCAACCTTTTCTTCTCCAGGCTGAATACCCCCAACTTTCTCAGCCTGTCTTTGTAGGGGAGATGCTCCAGTCATCTTATCAACTTCATGGCCTCCTCTGGACTTGCTTCAACAGTTCCATGTCCTTCTTATATTGGGGGCACTGGAACTGTACGCTGTACTCCAGGTGAGGTCTCACAAGAGCAGAGTAGAGGGGGGGAATCACCTCTCTCGACCTGCTGGTCACACTCCCTGTGATTTGGGATCCCTTTGACCATTTGCAGCCCAGGATTCGGTCGGCCTTCTGGGCTGTGAGCGCACATTGCCAACTCATGCAAGTATTCCTGAATTCCTCCTTTATTCGATGCAAGTTAGGAAGGGTCTTCATGCCACTTAAAGAGGTAAATGCCATCCTTTCTTAACATCACCACCAGCAGCCCTGTGGTCAGCTAGAGGTCTGAGAACCATCAAGCAGAATCCACTGAAGTTAACATCCTTGTGTGTGCCTTGGGATGGATAAACTACATGACACTGCAAAAAGCATGCCTTGGCCCAGTACAATCAAAGGAATTAATTTTCTCAAAGCTACCTATTATTTCAAGGAAATTAGCTATTCAAGTAGAATACTTACATTACTTACATTACAGCAGTAATGAGGCACAGGTTGCTTTACAACAGTGACTGCTTTTTCTTTAATGGCTTCTGAATTGACACAGTCATCCTAATTAAAGCACCTTAGAGCTGGAAGATACCAGAGCTCATCGCACAGTTCCACAAAAACAGCCTTTCTCACATGGAAGTGGAGGGGCCCTTTCTCCCCAGGTTGCAGTCCCTCCATGATGTACACATTGTCCTGCACTGCCAGAACTGGCTGGTGTACAAGAGGCCAGCAGTGACCGTATCACATAACAAGCATCTCTCCTGTGCAGTGTTTGTTACCACCACCCGGCGTGAGCCGACCCAGAGGCTCACTGACACTCTCCAAGGGTCAAAAATCACAGCTAAAAAGTGTAACGCCCTGTCTCACACACTCTTGATCCTACTGCAGAAACACTGCAGTGGTAAGAACAGCTCATCCACACATACTGGATCAGTAGGCTGGCACCGTTTGGAACAAGCACAAGTCAAGCCCTAAATGTTTAGATGCATATGTTTCAGTTACATATGTGCATAAGCCAAAACGAGTGGTATTTCCTACTGCACCCCCTGCAAATAATTCCTTCAGGTGGCTCAACTCGCCAAGTGCATGCCCTAAACCAGCCAGGACTCAACCTGGAGGACCAAAGCCCCAGCATAAGCACAGCTTACTGGGCTTGAGTTATGTGTGCTGTGAAATACAGATGGCCTGATCATGGTGTATTCTGCTTTGTTTACTTGACATCTGACTTAATTCTGAGGGCTACTCTGTGTCAGACTTCGAACTGCCAGTCATTACAAAAGCAGTGGTTTTCTTAAAGTTTTCTTTATAAATAAAAGTCCCACAGTGTTCCCCCAACATACTTGACTAGGCTCAGCCATCAAATACAACTAAAAGCCAAAGATACAGCAGCTCATTGCTTTAACTGCTCTTCTCTCAATCCTCATCCCAGATCTTCCTTACTCTTGGTAGAACAGGTAAAGCTGAGTCCCAATTCAATCACAACCAGTTCTCTTCAACTCATGCAAAGCAAGGGACAAGTACCACCAAGCAAGGAATCCTGCTTTCTTTTCACTGACTTTTTACAGCATCACATAAAGCCACTAGCAATGCCACGAACTACCAAAACACTGAACAGTTCAAGATTTTCTGGATGAAAACAGTAAACAAGGCATTGGTCAAAACAGTTATAATGTAGGTTCATAACATAGTTCTTGAGCAAACACAATTTAATAAGCATTCCATAACAAATTCAAACAATACTTGCAGTCACGCGATAAATGAGAGCCCACTGCACCAACTCATGCTCTAGGTAGAACTAATGTAATGTGTATGTAAAAAGAGCAGGCAAAAAACATGGAATATATTAGACATCAGGTTGAATACTTGAGAGCAGCTGGGAATAAGGCACACAGTTTGTGAAGTAAGGTGAAAATTGACAAGCATTCTCGCTAACTAAGATAGCTGGAATAAAATGTGTTGGTTCTTTCAGTCTGTTTCTTCTGGCCTACAGGCCCTTCTTCATGCTTAGACTATCCCGAAACTCCAACAGGCCCTAAGGGAGTTATTTGGCTATACCAATAAGGTTGTAGAGATGTACTACCTATGAATTAAAACCAAAACTGTTTTATACCAGTCAGGCACAAAGACATCTGTCCACATAACTAACAAAGGGACAGTTTCTACCTACCATCAATGCATCCTAGAGATCTACTGGAATATGGAGTTTTACCAATCTCATTTACTTCTGAGGCAGTAAACATTCAAACTCAATTTAAATGCTTGAATGCTCTAACATAAGGGCTGTTATTAACAACCTAGCTCTTTCCAACTGCCCCTTGGAGTTGTTGTATGTTAGCTGATGACAAACTTGTTTGGTACAAAATTACTGTCACGCATCTGAAATAATACTTTCTGTTTGGACTGACTACATACAAACTGAGTTTGAAGACTGTAATGGATTTATGACAGTATTGAAACAGCTTTTAAAGTTCTAAATATTAATTATCTCTGTCTATTATTGTCATAGTGAAATGCAAGTGATTATTCATATTTATGTCTTCATATATCATCTTTGTTCTAGGATTATGAGCAATAAGCTTATTAAGTGATCAGAGGCAGCAATCTTCTGCCTTAATGAGTGTAAAGCCAGCAAATAATCTTTTCTTTGTATATTCTGAGTTCAGTTCCCCACATTATGAACTCATCTTCAGTAGTCACCCTGTGCCACACACACAGGCCGAGCAGGTCTAGCACTACAATACAATAATGCTGTGAGTCTCCCTAAATGGCTACAGGAAAGGAGACCTGGGGAAGCATAAATCATTCCACACCAACAGAATGGGTGCTGTGTTTATTCTCTTAATGCAGAGAGGTTAAAATTTTCTGCTACATTTACGAGTTTCATATCCTCTCACCAGCAGTCGCGGTATAGAGCTCTTTGTCTCTACCACATCTCTAGCATTCTCCGTGAATCCCTCTAGGACCTTCCCCAAACAACCACAATCCCATGCAGTGGATACCTTCCACAAAATGTTATGTCTAGTTCAGACACACAGCAGGACAAAAGACTATGTTGCAGACTGTATCACTACAAATAGGAGTATCTCTAAGTTATAAAGCTGAGCATGATTTAGAAGATACAGGTGTTGGCATTGCAGTCAAAGGATTTTTTGTAAAATCAAAAGACAGACGTGATTAGTATGATAAGTATGAATAGCATTGCCAATAGAATGTCAAAGCTCATAAATGTTTGATTACTGGTGTAGTTGTTCAGCTACTGACTAAGTGGATAACGAAGTGGGACAACCTTACCTCCGAAAGTTACTCCCAACCAAGCGTTTGTGCACATGCATTCACACACTTAACACAAGTATCTCATGCATTACTGATCGCAGAAGACTGCATCAAGAGTGTTTTCCAGCACTTATTACTTCAGTAAAAATAATTTTAATTGTCTTTTACATCCTCACAACATTGTACATCTGAAATTAACAATATAATGTACCATCCTGTTTGTTGGGCAAGTGAGACATAAAGTCCTACCCCATTGCAAACCACCCTGCTACTGTGAAGCTTTTCTGAAGTTTATACTACCTCATTAATAATTTAAAAAATAAGAATTCTGGTGATTAATGTATGTTCAATGGCATACATGCTTTCTGAAGGTCAATAAAATACGTGCTTAAATATATTTTCATTTCATAAGCTGTGGTAAATGTGATACGGACAACATCCATCTCTGTCACAGCTGTCAAAGGAAACAGCCCTTACAATTTTGTAGGAAAAGTTGTTTCTCATACATTGAAAATCAGCTCTTTGCTAAGAGGATGCTTCTTCTGTCTCTCATGAACTACAGTGACGTGTAAACAAACACCTACCTCATACGAAGACTTTAACTGGGATTCATATACGGTAAAGAAAGATTTCCCTTGTGATAAACAATTTGAGCACAAAGTGTTCCTTCAAGTCCTGGCATAAATCTACTCCTGCCAAGCTAGTATCTCATTGCATCAGCCTTTTGCCTTCGCCACAGCAAAGTAGCAACCCTACTACCCCTCTCTCCCTGCTTTCCTCACACTGCCCTCTTCCCAGAATTACTCTCTCAGCTCTGCTGGGTCAAAGAATTGTCTTCTCATCAGACAAATATTTGGTAAAAAACTAAGGAAGATCTTTCATTTAAAAGAAACCTGGCCCTCTAGCTAGTCAATCATTTAAGAACTTCCATGTGGACTAAGCAGACTTGTTATTACACTGGTGATATCCTTGCCCTTCCTTTCCCCACCAACTTTATACCTCCCTTCTTGTTGTTCCTATAATTTTTATTTATTTGTTATGATTTCAAAATGTTTTGACACATACCTTAAGATTGCAAGAGCTTCAACCTGGCTGAATGCAAGTGCTGTCATGTCTGATAAAGCACATCTTATTTTTCAATCAGTCAAAAAAAAAAATCAAAGCATCTCTGCCTACAATGCTTTCTCAATGACAAATATTCACAGCTTCCACTTTGTCCATGGACATCTGGTATTTCAAATAAGATACATCATGTTATATTTATTCTCCCCAATGCTCTCATTAATAGCACAAGATGAATACTAGCTTTGTTAAAAAACAATTTCTGCAGCAAAAGGAAGCTTCATTTAATGGGAGCAAGGCCTAGGTCTAGTTTAAATACACACTTAGAGTCACGTACATATTGGCAATCGAAAGAAGCCCTGTGCGTGAAAGTCATACCCTAAGGGAACCTCAGTCTCCAGATCATGGAAAGGAAAGGTACCAACCCATATAAACAGGGGATTTCCCATCAGAGTTCTTGATCATTCCTTATTGGAAAATGTCACAAGAGGTCATATATGGTATAACATGCTATTTTAGTTAGTAAAAATGTGGAGAACTAAGCTCCATACCTCTCCCCAACACAACCAGTGTTGCATAGACACTCAAGCACTCTCTGGGAGCAGTGCTGCTGCCTTGCACAGTGCTATAGGAATTAACACCTCTAAAGAGATCCCAATTTTATATACGTGCATGGTGCTGCACTGTGCTGTGCAGATACATCAACACTAGAAGACAATGAAACAGCCCATGGTAATGAAAACAATCCTTGACCACACTAGGACAATTTCACTCCAAAATATTTGGGGGGTATCTATGACTTCTCTACACATTAGAGTAAGTTACAGCTACATATTTAGTAAAAGTATCACTACCATTTACTGGCAACCTCAGAAATTACTCCTCAGAAGGACTGCACACTGGCATGTTTGTCAATCCCATATAATTATTAGAACATGCAAACGTCGTGAATTAACAGAGCAAGTAGCAATTCTAGTAATGCAAGACTGAGATGTGGTAGGGATGAAAGACATCGTATTCCTATTCAAACAATTCAAGCTGTCTGAATAACTTTCAGTAATACTTATATTTACCACTCAGAGCCACAAGACATCTCAATCGCCATCTACTTTAATCTCAATATTTAAAAAAGCATCTTTTAAATAAACACCAGTACTCAAATAAATCTTACCAGATCTCCGTACATTGATTCTATTCTCAAATACATTTTCATTGCTGATGTGAGCAAACAAGTCTAAGTTAAAACTTTTGGATTTAAGAAGATCTTTACCTGACAAATAACTTCAATTTTTCCTATCAGTAAATACTTGCTTAAAGCATCTATAAAATAGGATCCAACTCAAGCATTGGGCTACAGCTTTTTAGTTGCTCCGCTCTCATTTCCGATTTAACCACAAAGATGACCAGTTGTGAATATTTTGTTGTTGTTACACGAGAAGGAAAGTGAAGCCGTGACTGAATACAATAAGTTAATAATACACTAAATTCTGAACAAAATATTCTCTAGTGAAAAGATGAGTAGCTAATGCACATCCAGTCTAGCATTAGTCCCGTGAGAGTTTGGAACAAGTATCACAGAAGACGCCACTGTGATAAAACACTCGTTATTCCACTGCATTAACCCCTCTGTTTCGTATACTTCTGCTCAGAGCATTTGCAGTGTTTGTTTTTAAAAGCATTCTCTTTTTATTTTTAATCCTGTGTAATACTTACAGAAGGCCACACATTAAGAAACAAAATTATAGATAGCATTAAAAAAAAAAAAAAAAAAAAAAAAAAAAAAGAAAAACGGGAGTAGGGAATTGTATAAACTGGAACAAACCACAGAGAACAGAAACTTCGATTAGGTCTATTATACAGGAGAAGCCTGCAACGCTGGCAACTAAACTACCATTCTCGCTCTGCTTTTTAAATCCCAGACCACGCAGAAAAGAGGGTTTCTCTGAAGAAAACTGCTTCTCCAGACCTTCCCTCCCCCATCACCCCCTCCATCACCCACAGCACGGGAGCTGACGGGAATTCTTGCCCCACATTCGCCGTCCCGGCCACAGCCAGAGCTGACGCCGCGGTCCCGGCCCGGCTCCGGGGCCGGGCTGCCCTCGCCAGCAGTGCACGCCGGGCGGCCCCGCGGGGCGAGCTCGCAAAACCCCGGGGCGAGAGCCGGGGGAGGGCGGCGAAGCCCGTCAGGAGCCGGACCCTGGGGCTGGGACACTGGGGCGAGGAAGCCATTCGGCGTCCGCCCCAGGCGGGAGGCGGCGGGCAGGGAGAGGCGCGGAGCCGCCGCCCGGTACTCACCGAGTCGCTCACAAACTTCCCCCAAGTTTCGGCGGCGCGGCGGGCGGCGGCGGGCGTGGCCCCCCCCGGCGGGCACCGGCACCATGGGAGCGCCTCAGCGAGCGTCCGCCGCGACCGGCCCCAACTTCTGGAGCGGCAGCGACCGGCCAGAAATCGTGCAACAGCAGCCCAGCTTCGGGCTGAGCCCGCACTCCTCCCGCGGGGCGGGGCGGGGCGGGGCAGGCGAGGGGAGGGCAGGGGGCGGTGGGGAGGCCCCCCACTCCTCTCAGCACACCCGCCCGCCTCCGCCGGCAGCGGCAGCAACGCTGGTGGGGTACTCGCTTTGCTCGGCGCAGCCCGCCCTGCCCTGCCCTGCCTGCCGGGGCGCGGGGCACTCAAGGGCTGCCGCTGCGTGCTCCTCCTCCTTCTCCTCCTCCTCCACCCCGGCAGCTGGCGGCCCGCCCGCCGCGGGAGGGGGGATCAGGGTGCGGGGCCGGGGGAGCGTGTCTGGAGGGGTGGGGTGGGCGGGCGGGGGCGGCTCGGCGCGTCCTCCGGATCTCTGCCGCCCTCCCCGAGCCCCGGCCGGTGCCGGCACTTTGGCTGCGCCGCGGGGCTCCGTCTAGGGGGAGACGGCGGCTACTGAAACGCACATCCCTAGCCCCCCCCGGGGGTTAGCTCCGCGCTGCGGGCGCAGCCCCCCGGCCATGGGCAACGAGGGCGAACCTCCGGGCTCCCGAGCCGGCGTGTGCCTGTAAGGGCAGGGCTGGCGCTCGCGTTTGTGTTCAGGAGGGCGATGAACCCGATTTTAGGGAGAAGGGGGTGTCAGCGTGCCACGGACGCGGCTACCAGGTGGAAGTAAAGTGGCGTTGGACGGCTGAAAAGATGATGATAGGCATCTTCCGTGAGTAGGTGTGTGGTGGCTCACACGAAGAACTGAGTAGTGTGAGTGTAGACAGAAGCTACGGCAAAAGGGAGAGCGACTGTTAGGGATTTTCTTACAATAATAAAAGATTTCTCTTTTGAGAAGCACCTTAGGAAAGAAAACATTCGAAATGAGCATGGTGCCATCTGTTTGTTTAGGTATCGTTTACGCTGATAAAGTATCAGAGGTAGGCACATAAGTGCAAAGGTGACCTCAGCAGTGACACACTGATCTTTGAGGCTCTTGCAGGCACCCTGTCCTGTGTGTCCCATTCACCCTTAAATGGCTCATCATCTGGCTTCCTCATACAACAGAGGTGGGACAAGAGCCATACAAGCCAGTGTTATAAAAGTTTCACAATCACTTGGCAATCACAAGGCAAAGTCCCCTCTGAAATTAATTGTAGCTCACCCAAGCTCCCTGTTGTGGTTTGGTGAACAGGAATACCAGGGCCAGCACACAGAAGTTGTTTGGCTACAGTGGCTGGGGACAATAGGATTCCTGGCACCTCTGGCTGCTCAGGTCGGTGCTACCCTTCCTGTATTACTGCACCAGGAGCTGTGCTACTGGGTCCTGCTTGGCTTCAGGGAACTGGTGTGCCTCAAATATCAAGTGATCTGTTCTCAGCTGGGCTGTTGATCTGGACTTGCTCTGCCCTGAACAAATAGAGTGGGCCCAGGGGGTAAAGACGTGTAGCTGTGGCAAGGTGGACCATAAGATGTGGCCTTATGAATTTTCAGTTGCCTTAAGGGAGTTAAAATCTGACATCAGAACTGAAATGAAACTGTATGACAGAAGTATCACTGAGGTTTTAAACTAAGAGCATACAGCTTCATCTTTCTCATTCCTACACCAGAACCACTTCTTGTCTTTTCCTCCTTCAAAAATCATGGGAACAGAACTCTACATTTTAAGTGTCAAGCTCAAGCAATACAGTAGTCTTTCCATTAATATATGTGCAAAGGACATTAACTTTCGGTTCTTACCACTGGTTAGGAAACTCATATCCACATCTCCTATGAGATGCCTGTGCTGCCAAACTAGTGGTTGTTTTCCAGGCCTTTCACTCTTACGTCTTCTACTGAAGCTATGGCAAAGCATGATTAAAAACTCACTGGTTTAGAAATTCTAACTGCAGACCTGATCCTGGCCCTGTAATTTGATGGTTGAAACACTGTGTTAGGAGAGAAAGACTTGTATTCCGGGTCCAAATATGTTTATGGGGTTTGTTTAATACAACATTCCTGTAACATAATAAGATCTGAGACTATGACAAAGTGTTTTGTATTGGCTAAGTAGCAGTGAGAGCTGAACATCTAAAATACCACATGGGTAAACCAGAGAAAATATTTACTGCTCCCTCATTATATGTACAAATCAGTGTAGATAATTATAAATCCATAGTTTATTATATATTCTGGGTTTATACCTGCCTGGACTTTCTGTATACTAGATAAAAGTTGTGTATTTTTTCACATGGCTGGTGGTTTAGTTTCATGGGGATTAATGTCAAACACAGTTCACTGCCAACAAGACCAGATTTAGGCAAAAGCAACCAAAATAATTTTCAATCAGAAAGCTTGTGAGGGTGTGCATGGGGCTGGAAAGACGGGAGGCAAGTAAGAGTGTAGTTTCCACACTGTAGAGCTGGTCCTGGAGATTTGAAAGCACAAGCGTGTGTATAACTTGAGTATAGGATAAATATTTTTAATTTTCTTAATCTTTCCAATACAAATAAATAGCATAATAAATGGTCAGTGGTCTCTTTGCTTCTCTCAAAAAAAAAAAAAAAAAAGAAAAGGTTTGTCTTTTGATAACTATTATACTCAATTTCATTGGAGGATTTAGGGGGATATTTATTCTGTGCTTCTTCCCAGTGGTAGTATTTTAATCACCAACAGAAATTAGCTTCAGAGTACCTGAGTTTGGTATCTTATGAAGCAAGAATCTTAAATTTGGCTCAGTAAAAATATAGAAATTGATTCTTTATAGATCTGTTAGGACACATCTACTTTTAAAACTATGTATAATTTAATGAATGTCTATGTGCTTCATTTTTCTTTTTCATTTATGCTGTATTATCACTCTTCCAGATTCCCTCCAATCTTCTTAAAAAGCCTTGAAACTCAAGTCTGGCTTGAGTACTCTCAGTAAAGATACCTTAATTCTGACCATTTACTCTGACGCAATATCCAGTCATGCTTACACCTACTCTTTTCTCTGAACATGCAATTGCCAGTTCAGTCCATTCCAAAGAGTGTATTGAAAGTCCTCTCCTTTTTGAGCATGATGCTCTGCAACCAGGTACAGAAGACAAAATGATGTCTGAGTCTGGTTTGCTCTCTGTTTATACTAGTGTATAACATAGTGTTTATCAACAGTATGTCAAATAGAATTCTAACAGCTCAGTTCATAACAGTTCTTCATCTGAAAGAGGTTCCTCTACTTTACAGTGTCTACAGCAAGTGCTGATCATAATTTCTGCCAGACTCACTGTGAATGCCTAATGTAAGCACTGGCTAAAGTCTGAGCTTGTGCAACATAAAGGTAGCTGTATTGGTAATGCCTGCCAAACTCCTATCACTTGATTTAGCAGGCAATAGTTACCTATAGTCAGCAAAAGCAAGGTTAATATATGCATTTCTAGATCAATATAACAGGGTCCTCATGCAAGGTCCATGCTAAAAAAAAAAAAAAAAAGTGTTATTTTATCTAGCAGAGTTTGTACTGGAAGGAAATAAGGTGACTTTTTTGTTGCTAAGCATTTTGCTAATATGGTATTGCAAAATATACTCTTAATTGATACTGCTTTACCTGTGGAGCTCTTACATTAGGCCTGAAACAACATGGTCTAGTCTGAGTAGTTCAAAATTCCCAGTGGTTTGAGGTTTAAGTGACTACGAGTACGTTTCTCTTGAGTGAGAAGCTACTTATATTAAATTAGAAAAACATTTTTATTTTTCAAAGCTACATTAAAAACTGCAGGAGAATGAGATTAAATCAAGACATTGTTCATATTCCACATTCTTACCTGCGGGTTAAACCTATATCTGTTTTCTTGGCTTCTTGTTTAACACCATCATAGAAACAGAAAGATTCAGCTTGGAAGAGATCTCAGGGGCTCCCTAGTCCAATCTCCTGCTGAATTCAGGGTAGGTGAAGAGGGAAAATCTTATTACTCAGTGCTTTACCCAGCTGGGTTTCAAAAGCTTCCATGGATGAAAACTGCACAGTGTCTTGGGGCAACCTGCTCCACTGCTGCAGTGTCCTCACAGGGCAGAAGGTTTCCCTTCTTCTCCAATCCGAACTTCTCAGTTCTAATTATGCTCATTGTCTCTCCTTTGTCAATCATGCACTGCTGTGGAGAGCCTGGCTCTGTCCTCTCAATGTCCTACTTGTAGCAAGGGGAAGGCTGCTCTGAGGTGCCACTGAAGCCTTTCTTTCTCCATGCTGGAGCAACCCTGTCCCTCAACATCCTTTTGGGGTGCTCATGCTCCAACTCCTGAGCTGAGCACCCTGGTGGCACTTCACTGGGTCACTCCAGTTGTGCGTTATCTCTGTATCAATGCATGGGCTTCTTTCTTTCCAGGGCAGGATTTTGCATTTGTCCTGGCGGAATTTCACACAGTTCCCATCAGCCCACTCCTCCAGCCTGTCTAGGTCTTTCTGGAAGCATTTCTTGAGCATATTGACTGATCCCTCCAGTATATTGTTATGTGCCTGTAGCAAATGTGGATAGAGCCTTCCCAAATCTTCGTTCTCGAAGCCTAGCCATGATGATTGTTATGTGCACACTTGACGAGTGTGCACGTTACCTCCTCCAGGTCATTGATAGAGATATTAAACAGGATGGGTACAAATTATTGATCCTGTGGTATTGCGCTTGATACTGGCCTCCAGGCACAGGGACTATGAACCCATATTATTTTAGTAATACGAGACAACATCTTTTTCCAATTAATTTTTTCAATTAATCTCCACTGACCTTATCTAGATGGTAATAAAAATTGAGGGCTATAAAAGGAACATGTTAGTCTTTTAGAAATAAGAAAGAGAGTGATTCAGATGCACACGTGTTTCCCCCTTTATATCATGTGTTGTGGTTTCAGCTGGGGTAAAATTAATTTCTTCTCAGTAGCTGTTACAGTGCTATGTTTTGCATTCAGAATGAGAATGGTGTTGATAATGCTCTGATTTGTTGGTTCTTTACTAAGTCATGTTTATCATAAATCAAGGACTTTTTTCGTGTCTCATGCTCTGCCAGTGAGGATGATAACAAAAGAAACTGGGAGTAAGCACAGCTGGGACAGGTGACCCAAAATGACCAGATGGATATTCCACACCTTAGAATGACATGCCCAGTATATAAACTGGGGAGAGTTACCTGGAAGGGCAGGCCAGTCTGGGTTCGGGAAGGGGCATCTGGCACCGGTTAGCAGGTGGTGAGTAATTGCATTATGCATCACTTGGGTTTTCCCTTATTATTATTATTATTATTGTTGTTGTTCATGCTTTATGGTGAACTTGCCACTGGCTGCCACAAGAGAGGAGCCCTGAAACAACATCTCAGCCTTGGCCATATTATCAACATAACTGGTCTACTCTGGCCTCCAGTCGGCAGGTCTGGAGACACACCATCTATAACGCTGCTGCGTCCTCTGAGAACACACGCAGGATCACTCTCGAGGAGAAAAGACAACGCAGAAAGAACCGTGTCTTGCCGATACCACCTAAGGAGTCCTTCTGCTGTGCCTTTTGCAACCGGACATGTCTATCTTGTATTGGCCTTTTTAGCCACCAGCGCACTTGTAGCAAACGTGGGTAGAGCCCTTCCCAAATCTTCATTCGCAAAGCCCAGCCATGATGATGATGATTATTGTTGTTGTTATTATTATTACTACTACTACTACTATTACTATTATTACTATTACTATTACTATTATTACTACTATTATTATTTTACTATTATTACTGTATTTTAATTTATTTTCAATTATTAAAGTGTTTTTATCTCAACCTACAAGTTTTACTTCGATTCTTCTCCCCATTCCACCATGGTAGAGGGAGAGAGAGTGGGGGTTGAGCAAGAGGCTGCGTGGTGCTTAATTTTCAGCTGGGCTTAAAACCATGACATATGACTTTAGAAAACTTATGGAGAAAAAAATTCCACTGGTGTTGTGTGAAACATAAGTGAAAGTTAACCTTTGTAGGGAGTAAGTCAGTCTTTTAGGCATATACTATGTTTGCTGTCAAAATATCTGTTTATAGGATGGTAGCAAGGGAAAATTCTGAACAGGGGGTAGGTTAATGCTTCCTCTTTCCTCCCTTCACCTTTTTAATGCTCTTTATTCATCTATGGAATAGGAATAGCTGAAAGAAGAAAAGCACTCTTTTAATCTAAATTGCCATCGTAAGTAGAATTGCAGAAAAAAGTACCACGGCACACGATTGCTTGCCACAAAAAGAAACCACACTAATAAAATGCATATTTCAACCATGATCAGACTTGTACCAAGAGCTGGGAATACACAGTGCTTGCTGTATGCAAAAATAAAAACAATATTTAATAGCAGCTCTGTTTTCAGCCTCTGAATATGTGGAAAAATTTAGGTTGTGGGATATCTGGGTTATTTCCTTTAAAGCTACAGAGCAAAGCTCTCCTGAATACTTTATATGAAAGTAGAATAATTACCTAACCAATATCTGTAGAAACAGAGAATTTTCTTTGAGGAACTAATCTCCAAGGAATCAATATGAACAAGCATGCAGGATAAGAAGGCACAGGCAAAGAGAGAAAAGAAAGAAGGAACACTCTGCCAGAGCCTGAGGTCTCTTACTCTCTCCTTCTGTTATTTCTAAGTCATTCATCATGTCATTATCTGCAGCTAATATAAAGCAAAGACCTATCTGCTGTGTAATGAATACACTGACTTTCTGTTTTTTTGTGGAAAAGTGTAAATGGTGGTATTTTGCTTGCTTTGTTTCTGAAGAAGGGAGATGGGGGAGAGTTGGAGTGAAGGTTTTGCTTGAAATTTAATATTCACTGCTCTCTTTTTCTAAGATAAATATTATCAAGGCTGGTATCCTGGCCCATTTCCAGCACTACACAGGTTGTCCTTCATCCTAGATGTTACATTAGCCAGAAGAACTACTTCAAATGAACAGTGAAAAATATCAATCAATTTTATGATAAATAGTGTGATGGTGTTGCCCTATGATCCCAAGTCTTTCAAGCGTTAATAGAAGATTGTAACCACAATCTGCAAAGGTGGAATTCAGAGCCTGAGACCACTTCCTGCATCCATATGTCCACATTGTCCTCCATTTCTTTCTACGAATAGCACAAGTTTCAGTATCTGGTGAAGCTTCTGCCTAAAATGCTAGGGTCTAAAGTGTCTCAAAGGTTTAAGCACGTTAAACAAGGCTTTTTTGGATTGCCTTCCTGTGTTTTAATGCCTAAATTCTAATATACTAAAGAGCTAACTGATTCACTTTTCCAAGGATTTTACATTTTTCTGCTCAGAGCATGTCTTCATTGTCTACCCATGTTTCATGAGCATTTTTCTGCAACTTTTTGCTGCATATTCTTGCTCTCCACCCAAGTTCTTTTGTCTCTCAGACTTAGGTGGAAAGGAGATCACAAAAGCTAGAGCAGACACTATCCTGATTATTTGGGTACTCAAATTCACTTGAAGCTAAAACAGTAGTGTTACCATGCAAAAGACAACAGACTAGAATTGAATCAAGGTTACAGTGTATAAAGTATGTTACTTGAATTTCCCGGACTGGTTCCATGTAAACAAAGCCACAGAGTAGTTTTGTTTGTCGTTTTCATAAGTCTGAGACTTCCAGGAACAGCAGCAACCTTTAATTTACAATTCAACTAGAAGCCTATAATTGACAGATCTCAAGCATATGTGACAGCAAGGAATTTTGGACAGACCGACTAATAAAATACATGCTACTGCCGTCTCTACGTAACTGGTATTCTTTCTATTGAGAAAAACATCGACCTCTTTCTGAAGAGCTTGGTTTTTTACATCAACTCACCACTGAGTAGAGGAAAATCCTGAATTAGTATTATCTTCTCATTTAAATGCTCACAGGGAAATGTCTTTCAAAGCAGAATATTTTTGTACACATGGAAGTTCCTAAGATGATGTGAGGTAGCATTTTGATTCTTCAAAAAGACAATGTTTGTTGACATTCTTCCCAATTCTATTCTGTATAATCCATCTAGTCAGGTGTAAAAATCAGACCCACGGGTCTGTAGCTCCCTGGTTTTCATATTATAGGGCTATTTTGCTGATGCTACACTGATCGTTCTCCCTTCAGAAATCTTAATGGAGCCATAACCACCTTGCCATCAAAATGCAGATCTCTGGACCCTTTTGTTTTTACTCGACAAATCCTTCTCCTTCGTGAAGTTCTCCCATGGACTTTCCATTCCATTCAAAGAAAGTGGTTTAGCTGTCCATCCACACAGTCTCTTGTCCTTTGACCCTCAGCCTCTGCCTGGGTGCAGTTGCTGCACATGTTTACTTCCAACCCTTTATCCTGCATGCTTGTACTGTGATGGTTCTTAGTGCTCATAACAGTACCAAAAAGCAGTGGAGGCTCAAGTCAGCTGACACAGAAATGACCTCAAGAGTCATCGAGTTCAGGGAATGTCCAGCCTTTCAGGTTAATGGTGCTGCATAACAATGTTTTACCTTATGCAAGCCATGTGATGCATACCATTGCCTTGGAGAGGCCAAAGAGCAGCAGTCCTGTGAACAACAGTGTTCTTAGAGGACTCCTGAGTTCCATCATGGGATGTGGGGCAAGCTAAATATAAAGCTGGTTTCTAGGAAAATAGGTGACTTCACTCTAAACAGGATCTGATGACTGTTTCTTTTCCTAGGTGGAACCTCAGATTGAGCAGTAGTTCCAACACCAGAACAGGCCACCTGCTCATCATGTGCTTGGCATGCTTGACATGTCATTGTTTTGAGATGGTAACCACATTGGAATTATTGAGGAGCCAAATAGAGCTGAAACCTACGAGTTACCTGCTCGTAGTGTTGTTCACTGATGTATCCCAAAACAGAATACCTAATTCTTGGTATTTTCTTGACTAGATTTCTTAATGTCTCAGTAGTAAATACTCCCTTACCTACCAAAGCCACCTGTGTCAGATATTCACAAGTTTATAATCAGAATGTTTTCCTTAATGCCTAACACTTTTTTTGCTACGATTTAAATTCCAGAATTCTTCTGTCCACACTGACAATGGTGACCAGATTATTCTCTTTTGTGCTAGAAAATAATTGCCACGTACTCTTCAGTTTTTCTTATATCTTAGGCCAAAGGATCTCTGTTTTTGAAATCTTTCATCCTAGATCACTTTCTCTTTGCCTCTGATCACTTGCACTGGTTTGGGCTTTCTCCAGTTGGTCCATGTCTTTCCTGAAGTATAACGCCCCAAAGAGACCAAGTTCTCTACCTGACATTCTAATAGTTCTCAGAAGAGGAAAGCATGAAGGCTATACTGCTATTTATAAATCACAGCATTAAATTTGATTATTTCCACCTAAGTGCAGTGTATCATGTGGCATTTAATCCATTTTTCATTCCACCACCACAATTTCTTGAGATAATGTAATTCTCACTTTGAATTACGTCTTCCAAGACATTCATGCTTGCGCTTCTTTCCAGCTTTGTCTCATCTGTAAGCTTAATAAGACTGTTATCCAGATTAAGAAAAAGTTGAATAAAGTGAGAACAGAGAAAGATTCCTCAAAAACCCTAATTTTGTGATATGACAGTATCAAAATAAAGAAAATATGTTTAAGATATGCATTAGCATATTGGGGTTTATGCTATTTTCATTTTCAAAAGTTTGTAAAGAGTTTAATTGATTCTAGATATGTTTGGGGTTTTTTTGTGGTTTGGGCTTTTTTTCTCTGAGTTGAAGTTAAATTAATTAGTTTATTTCCAGGCTCTTCTTCCTCTGCTTTCTTCCCTCTTTTTCTATAAGGCAGTTGTAATTTTTTTGTCCTTTCCCAGTCTTACATGTTTTAGCAATTTTTCACTGATTCTCAAGTAATTGCTAATCTGACGAATTCACCTCATTCTTAAAATATCCCAGGCTATAGTCTATCTGGTCTAGCTGGCTTGAGAGCGTTTCTTAATACACTCCTGTCCTATTTCTTTCCTGTTTTACACTGAGTACTTAACCCTTTGTCATCAGGGTTAATTATGCTACTGATGTGCCTGCATGACATGCATATATATGTGTGGCCAGTCTTCGCGAACGAAGATTTTGGGAAAGGCCATTACCCTTTGAACCTACGCAGTGGATTTTTTAGGTGAGACACAGTGTGCACTGAACTGAGCCCACCCTTTAATCCTAAGGTTCATGTGCCGGGGCCGAGCGAGCTCGGACGGTGGCAGCGAGGTCCTCAGGATGTAGGTTTGTTTAGAGTGACCTTCTCTTAGATGGATGGCCTTACAGGGCTGACGAGCTCCATCTGCCTAGAGGAGTTCCCTGACCGGGAATCGAACCCGGGCTGCGGCGGTGAGAGCACCACATCCTAACCACTAGACCACCAGGGGGCCTCAACTGACATGCATAAAAAGATTTTAAATACTACCATTTTCTTGAGCTCATCGGTTATGTCATTGCCTTGCCTCCAGTCTCAAAAATAGGCAGGAAAATTAATCATAACTTTCCTTTCTTTTCTTTATTATTAGTGCATGTTACCTTTTGAAGTGTTTCCTAGCTGTATGTTGGGGTTTTGACTTAGTTTTCTAGTTGGATCATAAACATGTGCTGTTATTTTACATGTTTTAGAATTTGATCTGATTTCCACTTCTCAGAGGGAACTTACTGAGTTTGAGATCAAATAAAAGTTCCTGGATTAGCTAAACTAATCTCTCAGTACTTTTGCCTTCTGATAGGAATAGCTTATGTTTTCTGCCACAACAACTTTTTCCTTTGATGTTTTGTTGACTTGAGTTGGTGGAAGTTTACCTACTTCAAGTCCATGATCATCTCCCTTTTTTCCTATTTTCTTTCTTAGGATTGTGTACTCTGTAATTTCACAGTCACTGTCTCCAAGTTGCCTTTCATCATTCTTTTCTGAAACAACTACTCTTCACTGCTAAGAAACACATCCAGAAGTGCCTGTCTTCTGTTTTTTCTAATGAAACAGAAATAGTGACCAATGCTTTTCAGTATAGAGCTTTCTAATTAATTTCTGTCCTGATGTTTCTTTTCTTACCCATTCTTTGGACAGTTAAACTCTCTCGTGACTCTTCAGTTCTGTGCTTTGACCATTGGATGATTTGTCATATTATTAATGAAAAAGACTTCCACTGCATATATGCTCTGTTCATGTGGTTTGTTTAATGATAGCAGCAATTGTGTCCTCCTCTTCCTTCACTGTCACCCAGAGGCTTTCGACAAGTCCAACTTCCTCCCCTGTCTGGAGCTCAACACCAGTGCAGAGCTATATCCTTTACTGTTAGATAGTCCTATCTTACTTATAAGTCTTTTTTTTTTAACAAGATAATTTCTGTGGTCACTTTTTAGGTATCCTTACTACTCTTGTTGATTTCCTGCATTTCTTCATGCTTTCAACTTGGCTTGTCACATTCCTCTGCTCTCCACACATTTATTTTTTTTAAATTAAATTTGTTCAAATTTACTTTGTGCACTTGAAATGTCCACATACAAACAGTCATACAGACTGAATACATGGTATATAAAATTAAATCTAAGCATGTAACTTTTTCCCTGTTCTTCAATGGCAAATTGAATATGAGTCATTAGTGCCCTGACAGCCAGGAGGGCCAACCGTGTCCTGGGGATCATCAGGCAAAGCATCGCCAGATGGTCGAGGGAGGGGATTGTCCCACTCTGCTCTGCACTGGGGTGGCCTAACCTTGAATATTGTGTGCGGTTTTGGGCACCACAATATAAAAAAGACGTTAAGCTCTTAGAGAGTGTCCAAAGGAGGGCAACAAAGAGGGGAAGAGCCTTGAGGGGAAGCCGTATGAGGAGCGGCTGAGGTAATTTGGTCTGTTCAGCCTGGAGGATACTGAGGGAAGACCTTATTGCAGTCACAACTTCCTCGTGAGGGGAAGAGGAGGAGGGGAAGACACTGATTTCTTCTCTGTGATGACCAGTTACAGGACCCAAGGGAATGGCCTGAAGTTGTGTCAGGAGAGGTTTAGGCTGGATATTAGAAAAAGGTTCTTCACTCAGAGGGTGGTTGGGCACTGGAACAGGCTCCCCAGGGAAGTGATCACAGCACCGAGCCTGACAGAGTTCAAGAAGCATTTGGATGATACTCTCAGGCACATGGTGTGACTCTTGGCAATAGGTGCAGGGCTAAGGGTTGGACTCGGTGATTCTTGTGGGTGTGTTTCAACTCAGCACATTCTGTGATTCTGTGATTCTCTGAAGATGTTTTTAAAGGATTTTTATATCAGTGATCAAACAGACAATCGGGGAAAAGAGGTCTTTTATCAAAATTCTAGGTTGAATTGTGCTTTTCTTTGTCATTGTTTACTTTAGTTTACTGCAGTTTAGATACCAGTCCTGAGGTAATTTGCAAATGCAATGTTTAAATGTCTTCAAACAATGGCAGTAACATTTACCTGATGTGGTTTTGTTATTTTATTTTTAATCATAACAACTGTAACCCCAAAGTGGAACACCAGCAGATGTGTCCTTTCCAGTTGCCTTTCACTGTACTTGATAACATTCCATCCATCCTGATGCTTGTAAACAGATGCTTAGATATCCAGCCAGCCCAAACTTTTGACACAGGCCACATCTAGAAATAGCCTGTACAGAAATAATCCCATAAACTATTTGACATAGCCAAGAGGAGGGCCCCATTATGTTGTGACTTGTGCTAGTTGCTGTTTACTAAGAACACTAATGACTTTGACCCCAGCAGTTGTGCTCAAATAAGAGAAAAAGTCACAAAACTGCTTCTTCTCATTTTCATAAATTTGAAGTTTAAGTTTTATAACTTTGAATTAGTAGTTTTCAGCTATTACTCCTGGTGCAGACATTGGCCTGACATGACCAGCAGGCCAGCAGCTGGGGCTGTCTCTCTGTCTCACATGAGGGACTCAAGGTTAAAGGCCTGTTTGCCCCTGCCCTCACTCCCAGATCAATCCATGCCTGGCCAAAGCTCTACATAGGAAAGCTACTGGAGTATTCCTGTTGCATACTAGAAGTTGAATTTAAAATCTGAAACAAGTCATTAACTTTCTCAAGGACAGGGAAATCTGAGGTAAGTTTGTAATTCTGGAGATATATCTCATATGAAAGTATAGCTTCTGTTACTTGTGGAGCACAGACACTGCTTATGTCACTCTGCAGAGGAAGTGAAAGCTCAGGGCTGGTGTTACATAGGTGCCTAGAGGACTGGAACCTTCAAGCCCCATACAGTTTTCTGCAGTGGAGGAATAGCTGGGAAGGATGGGCAGGGTCAGGCAGAGCAAGGACTACAACAGTAAGATTGCTCTCTTTAATATGTACATATTTCAGTGATGCTGTATATCTCCTCATATGTTTGGGCTGCCTCATTTATTTTTTCCTCACACATAATGATTGCAATGACGTTTACAGAGACAGCAAAACTAGAAATGTGTGTTAAGTTTTTAGTAACTGTTGAAAAGTGAAACACAGAGATCCCCAAAGCATAGGATCATATATAGAGCCTACATGCCTCCTGACTTCTAGGCATCATGGGTTACAAGTACAAGATTGATGTTCTTCATCATATCCCCTGCAGTTTATGTGAAGGAGTCTGGTCCACAATTTCCAGCTATTTTCTCATCTAGACACCTTGAACTCTCTCAAAGACCACCTTAAGCAATGCTTCATTGAGATAGGAGCATCAGAACTCAACTTTTCTTTTGGTTATGAATATTCATCTCATTTCATGCTTAAATATATTCATGGCCAGCAAAAATCCATTTCTTCATGAGTCAAAATTGTCCTTTACCTGAAATAACTCACTTTCCTCCCAGTGCTTTCCCTGGGTATATTGATAGTTACTTTATTGCCTCTTTGCTTTGACTTTGATTTTAGCGAGCTGCTTTAGTCCCTTCTCAGGTAGGAGGCTGATACAATAGTCAATTCTAGTAGGAATGGAGATCCACCTGCTTAATTTTTCTAATAATCCTGATGCTGACCTGCCCTAAAAGGACAATTTCCAGTTCAATGCAAATATTTTTGTGTTTTCTCCTTTTTGTTTGCTTTGTTTTGACTTGGATCAAAACCTGAATATTTTGAAATTTCCAGTGAACTGAACTTCTGAGAATGTAGAAGATCAGTTGTCACCTTAGGTCTGCTACCCAAGGTCCCAAGCCTGTGACTTTGGCTGGAGCAGTGAAATGCAGGTCCTTGTCTCCTATATATTGGAACTGACTGCCCTGGAATTACAAAATCTGAAATTCACATCAGTCCCGGTGTAGTCCATTTGCTGAACCTAGTGTGAGCAAAGTGCCTGGTTTCTGGGAAGCTCCGAGCAATCCAACCCCACCTTGGGTTCTGCTGAGGCTCCTCAGAGCCTACATGGTCCAGATTACACATTTCAGTGTGTGAAACACACTGCTCAGTGAATTGTCTTTTTTCTGTCATTAATACTGCCTATCTCTGTATGAAGTTCCTTGTCTGGTACATCTTTCTGCCCAAAGTCCCTTCTTTAGAGCAAGCCACAGCTGCTATAGTGCTGGGTGGAGCTGGGAGAAGAGGCCACTGCTACCCAGGAACACGAGAAGACATGCCACACTGAGGAGCAGGACAGGCAGTGCTAAGGGGAGTATGTTCATGTGTGTATGCGTATACCTTGATTCCCTAAGCATTGCTGACAAAGCTGCATGCAGTCATCACTCCCTTTCTCATCTTGTACTAAATCCCATCTTCCCTCTTATTTTGACAGTATTTTCAATGTAATGCTAAATAAAACAGGAACAGGGAATGAGATTGCTCAATGAGCCCCATATAACCCTCATCACTTAACATGCCCTTTGGCAGGTTTTGACCTAAGTCAGCAAGTCCTGAGTAATGCCAGGGGTATAGCACTGGCTGGGAACTGTCTCCAGTAGAAGGTATGGAGATGACTAAACTGCTGGAGCTGGCTTCTTGTTCTTACGCTGTCCTCCAGCACTGTCCCAGCAGTGTCTGAACCCCTGAGTAGGCAACATGGTACACGTCAGGGGTATGCAACACATTCCCTCAGTTTCACGCTATGAAAACACTGGTCTGGCAGACTGATACCTGAGCCTTGACACAATTTTAGCTACCACAAAGAAATAATCATTTTACTATACAAGTGCTGGATGGGGGCCCAGAGGAAACCGTGGCCAAAAGCTATGTAGTGTGGGCATTGCCCATCTGTGACTCGTTGTGTTTCACATAGTAGTACAGATGTAGTCACGGTCATCTGCCTACTTGAGCTGTCTCTAATTAATTTCCATAACATAAAACTTAGTAGGATGATAACAAGGTGGGGTTTTTTTTTATGTTACTCTATCCAAACATTTTCTGTCCATGTAAACCAACCAAAACCTCTATATAGAGCCAACGTGCTCAGCTTTTAAATGGTGCTTTGCGTAAACTTCTGAGAGTTTTCCTCCCACTTAGTGATCTCCAACCACAACCTCACTGCCCCCCACCCAGACACAGCTTTTGGAGATCACAGTTCAGAAATACAGAGTTGGAATTAAAATTACTAGAGCAGCAATCCTCATTGTCTCAGTTGCTTCTTTCAACTCCTGCATCATACATCAAGCCTCACTTTTTGGTCCACATAAAAGAAAAACATTAATATTTATATATATTAATATTCTTTCCAGATCTTTGCCAGCCTTCTCAGATCCCACCTCTCTCCTTCCCTGCTTTCAGCTGCACAGCTCTACTTCAGTTCACGTTAATGTTTTCAGGGAGGCTGAGGCTCCTTATGATCATTCCCAGCCCACTCTTGTAACTGAACTATAGATTTCAAAGATTTGCTGGAGGAATAGTCTCTTATCTGGTAATGGGTCCAATAATTTGCCTCTGCATTCATGATTGCAGTACCTTGGACTCATAGGCTTTTCTGTTATAGGAAGCCAGTTAACTCCTTCCCTATTGCATGGTGGGGAAAACTATCTTCCCTTCCCCATTCTTCAAATTTATTTATTGTCTTGCAAGTTTTTTATAGGTATACGATTGAAAGATACATTTGAATAAGTATGTTCAAGGAAAGAAGACAGGGAAGATGTTTGCCAAAAGCAAAACTTTCATGCTATTCTGAATTGACTTGTTTTTTATATCATTAAAATAAAATCCATTAATTCTTAATTCTGGAAGATGGCTACTGTTCTGAAATCTGCAGTTTAAAATATTGGCTGTTCCTTATCTGACAAGTTCTAATAAGGGCCACACCATAGATCCAGACCATCCACATACTCGTGAAAGCTTTGCTATCCGCAGCAGCTGCAGCAAAAAATGCAGAACCTAAATTCAAGCAGAACAGCCACTGCACAAAGGTATTACACTGAGCACTGAGACATTCACTTAATGAGATAAAAAATTAGATGGGTCCTTGTTTGCCAACATTTGAGCTCCCTACATTTGAGATGCCTACAGCATCTGGTCTGAGAGCACCAACTCCAAGAATGGACTTGATGTCTGATAATCAAAGTAGGATTGAGAACTGTGATGAGCTCTGAAATCACAGGGCTATGGGACTAGAGGGAAAAGAAACAAAACATTTGTGCCAATCTCATTTGCATAATACTGATCAAGTCCTTAAGTCAGTTTGATTATGAATTATTCAAACGGAAAAACTAAGTTTACATGTATACACAATATTGTATATAGCAGAATCTAATCCCCATCTGCCCCCATTGGGTGGTAATCATCACACTTCTTTTTCCAGCAAAATGAAGACCATGATTATTGTTACAGAATAAAATCAAGTCTAATGAGAAAATTTGTCATTAAACTAAATAAAAAACAAATAGTGATGTTAAACTCTGCTTTCATTAATAGCAGAATGAGCAAATGCATGCTATTAGTTACACATTGCTGCTTGTTTTCTCTTGCTGTTATATTCATAGACCTTGTGTTTTTGTTAAAATGAGAATGATAAACAGCTGCAGAGTGTCCTGGATCACAAACTGAAATGGCCTCTTTCAAAGCATGTGAAGCCAATAAAACTGCAAAACCAGATCTAAATCGAAATCCAATGCTGACAGAGTAAGACTGAAGTAACCTCACTTGCTAATTTTTTACCTAATTACATCTGATTACAGCAGATGAGAATGACTTGATTCCTACTGATAGCAGTGGAGTAGTTGCACTGAATTTCCTAATCCTTTCTCCTGTTATAATATCCTGGATCATCACTGTGTTGCTCAGAAGAGAGCAAGTAAAATTTTGGTATGATCATTGTCTTTCTTACCATTTTTAATATTAAGCTCTCCCTTATCTTCTCTAGAACAGGCTTTTGTCCTTTCTCCCTCTGAATGCTGCCAGCTCAGTTCATGGTTACTACCTCTTCTCCCCTTCTCCATTTACTTAGGTATCTAGAGATATGAAAGTCCCTCAGGACATTAGACTTGGAAGCCTCCAATGCTGTTGTATCTCTTACTGCTTTTCAACTCTCTCCCCATCCCTAAATTGCCTCTTATATTTCCATATAATTTAAAAAATAGTCCCCAACTTCCCATAATCTAGCCTACTAACAACACATTTTTTAATGTCTTGAGCTAGTAAGAGCAATGTTTCCCTTATTTGTGCATTCTAGCTACTTATTTATCAGTGTCCTGGCCATCTGTAGACAGCTGAGAATGCAGAACAACTGACTTCCACCTATTAATGTAGAGTTTTCATTCCTTTTTTAAATCAAACCTTCGTCCTTGAGAAGGATGAGGCTCTGCTCTTCTGCTTCAAAGGCAGAACCCGTGAAATTTGTGTTGAATGTGAGACAAAGCTTTGAAGAGCAGTCACGAACTGCTGCTGTGACTATCACAATACTCATTCTTTTTCTCACTGTTTCACAAGCATCAAAAATGGGCTCTACAGCTAGGACTCAAGCCAGTCAGGGGCCCAAAACTGGTTAAACAAGGGAATTAGAGCTGATACGTACCAGTTGTTGGAAGCAGCAGGACTTACAAAAGGTATGCCATGACCTGATGATCCTGCCTGCAGGGACAAAGGAAATGTTGATCCTGTGTATCCTCTGCCGATTTTTTTGTGCTATTCCATAACATTCTACTTATTTCACAATAAGTTAATGAGCCTACTGTGTTGCAACTTCACCCCAGAGCTACTTAATTCTTTGGGCTGTTTGCTGGGGTGATAAATACCAGCAGACCTCCCAGGTTACCAGGGTTTGTGACATGACCCCTGACTGTGATCTGAGCAGTGTCTGGGAGTAGCATGAGTGCACCTCTCCCAGACTCTGTCCTGTGATAAAGGCACATCAAGGCCATTTCAACGAAGGTCTTGTTTCTCCAACTAGTCACTTGTTCATCATCTCCCTGTTTTTCCAAACCAGATGCTATTCCACATGATGGTCCTACAGCATCTCTGAGAGTTATTGTGAGGGAATGGTTAATACCCCTGGTGAAGGAGAAAGCCTCAAATGGGGCATGTGTAGGGGATTGGCTGTTTAACTTCAACAAACAATTTTTGGATTTGACTCCACTAGGTTGGGTGATTCAGTTCACCCTTCCTCCTTTCCCAAGTGTTAGGTAACCTTGGAGGTAAGTCCTATTCACCACTAACAGCATTTGGCTCTGGCCAGTCATATTCCATTAACATCTGAGATCTAGGACAATAGGTTTCACTGTAGGATGCTCTATTCAGAGTCCCATTGCTCTGTCAGTGCAAAAGAGCTTTTCATCCCCTCTGACCAGACAGGTCTTTGATTTCCCTCCATGGTGAGGAGAACCCTGCATCAAGCTTCAGGAAGTGAAGCAGAATGGGCAACAGAAATGAACACAGTGGTCCATAACACAGATCCTATCCTCAGCCTGAAGAAGACCAAACAAAACGAAACTCAGAACCCACCAAAAAAAGTCTACCTTAGCAAAAGAAGTGAGCATAAATGGCTTTCTGATTGTAGTTTTGTTATAAAATCGCTCATCACTAACGAAATTATAGAGAAAAGCCTTCTTTTCTGTGTGCAGAAAGGTGATATGCCTTGAGGTACAAAGCACTTTGGATGTGAAGGAGCTGTTAATGGGTGACTTGCTTTGATTAAGTCAGCCTGTGAACTTTGAGCACTGATTTCTTAGGCAATCTTCAAAGACTACATGCCCTCCAGATTCCTCTGAGTCAGGCCATTACAGGGAAATGTACTTTGTAGTGAGGAGTTGTTTGCTCTTCAGTAATTCTTGCTTTCTACTCATCTTGCTGAAACCCTCATTAGTGCCTGTGATCAGCTGGCACCACCATTCATTTTCCATTTTAATGTTTTGCCTGAATTCATCTGCCTTTCAGAGGTCTGCTCATCTCTGAGCACAAAAAGGCTCTCAGTTCTTCACTACCTGAAGGGAGTAATTACCATCCTCACAGCCTCTGGATCTTCAGCCATTGCTAGTGCCTAAGGAAATTTCAGGAGCATGGGCTAGGACAAACTCTGTTCCCTATCACACAGTTACCCCAACACAGTAAGTTTTCTGATATTTTTGTTGCAAAGCCTCCTTAATGTGGTCTGTCTGCAGCACTGACACAGCTGTAGTGTCAAAGTGCAAATGCCTAACATTTTTCCGTGCACTTAACCTCATGAGGAATACATTTCCAATGCAGCAAAGTCCTCTCTCCGTGCTCCTAGATGGGAACTGAGACCTTAAGAGGGTGAGATTTAAAAAGTTTCATCCTCTGGACATCCCTGCTGCCTGTGGAGAGACCCTTAATAACTGCGCAAACTAAACATCGAAACTGACTTTCTTGCTGAAAACTGCAGAGGAAGTAGTTTATGATTCAGGGAATTGCACGTGAGTGTTTTGCAGCCCAAAGTATTACCAAAGGTGTTGGTTAATTTTTCCTGTTAGTATTTCCTCATTCTTGTGCTTAGTTTCAAGAGACAACTGGCATATTCTGTACTCTGAAGAAAGACTTCTTTTCCTTTGCAAGTATTGGTAAAAGACCAAGAAGGTACCTCTCATTTCAAAAAGAAGCTAGAAGAACATTCAAGCCATCATTTAAGAAATTACAAAAAGGAATAATTGTGATTTTATTGGGTTGCTTTCTTTTACAACTGGTTGGTCTCTAAGCAAAGAAGATGCATGTGGCAATGCCAGAGCTACTCCCACTGCACTGTCATTTGTAAGTCAGTGACTAACTGGTCATAAACAAATATACAGATCAGGTTTGTAAAGAGGAGCTGACCCTTAAACAGCAGCTGAGGACTGTAGGTTAAAGTCACAGGCAATCTCTAGCACACCTTGAAAACTGATTGCTTAACATTTATACTTGCCATTAAAATTGTACCACACAGTAAACTGAAACTAGGCCATAAACTATTTTGGGGAACAGCAGTAATTTTCAAGATTTAACCATTTAATGATTTTTCCCCTTTTGAGGTAGATTTTGAGACAAGAGGCAAGGCAGATATCCCTGGGCTCCAGCATGAGGACTTGCAGAGGAACACCAACCTCATGGTGTCATTGAAATCTATGACTGTAGTAATTTCCAAGGTAACAATAGCAGCAATCTCATGACCGTACCATAGTAATCTTCCCTGACTGAAAAAAGATTGAAAAACTGATTTTTTGCTAATAATAAGATTGAGATTGGGCAAACTGGGTTTTTTTGAGAGTTGTCAGAGATTCTAGGCATTTCCTCTTGCAAATACTGTGCATCAAAAATACAGCAGTACAGTAACACTTGTCCTTTACAGGTGCCCATGTTGAATATGGCTGCTCAGATGAACAGTAAAGTTCAGAGCACAAAATACAAATATATTTAATATAAATTCAGTAAGTAAACCTCCAAGTTCTCAGATGGAAGAAAGAAAGTTGTATGTGAAAGAAAGCACTTGACTGTTGCAATGGGGACTGTTACATTTGGGATTTTACTGGATGGCACATACATGAATTGTCTTTATAATTGGTTAAAACAGTACAGAGACTGTTTAGCTTATTTTAAGGCATAAATCCCAAGAGCCTTTGACAGAAGTGAAACAACCCCAAACAAACAAACAAAAATACATCATCCCTCAAACCAAAACACACTCTGGAGAAGTTAAAAGTTATTCAAAGTCAGACTCATATGTCATGCATGTGCCAAATGCAGGCAAAAAAGATTAGGCTGGACCTTTGAATTGAAGTTTCTATAGTTTTGAATGCCTAGTCTTGCAAGTCAGTGAAATTAATTTTCAGAAATCAACTACTGAATTAATATAGCAATCAACCTATAAATTTCTGATGAATGACCTTCAAACGATGGGTAGAAAGAGTCTTTTAAGAAGTCACCTTGCAACCATTTTCGAAAGAGATTCTGTTAGAAACTGTTCCTTAATACAGATTTCAGGAGGTCCATTTTTTTGTGTGTTTTTTTGTTGTTGGTTTTTTCAGAGGAAGGGTAGTGGGAATATCAGCCTTGCTGTCTTGCTAGTCAAAGGAAAATAAAAATATCTCTCCTGTTACTCTTCCTTGGCAGTAAAAGACCTGGTAAAAGAAAACCCTGAGTCCTGTGCTATTCTTTTCATTGAGGCCATCCTAGCCTCAATCTGTCTATGCATTCCTCTGCTGTTTCTTATTCAGAATATGCAGCCTCATATTTCCTGAAATCTCTGTGTCTACAGCTGTATCTTCTCAGGTACTGGGTTTTTAGTACTCCTAGGTTCAATTTTACAGTAAGCCTTCTGCCCAGCAGAAGAAAAACACACCATTGCAAGAACAGAAGCTTCTCCTTCCTTAGGGACAACAGGCAGTGACCTTTTTTACCTTAGTCTCACGTACAAATCTAAAGCTGTTTCAGAAACTAGAATTCAATACAAAAGAAAGCAACAAAAAAGCATATATGTGAGATTTGAAATACACTTACAAAATGCCCACATTCAGTGACTTATCTTGCCTTATAGGGATTCTTCTGAGGATACTCCAGTGGAAGTCAGATGTTATAAGAGCATGTATAGACAAAATATTAATTTCTACAAGATTAGTATGCTGTAAGAACTCCCTTCCATTAACTTGAGCTAAAACATATTTTATCCTCTGGAAATTTCCATAGGTTCTGTCAAACACTGTTGGGGGGATATGGACAAGCTACACCTTTTAACAATGATGTTAATAGCAAAGACTTACTCAGAAATAAAGAGATGAATAATTGTTCCTGGTGCTGCCATTTGGTATCTTCACACACACTCTCTAAATCATGCTAAACATGCTCACTAAATATGCTGTTCATTTCAATCTTGACCAATAATATTACTGCCCCTATATTGTTTTTTTATTTCTGAACTTCACTTCCCCATATAATAGTGTTCCTGTCTGGTTGGATATCCAAACACGGCATGTTTTCCTTTAACCACATCCATAGTACTCTGGCTTGAGGATCAACGTAGATAGTAATTAACTGAGCCAGGTTAACTTGTATGGGTGCAATACAAAACATCCCCATAAAAAGCCTCAAAAGAATATTGCAAAAGGATTACTTAATCCTTTCATTAGAAAGAAATCTGTCTTCCTGTCAAATTAATTCATTTTAATTTAGCAGGCATTATGCAGGTACTTCAGAACATCTTTGTATTTTTAATGTATACTTGACTAGGTGGTTTCCAGGCTGCAAGATAAGGTCCAAATACCACCAGTCATAAAACCTTTATACGGATTTCAGTGGGGTTGGATCCAGCCACGAAACCACACAGCCAAACAGTTGCAAATGCAGGGGAAAGTACTACAGCAACAAATACAGCTCAGACCAACACTCCATGCTGCAACCACACAGATCTCATCTGAGAAGAAACTGTGCAAGATCTCTGCAGTAAGAGTCTCTAAAAATGCAAAGAAATAATTCAGCATTGAAGGTATTGAGCTCAACTATAGGTCTTTTCATAGAAGAGAAAGATGAGAGGAAAGTTTATGGCTGGCTAGACAGTAACAATCGTGAACTGACTGTGCTCATTAACACTTATAAGAAGACAATACAAGCTCTATCAGTTCCTTCTGAAAGCTTAACAAACTGTTCTTTAAGACTCCTTCTCAGAAACCTGAGAAATAAGGCACAAAAGAGTGAGGAGTACCTGCACTGCTCAAAGTAATTTGAACAAACATAACTTCAGTAAGAGGACAAAGAAACACAATAAAACAACAAACCACTTAGAGATAAAAAATTAATCTACAAAATAGGTTATGTCATTATTACTAACCTTCTCTCATGACAGCAGTCCAAATGTAGGCTAACCTCTTTATCCAAGCTAAGAAGTATGTGAAATAGTCAAGCTCTGCAGTATGTGGAACTACAGGGCATGTATTGCTGGGTAAAAGGTAGCTTTTGTTATTTGTACTGCTGCTCTTCAATTCTACCACCACTCTTGCTGCCTTCCTACCCACATCTGTCATCATTACCAGAGCACTTCCCCACTGCTGTTGGTCTTCAACATGTGAGCTCTTTCAGGCCTTCCAGGAGACTATTTCAGTGCTTAACTCTTAGAGGGAATAAAAACTTACTCTTCAAAAATGGACAGTATTGGCCATGATTTTTACTTGTCTTAAGATCTTTCACCCTACCATTACTGGCTGCAGTTGCTGCCAAAGCAGCAATTTGTCTATGGGAATATTTGTCAAAAATTTAATTTCTGTAAGTGTCCAGAGCTGCAGTCCTACAATCACTTCAACTTGATAATTTATTTTTTCTCTAACAAAATTATCCTAAGTTATTGCACATCTGGCATATAAGTAACGTCTGGTACAGCTGTTCACTTCTCCTGTATGTCAACAAGTGCCAAGACTTGTGGACTCTTCTCTCAAACAGGTCCCTGCTCAGATTGAGTACTTTGGTAGCTATAAAGTATTTCTACTTCTGTTTACTTTGTACTGAAGAACATTTCTAGTAAGGAGAACAGCGAGTTGACATTTCCTTTCAACACTGAATTTTTCTTCTAATAAATTTCATATAATTATTTCTGAAGAAATTTTCTGAGTAATAGAATACAAGAGCATAGTGAGATTTGAACCCCATTCTGCTGAACATGTATACCATCTATTTTCAGTTACTTTGATTGCTTGCTTGATACCCAGCACTTACATTCAAGAGTCTAAATTCTCTGTAACAGCCTGTTGAGGAATGTAGGCATCTTTGAATCGTGATTCTTAGCATGTAAATTAGACATATAAATTCAGAATATATAGCCACACCTTTTATAATCTGCAGATCAAAACCAAAGGTATTTGCAGGAGTGCACTGCAGGAAGGATATATAGCTCAGAGACAATGTAGTGCAAAGCATCACCAATATCTCCATAAGGAAACAAGCAGTCTTTTTTAGCTCTAGCTTAATGACAACAAGTTTTGACCTCGTCTGCCTTGCACAGAGCAACTATAATGCACTTATGTGCTTGCTGTGGTGCTCTGGATGGGCTTGTTGGTTTTGGCATTGCATGACACAATGAAAATATAAGATCTAGCATGTGCCCTGATGCTGCATTGAAGGCAGCAGTTCCTCCTAGAAGTCAGAAAGTGCTGAGACTCAGGTACCATAAGTAGGAGCATGGAATGAGTCTTCAGAGGAAAAAGAACATAGAAGATGATGTTCTCTGCAGGAGCCAGCCCTGTTCCCCGGGATCAGCATTGCTCTGCTAGGTTCTGACTTGTTGCTGGACTCAACACTGTACTAAGCCCAGGCAGGTCAGGTGTTCACATGGGTTTACATCGAACTTCACAAGCTTCTGGGACCCAGAGAGCTTTTAGGCAGAGTGTGTTTCCACATGGTACTCTCCAAGAGTTCTGGTCTTCAGAATGAGATCAGGAAGCACCTGACCTGGATGGGCTTGCTGGTAACCAGGTTGAAGCTGCCAGGATTTTTTGTTTCTGGTCTATTTAGCTGCAGGATGGTGGTCACACTGGTCCAGAAGGTAAACTGGTGTGAGATAAAGTGGAATTGTTCTTATGCCAGACCTTAGCAGTCTTTCCATAATTCACATAAATAGTCTGTAATCCAGATAACTGATATTTGACTGTTGTCAGAAATACAGATTCTAGTAGTTTTCAGGCTAACAGATTAAAAAAATGAGGGTAGACAGTGTATTAACTAAAAAAAAAAAACAAAACCTAAGCAAAAACAAAAGCAAAAACAGGAGAAAATCTTAAAATACTATCTTTATCAAAGATGAAGATTTAAAATTTAGTTAATGCATCTTCAACTAAAAGAGGATGTAAAACAAAGTTCTGTCAGACCTGTCCCATGAAAAAACATTTTTTTTAATCTGAAGTATTTATAATCTTTTATAATCAAGTGCATTTTCTATGGAAGTGATATGCACCAGAACCTAGAGGCAATCATGATTCCTCCAATAGAAAATGAAAATATTTTGACTCTTCATATTGGTTTAATGCAGAAAAAAATCTTTATTAAAGTATATATTTGTTGACTTCTGCTCACATAATAAGTAAATAGACATTAATCACAGCAGCTGTCTTGAATTTTCTGGATATCTTTTGGTGTTGTACATGAGAAGACTGATATACTGGCATTTACAGGGCACATTAGTAAAGAATTCAACTTGAATGGCACACCCCGTCCCTAGGAAAGGGTTGCACTATTTTTTTTTAAAAAGAAAGAATTGCGTGCAGTATTTCAAGGGATGAGGTTAACAATAGGAATTTAAACAGGTAGCTATAAACTTACTAAAGTGGGGATTAGTGCAGACCGTGGTGCACATTGATTCCAGATTGCAGATTTGTGGATTTTCATTTTGTAGTAAGAAAACAACCACACTGGACCACTAAGGGTATGTTCCCTATGTTCTGGGTCTCCAGCTCAAGACAGCCAGAGTCTGAATTTCTAGATGCTGACAAGTTGGTACAGCTGAAGCCAGCAGATGCCATGAGTGGTGGGTGGCTATTAGACAGATTTCAGGCATCTCCAGTGAAGAAATCAGGTAATGAAGCACTTAGTTTAGAGGCTGCTTCTGTAAATGCTGGGATAAATATTCATAAAGTTTACGAAATACCACGTCAGGGAGCTGAGGTGGCCAACTCATTTATGTTTGTAGGCTACTCAGATCCTATGGTAAGAAATATCAGAGAGAATAACTCATTTCATTTTGGATACAAGGTTCAGATTACATAAGATAAGCGTGACGAAGTCACACGAGTGACAAAAATAAGTATTGTGACATTATGTCATCTACTCAGCACTTCACATTCACAACACAGAAGTACCCATTCTGGGGGACTAAGGAGAAGGTCCAAATTGTTTCCTCTGAGCAGCTAAGGGACTTGTTCAGCTGAAAAACAGAAATGCTTGTGTTTTGCCAAATCACATTCTTTATCACTGTACTACACTGGATGACATAGATGTTAAACAGACTTCATTTTGGTACTTCTTAAATTTCACCAATTCAGAGTAAGTAATCAGTATTATAAAGAAACAAAAAAGCTGCACCCTTACATATAATCTCTTAACCAAAAATGCTGCATAGTTAACACTAACTGCCTAATTCATGTACTTTTACTTCATGTAGCCATTTCAATTAATTATTATGTTGCTATGTAATTATATATGTGATATGTATAATATGCAGTATTAATATATTGAACATTTAATGCTATTTTTATAGAAACACATTGATACTACTTATAATTTAATAGCAAATATTATTTAATATGTTTCTATTTGCTTTAAAACATTTTCCTACTGGAATACACACTTTACAGAACCAGAGACGTCTATATTTGACTAACTTTACTATTCTGCTTACACCAATGACTGTACGAGGGCATTAAAAGAATCTTCATTTAAAGACAGAAAAAGTATCCAGAGAGTTATTAGGGATGAAAAAGGACTTGCTGTCTAACCTCCTGTTTTAATTTAATCTGCATAATTCTCCATTAGATGTCATACAGTATTCAACTGACAAGATGTTAGAAAGAATGTCTGTTAAAATGAATGGTTCTTATCATATATATATGTGTCAGTGTCATAGTATGAACAGTTACTGCCCATTTATGCCTAAAACACAGATGTTGCCCAAACTCTGCAATCCTTATGATGAAGCTGAATTCAGGCCTTATAATGTCTAGGTGAGTTTGCATCTGAATATTCAATAACTACGTGTCTATAACTGTGCAATACGTTAGTCCCTGGTGAAACCAGAAGGGGGAATTTCAAGACAGCTAATTTTTTTTTAGTACTTCTGCTTCAAAGACTTAATTTAAAGCTTTCTTCCAATTCTCCAGGTTTAGAAGAAAAAATTTCAAGGTTTAGAAGAAAATTCAATTATCACAGTTTAGAAGAAAATTCAACTTATGTGTGCCAGTTATACTGCTGTTATAATTATCATAGTAACATTATTGATCATATTGCTTGATAAAAAATATTCGTTGGTCTTTTTTTTCGTATCATGTATAGCAGAAAGGACTTGTATTTCTTTTCCAGAACACATTTTGAGACAACTTCAGAGTCAACATCCTAGCACGTAAGCGGCACCAAACTGCGCCCTTCAGATGACTGAGATTTTTGACGTATGAGCACATTTTTTCTTGCAAGAGTTTGCAGGTACTTGAGTGATACTTGTACTCATGTAATAAAAGTCGGGCAAGACCAGAACAGGCATGAGTGTATTTTTCCACTACAAATGCTTTCTATTCAATTGCAGTCATTAATATTGTCATAACGACTCTCAAGACAGTGGAACAACTGCAGCACTAATTAAAAGAGGGATCCTAAAGGGTTCTTGCAATCAATAGAAATAATTGCCATAGTCTGTTATTTAAACTCACACTTGTCGATCCTTTAACGCTACAGCTGCTACATGGCAAAATATCTGAATGCTGACAAATTAATATTTTTACATGATGTCCGAAGAAGGAACTTTTCTGACAGATAGCAGGGCAAAAGATGTGGTGTACTGCTGAGCAATGGCATCACTAGGATTTTATGAATAAATTGCAATGCACATCTTAGCATGTCCCTTTCTATCATTTTGACAATATTGCAGAGAGGTCTTCTTGTCTAGGAGCTCAAATGACCTCAGACAATAAAACAAGGCATAGAGAAATGGATGGCAGCTGCTATCACTATATTCTCTGCCTAACCCACACGTAGCATAGCTTTGTGCAGTAAACAGTTGATGTGTTTCATACATAAGAAATACTACAGAGATCATCAAGGTTTTTTGGTTGGGTGTTTTTTAGGTTTTGTTTTTTGTTTTCAAAACAGAAGTATTTATAAGCACAGATTAATTGCATATAACATTTGAAGACAAAATTTGTTGTAATGTGTGGTGATTTGGTGACCCTTTTGCAGACATGTTTCACTCTGTCAAGTGTGACATGGTCACTGCTGTGCAATGCATACAAGGGTCTGACCTATCACAGGATCAGCAGGAGAACTGGGCTACCTGTAGGACAGTTGCTACTGTGAGTGAGATGAAGCACAAGGTTTTACTTTCCTCCTGGCTAGAGATTTCATATCCTCTAAAATCTTAGTAGAGGAAATTTAAAAGTGGTTAGCACTGCGACAGTACTCACTAGAAACAAATACAAGAAATAAGGCAGAATAAAACCTAGGGCTTAGGTTCCTTCCTAAGCAGGCATGTCTAAGGAATTCATGCCTGCAGACTCCTTCACTTTACAGGCAGCCTTTTGGCTGGTAGTGAAGAAATAAAGATGCCAGCTTCAGGTGAAAGACTTCAACTCCCCAGGTAGGCCAAGGCTTCATAAGGAGTTGATCACTGCTATGAGACACTAACATAGCTAATGGACTGATGACATTTGTGCTATTTTTTGATAGATGCCCTTTACTGTGGCATATGGATCCCTCCTCTTGAAGGGAGGGTAGCCATGCTTGTGTCTGTGTATGTGGAGTGGGGACAACTTAAATTTTTAGCTATGGGGGCCATAAACCTTCCATAGACTCACAAAGTGTCTTATTGTCACGTAGTCATGTAGTCAGGACTACTAAGTGAGCACCAACATGTTTTCTTAACTCTTTGGGGAACAATAAATGATGAGGAAACTGCAGAATAAAACACAGTTTTCCATTATTGTGCTATTTAAAAAATCAACTCAAGGTCCTTCAGAGATGCTAAAAATCCATACTGCACATCAGAAAAATATGGGTTTTCTGAAGTGGTTAATGTATTGTCTGAACATGTTTTGAAGCTGTCTTAAACTCTCACAGAATACAAAGAGCTTCTGTTTGTATACTTGATCTTTCAAAAAACTTTAAAAATTAATATTTGTGTTTCTCTAATATGTATGTTCACATCTTTACATGTTAGGAATAAATACAAAGAGATATTTCAAGCAGCAAAATTTTCTTTTACTGTGTGTATTACATGCATGTTATTTTGTGCTGTGGATTACATACAGAGAAGAGGTATGCTTATATTTTTTGGTTTTATGTGACCCTTCTCAGCTCTGCAACCACACTGGAACCAATTACTCCAATTATCTGAGATTACAAGATTACATTTTGCATATTTGTAGGCTTGGGAAGAAGGGGAGGTCATCAGGAGGATAAAAAATGTTGCTGATTATAAGAAGAGGTAACATTTAACCTGATGACAGCATTGAGCACAAATATAAATGAGCTAAGCCATAGCTGAGTGAAAGCTTCAGTTGCAGGTGGAGACACTTGTGTATTAGACAAAATAAGCAAGAAAATCAGTCTTTTGAAGATTAAGGACAGGCTGGTATAACACTATTTCCTGAATATTTAGGCCAAATTAAAAGATTATTATTTCCTCTAAAACTAGAAAATTGTAATATGTTTAAATAAGGTTGACTAATACATGTTATTTCTATGAAAATCTAACCAATAATGCTGTAGGTGCCTTTGTCTGGCACTCATCAACTGCAGATTATTGTAACCTAAAGAATGAAACTTGTGATTAAAACCCTTCCATTTATACATAAGACCAGTTCTACATCTTTGTAATATCCTGCCATAGTTACGGTCTTTTCTTAATCACTGCAAGCAGTTAGAAATGTTCTTGTCCAGCAGTGACATGACATCTATTTCTGTCTTCAGTCTGTTCCATTCTTTTCTCTAATTCTCCCATTACACTGTTCCTGGATTATTTCTTATCTTGACTCATTGCAAGTAGAGTCACAGGCTTTGAGATCCATGGGATCACCTCATCAGTGTTTTTTCTTAGCAGTACAACAAATGACTAGTTTATATTAGCGCAAGACATAACTGTACAGACACCACCAGCTATATAGTGCAGAAAAAATCAACAGCATGTGTTTATTCTGGCACTGCCTATGTACAGAGAGAGAGAAGAGAATGGTATCAGATATTGAAATACCACAGATGAGGTTTAGGCAGAAAAATGGCTTAGTAGTCAGTGTCCCAAAAATACCATTTCTTCCTCATTGGAAATTGATATATCATGTTTCTATACTATCTTCCTACCCCAAAATGGAAGCAAATGTTCAATTTTAATTTAGAATCAAGAGTTCATTCATTGCTAAATTTGCTATTACCTATTTGTCTGCTTGCATTTCATTGCACACATTAATTTTTTAATTATATCTCAATTTTAAGATTAAACATGTAAAATAAGATTAAAGAGCTTAACAAAGCACTTAAGAGAAGTCTAAGCACTATGGCCTTTCCGTTTGACTGGTACTCCTGTTTCAGAAGAAATTACTTTGAATAGCAGTAATAACAGAGGACGATGAGTTTAAAAAAATAGTTAATAGGGCAAATAGGAAACTCCTGAATTTTCCAGTAGTTGTTTACATGACTTCAGATCAATCATTGACTCATTGCACATCCCTTCCCTAATATAGTCTCTTTAGGGCAGGGACTGCCTTCTACTCTGTGTTCTTATTATTGCAAGGCTTCTCTGTCACGTTTGGTGTCAGAGGTCACATAGGATTGAACTTACAGTTTAGGATGTGTGGGTTCTCTGAGACCAAACACCACAGAGCAGTCAGAACCAATGATTTACTAGATACCAGTTTTTCTAACTTGCTAACAGCAACGGAAGAAGCACAGACAAGGACATCCAAAGCATTAGCTATTTCAATTAGAGATAAAATGTCACCAGTTAATGACAAATGTCATATCAGTTTGCTGAACACTGAAAGTGTTCTAGTAGTGTAGTGTAGCATTATGTAGGCTTGTAGTTAAGATAAACTGGTATTTATAATTTTAATGCATGTTATTTTGGTCTGGAAAAATTATCCTACTAATTATTTCTGAGACAATAACCAGATCAAACACAGGTATTTAAGGTCTCATTCAATACCTGAATAGTACTTCACAAAATAACCTCAGTATCTGATGCAACTATCTTGTTGTTCAAGTAGTTAGTAAGCTCTGGAAAAATTCTCAATATCCTTTCCAAACCTCAGCTAAAGAAAACTATGTGGTAATGTGAAGATTAATAGCTGAGTCTCTCAGACTCTGGCATACTCAAAGCATATTCCATTTGCTAAGATTTGTGACAAAATTTTAAGACCATATTCCTAAAGCCTGGTAAAATGCAGACTAAGGGTTTTTAGGAATTCCATTAGGAGTTGCACAGACTGCAGTGCTGAGTGTACAGAAGCAACACATATTATACATATTTGGTTTCACCAGTTTAGCCTCACTGTAGGCAAGAGTAATAAGGACAATCTACACCACTGAAGTCAGAAATAATTGGTGTAGTTTATGAAGGTTTCAAAGGACTTCATGATTATAAAAATGTGAAGATTACAAAAAAGTGATTCTGTGTGTCTTTTAGTATACTGTATTTTAAACTTGATGTGTAAAATCTCCCAAAGCGTTCAGTTCTGGTTCTATGACAGATGTCTTATAAATGTATTTGATAGTATAATGAGAGAATCCAAAAATAGAGCTAAAATTAGAGCTCTGATAGAATGTAGCTCTTCATGATGAGGAATACGAAATTTTTCAGATTTACCAACTCTTCTAAAAATTAACAATTCTGAGGTAAAGTGACTGAAACTAAATCCCACCAAAATCAATTTCAGTTTCTACAGAGAACATTAGTTGTTTATAACTATATATAAGTAATTTTAATAATTTTTTGGTAAATAAATAAAATCTAGATTTGAAACATTAATGAAAATGAGATTATTTCAATGAACGGTTTTGATTGGAAAAAGAAACATGAAAGAAATTTTGAAATTGCCACAAATGAAATATTTTATTTCAACATGCCTAAACCATGCCTTTTAACTATTTTCAATTTGGGATGACATTATGTGTTTACAAACTGATTCACTTTTTTTCAAAAAGGAAAAAAAACACAGAATGCTTTATAAAAAGGACTAAGTAGACAGGAGATAAAACAAATTTTATCTTGTTAAGATTGTGGATACAGATTTTGAAACATCTGGTGTTGATTCGAAATTAAATATCTTTTATTTTATAGGAAATCAGAATTTTTTTTATTTTTACCCAAATAAAATCTCTTTTATCCCTTTCTGCCCCTCCAAAATTTCTTTCTGACATAGAAAGTTGTCAAGATGGGAAATTTAGATCTGAAAAGACTTAAAAAGCACACTTGAAATATTAGATTGAACAGACACATTACAAGACCTTCATGAAACCCAGGTACTCCTATTTTCAGTGTGTAGTGAAACTACAGCTTCTATATACCTAAAATGAAAATACTCTAGTAATGTTTAAAAACGTGGATGTGCTGTAGTGCTGCCAAGGCTTTTACACACAGCAGCAGGCTTGACTGAACCGAGAAATTCACAGCATTCCTGAGCATGCCTTGTGTTTCAACAGTGACCATTCGTGGAAGAACTGGATTTACCTTATGTCAAGTGTAATATACCTGTGAAGGCCCACCATGGACCTTAGCACAGGCAAAAAGATCCTCAGTGTGTTCCTGTGTTAGTTCAAGATTCGTTAGGTGTTGGATCTAACACTGCTAACATCTCCAGAAACTGATTTAGAGAAAATAATTTTAAGATTATGTGATCATCAGGTAAGATGATAAATTTGTTTCCTCAAATGCAATATCATCACACCATCTATTTAACCACTGTTGTCTCTGTGCAAAGTGGAATACAATTATGAGATAACTGAGAGGTTGCTTGTGCTGTTTACCAAGCAGACTAATGTAATTTTAAATGGTATACATTTCATCTAGTTTTCTTCTGAAAGTAATACGACACATCACATTTATATTTTCATTTTTTTGCTGCTAATCTTAGAGTAAATGGTTATGCACAAACATAAATCTGAAATTATTTTCTCCAAAGGAAACTTTCAGTGGAGAAAGAGGAAAAAAGAAATTGTAAAAATCAAATGTCAAATTTCTAGGCATATCACAGGATTGTCACAGAAAAACAGAATTTAAAGGCCTTCTTTTTCGGCTTCTTGTATTTTTCTGAAAAACAAATATATTTTGATCTACAGAGATACTTTGTGTTTTGTAGATTCATTAAAATTTTCCCTCTCCAATCACATCTGTAGAGCAGAAGAGAAAGGAAAAAGAGCATTTTAGAGTTGGAGAAGGGAGAGACAGATACAAGCAGTCACTACGTGTGTGCCAGCCTCAGCCCCAACAGCAAGCCAGACTGGACACTGCGGTTTAGTGGGATAAACTGCAGGAACACAGTCCCTCCAGTCCCCCTGGCCAAGCCCTCAAAATGAGGAAGAAAGTTTCCTGATGAGTGCTTTGCTCTAGAAATGCTGGGTTTGGATTTTCTGTGCTTTCTCCTGCAGCCTCCAATGCTGACCGCCATTAGATCCAGGTTTCCTAGAGAAATCTTCATCCTCCTACCTTTACTACGCAGCTCCGGAGAAGACCAACGATGTATTTCCTGTGGCAACCAGGGAGCCATGCACCTGTCCTGCACCCGCTTGGGGCCTGACAGATGGAAAGTGGTTCCCGTTCAGAAGCTGCACAGCAATGCTGGAGAGCTGCTGGACCTGAAGTAAAAGTCTTGAAAGGGGTAAAGTATATCACCTCGGGCTCTGTGGCATGTTTACATGGGTTCAAGGGTTCCTGGCCGAAGTTGGTCTCTGTCTGTCTGACCAGAGCAGGGGTGAGGGAGATATACCCTATCTGTATCCGCCAATGTCAACATGTCCCCTGCATGGCCTTGGAGCGGGGACAGGTTACACAGTGAGACACAAAGCAGTTATTTCCTCTAAGGGGCCCTTTCTTTGGCTGCTTCTATTTTGATACAAGGAGTTAGAAAAATAGGTCATTTTCTCGAGGATTTATGAATCTCCTCAGCTTTACAATCACTGCTTGAGTACTCTCTGAATGAAATCAGAATTATATTTCTTGCAAGCGGAGGTGTTGTTTATGCAATGAGACTGGTCCAGAGGCCCATTCCAAAAATCATATTATTTGCAAAGTGTTCTCAGTTGTTCTTTTGGTTAGTTTTGAACTCCAGACTTCATTGGTCTGTTGAGATAGAAATGTTGCCCTGTAAAGTTTAACGTTTCCACACCCCTGGAAAATCTGAGATGCTGAGAGTTGGGTAATGAAGTAAATGGCATGTTTGAACCAACATGAGCACATATTTCCCATTCCAGGGATACCCACTACTTTCATAAATGTCAGTTGCTCACTATGCTATCTTCATATTTATGCTATCTTTATCCCTTTCATCTGCATTGTTGCTTTGACACAAAATATGCTTTTTCCAGAGGCCGAACTCTTCTGATGGCCCTTAAATGATTGTTAACTGATTGGAAAAATAATTTTGAAGTAAATGGTATACACGCACATTAGGCACTTGTTCTGACAAAGGGAGGCTCATTCTTTGATCGAAGTCCAATTACTTTATTCTTATGCTCCTCTATTATGAAAGGTTGATGTTTCAAAAGCACTAAGATTGTGTATCTCCCTAATACTTGCATCAGAAAAGAAAAAAAAAAGCTCAAACACAAAATAATCAGGGATGAAAATTTCCAGAAGATGCGTTTTCTCCAGTTCTGACCATGCAGTGTTGAGAGGTTCAGGTAATACAAACCTCCATGAAGGCACATCTGTGAGTAGCAGAAAAGAATTTGATCCTGATCCAAGTTGCTGTTAAAATAGTGTTAGTTCACACACAGTTCTTTGTCTTTTGGGTAATGAATAAAGAATCATAAGGTTATAAAAATATTAAAATATGATACAAAGATATTAGTAGTAATCTCTAATATTCCCTGTTCCTTGTCTTCTATTTTTATTATTTAACTATCTTTCCCCTCTGGATGCTGAAATTTTAGAAATCTACCTGTTTTCTGGAATGGCTTGAACTTTAAGGGAAAAGGGTTGTGAACATATCTTAGACATCATATCTTGAACATGGGGAAAAAAACCAAAGTTTTTCTTTCTTAAGGTGTTACTTTATATACATATACCCATTCAACACTGTGTGTCTGTCCCAAGAGTTACTTGAGAGAGATCTCAGGGGCTGAAAGACAGCCTCCTTGACAGGACAGACAACCTTCCTTTACAAGAAATAGAACAGAAGTACTTTAAAGAGAGTTTTGGTTTTGGTTTAATGAACACTGCCACAGGTGAATTAAATGAAGATTGTTAAAAACAAAACAGAGCAACCCAGTGATTCATGTTTTCAACATAGAGCAGCAAGGTTCTTGTAACATGTACATTTTTCCAGAGAAAAACCTGAAGTATAAGCGTTCATTGAAAATACTCTCCACTGATACAGTATTACCTCATTTGAGCATGGCCTCCACTGAACGTTACTGGGTTGTTGCTAAGAAACACTGATATAGAATACCAAATTATATTACTGACATTGAATTTTTACTCCTTATCATGTTATAGCTTGCTCGAAAACAGCTGCAATTATACTATAAATGGAAGGAAAGCTAGCAGTCTCCATTCAGTACCTTTTGTATTTTAGTTACAGGCTAAAGTCCTTATCTTTTTACTATATGTTTGTAACAGTCCTACAGTATTTCAGTTAAAAGGTATAATACTGACATTATTGATGGTCTGCATCTGCATCTCCTATACAGCCGTCTTGACAATAAACCAAATGTTCTCTTTGATTTTCACCCAATACATGCCAAATTGCAGAAAGATTGCTCTCAGGGTTTCTCTATTTTCCATCGTAATGTGACAGTCCATTTTGATCTGAAGGTAATAAAATAAGAAGCATTCAAACCCATAGCTAATGTTTTCAGGTCACTTCATATTTCACTTGTTTTGATCCATGCAATTGACCAGTTGAAAGCTGAAAATTGATGGATGTTTTTTAATATGTATTTTACATTCCCAGTTCTTTTGTATGGCATATGGTTATTTTTCTTCTAAAAGAACCACTCATCCGATAGTTGATGTATGTCAAGTGCACACAGCTAGGGAAAGCATATCTTCATTTGTACAAATATAGCTGTTCGATTATTTTTATATATAAAAGAACAGAGCCCAGAACACTCATATCTGAAACTGGGATCTCAAAGCAGCTGATACTACAGAAATACAGCAGTGGAAAGGAAAGTCCTTCCTGTAGGGTTTAAACCTCAAATAGTCAAAATGGACAAATGCTAAGATAAGTAATGTTAGATTTATAAAGATTTTGCAAAAGAACTTCTGATTTAAACTATGTTTGCATGTATAACCTTTAAGTAACTTGCCCATCATTTCTGTATCAGAGCTGGTGGGATCCTTCTGCCAGAGAAGGGGAAGAGCGTTTTTGGTCATAGGTTTGCTGATGAAGAGGGCTTTAAACCTAAGCTACCAGGGGAGGGGAGCCTTGATCCATCCATTCCTACCAGTTTCCATTTTGATGTCAGGAACAAGAAGAGATGCTGAGTCTGGAGAAGGATCACAGGTCAGCAGGAGAGCTCCTAGAGAGCAACACAAAGGAATTCCAGCCACTCTAGACAGTAAGCTGACTTCATCGAGGCCCAAATTAAGTGCCTCAATGCAAATGGAATAAACAAGAGTTAGAGACACGCACACATCTACAGGGCTATGATCATGTTGGCTTCAGGAAGATGTGAGGCATCCTATGACTGGAGTGTTGGAATAGACCGATACAGGCCCCTTTGGAAGGACAGGCAGGGGAGATGAGGAGATGGCATCACCTCCTATGTCAGTGACCAGCAGGAATGCACTGGGTCTCCTCCTAGGGATGGATGGGGAGCCAACCTGCGTCCTATGGCAGCTATTAAAATACATGAAAGGTGGAGAAAGTTATCACATCACTGTAGTGGGAAAAAATAAGTATTTTGCAAGACAGAAAAAACCCTGAAACTTTTACACACGTAAAGATCAAAAGATCAGTGCAATGAATGGAATGACATGTTAGTTTGCCAAAAATAAGAAATAAAAAAACCAAACAGGAGGGTGGTTTGCATCTGAAGAAAAATGCAAGAAGTACAGAGAACTATCTCACATTTCAGGAATCTGTCAGCACTTTCTATGGGCTACAAAGACCAAGATGATGATGCAGATAAACTCACTGAATCTGTTGGAGGGAAAGGCACCATCTTGCAGTGAAACAAAAATGGATGATCCAGATGAAAACTACCAGTAGGTTGAGTCCAAGATTTGAAATATGCATATTAACATAGAGTAATAGAGATACAGAGAAATTTTAACATTCTCTCAGCTAAGGAAAGTATTGCATACTGGCAACCATAAAATAGATCTTCAATTGCTCCAGAGCTTGGGCAGGAAGATTCTTATCCCATTCACACCTATCCTGAGACATCCTGAATTGGAGTACCTTTTTTAGCCTTATTCATCACAGCTTTGAAACATGTATAGACAGATGTTACACTGCCAGGTGTTCCTACTTGATTATGAGAGAGAAAAAAGCTTCAGAATTGGTTAAATTCTGCCGTGCATTGTGGATTTCCATAAAGGATCTGCACATGCTTAGTGTTTAAGAAACTTGGGTTGGATACAGATAGGCTTTAATATTGTTTGGGGATTTTATGTTTTGAGACTACTGAATGTTTATATATGGAGTTACATTCTTAATGTTGTTCTTACATTCTTCAGTGCTTCTTGAATTTGTAAGAAGCAAACAAAAAAAGAAACATGAAAAAAAAACGAAAAAGAAACACACACACATACAAATGCCTCACCCCAAAGCCAATATTTGTACTCTATTAGACTCAGATTTCTCAAATCTACAGAAATTAGTAAACACCATAATATAAACATGAAGAAAAAATTCCAGAGATCAGAAATTAGGAATCCTCAGCCTTAAACATTAAGTATTTCTCAGCCTAACATAAATACAGCCATTAAAAGAGGATGAAAAAAGTCAGCTGGAAGTAAATTATATAAATCTTGTTTCAGTAAAAACATAGTGTAGATGGAAATACCAGCAAGGTACTTGTTACTCTCAAACGGAGTGGAACAGATGATAGGAGTTCACTGTAGTGATTTCAGCAAGGTCTACACTAACTGAAAAAAATTATTTATAAAAATGTTTTTATCTTGATTCTCCTAATTCTGATATTTGATATCTATTGTTGGCATGAGTATCATCTTGCAGTTTGCAAGGACACTACAATAATAAATCCAAGGACGCAGGAACTATTCAATTTATTTCCTAGTATGTAGGTTTTCTGTTTAGAGGCAACTGAAACCACAGTCCTTGCAATCTCTGCACAACACAACTCAAGAGGCAGCTCATTCAGAAGACAGTACTCATCTCAGCCAATGTCTCAAGTGAACATTAAGCTTCCTAAAGTTTTATTCAGAACATGCCTGGAAATGTCTCATCTTCAATCCGCTGGCTTAAAACTTGCCATGAAATTAACTTGCTATGAAATAACCATGATTCTTGAGAACCTTGGTGTTGTCCCAAGGTTCAATGATGTGTGTCTGTCAGACTAGGCTGCGGGCAAGAAGCAGCTAAAGAAACCCTTTCTTGCGCTTTTCACTTGTCTCAAAGATTGGTACAACATTCAGAAGGCTGGAGATACAGATTTAGTTCCTTGTCTTCCAGGATGGATCTAAACACACATGTTCTACCTCCTGAAAGAAAAACATATGTTGTTGGTACTGGAACAGAAGTCCATTCTGTCCTCCCACAGCTATTTCACACCATGTAGAGTAGTTGAATATTGATCGGAAATGGTAATGCTTTTCATGACTGAATGCTCCAGTGATTACAGCACTTTCCTAGGAGAAGGGAGAGCTGGAGTTCTGTTCTCGTTCTAATTAATATTTCATTATCTCTATTAAATGCTCTGTGGCATATGGATGGAAAAGGATACTCTCAGTGTCAAGAAAGAAACTAAAACTCTTTCTGTTTGAATCCATTCAGCTCCAGTATAGCTCAAAGGTCAGGTGCAGAAATGTCAGTGTGGTTTACATGCAATCTGAATCAAGAAAAAATCATCATCACCCGTTTCTGGAATAAAGAACTATTTCTTTCTTACTTAGCAAAAGAGTGAACACAGAAGCGGTGGAGGAGGGCTCAGACTGAATTCTTAGTGGACAGAAGACCCTCCGTGAATATGACAGTATAGGGCCCATAACTCAGAAAGTATAAAACCCTCCCCCCTGCAAAGATTTTCAGAATACTTACCTGGTATGTTGGATCTTTTGGATGCCTTTTGTAAGCATCTTTATCTTTTCACGTATTGTTTACAGAGCCTAAAAGACACAGCAACATGGAACATACTTTTGAGACCAGATACCAAACACCAGTGCTGTAATTTGCACTGTTATGATGGGATTTCTTTTAACAATAAGTTTTATGAAAGTCAGAGAAAACTGAAAATTGAGCAGTAAGGTAAAAGAGTTTGAACATAGTATCTCAAGAAATTTGTTTTTGCTCATCAGTAGTGGGTTATAGCTGGGAAGAAAAGAGTAATTTTAGAAAAATCTTAGGAAAAGATTTCAAAGAGGATATGAAAACCAGAGATCTTGGAGGCAGAATTAGAAAGGAAGACATCTTTGGGGAAATGCTATTTTTCTAAAGTTTTGAGGTAGGAATAATGAGTAAAAAAATAAAAGCCCAATCTTTTTTAGTGGTAATTTACCATGATGTTGAAGTACCATCCCTGGCCTGACAAAATCCCAGGAATCAGCCCTGTAACTGATTTTCCTCTTTATTGGATATTTCAACTTTTATAGGTCATTTTCTATGCTAAAGAAGACAGAAATAAAGCATGAAAGAGAATACTTTAGAAAAAATTCTTCATTCTGATTTCTGGCCTGTAGGGCATCAAAGGTAATCTGCCATGCAAGGTAGAACTTTAAACCAAAGACCCCAAATATTTACACACAGAAGCAAGCAAGCAAACACATCAGGCTAAATTAAGTGTAAACAAACATTCAAAATTTTGGCCAGAAGGTATTTGGTTATAGAAGAAAAGCATAGTAGGAACCCTGCACAAAATGGTATGCGGATGACTGTGCAAAAGAAAACGGTTGAAATGCTATATATACATATGTTTTGAATATGAAACTTACACCTGACATAGCAGGTGCCAGACCAGCAAAGATAACACAACACACCCAGAAGGTTACTTGGGCTTGCTAGGATAAGGTGTAATGGTTGATTTTGCGGAAGTGTTAACTCCATCACTCATTCCATTTATGCCTGGTTGGAAACAACATGAATTAATGATCCCAAGATAATATCTTGACCTCATTCATTTATTTATATGACCAGTTTCAGTGCCTTATTATTAATCTTATTTCTCTGTCCTAGTCATCTAATATAAAAGGGTTTTTTTCCCAGTCTTTCAGCAAAGGTACTGAGTTATTATTTCCAAATCAGAAACTGATTTGAAAATCTCTGGTAATGATGACTCTGTCTTCACAGGTATAATCTAATACAGTTAAAGGGCAAGTGGAATATCACTACTTCTGGTTTTTTCTCTTGGATGAATAGGAACAGAATTTACATCTTTGACCCTCTTTATATTTTATCATGCAATTCAAAACTCTGACCAAATTTTTGGGCTGGCCCTTCCATTTATTGACAGTGTTATCCACAAGGCCTCAAGATATGGTGTGTTTCCAAGCACTTTTATTCTGTATCTTGTGATGATAGATGGTAAAGAAAAGAACAAGAACACACATTCTTTTTTGATCTTACAGCTATCAGAAAAAGACAGCGACTGACTGTGCTCCTTCTCAGGCATAAAGGCAATTTTCACCAAGCCAGCAATTTTCAAGTAACAAGGAGAAGTGATGGAATTTTCCCACAGACTCCAAGTTCTTATGGCTCCCATGCCCTGCATTCAAGCGGAAAGCAATCTTCTTCAATATGCCTTCTTTAGTATAAGCACACAGCAGTTTATTAGAAGCTCTTATAAAACATTGTATCAACAATATACTCAACCTAATCTTTTCTCAGGAGAAGACAAGGAGAACTTGGCACCGGTTTTAGGCCAGCAGAAGACACTTCAGTACACTTTGTGGTCATAATGGCCTAAAATCAGCAAATGAAGGAAGAGGGGCTTTTTTTTTGTTGTTGTTGCTGTTAAATTGGATAAATTGAACAATTTCTAAAATGTGTCATAGCAGAGAAGTACAGAAGATAAGTCCAAAGGATAGAGGTGTTCCTAATAGAGTTGGGGAATAAGCATATTCCCCTGTGTCATATGGAGCTGGAAATGCAGCTGCCCATGATTTGAGGTGGGCATTATGAAAACGGTGGTTTCTGGAAGTTCTGGCTCCTCAGGAACCACCAGCTCCCTGGTTATTCCTAGTAAATTTGACAAGTGAGTTTTCCTGGCAATCCAGGTTATAATTCTGCAACAGTTATTAAAAGGGGAACATATCTGTAGAGTACTTAGCTTTTAATGGAGTGTGCTGCATATGACATTTGGTTTTTGACTGCAAGCACTTTTAATTAGGACAAATTAAGAAAAAAAACAACAAAACCCCACAAAAACCAAAGAAAGAGGAAAATAAGTTGCTCTCCCTGAGCTGATATTTGATCTTTAAGTTGATTTAGTCCCAAAGGCACCTGTTGGCATGGTCTGGAAGTCTGTATATTTTTGCTATTCCTCCCCAGTATAGGAAAATTAATTCCAGACAGACAGTATCTTGCTAGGAGAATTTCTGCTTTCCTCTCAAGCAGCCTACTGTCTTTCTGTGTTGATAACAAATTAGATATAAAAACAGAGAATGGTTCAGAGAAAGAACAGGTAAGTGAGCCAGGCATTACAACACTTTAAAACCCATATTTTCAGGAATGTATTATTTAAAATCAGGACTCATTACTAAGAAAGCTCACTTCTTATTCAGGCAACTCCATAAAGTGGAAGTTGCAAGAGACCTCAGCACTCACCAGGGAAAAAAAATATAGGTCTAGAACTGATACAATTAGAAAAGATGCATTAAATTTTAATATTATTAAATTAATACTGTTAAAGAACTGGTATCTTATTCACTTATTCAACAAAGTGTTCTGTGGGCCAGAATTCTATTCTCTGGTATGTCTTAAAACAGAATTATTTTTTATTTTTAGATAAGCTCATCCACATGAGCCAGCAGGAGCCAGGAAGAGAAGGCAGATGTAATCTCACCAAAGTCATATAGAACAGAGGCAGCTTAGAAAATCTTAGCTATGCAAAATTAGAGGTTATGATCAGATTGTGTCTGTAAATATATCCAAGTGTTCCAGATTAAATCACTCCTTTACAGAACCATTGTTTTCTGGTAGAATCTGCTTGAGGATTTAGGTAGGAATCCTAATACCCTTTGCCACATTGTGGTGTTTAGATCCTTAAACATGCATTCCTTCCAAAACAAAACTGTAAACAGCCCTAACTTCCTAAAAATCGCCTTAAAATGTAGGGATTAGTTTATTTCTGTACTTCTATCATTCTTCAAACAATCTCCATAGTAATAGCAATATTCTTCCACAACAAATATGGTCAGTCAACAGAACAATGTAATATCCATATTGTAGATAGATGAGAGCAACTGGCAGGTGACATACTGAATCTACTCCATTTTATTTTTCCTTTAAAATTATTAGTAGTGTCAGGGCTTTACCAAGGCAAAAATATTTGGATGAGCTTATACAGTTGTCAATTGCTAACAGGATAGACATCTTAGCACTCATAGAACATTATTCATTCTTGGGAATTAAATGATTTGTTACTATATTTATCTCATGCATAACATAAACACAAAATGCTGAACCACCTACTTCCCAATTTAAAAGCACAGGTCAAAAAAATGTAACAAAATAAAGCACACGACTTCTTGAAAGAGTGAGACATCTGGAAAATATGAGGTGTGGGTATTACACTTATTTTGATTTGTTTGGTAGACTTCCCTCTCTTGAGTACACTTTCTTCTCTCCATTTTTCTCTGTTTCAAAGACGTAAGTAACTACACCAAATCATTATATTTCTAATACTACAGTCAGAAGAAAAGGATTTTGAGTATTTTCTCAAATATTGAGAAAATATTTGAAATCACAGTGAATCACAGTGAAAACCTGTGATTCTTCCACCCTTTACGTAAGATATGCTTAAAGAGTAAGTACTAGGAGCTAAAAAAACCCCATAAACAGGTGCAGGTAGGTGAGGTGGACCAAGAAATTTTCATATGCTGCTGTTACTTAGATTTGGAGCACATCTTTTCAGTGATGAAATTTCTTACTCAATCAAAGCTTTAAGAGCTTATGTGGGGATTTCTGGTTTTTTGTTGGTTTTTTTTTCTTTGGGGGGGGGGCTTGTTTTTTTTGTTGGTTTGGTTGGTTGGTTTTTTAATTGAAAAAAACCCACAGGGACTGAAAATATCCAATTATAAACACAGTAATGGACCAGACCTGCAGTTTGAATTGAGAAAATAAAAAATTTGGAAGAAAAGTGGAACTGTATAAATAATTTGGAATTTCCTGTTTAGTAGGTAGCTTTCAACCTGGGAAATTTTATGTCTCCTTAAATTCCAAACATAGGTTTCTTTGATCTGAATTAAAAAGGGAAAAGTTGGAAATGTGTAAACTACAGAGGTATTAAAGCCTTTTTTTTTTTTGGTGGAGCAGGCGAGATAAGATTGAGGTGATATTTTTGACTGTATTTTTAAAACTTCAGAGAAACTTTTTTGAAAGAGGACATAACTAGTTCTCTGCTGTAATTTCTGTTTCTTGCCTCTTGACCTCTGTTTCTTCAACCTTATGAAAATAGCACCATTATATGTAAGTTCTGACATTGCTTTTACACAGATGATGCTAAAGTGACCTACAGGAGAGAAATCTGTATGTTCTAGTCAAATATCAGAATATAGCACAACATTCTTTTTAATGCCCACATCTATTAGTTGCCACATATGGAATCCAAACAGGCTCAAATACATAAATTAGCTGAGATTTGTATTGGCAAATATTGCTTATGTAAACATCAGAAGATTTCCACAGCAGAAGTATGTTAACTCTGCCATTCTTATAAGTGCAGAGTGAGTAAGAACTAAGACTACATGGAAAGGGAGGGTAACTAGTTTTTTCCTAAAGGCTGGGCCTTGAGTGTTAGGCAGCAGAAGTGGAACCAAATTTCCACTTCTGAACTTGCCTTTTTTTTTAGGTAAAGTGATTGAGCTGGCAAGACAGGCAAGGACAAGGAATAACTATGAGTGAATCTGAGAGACAGTACAAATTTAGCATTTGGGAATAGAGCTGTGAATTTTTCTTTTGTACTTGCAGCCATACATAGTAGAACACGGATGAAAAAGAAATCCTGGTGAAAGAAAGATGGCATTTGAACCAGGAGCTACTCTGGTGGTTTGTCACAGGGCACTCTTCAAGCCAGTGCAGTTTAACCCCTAGCTCCCATTCCTGAAGCACAGGTTGATATTGGAATAGTGAAAATTACTGAAGGCGGCTTTCTCTGTGACCCAGATTGTGGTGTTACCTAGCTATTAGAAGCTTTTCCAATAGTGAAACAAGCAAGCCAGAAATGGAGCTCCAAAGAGCTTGTGGGATGAAGAAGGACAACGGTGAAGTGCTGTCTTAAATGGATGCATAGGAAGAGCATGAGACATGATGTTCCACTGCCAGCTCATCTCAACTTTCATAAGTTTAATGACTGTATCAGGTAGGAGAGTTGGGCAGGAGAAAAACTTCACTGTTTTTCTGTTTCAGTCACTTTCCGAAAAGCTATGACTGAACATACCCAGGCTAGTTGTGAATGAGGCATCTGCTACTCTAGCAGTGAATCCATGGTAAGGTGAAATCTAGCACACTCCAAATCCAACCATTTGCTTGCATTTTTGGGCAAATGTTCAGTTACTGCAACTTTCCAACTGTGCTGCCTCTCAACTGCATTGCTGGCAGTGTCTCAGCTGGAATTTTAAAGGTATTTCAAATACACTGAGACAAAAAATATTCAGGAATATGAGGAAAAAATATCAGGATTTATTTGTCTCTGCTATGGCTTCTTCCACAGCTTCACGACCAACTTTAGTCTCTGACTAGCTTCTTGAAATTTCTTTAAGGCTGTGACTCAGATGGTGGTGGTGAGTGTGTGGGAAGTAGGAAGCACTATACTAGTGCTTTCATAGTATGATCTTACTTTTACATTCTGATTGTAAAGATTCACTGATCTTAAAGATCCCCTTCTACTCCCTCCCATCCAACCATTAATCTTCAGACAAAAAAACAGTCTCTGTCCAGGTTTGTCAGTATACATCTGCTGTCTTCAGTCATAATACTGTGAAAGTATTCATAGACAAATAAGACTTTCAGACTTTTTCTTTTACTTGGTGTTTCCCAGCACTATATTTCAGATATGAATACTTTTTGGAACACTGTGACCTTATGCTGTTTCTTTTTTCTACTTCAATGGTTTTGTCTGGGAGTTATGTACTTGCTTTCAAAAGCTGTCTTTAATATACTAGAATATCTTGTTAACTTGCGTTCCTATCAGGATCTTTCTTCTCAAAAGGAAATTGCTCCATCAAAGCTACTTTACTTTACTTTAAGTAAAATTTCAAAGACCCTTAAATTGAATTAGTAGCAACTTAGATTTCCTTCAGCCCCACAGAAAGTATAATATTAGTGCTCTCCTTTCTAATTTTTTGTTCAAAGCTTGTTGTGCTGCTTAACAGAGCAGTTGAAATAATCAGAAAAACATATTTCCTATAGCACAACCAAATAGAATGTAATAAGCTGTTCTTAGTCTGAAAACAGTTGTTACAGACAGGGTGTACTTTCAACACATGCATGACAACACTTATACGGAAAGAAGTAAAAAAAAATTTGGAGGTGTACCTCAATAGGAAGGTTGCTTACATGTTAAACTGGGGGTGATATATGTAAGTAAAAACTAGTACCCCAAGTCCATGTTAAAGATCAACAATTTAAAAGGTCAGAGTTTCTAAAACAAAGACTACAATGTATGTCTCTATAAACAACAAAATCCACCCATGCTTAACTGGTATACAGTGAGAGTATAATAAATACAAAACACATATTCACAGTAGTTGGGATGGAAGGAGTGTTTGCCTAGATTTTAGTGGCAAAGTCTTCCAGCATCTGAAGTATTGAACTTGTATTTGTATAATACATATTTTACTCTGTGTGTTTTCTCCTTTATTTGATATATTCTTGTTTCCATGGGGTTAATTAAAACATAATAGAGACACAACAATATGATAGTTTGGAGTATAGTTTGTTGACTTTGGAGAACAGAATATAAGAATATAAGTTTAAGTTCTGATGTCTTGGTCAATGGCTGAATATGACCCAACAGGGTGTGCTCACAGCCCAGAAAGCCTGAGCAACGTGGCCAGCAGGGTGAGGGAAGTTTATGTGAAAACTGCATTATGACTTATTTGCTACACATTGTGTTGGAGGAAAATGGGAAAGCCTTATTGTGAATTCATTGTGCCAGTAGGCAAAATGGATATACTTACATTAAGGCCTCAAGTCAGGTTGTTATAGTTGAAAGACTACTTCTGATAGGATTTTACCGTACAATGTTTATCACCTTCTCTGAATCTCTTGCTTCCAGTTTTGAGGTGGTGTTTTCCTCTGTAATTAATTTCTAATTTTGTTTAGAAATAAAATGATGACTGATCTACAATTCCAGCTATAACTCACATTTACATTCTATACTTTAAGAAGATTCAATGTTAACTTTTCATGAGTCTTGAGGCACGCAGTAAGGCAATGTATTTATACAGGAAGAAATAAAATAGAAAATATATGTCATTATATATCATTATTACATTACCACTGTAAAAAAAGACAATAAGAGATAGTTTTAGTGAAATATCAGATTAAGTTCGTGAAACAGAATAATAAAATAAAAAGGGTAAGCCTATCTTTCTTTTGAGCCTTTGTTTTAGTGCAACTGAAGTAAATCCTGAATTTGCTGTGCACATGTGAACTGCCTCTCCATTCCCTGAATGAATGTGTATTGATTCAGAGGGATGCTTTTTTCATGAAAGATCATTCTTTGTCTCTCAATGTGATACTGAAAGAAATGTCTTTAAGATGTTACACATAGAGTTTAAACATACAGGCAAATTGCCTATGACAAACTGCTTTATTTTCTAATGAAAAACATTAAGTAATCTGAGCCTGCTTAGCCGTCAATGAAAAAACTTGACACGAAGCTGAACAACACATCAGAAATGTACTTTGCAATACACGTCACAGGATAATTTATCATGTAGGTGCATGTTCAAGAGTCTAAATCCTGCCAGCTTGTATAGGGGATGATGGGTTTTATGTCTTTTGGACTGTGTCAGAGGAAACAGGGCTGGGTGAGATGGTGTTACAGAGTGTTCCAACACCTTTCTGCTGCTGTTGTCACCACCATCCCCTGAGCTGAATGCTGTTTAAATGAATCAAAGTGCTTTATAAATAATTCGCTGACGTTGGTATTGCTGCCTTTCTTAATTCTATGAGACAAAGGAAATGAAATTAAGAAACAGAGTAAAACCTCAGAGAGCAGAAGTGACTTTATAAAGCCGAGGACTGATCTCCAGCAGTATAAATTCCAGTTAGCCAACAGCAAGTAAAAAAAATTTCTGCAAAAGCTGCCTCACATTTAGAAGTCATTGTTTGCATTATTAAAATAAGTTCTATTTGTGCCCAGGAAACTATCATATTTATTTTCCCTGAAATTTTACTCCTTTCAGTACTACAGAAACAAGTTTAAGCTTTACACTATTTTCTACAGCCAACAAGATTTGTATACAGTCATATAGGTCTAGCTTTGCAAGTGAAGAAATATTAGTATTTATTTAGTTCTACCTGAAGCTGCAAAGAATATTTTTTTTCTGTAAATTCTGTTTGTCTCAAACATTACAGGTCTGTCTGCAACTCAGACATTACTATTTATTAGTACAGTATGTTCCTCTGCTTCAACTACTGTGTCAGAGGTATATGGCATTGACTTGGTGCCTTAAGCAAACAAAAGAGTAAAAGAATAATCAGATAGTCGATAAAAAGATTCTGAGTTAGAGTAGACTTTGACTCTTGTAATTCTGTGCCAATAGCAGTTAATTTAAGGTTACCTTGTTCGTGCAAACCGGGAACGTCTTGTCATGAGGCTTCAAATTCAGCCTATTCATTGACAGGGTGGATCTCATTAGCAATTTAATGTGACTGAAATCATGAAACCCTTCAATGTTACAATAGAATGCTATTTAATATTAAATTCTTTGCCAGCTTATCTCTTGGTATCCAAAGGAGTACAAACTGAAAGTAGACTGAAAGAATCACTTTTATCATGGCCATAATTTTTTCACATGAAAGCTACTGTAGTAGATTGTCCTCATTAAAATAAATATGAAAATGAACACATGGAGATTTGCAGCTCCAAAGACATCCTTTTAGCAGCAGCTGAACTTTACGAGCTGCAGGCATAATCCAAGTTACCCCTAATCAGTGCCAAATCCTCCTTGTTTCAGAATTATTACTAGTCTGAGATAAATCTTTATGCTGAAACATTATGAGAGGACTTTGAGTGCCCTCCCTCAGGTAATTAGTACTTCACTACAGGTCTGACAAAAGCAATTTTCTTGGTAAAATAACAGCTTAATCAAGACTTGTGTCCCCCAGGTTGAGTCAGCCAAGAAATCTGAACTGAACTATCTTTCTGCTCTGAGATGCTGAGAGAAATAATATTTAATCTGAACATAAGGAAAAAAGGAAAGATAAAAATACCTTTTGGAGGGTTCCTCAGTCCCACTAGTGGAGACAGGAAACAGGTAATTTCATCAGGTGAAAGACATATCAGAAATGCTCTGAGGGATGCTTTAGACAACATGGGTAGCCAGACCAAGATCCAGAGGAAGACATACCCAAAGACAAATACCGGGACAGATATGAGGGGCAGAAGGGTATCCAACAGGACTATGAAACAAGCAGATTTTAGCAAGCAGATAACAGGAACAGAACAAACAACTGAGTACAACAGCAGTGAGGGAACAGGGTCAGACATCAGGAATGAGGGAACCAAGGCAATAGCAAGGTCAGGACTGAAGTGGGGGTGATGGAAGGCGCAACCGAGAAGGAGAAGCAGAAATCAGATGCTCCAGGACACAAGACTTGCCTACATCCAAAGTCACACAGAGGAAGGAAAAGCAAGCTGTACAATCCCATCATGTACCTTGTATTTACAACAAATCATCTGACAGCCTCCTGGGGCAACCTGCAGCAGCACCAATATTACACAACTGTTGCAGTAACAGGTTATGGACAAATACAAGTCTCACATCCTTGGCAAACATAGGCAGAGGCTTTCAGTAATCAGAAGACTGGTTGCAAATCACATCGTAGTCCTACAGCACACACAGAGGTCCGGTTTGTTCCTCTCCAATTCCCCAAAACTATTAATGAGCAAGGAGACCCAGCATTTAAAGCACATGCTATGAAGAGCCTGGTTTTCCAAGGATGATTTCATTTCAAGGGTGGATTTAACGATGGTGATCATGAGGAGGGCTAAGCAGTAAGAGCTGCATGTAAATACTGCTTTCTAACTAAAACAAAACAATTAAAAAACCTGTAAGGTAAGTCAAACTGGACATAAAAAAAAAGTTACATATTGTATGTAGAACTACGCAGGAAAGATATCCAACTAATTTCATGAAACTGTCTACCACAAGAGACACTAAGTATTGATATACTGAAATATTAGTGATTTTTTCCTTTAACTTTGCTGTTTCCGTAATTCCTTCTGATTCAGAATTGCAGAAATTTATATGATAAAAACTAAGGAAAATAGTGTGAAGTACAACAGAAAAATTCTAGATGATGTCCCTAGTCTAGTGACATTCTGATGGAATTAATTAGGAATAGGAGGCTGAAAAACTTCATTCTCTGAAGAAATACCTGGGCTTACTCATTTCCAGATACCAATTAAAATCTTGGATGTCAGCCACCTGTACAATCATCTAAAATACTATTTAAAAAGGGATGGTAGAAGGAACTGTCAGGGGATTTTTCAGACTACTGAGCACTGGTCGAAACCTCATGTTAAAATGCTCTGGTGCTTATGGAAATGTGTAGATTTCCCAACACCCAAACTGGTGAACTGATACACAGATAAACAGTTTTTAGATGCAAATTCTATTCTTCGTTAAATTTTGAAAATTATGCTAAAATATTTATACCAACTTGATACTTTAGTTATGGAGACACTATTTCTTAAAAATTACTGTTTATTTTTAACTACTGAAGAGTACATAATATTTCAGAAGTTCACTTAGTCCTGCGTTCATTCAACTGACTATTCAGAGTGTTTCTGAAATTTCTTACTAAGTATTTGATTCTCTCAAAGACATGGCATAAACATGCTTGTTTTACATCTTCACCAGTTCAACTTAATTCATGTAGGAGACACCCTGCCTGTCATTACTGACATACACAATAACATTTCAGATTATGATAGCTGGGATTAAAAAATAAACCCTATTGCCACATTTCAGTTCTTAAAGCAGGCTTTATATGCAAGATGGATGCAGACCCTTTAATAGGGCCTGAAGCAATAGGGCAAGTGGCAATGGTTTTGTACTAAAACAGGCCAGCTTCAGGCTAGATATAAGGGAATTCTTTTTACAGTCAGGATGGTAGAACACTGGAACAGGTTGTAAAGCATCACCAGCTGATCTCTTCACTCTTGTGAAGGACTTGAGGAAGTCTCACCCTGCAAAGTTTGCTAAGATAGCTAACCTGGTGTTTAAGAAGGACTAATCTGACATGTCAGGTTCACTCTTTCTGGAACAGTAAAAATTATTTCGTAGAATAATTATTGATTTTTCCAGTTCAGATTTTTTGTTTAAAATCTCATTAAAGATACTCGATGTGCAAGTTTCATCTCCATATGTTCTGTAAGAGACTACACTTAACAGATCTATTATATGCTGCTGAAACATTTAACCTCTAATTATTTTTTTCTAATGCACTTCAAAGATCATACTCCTGTAAAAATAAGGTACTAGACAGGGAGATAATAGCAACACAATATCTAAACAAATGTGGATGCATCTCTCTCTGTATTTTATAGTGTGGATGCAGCTGACTTCTAGAATGCACATCATATTACTCAGAATTAGTAAAACAGGCTACTTCATCATCTACTTTGTGGCATGATTCCATTATAGCAACATGGCTGCTAGAAAGAACCAGAATTATAACTGGGAAAGATGAAATGAGAGCTGCAAAGATGAATTACGTGAGTTTAGCACAAACTGCCCGTTTTCCTTTTTTCCTCATGATGTACATCGGGATTGAAAGGATGATATGATTAACTGCTGCAGGTTGTTTTGTTCTCTGCAGAGTGCTGACTTAAACTAAGCCTCTGAGTATCTTCACTGAAAGACTTTTGAAAGGCTGATGTGACATATTGCACAACTAATTTAATGGCTTTAAATGAGATTCATTAGGAGCAGTTCCTTGTATTATAAACATTAATTTCTAAAGCCAATACCCCTATTATCATGCCGTATCTCAATAAACAAATTTAAAACACTGAAGAAGTTGAAATTTTTTATTCCCATTAGCCTAAAGGAATTGTAACCATGTTTGCCATTCTAGCTAGAAATGTTGTAATTTTCAGCCTACATTTACCCTCTACCTGCACAGTCTTTTGATATTTAAATTCCATTAAATTGTAATTTAAATGCCATTTCTTTCTCCTTGTCTAGTGAAGGTTTCCAATCTATTAATCTGTAGTTTATGCCAGTATTTTTTGTTTTATAACTGGTATTTCTTTTGTTCTCCAGTGGGTAATCAAAGATTTCCAACACACTGAGAAAAACAGAGATTAATTTATAGAAATGCTATGAACCGGTCATTACAAAAACCTTCATAGTGCTTGACATGCCTTTCATTTGCAAAGGAATGAGAACCATGTAGAGGAGTCAGGGAACACAAGCAGCTCCTACTGGCGTGCAAAGGGCCAATTAAAAAGGGAAATCTCACTTATTCTGCAGAAAAAGCTACTGTTAGTAGCTACTTCTCAACCTTCCTTAAACTTGTACGACTAGTCTGCATTTGTTTTTCAAACACATTTGTTTTGAAACACACATGGTCTAAAGTTGGGATTATAAACATCAAACTACTTAAGTGTAGCTACTAGTAGCAAAAAAAATTTATCAGTCATAGTAACTCAGCTTTATCCTGAAGTGGTTCCTTTATATAATGGGCTACTCTCCAAAGAGTCATGATGCTGAAATCCAGAGAACCTGTTGCCCTTTGAGAGCTAATGTTTTTCTGAAAAGCGAGTTCTTTCACGAGAACAACATTTTGCCAAGATTCTTGCAGCACCTATGCTGCTATCCAGCAGATCCATGAATTTTTATGTAGTTCAAGATGTTTTAGTTTTTCCACAGTATGATCTGGATAAATCACCAAAATCAGCAGATAAATCATGAAAAATCCAATTTTTTTTCTTTCCAAAACTGAATTTTTTCACTGGTATCTCTAATCTCATTTTATATGTCTCATTTTTCCAGTGATGCCTTTGACTAAGCACACTGTTAGCACTAAATATAATCCTTCCAGAACAGTTTTTGGCTAATGTATGGGATACATTTTAGCTGAGTTGACTTAATGCAAGTTCCTTGACCTATTGTTGCACCAGGAGCCTCCTGGCTACATGTACCTTGAACTTAACAAATTGCTATGGCCTTATCAGATCCAAAGTCATCTTTCCTTTTTCAGTATTTGGTACAACAGATCATAATGCAGTTCTTTTATTTAACTGTAAAGCCAGCCCTGACAAGAGAGCACAGAATACTGCATTTCATTAGCTTGCCTTGCCCAACTGCATGGATGTTTGTGTGCTTGTCAATTGAAAAATTACTGTTGAAATGCATAAAATTAGATTTTTTTTCTCATGGAACATAACTTCAGACTAAAGGAAGTGCCCTTTTTTATAGTTTCCTGGTAAACCATAGGTTGGATGAGAATTGCCGATATCCACACAGTGTATTAGACTTAAGGCTTTCCAAATCACTAACATGTGGTTTATCTGTGCTAATTATCCCTGTTGACAAGCTGTTTTGTGAAAGAGAAAAGCAACTCTGATTTTTATCTCATCACTGAATAAACAAAAGCACATCCCAAAGCTCTGTCTACTGCAAAGCAGACACTCTCAGTTTTTGCAGCTTGACTGTGAAGCAAAAACATAGTTGTCTCAGTGTACTAATTTCCAGTCAGAAATATGTGCAGAAGCAAAGTCACATCATGAAAAGTTAGGAGGAAAAAAAAAGCAGAGAAAGAAAAAGGATTATTCTATCTTGAAACCTTGATAATTCAGTAGCTTGACTTTTAAATCAAGAGAAACTCCTTTTTTATTCCAGAGCAGTAAAAACAAATCTCCACTTAGAAATCATGGTATTAACAATTATATCATTATTTCCCTGTGTGTTAAGGTTCTGTGCAGTGCAATCCTACAAATAATAGAACATGCTTCACAGAAATCTCTTGACTAAACTCCTTTGTCCTAGGAAACTACTTAGATGGATATCGGGATTTTCTTTTCAAGTTATACCATATTATACAAATTTGAACAATGACCACTAAAACGAACAAAACAATAATCCCCCCAACACACACACAATAAAAACACTTCAAGCACACTTCTCATAAAACGAATCTGTATAAAGCAATCCACAGAAAAAAAAGAATCAGAAGAACTATTCAATCATCTGTAAGTAATGAAATAATTTATACAACTGAACCAATGAAAAAGGGGTAGAGGAAGAAATGCGTTATTTAAGTGCCGAGGAACTGAAATCCAGAGATTCCACAATGAACAACATCCTGAAGTTGGAATGTTAGTTATATAATAAATTGCAGGAAGCTCCTTGTAAGCTGGTCAACAAAAATTGTAATATTAATACACATATTAAGCTAAATTTCTAAACTGTTGCAGTACTAACTAGATGTATTCTCACAGCTGAACTCTAGAGGATCACACAAATATCCTTAGAGGCAAATAACCGGATTAATCTGAATTCTGTAAATCTTGCTTGACTAAACAAAATAGCCATTTCCGGCTCAGCAGAGACTTTATCTTATTCAAATAGAAGAAGAAAGATTCATTAACTTCATCATGTTTTCTATCAGGCTACATAAAAATAGGGAATCCCTGAGAGCAAATCTGTTTTATTTTTCTGATCTGGAAAGAGCAGTATCTGGGAAGCTCAATAACCTATACACAGCATGGGACACTGGGTGAAAGTGCTGCTGATAAAATTTCCCTATCAGATGTGGGCAGAGGAAAAGTAACTTTAAAACTGGCATTCCAGAAATGAAGGAGAAATCTTGTCCTCAGGCAAGGGACAGATTTTTTTCCCCCATGGTATTCAAGAAGACAGCAGGATTACATCCTCACCTTATTTCCATTTATTGTCACAAATCTATCATTGTAGCTATGGTATGAACCACTTCCGCTGTTGCTTTGTTGGTGGCACTGGAAGAAATCCCCATTAGCAGGGCTGTGGCTGAACAGATTTAATCCGTGCTACCATTTGGTCTGTTTTAACCAGCAACAGAGAGAAGGAAAAAAGATTCTTAGAGAAAAGTGACTTTACAAAGTACTCTATTACTTCCTTTCTATGTCTGTTTTCATTATTTCTATGCACCCATGGAGCAAAACTTAAAAGAAAAAAAGGTAGGCAGACCTGATATCACGGTGCCAAGGAGGCCTTCCCCTTTTGCACTTTCTACCTGGACACTGCTCCCAGATGGGACAGTTTCAGTGTCGGTGTCTCTGCACACTTGAAAGCGTCTCTGTGACTGTTTTCTGTATAAGCTCCACCCGGGAACAGAACTCTTGATGTTGTTGATCTCTCTGGTGAGCTCAAACTAGCAAACAAAATAGGTTTTTGTTTCTTCCTCATTGAGCCTCAGAATTTCATTTGTTTCAGATATATACCCTATGGCAGAAAACCAAGCAAATCAGATTACAGCAGGAGGAAGCACACAACACAACTGTGACAATTTACAATTGAGTGGGTTAGGATTTGTTGCCAGTGTATGGCTTAATTAAATAGAACCCAATTTTAAAAGGTTACCCTGTGTGCAGCTGTTAATATGTAAGCACTCGGCACTGAATGTAGAGAAAAGCTCCAAGGCAATTTATTCATTTAAACACCGAAAAATAAGCACTAAAAGAGAAAATTGGAATTGATATTTGGGTTTGGTTCTTTTTTTTTTTTTTTTTTTTTATTCTAGTTTTATTAGTTAGGGGCAGCTCCTTAGGTAGCAGATTTGAAATCTGTATGCAGAAAAGTGCACTGTGAAGTCAACAAACTCTTAGACCCATATTCAACAGCATAAGGAAAAAGAATAGGACAGAAAATATTTTTACACAACAAGTAAAAGCTGAGCCTGCCAAAGATGACTACAGTTCCAGCTATATTACTGCCAACAGTGCATATGTTTCATATGGGCAGCTGAATGCTTTCCATTCAGTGTGTAAGAATCCTGTTCTTCTGACCTATATTAACTGGAAAAGCTCTAAAATTTTCTGAAACAGAGCCATACAGAAACCTCTCACATATAATTATTCCCTGCTCTGTAAAACTTCTGAAAGTTTCTTTGCACATGTATTTATGGGCTATTGTTCTTAGTATTAAAAAAAAAAGGTAGTGACTTTCACTTGAAATTTGGAGAAAACAACCAAAAACCAGTAATTCCAAATATGTCTAAATTGCATCCTAAATTGGCTTTTTGGCAAGCCCAGGCGGTCCAGATGAGATACACTGTGAGAACACGCTAGGTCTCTCTGCTGGCCTACATGCCCAGATTTTCTCCTTAGAAACAGCGTACATATATGCGTGGATGGAAAACAGCACAGATTTTGTTCTACAGGGAATCAACCTGCTCAGGGTAAGTGTCCAAGTCTGGAAACTGGGAAGATTTCCCAGATCCCAAAGTACGGGCATAGCCACAAAGAGACAGGGTCTGGCTTCCCAGTTCTCTGGTTTTCAGGATCCAGTTGTCCAAAGGGTCTGTAAACAGGCCTAAAACTCTTCAGTGTCCCATATGTTTTGATAAAACCCATCTTCAGGAAAGAAAGAAAGAATGTGAGTATTGATGTGACAAGCTTCAGATCCCAGCTTTCACGTCCTCATGAATCAATTTGATCAGAAATTAAAATAAGGACCCAATAAGGTGCTTGACTGAGACAGAAGACAAAACATCCAGCAGTAAAGCAAAGCACATGAGAAGACACATTTCTAAGAAAATGCTGTAGTACAGCTCTTGAACAGCATCCTGTAAGTAGAACAAACAACATAGTGTCCCAGTCATTCCTTCTGTAGGCTTAGGAGAGATCATTCAAAAATACAAATAAATTGAAGAAAGATAGCTACACCCAAACATACCACCAAAACTGTGGAAAATCCCTATCTTTGCTGGAAATCTATAACCACTACAGTGGCAATAGACAGTACAGTGTTTCCTCCTGTCCAATGCATTTGTGAACTACGTAGTCTATGAAAAGATTTCTAGTCTTTTAAATCACCATTTCTGAGCTTCATAGGTTTCCCAAGCACTTGTCACAACAAAGAATAAATCACATCAAAACTCAAATGCAGTGGTTTTATATCCAATATGGAACAGAGTCTATAAGTAATATATGAAAATAAAGACTTTCATATCTCACTGAAATTCTAGAGAATGTTTTTTTCTTGGAGGTTTTTCACACGACACACAGACTAAACTACTTTACTAGTTTTCTGGATCAGACAACAAATCAATAAATGAAAGTAATATAGTAGTATAACATGATATTTTCCCATTTTCTTGACAACAAATGTTCAAATAAATAATGGAGTCAGATTAGCTACATTTGAAGTGATAGTGATCTAATCTCTCCACTGAGGTTGCACTTTTCTCTCTGTACTTCCAACAATCAGAAGGTGGTTAATATGGCTGATAGAAATCCTATATGTTGGTTTCCTTCAGGCCACTAGTAACTTCATCTCCTTCTATGTCAGTTGCCAAGGGAACCAACAAATTGAGTCAGTGATAAACAAGGTAATCAATTTTAGTTATTTCCTCTACCTTTCTGTACTAAGCCAAAATGTTCTTTTATCTCATTAAGCTGATCAAGCATGAGTTTGGTTCACTTAATACAGTTCTTATGAAAAACAATACTTCTGTTGCATCACAACAATAGAGCTCGACAGCTGAGTGAACTGAAAACTAGCCATATTCACAAGTGCCAAATCAAAGTTTGTAAAAGTGTCACAGCTCTTAGTAAAAGACTTCAGAAATGCCTGGTCCTTTAATGGCAGATAGGCAATGTAGACATATATGCGGGAATTAATTTGATCTTTTTTTATCATCCACAGCTAGCTAGCTCTGAACTGAGCAACATCGAAGAAACAAACCAGAAGAAAGTGAATTGAGGGCTCAGACTTTAGATACACGTGAAAAAAAGACACCTAAGCCAAAACTGAGTGAGTAGAATGACAATCAGATGTGAGTTTAGAAAACTTTTTGGAGTGAATTTTTTGTGGATGAAGTGTTGCTATTATAATCTTAGCATAGACAGCAATGTGGTTATCATTCAGAGTCCCTAAAAGAAGCAAAGAGAGATTATGACAGTCACGGCAGAATACAGTCCAAACTCCAGACATTGCTTTGTTTGAGAACAGTGGAACACAGATCACAAGCATTTTTGAAGTCAGGCACCCAGACCACCACCTGTCCTTCAGCTGATGTATTCCAGGTTAAAACCTGCTGAAGTTATTTCATTCATAACAGCTAGACTTAAAGGCAGCACTGAATAGGTAGCTATATCCCTTCCTTGGATTCCATACCTTCAAAAAATGTTTAGCTTCTGAATCAGACTTTATAGATTTCATTGACAATTGCCTGGAACCCTCTTGATAGGCATAATTAGTATTTAGAAAATATATTGAATAATTTGGGGAAGAATCCTTGCAGAAGTATCCAGTCAGGCCCTGTCTAAACAGTGATACTGATTAATTATATTTTTATAAAGATATCAGATATTTTTTGTAGGTTTATTACATACACATATTTATTCCAGATAGAGATAATAAAGTTTTTGAAAGGTGGTTTTAAAGGCTACCCTGGACGAACAACTTATTCGAAAGATTTAGAATTGGAAGGTCCTAACCTAATAGTTCTGGCTTTTTAAACTCTTACTCTTGACAAGATGTTGCTATAGTGAATGTCTTTGAACAGTCCTCAGACCTCATCTCTCTGCGGTAGTTCTGTGAACCTTCACCAGGCTGGGATATGACATCAATGAAACCAAAGAGCTGGCAAGTATTTGGCAATATGCTTGGAACTCAAAGCACTCAGTCACATTCTAGGAAAAAAAAATCTCTTCAGTGTTTAGAAAAAAAATTATTCAGAGATTTTTTTTTAAAGGGTTATTCTCATATTCAAAGTTCAAAAGGTCTGTTCAGATGCCCCTTAAGCAGATTACTTTCTGTAACATTTCACCTAGCTCTTAAGGTGAAGAAAACAAAATATTACCAAAAGTCCTGCACCCTTCCTGTAGACAACAACTCTACAAGTTCTATAAATATTCTGGGCAATGATAAGGCATTCTACTTGTTATTTGTCATAATAATGTATGTCTTTTATTCTGTTTTGTGATGAGCTATGAAACTAGAAATTACCTTCTATAAAAAATATAGGACATGTTTACTCTCTTTATGCTAAGATTTTTGTGCAGTTTTTATGGGATCTCTATTTTTTAAGAGAGAGGGAAATAATTTGTGAAGTTATAGTCTACTTACAGGGCCATTATTAAAGCATCATAATATTTATAAAGCATACTTAGCATTAAACACTGCTCTCACTTGTTTTGTTAATATTTCTTAAATGGCAACATAACTAATAACACAAAGCAAAGCCATTAAAAAGTAACAGATATTTAAATACAAACCGTTGCTTTAGCACTCCATCTAATCTTTTCTTTCATTCATGGCAGAAAAAGAAGTAAGGTAATTTACGTATATACCCCCAGTCTATTAGCTACTACAATCAACATCTACACATCAAAACTTGTTTTCTGTGGTATATTTTAGTCATTAGTCTGTATTTAGTGGGACAGGGATCATGCTCCCTTAGAAATTCCTTTGATTTAGCAATTCCAGTTGAACAGATAAAGGAGAGATCTAATGAACAGATAATTAAAATTAGAAGTCATGGTAATTGGTGGGCTTGGAAGACAGGCTCAGTAGAGGGCCCAACCTTTTAGTACTTAGATTTGGTTAAACGTTAGCAGTAAGAGAAATGTAAAAAATAAATTTAAATATATGATGGATGTGCTGTTAACACCTTCAAATGCTTTAGCCTCTCTTGGATTTATTTTATACTGAATCTCTGGAAGCATTGAGAGCCCATTACTACCATTTTTTTCTGCATAGCTAATTGTATGAAAAAGTAACACTGCAGAGCAATCAGCTGTGGTTCCAAACACTGAAGAGGGCTTTTTTGGCTGCTGAGACGGTTTAGCTTCTGGAAGTCCTGGTGGTGCAATCTGGAGTGATAGAAATTCAAGACCCTTCAGTGTTTTCTAAAAACTGTACATCACAGAATGTGTTGATCACAAGCATAGCATGGCTGTCAGAAGTATTTTACTTTGCTTCAGGAGTGGCCTTTTAATTGTCCCCATTTGCTGTGCCTTGGTTCAAAACAAGGGGAGAACTTAGAGTGTCCAGCCTTGGGAGTGTCCCTTGGCCAGCTGGGAATACTAGAGGTTGTCTGAAGCAGAACTTCTGAAATGTGTGTTTTGAACCCTGTGCACTCCTCATCAGAAGCACTACCTCTAAAATCGTCTTCTCTCCTCCCAAGCCGTTTACTCTCATAAGGACTGCCAGTAGCAGGATCTCTTTGAAGCTTGTGCTTCTTCCCTAAGCAGAGCTGGTTCCAGAACTGGGGACCTGACGAATAAATGCAGGGAGCTTCATGTTCAAAAGAAGACTTATCTGTCATTCTGGGCTACAACCTCTTGTTCTGCAGGCTCTGCTTTACAGGAAAGATGGGATGGGAGGTCTGTGAAAGACAATCTGATGAGCATACAGAAGAGCAAGGTCTGCAAATGAAGTGGCAGCAGTGAACATAGGACTTGGAATAATTGCGAGTCTGAATTATGATTCTCTTTTTTTTCAGGTCACTGCAGCTTCATTTCGCCCTTTCTTCTGAGTATAATCCTTCTTCTTATCCCTGCATATCTTTTTGTACTTAGTTATTCATGAGGAGGAATTGATTCTAACAGAAACTGTTATCTCATTGAGTCTGTAGTTCAGTTAAGGCGTATCTGTATGATACAACAAAGAAGGCCCTAGTTATGTGGTTAAAAACTTGTGAAGTCCAGTCCATTGTGGGATAAATGAGTATCCTCAGGAGTGTTTTAGCACAGATTTGCACTAAAATAAATCTGGATCCAGACATGACTCTTCTTTTTTCAAGGCTGACAAGTCAGGTTTACTTGCTGTACCTCCTATGTAGCCAAAACTGAATTGGTGTGTTCAGTACTTTAAAGGCCCCTACACCATCACCATTACCCTCCTTTCTCATCCCTGATTTCCTCTCTTAAATAGGTATTGGTGTGTAGTTAGACTGGAATAAAGTAATAAAGTATTTATCTGTAAATTACAGTATTCTTCCTAAAGGTCCTAGATGTGCTTACCCATTCTTTACTGTGGATTAGATTGAAAATACATTTATGAGAATGATCATCATCTTTTTGAATTCTGGTTAGACCTTAAGTTGTTGTTTTTATCTTTCGATCATATGTAAGCAATTTAAGGTATTCAACTTAATCATTTACACTGCTATGACTTTGACATTTTCAAGCTGATACAAATTAAAGTAAAGCCCACATCGTCAATTTTAATACACCTCAGGTTTTAGAGCACTCCACTTCTTATACCTACACAAATAATTATTTTCCCCTTTTAATTTTAATATATGCAATACAATTCTTTGATCTTTCAGAATCCTTGTCTATACTGTTTGAAGCAGAAATACCGAGTGTCAAAACACAAAAAGACCGCCACAATAACTTTATAAGTGATCGAGAAACTGAGCATTTATTTCCTATCTGCTTGTAGAGTTCATAAAGCCCAGAGGCTGCCCTGTGCTAAACAAGTTGTTCTCCCTTTAATGATGTCCGTTTAATTATGGATGAAATAATAATATCATAAATTGACAGATCTACACTAATTTTTTTTAACAGAGAACCTAAAAAATACCACCAGAAAATCAGGCCTGCCCTGTTTCTTTTCAAATTGCTCTCGAATATACAGGTTGCAGACATGATTTTTCAGATGTGTTCACTAGACTCTAACTTTGCTTTGAGCCCCACATTTTTTTTACTGTTTTGTGTTGAGTTTTTTTAAAATATATACATATTTATAGGGTGTAATTGGAAATCTGTCTTGGGTAGAGAAACATGTCTATCTGTAGGGGATTAGTATTTGCACTTGTCTAGCAAATAACAGCTGCAGAATAGCCACGTAGTATTTTTATATCTCCTCCCAGACCAACAAAACTTAAAATATCAAGTACTTAAAAACCACACTAACTGTGGAGACACTATTCATGTGCTAAAGTGTGTGTAGGATAAGGCCTGACAACAGTAGAAGGCTATGAAAAAAAACACAGATAATTCTCACAAGCGTTAAAAAAGTTACCCATATAAAAGACTGTCTACTCTTTTATATGGGTCTGAATCATGGGTCATTTACCGCCACTACTTGCAACTCCTAGAACGCTTCCATCAACACTGTCTCCGTACAATCCTAAACATCCACTGGTCAGATTATGTGACCAATACATCTGTTCTAGAACAAGCAGCAGTCACAAGTATAGAGGCCATGCTGCTGAGAACACAGCTGCGTGTTGGACAGGACATGTCTCCAGGATGGAGGACTACCACCTCCCCAAGATCATGCTCTATGGTGAACTTGCCACTGGCTGCTGCAAGAGAGTGTAACATGAGGTCTTTATATAATAAAGAAATGGAGTCACCTCCTCTTGAGATGGTGGTCAGAGAGAGATTTATTCAAAACTCGCACCCTCTTTTATCACTTGAACTCACATGACCTTGTGACTAATGGGGTTGTCTATCCTGGCGCATGTCCCTTGGGCTTCCCTCCCCTTGGTGCATCCCCCGCACCCTTGGACACGCCTCCTACAAGAGAGGAGCCCCGAAGAGGAGACAGAAGGACTCCCTGAAACAATATCTCAGCTTTGGCCATATTGATCATCATCATTGGTCTATTCTGGCCTCCAATTGGAAGACATGGAGACACACCATCTATAACGCTGCTGCTTCTTTTAAGAACACACACAGAATCATTCTTGAGGAGAAAAGACAATGCAGAAAGAATAAAGTCTTGCCAATACCGCCTAAGGAGTCCTTCTGCTGTGCCTTTTGCAACTGGACATGTCTATCTCACATTGGCCTTTTTAGCCACCAGAGTGCTTGTAGCAAGTGTGGATAGAATCCTTCTCAAATCTTCATTTGCAAAGCCTAACCATGATGAAAAAAGTTATTCATGAAGCAATGATATTCACTGTGTGCAATGGCTGTGGAATCTAGGTCCATCTAACCACTGTTTTGCTCAGATTTGAAAGCACTGAAACTATTAACAGCCCACTTACTCTTTAATCCATTTTGAGACAGTGTACGCTGTGAGACATTCTATTACGTGATGTGAAAGGCAACTTTCCTAGAGAAATGAATGACACTTTACAACATTCACTGGGCGGGGAAAGGGGGAAAGGGAGAAAAAGAAAAATCAGGCAATTGTTATGTTTTGGCTTAGGTATCTATTTAATCTCAAATATTCAGTATAATGGTGAAGAAATTGTATCTCCTCTTCAGGATTAATTGGTATGGCCTCTTGTTAGCTGCTTCAGGATTCAAGTTAGTATTTCAAAATAACTCCTGCAGGCAAATTGTTCTCACTATGTGATGAGAGACAGTGAACTCGCTTGTGTGGTGATATTTAGCTGCAGCTTGCGACACTTTTACAGAACTGTGTCTGACAGTTTGCAAAATAGAGCAGCCTCTGCAGCTTTTTGAAAATGATAATTACATAGCTCCATTTGATTTGTTTAGGATATACAGGAACAGTTATCTTTAAATGGTTGAAATTGCCTGACACCGAAAAATAATTCCACCCTGCTTTATTTGTAAATGATCTAGTTGGAATAATCCTCCTTTCCTGTAAGTAGTCGATCTGAATGATGCTAACTAACCTGATATAAAAGAGAAATAAACTTTAAATGTTGAGGTTTCCACTGTAGGAAACATTGTTTTTTGTGTTCAGTTTGACAGACTTCACTCATTAAGTGACAATCAAAGGGCAAAGAGAAGTTGGTGCTGACGGGCAATTGTCAAACTGCACTACGTGAGAGCTGACAGCTTCCCTACAATACAGTCAGAGATAAACCTTCCTCCTCTCTACACAGTAATGCCCAGATCTCATCTAAGAAACACAGCCAAACTTGTCCTGATAACGATTTCCATCCATTTCCAGCCACTTGGGAGTGTTGTCAAGTTACTACTTTCATTCTTTAATTGTCAGTTACAGATCCCATGAGGAATAATTTTGCCCTGGATCCTTCTGAAGCACAAAGATTCAATGCCAGCACTGCCTCACAGAGCAATGAGCTGGAGAACTATGGGAGCCAAGGAAATTTAGGTTGGTCTTGACTGATATTTCTGGAAGACCAATAGAAGCCAGAGAATTTGCTACTCCCAAATAAAAAAAAAAAATTAGAAATGTTAAAATTCAAACAATTTAAGGACAACTCAAACTTCACTGTGTGCTTGTTTCTCCAGATCATTGGCAAAATTTATGCACTGAATAAAGCCTGGCCCTCATCAGCACTATGGACTCAGTTCCTACCCTGAAAAGTCATACTTTACTTCCTACACTTTGTTCAGCTTTCTGTCTTCAAAAGGACCTGTCCTCCAAAACTGTGGCAATTTACAAAAGAGAAAATACTTAGAAATTCAACCCAATCCTAATTATGATAAAGAATTGGCCCTTTTGAAATTTTTTTATATGTTACGTGCTCCTATGGTTGCAGACTGAGAATGAGGTGTTAATAAGACATGTCAGGGAGAAGAAGGAAGGACAATAGAAAAGGAAAGAACCTCTACACCTTGTTCATTGCTTCTTTTTTTTGGCAGAGTGCTACAGAAACACTCTTGGTGATCAGGAATATTAAACAGTGCAATAACAGTACAGGTGGTCCAGTGCTCACATGAACACACTCCAGTATATTAGAGGCACTGTTGAGTTAATAAACCATGCTGTAAAGGGAGTTGTTTAAGTAACCTAAGAATAATTTGCTTGCAGCTTTCTTGATGATAAAGAATACCAGAAAGATAGATATAGTGAAAGAGCTCACAAGCTAAAACAGTTACAATGCTATAGAAAATCTGATGTTGGAAAAACGAATAACTAGGACAAAGTAGTGGTATCCAGAAAACCCGAAAAAAGTGAAGTGACCCATTAAAAATATTTATTTTCTCCAGCTGTATTAATAGATCAAGGAAGCTGCTGGTAAACACAGGCAAGTCCTACTAAATTGCAAAAGATGATTGAGAAAACTCACAGTTATATCATAGGGAAAAAGTCTTCCCAGTAGAAGTACCCCAAAATGACAGGCATAACTTTATTTCCCCAAAGGCTATTCCAAAACTGGTTGGGGTAATGACACTCATAAAATATCTGCCTAAGTACAATATGAAAACACACAGCCAAGATCCCTCAGAGAACAATCATCCCTCTCTGGTCAATTGATTTTTTTAAGCATGACAACAAAATGGTGGATTACGGAATTAGTTAGTATGTTATTTGGCTTTCAAAGCTGGAACAAAATGGTTGCAACATATATTAGAACCTAGACAGCAAAAAAGCCCAAAAATGAAAACAAAGTCCTAAAGCAAAGCCCTAAAGAGCAAGAAGGGACTATGAGATTGGAAATTCTTGTTTAAAGATAGCATTTGTCCGACCATGGACATACAGGACGTGATGAACCCCATGTTTCTTTGTCAGAAACATGACTTCAAAATTATATTGTCACTTTGAAGGTATTTTCTTCTTTTGTGCTATCCTCAAAAGCTGCAGATGTGCTTTCTATAAAAGTTTTTATTCTTATGCAAGACTGACTGAGACTAAATATTTCTTCTTATTGAGTCGATCATTGTAATGAAGAGTATAAGATCATCACACTTAGAGACTTTCATGATCTTCAAAGTATACTATTTGCAACAGGAATCTTTGGCAGGAATGTGTTATAAGAGGACTTGAAGGAAGATATTTTAAATCAAGCCTATTTGCTGTTAGCCATTTGAGCCCCTGCCATGTTCCATTCCTGTTTAAACTACCTAAAACTTGCAGATCAAACACAATTATTTCAGTGGAACTTGTCAGAAAAAAAGTTAAGAATGCAATGTGGCACTGCAGAGATTAATTGAACTATCATGTTCCAAGGTAGTCTGTAATGAAATTGCTAAAAGCTGCCCTGGAGTTTTCATTAGTGCTAATACATTTGTGGTTGAGGCAGAAATGATTGTGTTTTTCTCAATACAATGTAATTTGGTTAGGAAGCAAATTTGATTATTCCTATAATCTTTCTGCATACTAATGGTTTCCAAACAGTCCAATATATCCGACATATCTACCTCACTGAGCAGTGTAGCATGGTTGGTATGACATTGTCAAGGAGAAATAAGCAAATATTTTGAGCAACGAGGTCTCAGGAATCGCCCTTCCTTGTTTCTCTGCGTCTTAGCATGGAGGTCTCTGTGGGCCATGGATATGGCCTAGTGACACTGCTTATACTTACCGGCATATACACTTCCCAGTAATTCCACTGCTTGAGGAATTCATGGAACAATAGTGTGGTAGTGTTGTGCTTTATTTCCATCTGGCAGCTCAGCCCCACACAGCCGCTCACTCCCCCCTGGTGGGATGGGGGAGAGAATGGGAAGAGTAAAAGAGAGGAAACTCACAGGCTGACACACAGACAGTTTAATAGGCAAAGCCAAAGCTGCACATGAAAGCAAAGCAAAACAAGGGATGAATCCACCAATTCCCAAGGGCAGGCAGGTGCTCAGTAAACCCCAGGAAAGCAAGGCTCCATCACACCTAACTTGGGAAGAAAAGCATTGCTCTGAACGTCTATTCTTTTTTCTTCTTTCCCAACTTTATATGCTGAGCGTTATGTCATGTGGGATAGAATATCCCTCTGTTCAGTTTGGGTCAGCTGTCCCATCTGTCCCCTTTCCTTAAATTCTTGTGCCCCCTAAACCTGCTCTCTAGTGTGAGGAGCAGAAAAGACCTTAACCCCGTGCAAGTGCTGCTCAGAGATAATAAAAACATCCCTGAATTTTCACCACTGTTTGCAGCACAAGTCGAAACCCAGTCTCATACTGGCTACTAAGAAGAAAATCAACTCCTCCCCAGCCAGAAACACCACAGGTATGTTAGATAGCTATGAATAGCTTAAATAATAGCTCTGTTCCTGAAAGAGTATGCTGAAAAACAGATGGAGACCTGAAAATTATTCAGAAAAGAAGTCTAAGAATAATCTTAAAATCCATTCTTAAATCCCACGTGGACAAGATGAAGTGATTTGTATGCATATGCACACAAAAGAAAATTTCTAATATCAGACAATTCCTTCATCAAACCCAAAAGGCTTAATCAAACCCAAAAGCCTCAACTAGAGGCTGACACTAAAAGACATTATTGTTTTCAAGTTCTGCAATGATTGGTATGTGTACATAGTGTATACTCTGTTAGTTGAACAATGTGATTTAAATCATTGTTTGGATATTTGTTATAATGGTACAGAAATTATTGGCTTATGAACATTTGTTTTGCAGCAGATAAGAATGATGTAATTTAAGATTTGGCCTCTGCTCTTAAAATCTATGATTATGTTCTTTTCATTTACTACAAAGGCCACCTTCTGACATTCCAGGTTACTTTGAATACGCTTTTTTCCCCTGGTCATTCTTACTAAACTAGTTTGGCACTATAAGCCTTCAAAAGACTAGAGAGATTTGGAAACAAACACTTAAATAAAAAGCTGTGTAGGAAAACTAAAAGGGAGCCCATCTGTCTTTCCAGTCCCTAACCCTGACCAAAGGGGACTACAGTGCCTCCTTTAGAAACATTACAGATATGTTTGAAGATCCTGATCTAACAGAGGAACTGATAGATCAATTACTCAAAAGCACAACTGTGAACTTGCAGAATACCCAACTTAAAAGTGATAAACACTGGACTAACTGATGGAAAATAAATATTTAACAGGGAAATAAAAAACAGTATTACATGGAGGTAACACTCATACATCAGAATTTCTATTCATACTAGACAAACAAGAAGGACAGTAGCAGTTTTGCTCCAAAACTTCATCACAGTAAAAGTAATTTAGCTCATCTGAACTGCAAAACTCTATCTTCAAATGAGTTGCCACATGAGGTTTGTTTGTTTGCTTGCTTTCTAATCTAAACATCTCTAGTTTAAGGCTAGAATGAATAAATTATACCCAGGCAGTAAGGTAACACGAAGAAGACAGACAAAACTCACCCATCATACACAGTCTAGTGAGCCTTTTCAAATGGGTAATGGGATTACCATATTGCAACATACTAGTGAGCCCACTAAGTGACAGGAAAGACAAGGTGAAAAGTTTATACCCAGTCTCAAAGGGGTAGCAGAAATACAAGTCTATGCAGCACAGCAGAAGTGCATCTGCCATGTGCAGGTCCTAGGGGAGCAATCCCTGGCAATGCCCTTACATGCAGCAATGCACGCCTGGGTATTACTGCTGTGCTCTGTTTTAAACACTGGGGATGTTTCTATTCTGGAAAAGAACTTCTGTCCTGCAACAGTATATTCTATTCTCAAACTGTGACTTCACTATTGAAATAAGCGTAATAAGCAATACATTTGGTGAATCAGGCCCAGTAACTAGGTACATGATAAAAAGGTAACAAAAGTTTTTGAATGTGGGAGTGGGTGACAGGAAATAGAAAATGTTACATTTTAACTGGATAAATTAGGCAAAAAGAAACAAAGAACTAATAGCTGAATTAACAAAAGTATTAAAAGACTTTGTCATCACTGTAGGTATACCTAAATTTAAAAAAGAGTCCTGTACTATTGTCATCTAGACGTGAAGATGTCAACCAATCTTTGGTGCTGAAAATTCCAAGACTGATGCTGATTAGGATATGAAGGATATTACCATTATACAATTTTTTTGGCAGTTTATTTCTGCCTAGTATTCCTCATACTTTGAAAATACCAAGTTCTCCTCCCTGTTGAGGACTCTATTTGGACAGGTTTTTAAGGCACACCTAACAGATGTCTAACTAGGAAAATGTCATTCTTGTTTGTCTAGGAGTTGTGTGTTGTGAACTTAAATAGAATAGTGCCTGACACAACTTCAAGACTCACCTTTGTCTCCCGGAAACACAAACTAATTAACAGGTGATCAAGGGTTCGCTGAACCCTTCCCCTGGAAGGATGTGGCAGTCAGCATGAAATTACACTGTCAGTTATGTGGACAAAATTTGCTAATGTCTTTTCATTCTAAGTGTGTTTCTAAAACAAAACAGATAATTCTTCCATGTTTTTGCCTTTTAATATGTTTAGCCTTTGTTTGGGCTGAAGGAACCATTATACTTCAGGTTATTGAATATTAAATTTTAAATCTATTTTGTAGTACCTTTGCATACCAAAAAAACCATGGGTATAGCAGACCAATATATTTCAACAATAATTTGTAAGTAGTAAAATGTTCGGTATTTTATCAGCCTTTTGAATATTGTCTCACCAGTATTTCCATCTCACGTGGGACACGGACTGTTACAGGATGTCCCAGGATAAGGGGACAGCTCTTTTCTAATATTGTTACTGCTGCTTTCACTGACTTATTACGGACTGGTGTTCCTGCTGCAACTGGATCTAGCTGAACTGAGCAATATGTAACTGGTCTCAGATGGCATCCTAAATTCTGCATTATCACTCTTCTAGCTATTCCTTTATGTTTAAGTACAGACAGATTAAAGGATCTGGGAGACCAAGAGCAGGAGTTTTATAGCTTTTATAGCTTTAAAGATTGTTCTCTCTGTGGGCTCCACGCAATAGGCTCTATTTCTGTGTTCTTGATTGCCTCAAGGACAAAAAATTGCAGTTTTTACCATATGTGGATGATTCATTATTAGCAAGTAGTGATAAGAATCCTCGTATATTAGACACCATGCATTTGTGTATTGCCCTAGTGAAAAGGGGACACTGTATCTTCAGTCAAATGTCAGCTGAGTCAAAAGAAAGTTAAATGTCAAGGCTTTATTTTGAGAAAATGGCAATGACTGTGACATGTGGATGAGTCTGTGGAGGATCCCATGTTGGAGCAGGTGGATGCCTGATGGAGGATGTGACATGTGACCCCACAAAAAGCCCATGCTGCAGCAGGTTTTGTTGGCAGGATTTGTGACCGCAGGGCAGATCCATGCTGGAGCAGGGTCCGAGTCAGGTGAAGGCAAATTAAGGTTGATTTTCTTCATCTAATGGAATGCTTCAAAAACCCTTGGGCCAAGTATTGGTCTATCTGCCTCTGAATACTCTTCTTGGCTTCAGAGGAATAGGATCCTGTCTCATGGCAGGTGGCACTCCTTCCTTTGCTTTAAAATATACAGGCTGTGTGGTTACCAACAGTCCCACAACTGTCCTAGTCCCTGCCACACTGACATATGCTTCCTGAAATATCCATTTATGTGGAACAGACACAAATTGCAAGCATGTCGTTAGAGATTTGAGACGGCCATTGACCTGCTAAGTGAGCAGACCAGGTTATAGCTGGCCAATTCTCCTGGCACGACACTATTGAATGGTCTTTGCAAAATTCTACTGTACCAAACTATTTCTCTTAACTTTGCACAGGCTTGGCTGAGGGTGTCCCCTTATCTACACTGGATTTATTTTCTATCACTTCAAACACTAAGAGAGATTTGAAACACCTTTTCATGTGCTAAAAAAAGGACTTTAGCCTCCCTTCTGTGTACACCAAGGAAATTTACCACTCCTTGCAAGGTATGAGGGTCTCCAAATCCCCTGTGTGGTCCATGGGACACAAGCCTCTCCCCGCGCGGGTATCCCAAACCCATCTGTGTCCTAGGAGAGACTCGATCACAGCAACACAGAAACAGCTTCAGCTGTTGCCTCCGAGGAGGCCTATATAAACGAAGATATCTGGCCCAACAGAGAACTGTAGATAGGTAAAGCACGCAGATAAATATTTGAAGACAAAAGTAACATAGAAAAAGGAAATAAAAAAACCTAAAGCACCTCAAACTCATCTCAGAGAATGGTTAAGTTACAGTGTCATAATTACAGTCTAATTAAGACATAGTGGTCATTCACTCTTCTGACAACCTTTCAAACAAAACTGAGCAGCAACATGGTCTAACAACATTTGACCACGGGCTGGCAACATAAGAACCAACTAGACTGAACAGCAGTTGAAGGAGCTTCAGAAAGACCATTTCTGTGCCTGAGGAAAGGGAAATCTGTGACATATAACACTGCATTATGAACACCACTGGCAGGAAACTTCATCAATAGTTTTTTTTAATTAATTTTTTTGTTCAGTTTAGATGCTATCAAGAGCTGCTCAGCACTTCTTCTACAGTGGAAAAGAATGTATCTTCCACCCATAAACACCCCTTGTTGGTAGCCTAATCTTGGTAATGATAAAAAGGACATAAACCTTACAGCCCTTGCAGGAAGATTTAAACTTCATATCAGAAGGAAAAAGAAAATTTATCCCAGTTGTATTTCTGTATTGCCTTTTTCCACATTTATGAAAAAAAAAAAAAAACCAAAAAAACAGGCTGAAAGAAGTATCTTCCTTCCTTATGAAAATGCAGATTTCTTCAGGAATCTTTACTTTGGCAATAACAAGTCGTTTTTCAGATGGGGTTTTCTGGAGGACAGATATTAGCAATAACATCTGCTGCCTGCTGTGCTAGCTGGAAATTCAGTTTCTGCACCTGATTCTATTCTCAATAGATTTATTTTTTTTAATGGCACATTAACCTAAGGGTTTGAAAAAGCTAAATTTCATACGATTCATACCTCTTCCTGTCACAGTAGGTTAACAGTCATGTTTATCCATGCAGCACATGAAGCACCATCAGTAGGAGATGGGCTTTCCCACACAACTCAGGAATAGAAGAGTTACCCCAGGACCTAAATAAGCAACACTGGAGTGCCACCAATATTTTGATTTATTCTTTCAGTTGAAAAACACAAGAATGACTGGGCTGGAAGATGCTTGTCTGCTAGTCTTCTGTTCAGTAGTCTTCAGCTACCTTGTTCAGTGTTCCTTTCAGATCCAGACGATAAGGCCAGATGGTTCAGGTCATAGAATCATAGAATCGTTTGGGTTAGAAGGCACCTTTAAGATCATCTAGTACCAGGGACACTTTCCATTAGACCAGGCTGCTCAGAGCCCTATCCAGCCTGGCCTTGAACACTTCCAAGGATGGGGCATCCACAGTTTCCCTGGGCAATCTCTTCCAGTGTTTCCCAGTAAAGAATTTCTTCCTAATATCTAATCTAAACCTAATCTAATCTTTCAGTTTGAATCCATTCCCCCTTGTCCTATTACTACATGCTCTTGTAAATAGTTCCTCTCCATCCTTCTTGTAGGCTCCCTTCAGGTACTGCATGGCCACAATGACCTACCGATGTCACCACAGAGCCTTCCGTTTTCCAGGCTGAACAAACCCAATTCTCTTGCCCTTTCCTCATAAGAGAGGTGCTCCAGCCCTCTAATCGTCTTGGTGGCTCTCTCCTGGACTTGCTCCAACAGGTCTATGTCCTTCCTGTGCTAGGGATGTCAGAGCTGGACACAATACTACAGGTTGGGTTTCACGAAAATGGAATAGAGGAGCAGAATCACCTTCTCAGCCTGCTGGCCATGCTGCTTTTGATGCAGCCTAGGACACGTTTGGCATTCTGGGCTATGAGTGCACATTGCCAGTTCACATGCTGCCTCTCATCCACCAGCACCTCCAAGTCCTTCTCATCAGGGCTGCTTTCAATCTGTTCACTCCCAGTCTGAGTGGATACTGGGGGTTGCCCCAGCTCAGGTACAGCACCTTGCACTTGGACTAGTTGAACTTTATAAGGTTCCCATGGGCCCAGTCCCTGAGCCTGTCCAGGTCCCTCTGGCTGGCATCTCATCCTTCAAGTGCACCACTCAGCTTGGTTTCACTTGTAAATTTGCTGAGAGTGATGATCCCATCATCTACATCATTAATGAAGATATTAAATAACACTGGTCCCAAGACAGACCTGTGAGGGACACCATTTGTCAGTGATGTCCATTAGGACTCTGAGCCATTGACCACTACCCTCTGGATGTGACCATCTGACCACTCTCTTATGCATCTACCCACCAAATCCATATCTCTCCAATTTACAGAGAAGGATCTTGTGGGGACCATGTCAAAGGCATTGGAATGGGCTGCCCAGAGAGGTGGTGGATTCACCATCCCTGGAGATTTTTAAGCGCAGATTGGACGTGGCACTGAGTGCCATGATCTAGTAAATGGACTGGATTTGGACCAAGGGTTGGACTCGATGATCTCGGAGGTCTTTTCCAACCCAATCGATTCTATGATTCTATGATTCTAAAGGCTTTACAGAAGTGCAGATGAATCTGTAGCCTTTCCCTTGTTCACTGATATAGTCACTCCATCACAGAAGGCCACTGGGCTGGTCAGGCAGGATTTGCCCTTATTGAAGCCATCATGGCTGTCTCAAATCACCTATCTGTTCTCCATATGCCTTAGCACAGCTTTCAGGAGGATCTGTTCCATTATCTTCCCATGCACAGAGGGGAGTCCTGAGAAGTCAGTAGTTCCCAGGTCCTCCTTTCAAACCTTTTTAAAAAAGAATATGATGTTTCTCTTTTTCCAGTCACCTGGGGCTTCACTTGACTCCCGTGACTCTTCAAATATCATGGACAGTAGCTTGGTAACTACATCAGCCAATTCCCTCAGGACGTTGGGTCCCACAGACTTGTGTACGCCCAGGTTCTTCAGGTGGTCACAAACCTGACCCTTACTTACAGAGGGAAGCTTGCCCTGTCCCTGTACAAAGAGTTAGCAGCCCTCTAAAAGATAAATAGAAAAGTTTTATCTATGCAACAGATCCTGGACATCTATAGGCATACAAGGGAAAAGTGTTTCAGTTCATGAAACTTGTTTTGGTCTTGGGAAAAGGGGATTTGAATCTGGGTATTTCACTAGATGCCTTTGGAGGGTCTTTAATCCTTTGGTGGAAGGGGAAACAACACTCAGCATTTGAAAAGAGCTATCTTTATCCCACTGGGAGAAGAGGGGTTTTAAAATTCTGCTTTCAGGAGAATAGTCTGAATTCCACACTCTAAATGGAAGTAGTAAAGTAATATCTATCTATCATATGAAAAAGGCTGAACAGAGATGTATACAGAAGGTTGGCATGGATCTTCATTATACTGGACTCTGGATCCAAGTTAATTTATAAAAGCCAAGTATTGCAACACTTAATCTTCTTTTTTGGATCTAGCCTCAGATTTATACATATAATTGTTACTAATATGTTTTACTGTGTTTGCAAAATAAACTACCACACAGAATGTTCTTCAGCACGTTTTAGATGTGGTGGTTAGTCCTCTTGGGCCAGCAGCTAAAGCACTTATTTGTCATTGTCCTTATTAAGCATTGTCCTTATTTAAACACACACGCACAACATGAAAATATGGCATAACTGTGAGGTAGCGATGAACAGAGTCTTGTATTTGCACTAGTTTCTGTTCCTAGCAACATGGAACTCTACCTCCCAAGGTGGAAAGAACCCTTGCACGCAGAACCCACCTTCTCCCTTAACATGACCTGCTACACTGGCACAGTGTAAGCATCAGAAAATAGATGGACAAGAGCAGCCTAACATAGTCTGAGGATGGGATACAAATACCCCAGCTCCTGATTATTAAAAGCCATGGGAACCTAGATACAGAATTTATCCCATATTCCAGACTGCAATCTAAACTCCAGGACTGTCATGACTGAGACCCAGAGGAACGTCGTTATAGGCTCAGTGGTTCTCAGCATGTATATATCTACCAGTTCTGCAGAAAATGCTCTTATTTTGGATAAAATGTGGACATTGTTTAGCAAGATAATTATGATCCTTCTTCATTTCTAAATACATTGTAGGAACTACTGAAGGGACTCAGGCAACTATATAGAAAGAAATAGAAATTAACATGAGGAACAAAAAATTTGCTGGTTATCGTAGAATGGTTTGGGTTGGAAATGACCTTAAAGATAACCTAATTCCAACACTCCTGCCATATTCAAAGACACCTTCCACCATACCAGGTTGCTCAAAGATGGTCATGAACCCAGTCTTCACTTATCATCTCTTACATCAGCTTCGAGTTGTGATGCAACTGGATACATCCTTCTCAGCTACATCTGAGAAGGATGTAGCTATGAACTGTACCACTTTGGCAAGTACAAGTACTATAAACTTGTACTTGCCAAGTACAAGTTTATAGTACTTGTACTTGCCAAAGTGGTACAGTTCATAGCTACATCCTTCTCAGAAAGAGCTTCTGTTGTGTCAGTGCTCAAGGTTTGTTAGCTATTAAAGAAACCAGCAGCAGATGCCATCTTACTGACTGCATAAGTTTTATAGATAAGGTTTGAACATTCTTGGTGTTGACTCTAATCAAACCATTCCCTGTATTTTACTTTTTTCCCTTTACTTCATGGTACAATTTGGTCTACATTCACATCTTTAACTGTACCATTTTGTTATGCTCAGCATTTTCTTTATTCATCCCATACCTCTGAATGCATGCCAGTTAATATGAACCATGCACTGTACTTTCAGATCTATTCTGGGGAATGAATCTAGTTCCATCCCCTGTCTATGCAACATAAAAAAACAGTCTGCAGACATGCACAAAAACCAAAAACAAAACCACCCAAAACCCAACCCCTTCCCCCACCAAAACCCTGTCGAATCATACGAATAAAAATAAATAAAAGTAGAGAGATCATCATTACACACAAACCAGATTGTTTTTAGGGAAGTTTTCACAATACCACGCTACCACAAAAAACAATATAAGACAACAAAGGAAAAAGAACTTACTGTTCACAAATAACTCTTTTCAACGTATTTGTGAAATGGGGAATTTTACAGCACTGACAGCAAGAAAACGGACCAAGTGAACACATCAGTTGAGGGACACCCAACTGAGAAAAGCTGAAGAATGGAAGAACTAGAGACACTGGCGAATGGTCTGCGCTGTAGCCATATGAAGGAGGTAGGATTTGTGTAGGCTCTTGAAGATAGTAGGACCACCAGGTGTAGGGGTGGCAGAACACAGGTGCACAGGATATAGTACACTTGAAAAAGTCACTTGTCCTGGGAAATGCAAAACAATACCTGAGACAGAGAAGCAGAGAGTGGCTAGTGATGGTCTAGAAGAAGAGTATCGAAAATTTGCTTTGAAAATTTAAAGCTGCTCTAAAAATGTAATGGGCAGGAAAAGATAACATTTGCAGCAATTTGAGTAATAGCTATAGATGTGTATTATCACTATGGAACAGCATAGCCAGTGGTATATTAAATTATTATCTGCTAGGTGAGATAACATGTATAAAAACTGAGCTGCATAACAAGCAGATTTATAAAGACCTTAACTCAAACCTTAGCCACATGTTGGTTAACAAGACATCTTTGGGATGTGTCTCTGCTACTTAATTCCCCCACAAAAGCTTTGAAAATACTTTACAGGGACACAACAGAGATCAGTTAAAATAGTGTGCATGAATGGGGAATGAGTATTGATTATTTCTTAAAATAGAAGAAATAAATGCTTTTCTCTCAAGTTTCAGCTCAGGATATTTGAAATAAGCTACAGAAATACATTCTAATTACACTGAATCAGCTGATAGAACTCACTGTTCCAGCTCATGAAGGAGGTCAAAGGGATTGGATCAATTCAAGGAGTATTACTACCACAACCTCCAGCTTGGTGAGCCCCTAAGCCACAGACTGCATAAAGCCAGGAGACATGGTAGGGAAAAGACCACTGTTCGCACTTACACTCTCTAATAACTTGCCACTGATGGAGACCAGGATACTTTGATCTGATTCAGTATTACTGTTCTGAGATGATAGAGTAACGAAACTTTAAATGGGACAGCACACAAAATCCAGAAATCCAATAGAGAGTGATACTGTGTCCACTTCTGGGTCCCTCAGTTCAGGAAGAATATTGAGGTGCTGGAGCAGGTCCAGAGGAGAGCAATGAGGCTGGTGAAGGGACTCCTTGCAATGAGGAGAGGCTGGGGGAGCTGGGATTGTTTAACCTGGAGAAGAGGAGGCTCAGGGGAGACCTCATCTCTCTCTACAACTACCTGAAAGGAGGTTGTAGCCAGGTGGGTGTCAGCCTCTTCTCCCAGGCAACTAGCAGTAGGACAAGAGGGTATGATCTGGCTGGGGAAATTTAGGTTGGATATTAGGACGAAATTTTTTACTGAGAGAGTAACAAGACATTGGAACGGGCTGCCCAAGTGGTGTATTCACCATCCCTGGAGGATTTTAGTATGAGATCTTTTTCAACCTGGTTAATTCTACGATTCTGTGAATATAGAGCAAACCAACTAACTGCTAGCTCTTCTGTCCTTCAGCAGAATAGCTTTCTTGAGGCTTTCCTTTCAAGGTTTGCTGTCATTTCCCAATTTATAGACTTTAGAAAACAAAATGAGCACAAGTAAATCTTTCTACAGACTAAACCTGTCTATTTGCTTTCAGTGTTAAGGATTTAAAACTGTAAAGCAGAAACTGAATCACTATACATGAAAATTAAAATAGTTTATGTTCATTAAATACTACAAAGGTAGTCAATAAAAGTAAACCTGCTACCTTTTTGCACACTGCTTTGCTTGAGTTAATGTCTTACAAACCCTTTGAACCTCTCCAACTGAGACTGAGCCAAGGTCCAGAATAATTTTGCAATGGCTAGGGCTTGGCTGGAGAAGTACATTCCAACCCAAATATGTAAAGATGGTATTTTCATTTTTACAGTTTAACTACAGTAAGAGAATCACTGTGTAGTGGTTTCCACATTTTAACCACAAATAGCTCATCTCGGTTGCAGTAGTAAGGATCGAGTAGGAGTGGATACTGTTTTATTGTTGTTCTTTAAAACTACAGTAGGACAAAGTGTTGTGCCTCTACTGTGAGGTTCTGTATAAAAGTCAGTGTAAAAAGGTATTTTTTAATTATTTATGGAAGGGAATTTGAGCCAAATAGCCTTGGCTCAAAAGTCTTGGCTCTTGAAATTAGTCACTTTTCATTGTATGTGATTTTGCTATAGAAACATCTGGGAAGACTCCTCCCAAAGTTGAAAACCAGAAATACACAACACTTTATATTCTTTCAAAAAAGACACTGAACTATCAACTCTGCAAAGAGTAGAGTTCACAGATGTCAAGCAACTGCTAAGTTTTTCTGTGCTACTCCCCAAACAAGTTGTTTCTCTCTTCTTGATCTTGAATACCATGCTTATTTTCAAGACGCACATTTTGCTGTAAACAAAGGAACAACTCTCTTGCCTTCAGCTACTTACCCATTCAAAAGACAAAACCAGAGCAACCAGATAACCCAACCTGTAGGTAAGACAAAAGAAAAGGGCAGTTACTCTGAGTTTTTGCCTTTGTCACCATCAGCTTAATTAAGATGTCCTAGTCTGATGAGAAAAGTCAGACATTTAGTTCTAAACTGCAAAGAGATTCTTAGAAAGTAATATTCTTAGAAAGAAACCTACATGTTGCAATTCCTGGGGGAGGTGTGTGTGTGGGTGTTTATGTTCTCTTAATGTCTTACTCATGTTAAACACTGCTCATTTCAATATGAAATATGATTTTTAAAAATTAATAATTGATTTCAAGATGTGTTTAATATTACAAACTTTGGAAAAGCTCAAACATTTGGGCTACACACTTCCTATGCTTCACATGCTGAATCATAACTGGTGCATCTGGAAAAAGATAGCTAGAAGTATACAGAGCAGCTGAGACTAGATTAGGAAGCCCACAGAAATCTGCACATAACTGCAGATTCATATAATTCATATGAACTGCAGTTCATATAATTATGAACTTTAATTCTTTCCACACAGAATTCAAAATACCTATTTATAAGTTTTATTTAAAAATATTAAATATGTTTGCTCAGTATATCAGTCAACATAACTACAAAATTTGCAATAAATTTTGAAATAAATTCATAATAAATTCATAATAAATTTCAATAAATTTGAAATAAATTTACAGCAGAAATCATATATTCACGATGTGGTGCAAACCTTGTTTAACTAGATTTCAGTGTGCTTCTGCCAAAGGCACATTTCTTTTTCAGGAAGAATTTCCTCACTGAAAGAGTGATTAAGCATTTGAACAGGCTGCCCAGGAAGGTAGTAGAGTCACCATTCCGGGAAGCATTCAAGAAATGACTGGACATGGCACTTAGCACTATGGTTTAGTTGACCAGGTGGTATTCAGTCAAAGGTTGGACTCCATGGTCTTGAAGGTCTTTTCCAATGTTAACTGTTTTATGAATCTTTTCTATGATTCTGGCTGTAATGCTCAAGTGGCCCCATAATCAGCTCCTAAAAAGGTTCAGCTTAAACTAATTTGGAAACAGTACCCTGAAAAGCATTTCTTCAAGAACAGATTCAAAATCTCAGTTTTTTTAATTAATAGAAATTGATATAATTTCACTTTTGAAAGTGTAAATATGGAAATGGTTCCTGGTTCACATAATGCATTATACTGGAAATAGGTACCTATATAAAGTGATTCATGTGACTACTTTAGCAATGTACCTTTGAAGAAGAATTGTACTTGAGAAGTAGCTGTTCCGCTCCAGGATTATAAAGGTAGCCCAGCCCTAGCTGCAACGTGTGCTGTATACCACCAGAGTTGTGTGAGTTCACATGATCCTAGCAATGACTTGTGCAATTTTTAAAGCCGTCTTAATCTTTTTTTAAAAAAAAAAAACCTTGAAAATTCTTCCCTAGCTCTTTCAGTTTGACGAAGACAGCCTGTCATTGAATTTCTGCATACTATTTTGGCTCAAACCCTTTCTATCTTGCCTACTCTTTGCCTTGTAAGAGGTGGAAAACTTCTGTTTGGTGAGAAAACACTGCCTGATCACCTGAACTCATCATCTTTATCTGACGGTAGCAGTGCATCCCAAAAAGGTTGAGCTGATGTTGCTCTTGACAAAGGGCAATAGGTAACACCGCTGGATGAGAAAGTACCTTCCCAGTAGCTGCACCTGCGTCCTCCTCCCAGACTTCTCTTTTGGCCATCCCTTTGGTGTGAAAAGAAGTGACTCAACTCTGGATCTTGTAGCAACAGTCTTGATACCAGCTTCTCCCTAGGACTCTGAGGCAAAAGGAAGAAAGTGGAGTGGCTATTGTACGTGGAGTACAGCTTGTCTTAGATTGCTGCTAGAGAAGTGATGAGGGAAGTTAAGTCAAGCGTCTTCTTGAGACACAAACTGAAAAGCTATCCTTTAACCATCTTGGCTTTTTTCCATTTCTGTTTTGTTTCTTCTCCTCTCCATACCTTCTTTCTTTTAGGTGCTATGGTATAAATTTGTGATTTTTTTTTTTTCTTGCATAATTTAGAACTTTAAACTTTGTCTAAATTCTGAACTTTTAAATTTGCACCCCCCAATTCTGGTAAAATTACAGACACAGATATTTGAGTGATTGCTTGTCTCTACAGGGATGTTATCTGTAAATACAGAATCACGAAGAGTTCTCATACAAGCTTTCCAAAATATACAAGTACAGTTTCAGACGGTTCATCAGGGTGTATTTCAAAATGACAAACATTTTGTTCAGTGTCAATACAAATGTCACAGAATCAGACTGTTAGGGTTGGAAGGCACCTCTGGAGATCATCCAGTCCAACTCCTGTGCCAAGGCAGGGTCACTCACAGCAGGTTACACAGGAATGCATCCAGGTGGGTTTTGAATGTCTCCACAGAGGGCAAGCCCATGACCTCCCTGGGCAGCTGTTCCAGTGCTCTGCCACTCTCAATGTAAAGTTCTTCCTCCTGTTGAGGCGGAACTTCTTGTGTGTTTTGTTTATAGCCTCTGCTCCTTGTCCTGTCACTCGGCATCACTGAAAAGAGTCTGTCACCATTGTCTTGGCACCCACCTTTCAGATATTTATACGTATTAATGAGATCACCTCTCAGTCTTGTTTTGACTAAACAGGCCCAGCTCCCGCAGCCTCTACTCATAAGAGAGTTGCTCCAGAGCCCTCATCATCTCTGTGGCTCTCTGCTGGACCCTCTCCAGTAGCTCCTTGTCTTTCTTATACCAAGAAGCCCGGAACTGGACAAAGCACTCCAGATGTGGCCTTGCTAGGGCTGAGCAGAGTGGCAGAATCACCTCCCTTGACCTGCTGCCCGCACTCTTGCCAATGCAGCCCATGCTACTATTGGCCCTAAATGCCAACAAGATTGGAATTTACTTTTGAATTTAGTTGCACTATCCTAGACTACCTTTTGAATTTCAGTAGGCAAGGTGTCCTCATCACCTTCCCTTATAACTGCTATGGCAGTAAATTTTATCCAGAATTGATCTTGGATACAATTAAGAGCAGAAGAGGTACTGGTTTGTGCTGCACCCAGAACACTCACCACTATTGACAGGTGGTTCTTTTCATCAGTCCTTTCCTGTTGAATTAATAAATCTGATAAGAGCCATTGATTAGTTCTTAATGCCGATAAGGAAGATTGTAATGAGTGTTCCAATTGGTGTAAATTGAAGTATGGTATGAGAGCACATGAGTATCTAAAGATTCAGGGACGGTGGTTAGAGGGCAATTTCCATACTGCCTAGTGACTGTGCATGCTATACCTTTAGCTGTGCCTAGATCAGTTGGTATAGGTTAGTGGACAGACAGGACAGTCAAAGACTAGTCAGCACAGTCATAACTGTAATAGATTGTTTGCTAATGACTAAACAATGGGGACTAGGAGTGGTCCAGTGCTCAGTTTTGCTCCTTCGCAGTTTTATTTAACAATATGCAGACAATATCCACGTCAAAGCCTCAGATCTAGCAGAAAATTCTTTTTATCTGGTGCTCAGTTGGTTAGAGTGTGGTGCTAATAAGGTCAAGACTGTGGGTTTGATCGCCTCGTGGGCCATTCACTTAAGAGTTGGACTTGATGATCCTTGTGGGTCCCTTCCAACTCAGAATATTCTGTGATTCTGTGATTTCTGCAGTTATTATTTACTGCCATGGAGGCATGCTGCTTCTGTAAAAAGGCCAGTGTCCCAATTACTCTCTTAACAAACTGCAACTTCAAGGCTGGGAAATGGCTGCAACTGTGTGCAAAGTTCAATATCTCAGCTTCTTTAGACCTTTGACTCACACAATGGCAATTGCACAAAATTACACCCCCCACTACATGTCAGAAGACTAATGACACTGTTTGTAATCTCTAAGGATCAAAGTTACAACAGAATCTTGGTAAAAGTTAAGCAGTGTTGGTAATATGCCAGAATGCACATGTGCCCACTAAACAGCTTTATCTGTAGGACAATTTTATTATTTATGAAACTATTGTGCTGAAATTCAGTTACTCACCTCAGGTCACCTTGTTTGGATCACCTGCACATCTATCAACTTTTATGTTTTGTAATGCATTTCTTTAATTATAGATTCATGTAACATGAATTGGCTCGAGCTATGTGACTCACCTAAAAGAAAACAAGTTCCTTTTGAATTATTTTTTCAATATGGACATTCCTAATTAATTTTCATTCTATGAATGATTTAATTTTAACAGTGTAGAGAAGAAACCTGGAACAAAACTTTACAAGAACCATTTATTACAAAACCAAACCCATTTTTAGAAGTCTACCTTTGGAAATAAAGATATTCTAGTCATGATTTTTGCTCCTTCAACAATAGCTTTATAGTATTTGGGAATAAGATGACAAAACCAAAGATTTAATACTTCTCCTTATTGTCAAGTAACAAGGTTAAATTTACACATAAGTTTATCAGAAACTCCACTCATTGCTGCTAATATGACATTGACCAAATAACTTGAATTTTTGGTTCTTTCAACTTTTTTCAGCACTTGATTTTCCAATCTTACCACTCTTACAAAAATATATTATTGCAACTGTTAAAATAATATCTTAATTTATTTAACCCTATAAAATGAGTTATTGTATGTTTTAAACTATTATTTTAGGAAGTTAAAGTGAGGCATATCTGAAAACAGTAACCTCATTCTGCTGCCAAATGTAAGGGGGAGTGGCCTCCTGTAAGGGAAAGTAATTGGAAAACTGGGATATATACAGAAACAAGTGATTTTTCTTGTAAAAATCTTAAGCCAGTTCTTGCCTCCTTATTCCTGCTAGTAGCCTTGCCCTCTCTAACTAAGGAAAGAAATGTTAAAGACAAGACTGTTCCCAGCTGAAACCTTGGCAGGATGCATACTTAGGTAATAAGATTTAGTTATAGGAGAATGAGCAGGTAACACAGATTGACTGGGCACCTTTTTTTTTTTTTTGGGGGGGGGGGGTGGGGGGGGGGTGTGTGGTGTTTTGGGGGTTTTTGGTTTGGTTTTAGGGTTTTTTTGGGGTTTTGGGGTTTTTTTTTGCTGCGTAGCTGATCATCCAGTCAAAGGAATATTATTGTAAGAAGTAGATTTCAATTTCACAAAAATTCAGTGAATGGAAGATTTATACTTACATTTTTTTCAATTTAAAGCACTAACAATCAATGAAAGAAGTGTTGATTACGAAGTCATGTAGAATAACAGGGAATAAAAGACACACACATAAGGCTCATTCACCTATGGACAGAAAGCTGAAATTCTAGAGAACTGAGGTTGTGTATTTGTGCACAATCTAATCACAGGCTTATAAAAGTCAGTGAGGTAGAACAATAAGAACTTCAATCACTGCCCTTTTATGAGATAAATCAGAAAAGATGGTTCAATATTAAGTGGTGGATTCTAGCAAAAGCTGAATCCTTGACTGTTCCGGACTCCCCAGTTATCCACAGCAGAGAAAAACTCAAGACTCATGATGGAGCACAATGTTACCACAAACCCTTCAGTCTGTCAGCGAACATCTTTGGCTCCATGAAGGAAAGACCCAATGGTCTTCCCTGTCAAATACCCACCTAGACTGACAGGCCGTCACTCTGAAGCCACTGAGGTGCGAAAAGAAGCTCCAGTTGTGAGTAGTCCCCGACAATCTCGAGTAAATGCTAGAGTAAAAAATTAGCATATTTACTATGCTTGAATGTTCTGTAAATATAAGCACGGCGGAAATTTCTTGGTATACAATAGGCAAGCAACAGCTCTGCTCATGGATACATGTCGTGCCATTCTTAGTTGTACCAGCTCATTTGTCAGCCTTTATTGCAGCCAGAAATTACACATTTTGACGTCTTGCTGTGTGTAAAGTCTTCTAGCACAAAGCTACAACCTCATGCCACAGAGTTACATTCCGTAAGCATGGTAGAAGATCCTTGAATTCTAGTTAAATGTTGAACTAAGGGATGACCGATAGAAATTTTCCCATGAATGATTGCAAAATAATCCTGGAATAAGCTTCTTTAGACTACAGATATTTGATCAGCACCTCTCACACTCCTCTTGTCTGGAACGAACTGATCTGTCCTGTCAGTTCTTAGATGACTGATGTGATCAATTGAATACAATTTCTTTTGATGCAAAAGACATGTAAATGATAACAAAGCATGCCCATCACATTGTCATTTCATAGGAATAGAAAGATGCCACCAAAGTATGATACATAAGGGGCCACAGGCCTGCATAAGACATCACTGCCATCTTAACATGCTGCCAAACATTCTCCAGCAGCCAAGAAAAAGGGGTCTGAGAGTGATTGTTCAGAGTGAATCTGTAGTGATCATGTAGGTAAAACATACTAGGGCCTTGTGTCAACATAACCTGGATGAACTGAATGTTGGTTCCAGACTACTACATTATTTATACACACTGATGGCAAAAGACTGCCCATTATTGTTCTGTGCTTTCTTCTCTACCTAATTGTACTTTCGTTTCGCGCTATCCTTCCTTACTTCCCCAAATTTATTTCTGTATCTTATAAATACAGAACATCTTATAAATAATATTCTTGTATATAATAATCTTACATATATAACTTCTTATAAATAATGTTTTCCTCGTATTGTTTCTCAGGAAGAATATTACCTTCTTTCTGACGCTAATTGTCAATTAAGTCATTAACTGATGCTCCGCATGGCTGTGTCTGAATACTAAGTTCTCTATGCTTTGTATGAAACAGTATCAAATAGTGAATTTGATCAGTTCTAAACCTACCTGCTAAGAGCATGACAAAAATAGGCAAACTTATTTCTTTTTATCTGTAGACAGTAGCATGAAAACAGTATTTTATGTTTTTATAATCAGAATTTCCTATATTACAAGATAAAATGCAAGTGTATTCACAACTTATTCATATATATTAAAATGAATGGAACACTGATGAGTTGGAAAAACAGAGCAAAGGTTTGTTTGCTTCCTCTAAGTGATACATTAAATAAACTAAAGCAGACAAAACAAATAGTCTGGCAAAATGCTGACAGTGGGTCTAGAATTAACTGCAACTGCAAAATGGACATTCTTTGTTAGTGGTGAATCACTAGTAAAAATAACATTCAGTTAATGATAAAAAGATCAGTTTAGAGATAAGTGAAAATTGATCTGACATTAAATGTTGTGCAAAAAATCAGGTATTGATAGTCTCTCATCTCTCTCTAGAAGGCATTGAGGTAGAATTACGCTTTGGGGGGGGAACAAAAAGACAATAAAATGAAATTGGCAATAAAATTATCTGGAATCTTAACAACAACATTTGAATACAGCCAGATTACAGTAAATTAAGAAAATAAAATTCAGAACATGGTGTTGCTGTTGAGATGTATTCTGCACACAACTAGACTGCTTGTGTCTTTATTGGCCATCACGACTTTACAGCAACACATGGTGACCCTCAATGTGATACTGCAAGCGACCACCGGTCTACGGGTGGTGGTGACGGAGCTTGGCATAGCTGAGAGCAGCAGGGACGCTGCCTGGTCCGGACCTGAGAGCTATTGACACCTGGAGAAGGTGAGACACCAAGAAAAGGGACTGTGATAATGGGGAATCAGATTTCTAAAGAGGAAAAGTTGGTGCTATCCTCCTGTAAGCATCTTTTAAAGCGTAAAGGTGTAACTGTTGAAGATTATGCTTTGCAACGTTTGCTACTATGGTGCCAAAAGCAAGGCTTTGAAGCTAACACATCAGTTACATTTAGTGTAAAGACTTGGGAGAAGGTGAGGGATAAATTACGGAAAGAGATCTATAAGGGTGCTAAGGATGTAGGTTTGCCTACGACCTGCCATCTGTTGGTTAAGACTTTAAAAGACTGGCTTAACGAACAAGTTTCGGAAGGTGCTCAGTTGCCTGAAACGGAGCCCATGTCAGATACAGAAGGACATGCAGGGGAGGAGGGAGCTTCAGCCGCTGCAGTACCGCTGACTGATACCTCCCCCTCTGATAATGAATTGGTGCTTTAGCAGATAAAATGAAAACAGTGTGGTGTCTGGATCCACCTTCTAAAAAATCTACCAAGGGTCCGGCTCCAAAAGCCCTGAAAGGTCTGAAGGTTCGCTGTCCTTCACCCCACAAGCTAGTTCAGACTCCTTGTAAATACAAATCTCCTACTGATATAGTCCCTCACCATTATAAGACATCTACGGAAATTGTAAAGGAATTTAAAGCTAAGCAAAGGCTTGCGTTCTCTGTTCCTTTGCCAGAGGAGGAGGAGGATGAGGACACCGATGAAAACAATGAGGAAGACATACTCAGTAAAGGCTTGTATCAATTGGCATTAGCCCCCCCAGCAGATGAGGTAGACATGGAGGATGCTGAAAATGCCTCTGTCCGTAGTCGAGCCTCTCAACCCATACTTGGGGGGTCCCAGTACCATAAGACATGAACACTGACTGATCTCTGGACTTTACCACCAGTAACTGTCACAGTGATGTCACGTCATCCTGGGAGATTTTGGGAGAGCATGTGTGTACAGGCTGCAGAACAAGGGGATTGGGAGCTGTTAGAAAAGGTCAGGCATCCCTCAAAAACTGTGGATGAAGGTGTATTTGCTCTAGGAGTAGAACCAGGAGTAGAAGCTTATCCTGTGTTGAAAGCTGTCCCTTACTGGCAACCAAGATAAACATTATGTATTTGCTTGGAAGGCTATTAAGGATTTGCAGATGTATGCTATAAAATATAGTGTTAATTCTCCTGAAGTTATATGTGTGATTCGTGCAATTAATGCTGATTTGTTAGCTTCTTATGACATTGATCATCTACCTCTAGTTTTATTTGAATCTGTACAATACCAAGTGTTTAACTTTAATTGGCAGAAACAGGCAGAACGTACAGCTATGGAAAATATGAGACTTCCTGCAGGGGATCCAAGACTGGCAGTAGAAGTTATGGTTTTGATGGGAAAAAAATTACTTTGGTAATCCTGACTTTCAAGACCAATGGGATCCTGCTGTGTTACAACAATGTCAGTAGGTGGGAATGTTAGCTCTGATTAAAACTATGGTGCTTGCTTCCCCTCATCCCAAATATATGACAGTGAAACAAGGAGCGAAAGAATCATTTTTACAATTTGTTGAGCACATTGCGGTCTTGTTAGAAAAATAAGTAAATGATGAGACTCTGCGTCAAACACTCCTGAAGTAGTTAGCAAAAGATAATGCAAACCGAGATTGTCAGAAAATTATAGAAGCATTGCTGGGAAACCCGTCTGTTGCTGATATGGTCTCAGCATGTTCAAAAATAGGTACTGCAGAGCATAAAATGACTGCTCTTGCAGCAGTGCTGCACCCTGCTCCTCTCTGTTACAATCGTAACAAAGAGGGACATCTGAAAGCTAACTGCCCTGCCAAAGGCAACAGGGGAAAGCAAAAAGTCTTATCTAATTCCCCTGGAATTCATTGTAATTGCTGTGGTAAGCCTGGGCACTTTGCTAACCAATGTCGATCCAATGTCATGCTGGTGGTCAGCCTCTGCAGGGAAACGGGAAAGCAAGCGCAGCGACAAGGTGCGCTTGGATGCAAGTACCTTTGTTGTCGCAGCACAACCCGTACGCAGCTCCCTTGGCGTTCCACTCTGCAACCAGCTCACCGGGAAGACCAGTGGATCAACCGGCATGGTTGTATCCACCTCTGACACAGTAACAATTTCTTCTACAGATATTGTTAAGGTCCCCTTAGATGCTAAGGGACCTATTGGTTGAGGACTGAGTGCTTTATTGATAGGGCCCTCAAGTAGCACAGTTGCTGGGATAATTGTACATGTAGGAGTGATCAATTCAAACTATGTGGGACAAATCTGTGCCATGGTGTCAACCCCCTATCCTCCGGTGACTATTCCAAAAGGAACTCGTATCGCTCAACTTGTGCCTTTTGTGAGTTGTGTTCCCAGGACAGAGGACCGGGAGAGGCATGCTGGAGGATTTGGATCTACAGAACCTCCACAAGTATTTTGGTCACAGACTGTCTCCCACAAATGTCCACAGATGGTTTGTGAACTGCGCAATGGAAGAGGTTTGCCTTCTGCTGTTAAGGTGACTGGTTTGCTTGATACAGGTGCTGATGTAACCACCATTTCTTTGCACAACTGGCTGAGCTCTTGGCCCATGGTGTCCTCTGATTCAGGTGTTATGGGGTTGCGGGGAACTACCCATACTGCGGCTCATTTCATTCTGATTTGTAATCCAGAAGGATAGGTGGCAACTGTAAGACCATATGTCACTCCTACCCCCCTGACTCTGTGGGGAAGAGATTGTTTGGCTCAAAAATTACCACGGATTTTTAACGGGTGCTACTGGGTTGCAGGGTATTAAGCAGCCCACATTGGCACTGACATGGTTAACAGACACTCCAGTGTGGCTTTAACACTAGCCCCTGTCCAAAGACCTTGTACAAGAACAGTTGGCTGCTGACCACATTGAGCCATCATACAGCGTCTGGAACACTCCTGTGTTTGTCATAAAAAAGAAATCTGGTAAATGGAGGCTGTTACATGACTTGTGGCAGGTCAATGCTGTCATGGCAACGATGGGAGCTCTGCAACCAGGGCTCCCCTCGCCCACAATGATACCCCTCGATTGGCCAATTGTAGTGATTGATTTGAAAGATTGTTTTTTCACTATTCCTCTAGCTGAAGCTGATAAGGAAAAATTTGCTTTCACAGTACCTTCTGTTAATCATACAGAGCCTTCTAAATTATATCAATGGAAACTTTTGCCTCAAGAAACGAAAAACTCACCTACCATTTGCCAGTGGTTTGTTGCAGAGGCTTTATCTCCTGTGAGAATTCAGTTCCCAAATTGTTACTCTTACCACTATATGGATGATATTCTGTTTGTCGCTGAGCAAAAAGAAATATTGATGGCAGTTGCCAATACAGCAAAACAATCACTGCAGTCATTTGACCTTGTTGTTGTGCCAGAAAAAGTACAGAACACAGACCCCTGGAAATATCTGGGTTTTCTTGTTACTGCAAAACCAGTAACGCCTCAGCCTGTTCAATTAGAAATGCTTATCAATACCCTAACTGATGTTGAGAAATTAGCAGGTTCATTAAATTGGATTGACCCTTATTTGGAATTGACTAATTCACAACTGTAACCTCTTTTTGCACTGCTCAAAAATTCCACTGACCCAATGGAACCACAATCCTTAACTCAGGAAGCAATTCAAATTATCTGACAGGTAGAAACATTGTTAACAGAATGCTTTGTTTCTCCCATTGATCTGTCTCAAATTAATCAGCTTTTTGTTCTCATAGATCAAGTCTCCCCCTGTGGGATTCTCGTTCAGTGGAATGAGGCTTGAGATGATCCCCTACACATTCTTGAGTGGTTGTTTATACCCTAAAGATCTCGTAAAACAGCTCATGGCCTGTTTGAATTGCTTGCTGACATTATTATGAAAGCATGAAAATGGTGCATTGAAATGAGTGGTAGAGACCCTGGTCATATTGTTTTACCTGTACAGTCCTGTACAGGTTGGTTACTGTCCCTGCTCAAGACACAGGTCTTAGTTTTGGTGATAGTCATGGTTGTGCTTGTAATGTTGCCGTGTTTTGTGTCGTGTTTGCAAAGGGCCCTGCAAAGAATGACACAGGCAATTTTTCTAGCACAATTACAGAAAGGGGGAATTACAGGGGTTAATAGCGGGCCTATTAGCTCCCTGGATGAAAATATTGACTTGACAAATTTTGGGTGTATCCTTGAAGATAAGGAAGCGAGTACGCAGCCCTAATGGAGGAACAAAGACAGACTGTAAAGTCAGTAGGCCCAGGATGTGGGAACCACAAAAAGGTCTTGATCTTTGCCAAATGTATCAGCAATAAATCACAGCCAATTAAAATGCTGTTGCTTGCTAAGTTTGCTGCTTGCTGCTAGCAAAGGATATAAAAACGGCAGATTAGAAAATAAAGAGACACATATTCTGCACACAACTAGACTGCTTGTGTCTTTATTGGCTGTCATGACTTTACAGCAACAGCACGGAGTATGATGAGTGATGTAATATGAGCCTTTCCAACTTCTGAATCCAGAAGATTGTTTAAAATTCTGCTCTGTCATTCAGAAGACTACTTTTCCCAGGAAAATTACAAAATAAATCTAGGTGAGTTGCCAGAAATTGGTCCCAGCACCTGAGTTCCTCAGTTTACTGACAGAAGGAACTCTTATTGAAAATAAGAACAGTAATATGCATTAGCTTGTTAAATGGAGAGGGAAAGGAGAGGAAAAATGAGGGCTGGATAAAATGGGATGGGAACAGGAATCAGTGAACTAATTTGTTAACCAAGAAGAGAAGACTTGTTGCCCACAGCACCAACGGTACGCCAGCTACTAGGGAATCAGATTAGGCATGTAATCTGCAATGTGGTAAATTACTTTTGAAGGGACTCTCCAAAAGCTGTTTATAACCAGATAAGGTTGGTCAAGCAGGACTTGCTTTTCATAAACCCATGGTGGCTGGACGTTATCCCCTGGTTGTCCTGCACATGCCACATGATGGCACTCAAAATGCCCTCCTTCATGACCTTTCCCAACATCAATACCTTGTTGACAGGCCTGTAGTTCCCCAGATCCTCCTTCCAGCACTTCTAGTAAATAGGCATCACATTTGCCAACCTCTCATCACTTGGGACCTCCCCAGTTAGCCAGGACTGCTGATAAATAATGGAAAGTGGCTTGGTGAGCACTCTCACCAAGTTACTGGCTCCTTCAGTAACTTTTGGGTGAATCCCATCTGGCCCTGTACACCTGTGTGTGTCTAAGTGGCATAGCAGGTCATTGGGCATTTCCCCTTGGATTATGTGTGCTTTTCTTCTGCTTCTCGCCCGTCTTGCAGCTCGGGGGGCTGGGTAGCCTGAGAATATCTGGTGTAACTGTTGAAGATTGAGGCAAAGACAGGGAGCAATGCCGCACATTACAAGGATCATTAACACAACCACTGTGGCCTCCAATCCATTTCAAAGAGATGTTAGAGGATACCCTTGTTAATTGTGATCTTTCCTTCCACATGGATGCCTGCATCCACGTAGAATTAATTACAATTAATATAGCATCCTTGATCCACAAATATAATAATAATGTTAAAAAATCTTGTATCAGTGTTAGTAATCTCAATCCTCATGACTGGTCTTATCACATCCTTTTTTATTTTATTTTACTACTTATACATTGCACTATTACAGCCTGTTCACTGATTTGGCTGCAGGGTGACCATAGCTAGGCTCTTCAGATGGGGTGTGTGCAATGCTGCTATGGACAAGTCCAAGTGACAGACAGTCCCTGTAGAGCACTGTCTCCTAGTTTGATTTGATGTCAAATGCTGTTTGCATTCAACATTGACACGTTTGCTTTGCCAAGACAGATTCATTATATATCTTCATAATGATACTATTGTGAAAAAAATTAAACACTTATTGGTACATGATACAGGTGTACTGTGTCCTTGATGAATTTTCTAACCAGCAGCTCAATTGTCTTCCACATTTTTGAGCAGCAAATATATAAGCATTTTTACTAAAAGCATACCAGCTTCACCACGATATGGAAGACACCCTTTGAGTAACGTGATGGTTGAAACATAACCAGAAGAAAAAGGAACAAAACAAGGAGCTCTTAGTACATGGATGACTTTATATTATACTGATGCAATTGCTTAGGAGTTATAATACCATTTACATTAGTGTTAAAAACAGGAAAAAAAATCTTCCCACTTGAAACAGTTTGGAAGAATTTCAAAAAACTTTTGGCAAATAATACTGACAGAATATTTTGTCCAAGTCTGCAACACATTTGAGCTGTGAGAGGGATGAACACATCAGCATGAATATTCTCCCAGTGTCACTAAATTTTAAAACACAATTAATCCCAATGTTGTGGGAATTAGTTTTTCTGACCAATTTCCTATGGATGGCACCAGCAGACTTCATAGTGCAACCCATCATTCCCCCAGGACCTCAGCTATCCCTAACTGTATATCAGGAGGCCATTTGACACAGCCCAGAGCCACAGATCCCTGCTCCTGCCTAACTGTGGAACTTACTGGCCCAGCCTTAGCTTTTGTCTGTGCCCAGGGTAGTGCCTGGTGTCTGGGACTGGGGCTGTCCAGCTTCCTGGCTAGCTGCTAGGATCAGTCCTGGCCACCAAGCTCCCTGCCAACCTGGGGAGCCTTTGCGCCCCTGTGGAGCTGCCAACCTGTGCTGTGTCATAACAATTCAAATGTAAAAACATGGTTTTCTTTTTGGACAAAAAGTTTCTCTGACTAATTTTAAAGTCAATAGCATGCAACGAAAACTGAAAAAATCTTCATCCAAGTATTGAATTCACACTGCTGTAAGAACCATAGCACTCATTTGCTCCAGCTTATAAACGCATGACTGAAAGTACCAGAAATACAGATGAAAACACTAATGGTGAAATATCACAGCCCCAAAATAAATCTGATATGACACAGAACAGAATTATAAAGCAAAGCCTTTTTCCTTTCTTCTTTTAATATTGTCTCTAAAGTGGGAGAATTTACCCTATGTTTTTCTGCTCAGTGGCACATTTTTATCTGATTGGTAATTCACAGTAAACATTTTAGGCTTGTTCAGTGATGTCTGTCCATTTACTGCTGTTCAGATGAAAGCAATGCTATAAAGATCAGGCTGAATTGCATTGAAAAGGTGAAAGCTGGCATTCAAAGCAGTGTATCACTTACTTATGGGTGCATGAAAAAATTAGCAAATTTTACTACCTTAGACGCGATACGATTAGGTGATAACCAACACATAGCTTGGAAAGCATATAGATTATCTGGAGAGGATAAATGCCTATATAGACTGCTGCTTAAAGCTAATTGAGCTAGTGTTTTTGAGGGAATAAGTGAATCAGACTGCAGAGCCCTGGTTAATCACAACAGGACCCATTTGATCTCACTTGTTTCAGCTGTGGAAATGGTGCTGCTCAGCAAGTACAGAGACCAGAAAAGATCTTAATGCAACATTTACCACAGACTGGATGAGTGACACTAAGGGCCATGCATGCTTAGCATGTGAGCAGACTTATTACTTAATTAGGTGATGTGTTATACAGACGTAAGAGACAAGGCCAACAAATAGACCTTAGTGATTAGGAAACAATAAACTTAGAGTTACAATTCCTTCTCCATGGTCACTAAACTAAGGCTGCTATGGAGAGGAGGGCACAGGATGCAATACCAGAGTTCTGCTTGTTCCTTGCTTACCTCATCAGATCATAAAAAAAGTCTGAAAGATGAATCTGAAGTCCAGTATTACATATGGGCAAGGTAGGATAAGTGATTTCTGGAACAGTTCCCATTGGAAGCAGTCAGCTAAAACTGTAGGAAAAAAGTCGTATTGGGTCAGGTTGTCAAGTCCAATACTCAGTCTAGTACAGGAATCCAAGCAGATGCCAGAAGCGAATAAAAGTAGGGTAAACAAATAATGATCCTTTTGAATAGCATTCACCCAGATTTCAACAACTTGCAGCTCAGCTTGAGCCAAACATATTTAAGAATTATCAGAGGATTTATTTCCTGCAATCATGTCTTGTCTGCCCTAAGTCTTCTGGCACTCACAAAACCCCTGTGAACTAAGGATCTCCTCAGGTCACTAGTATGGTGTGTGAGGAGCTTCATTGTCATTGTATCTCTTGAACCTAGCTTCTATTAACTTAATTTGAGGGCACTCTCGTATACTAAAAGATTCTGGCAATCAGTTTGTTTGTCATCTCCAATTTACTTGTCATCTCCAAGCTACTATCATCTAACACACCTTTATAGTACTTCATGTCAGCACTTTGTCTCCTGGGCTGGAGAGTCTTCAGTTTAATGAGTAACTCCTGGAATGTAAATCATCTCATATTTCTCACCGGCCTGGTCACATTCTTCATCGTATTTTTGCAAGTTCTACCAGATTAAAAGTGGGATATAGTCATTTATAAAACTGCTACTGATTGTTCTCATCCAGCTTCTTTCTTACCTATTTATCCCTCAAAAGAATTTTGTTTTTATTCAGACTCTGTAGCAAGGCAGTTCAAAGAACATCTCTTCAAGGTCCATGTAGATAAGACTGAGCAGATTTTGCTAATGCTTCTACACAGTTAATGCTCTCCACACGTTTATCCAAGTACTACGGAATCATTCTTTATTACAATTCTCTACTAATCTGCGTGTTGCAGACACCAAGATTAGAAGATTATAGTTCTCCTAGATCTCCATACAGCCCATTATAATGTTACAGTAACATCTGGGAACTTTGACTCCTAAAGTGCAAGGGATTTTTAAAAATGTGGCTACCTACTCCAGTTATCTAGTTCAGGTACTGTTTAACTTGTTCATCAGTGACCGGGATGAAGGGACGGATGCCTTCTCAGCAACTTTGCTGATGATGCAATCCTGGGAGGAGTTGTTGATACTCCCAGAGTGCTGCGCAGCTCTTCAGAAGGACCTTGACAGGTTGGAGAGATGGGCAGACAGGAATCTTTTGAAATTCATCAAGGGCAAATGTAGGGTCCTGCACCTGGAGAGAAATAACCCCAGGCACCAGTACAGTGGGGTTGACCTGCTGGAAAGCAGCTCTGCAGAGAAGAAACTCAGGGTCCTGGTGGAGAACAAACTGTCCATGAGCCAGCAGTGTGTCCTGGTGGGCAGGATGGCTGATTGTATCCTGGGGTGTATTAGGAATATCATTGCCAGCAGGTCGAGAGAGGTGATCCTACCCCTCTGCTCAGATGTGGTGAGGCCACATCTGGAGTGTTGTGTCCAGTTCTGGACTCCTCAGGACAAGAGACACATGGAGCACCTGGAACAGGTCCATTGGAAGACAACAAGTATGATTATGGTACTGGAACATCTCTTTATGAGGAAAGGTTGATAGATCTGGGCCTGTTCAGCCTCTAGAAAAGAAAACTGAGAGGGGATTTCATCAATGTCTATATGTATCTGAAGGGAGGGTACCAAGAGGATGGAGCCAGGCTCTTCTCGGTGGTGCCCAGCAATAGGAAAAGAGGCAATAGGCAGAAACTGATGCACAGGAAGTTCTGCCTGAATATGAGGAAGAACTTCTTCACTGTGCAGTGACCGCACACTGGAACAGATTGCCCAGAGTGTTGTGGAGTCTCCCTCACTGGAGATATTCAAGACCTATCTGGACACAATTCTGTGCTGTGTGCTCTGGGATGACTCTGCTTGAGCAGGGAGTTCGGATCAGATGACCCACTGTGGTCCCTTCCTGATCAATTCTGTGACTCTGTGATTCTGAGTGAAAAACTAATTTAAGTTTTGTTTGGGGTTTTTTTACATGTTTACCATTTCTGAGTGCTCTTTTCTCATTGCGGTATCTATTGACACATAACACTCTCTGGAGGGCTACCTCCTCTGATGCCTTTAATAAAGATTTTTACAAGGGATTTGACTTTTGATTCCTGCCTTTTGCTAGATGTTCCTCTAACTTTCTCACCTGTTTTATTATGTTTTACATTTAACTAGCAAATACCTCTAATGCTGTTTGTGCTTTCTGAAAGACACCTTTTTTCTTTTAATAACTTTTCCCCTTATGTTGATATTTAGTCATGCCAGCATCCTTTTGCCTTTTCTCAGCACCACATATTTTTTTATTGGGTAACTAGTATGTATTTGCTCTGTACCTCTGCCATGGTGCCCTTAAATATCAGCCAAATCTACGCAGTTGGCCAAGAGATACAAAACTAATTCTGCATTCTGTCACTCTGCCTATTTGCTCAGCTTGATGAATAGAGAAGGATTTCAAATGTCATCTGAATTTCCTCTTAAATACTCTGTAGCTTTTTCTAAGCTATAATTTTCTGCTGATTTTAGCTGGGATAGAGTTAATTTTCTTCATAGTACCTAGTGTGGCTGTGTTTTTGCATTTGTGTTGGAAACAGTGTTGTTAATACAGGGATGTTTTTGTCATGGATGAGCAGTGCTTGCACAGAGTAAACGCCTTTTCTGCTTCTTATCTCACCCCACCAGTGAGCAGGCTTGGGGGCAGGCAGGGAGGGGGCACAGCAGGGACAGAGAAGCCCAACTGACCAAAAGATGTTCCATCCCATATGGTGTCATGTTCAGCACACAAAGCTGAAGGAAAGCGGGGACATTGGAGTGATGGTATTTCTCCTTACAAGCTGCTGTTACAAATGGTGGTGCCCTGCTTTTCTGGGAATGGCTGAACACCTGCCCATCCTTGGGAAGTGGTGGATGGATCCTTTGTTTTGCTTTGCTTGCGCATGCAGCTTTTGCTTTCCCTATTAAACTGTCTTTATCTCAGTACCTGAGTTTTCTTGCTTTTACTCTTCTGATTCTCTCCCCCATCCCGGCGGGGGGAATAAGCAAGCAGCTGTTTGGGGCTTAATTGCCTGCTGGGGATTAACCACAACAAATCTCAAAACTCTTGGACCTTGAAGGTGCTTCTTCCCTTTCATTGCCCTGGTCTAAGATCCCCATACAAGCTTGCATACCTACAGCTTGGTCACCACTGTAGGTGCCTGAGGATTGTGAGTAATGCAACAGAAGGGCTGTGCTCTCCACTCTAAAGGTAAGGAGGGAAAGAAGGTAAGTCAAAGGCACGTTCTCTTACCTATCCTTCACTTCACAATATGTGTGAAGCAAAGACAAGAGATTTGGTGCCTCTGTTATGGGGAAATGCGTAAAATTGTAAGACTTCATCTGATATACTACAAAAATAATGGGGAACAAGAGGCTATGCTGGAATTTGTGTCTTTGCTCTTCTATCAATCAATATCTGGTATTTGGGCTTACAAATGGTGTTTAGCTACTGAAGCTAGTAATCATACTGTTTTTTCATTAAACGAAAATTCAGTCTCTATTATAGTCTGTCCCTATCTTTGTCTTCTCTCATATGGAGTCAAACTGGCAGCTAGATGGTTTTTCAAAAAAGAGATAGAGAGAAATGGAGAAAAATTACAGCAATTTTCCTATTTCTATTACCAGAAGGAAAATAGTGAATAAAGAAGTGAAATTATTAGGTTTCAGTGAGATAACCATGATTTTCCCAATAATTCTCATTATTGCCATGGAGTTATGTGGCCGTGGTTTGTAAATAATACCAGCTGGAATCTGATCTCGTTTGCCTCAAATTAAAACAAGGACAACTGCACTGGAGTAATGAAACTAAAATTAGAACCTGATCTTTCTGCAATTCTTGGGTCCTCTCTTTCTACAGTCCTAAAGAACTTAGCAAACACAAACTGTATGTGTCATGCTCTCGTGCTAATATGGCAACTACAGTTCCTGAGATGTGGGAATTCAGTGACTGTTTCTTAATATCCATGTCCTAGAGCACCCTGGGCTGCACTGTCATGGTGCCATGAAAAAGGACATTCCTAAACAATAGGAAGGTAACGTGCTCGGTACCGAACACTTGCACAAGGACCAGGCACTCTTCCTGGCCTACCCTACATTCTGTATCTGTGTGCATATTGTCCATGAGTGCATAATAAATGCCCCAATTGCCTTCTAGAATACATTCCACATGGAACATTCGCACTCATTTAATGACAGAAACAAGATGTGACATTTAAATGACAGTGGGTCTTTAGTCTCCAAGCTTTCTGCACATGCAACCAACTTCTCTTAAATATTAAATACTTTTATGGATTCTGTTTTCCAATGCATCTACAATAACACTGCCTCTTTTGTCTTGATTTTTTAATGATGGCAGTAAATATTTTTTGTAAGTAAATTGTACAAAATAGCATTAGATAATAAAGTTGTGCTGTTTCTGCCAAGGTAATATAAAAAAGATTTGGATAAGACTTCAGATTTAAAGTTGTAAGAAATGCAACTGAGATCTTCCTTCAGCTCAAGCTTCCTGTGATCTTTATTTAAAAGCTACACAAACAACAACTTTACACTCATATCAACTGGTACATGTAGCTTCCACGCTGAAATTGTCAAATTCAAACTGATGCTTAAGGTCTTTTCTCAAATTTTTCCTGTCAAATTTACAGCTTTGAACAGAATTATTTGTTCTTGCTTCTCCCAGAACACACAACATCTCCTGTTGGCCACGAGGGCATTTAAATTCTTCTGGAAGAGCCATATCCCCTATGACATCTACAAGAATGACCACAGTGCTAATTAAGACTTTATGCAATTCAGCTACTTGATAAAATCAAGGGAAAGAATAAATGATACAAAAAGAGAAATGGATCATGCACTTTATATTTTCCTCCAAAAAATCCATCTCTAAAATTCAGAAAAATTCTGACTTCCAACATATGTTGTCTGGACTGAGGATTTCCTTTAATCAACCTCTGTCCCAAGCTGATTTTGTTGTTTCATTTAAAATATCACTCGTGTTATTTTGTGTCCTAATGCTGCTAACATTAATTATTGAAACTAAATGTTTTCTATTGAAAAGCATGATTCCTGTCCCTACAGGCTTTCTCCTTAGTAAGGAAAAGAGACTTAATGAGGTTTTCTTGCAAACTAATTTCAGTAATAAGTGCATGAACTGGGAACAAGAAAGAAATGATGAGAGACTGCTGATTCCTTGTTTTCAGGGTCTTTCTTTCTTTGAAAACAGTATGTTCCCTTTAGCCACAGACCTCTGAAACCTACAGGCTTCATAAATTCTCAAACACATAACACCTATTTTAGTTCTTGTCCTGTAGACTGTAACAGAACCAAAACGTTATTTGGAATTACAGGTGTAAGCTACAGTAGAAATATGGAAGAATGTTCCTCATATATGAAAGTGAGACACTGGCACAGACCAGTCCATGTTCTGAGACTCAGAAAATGGAAAATGAAACCACACATACAACCATTGCTTGTGATAAAGGTGTGAAGGAAACAATCAGCAGCCAGTTGCCTACTGCATGAATGAAAAAGAAAGAAAACTATGTTCTGCAAGAGAAAACAAGCACCACAAGAAAAAAAAATCTCCTAAGTGAGCCAGGTGCTTGCCTGCGTGAGTGAGCATGTTTGAACAGTCAGTCTGCTTCAATGTGTGTTTGCAAATGGAAGTGAGATGAGTTACTATATGTGCTGGTGAGATATTTCCTGTTTCACCAGCCAAAGGGACATGAGAAGTATAAAATAGCATCAGACAAAGACAGTCTGGACAAACAATTATATTCTGTAAATGGTTAACCCCATAGAAGATTCAACTGCTTCTGTACATATTTTTTGGATTGTACATTACTAAAATGACCTCCAAAGATCCTTTCCAGTTTCTTCCATTCTGCAATTCTGTGAGTACCTATGAAAAATAGGATCTTCCCTGTAAATTTCTTTATGTGATTCCTTACATACTTCTCAGCATTATCAGACAGGAAATAAAGTGCTGATGTTTCCAGTGAAAGATGGACTAAATTTGTAGTGCCCGAGCTATTTGAATGTGGACAAAAGAAAAGGTACATTGACTAGAAGTTTTTTTGCAAACTAAAAGTTTGTATGTTTGCAACCTTAATGTATTTTTAGATGAAAACTAAGGTGTCTGGTGGGGTAAAAATTTGCTCTTTTTCAAAGAAAGTGTAAGGAAGATCTAGCACATCTCATTCAGCAAGTCACAACCAGAGAGATGATCCAAGGTATCCCAAAAAGAATTCCAAGGACTTAAGACAAAACACAGAAGAGCTAAAGCCATGTAAGAAATAATACACATAATTAGTGAATTTAAGGGTTGAGCCGAGACTGGAGATTTGAATCCAAAATAGATATTCTGTAAACTACTTCAAGTCCTATAAGGTCTGTTCTTCCTGCTGCTTTAATACTGATCCAATATTAAAAAAATAATAAGTGATAAAGCTAATTCTTTAGTGAGCCAAATAGCAGTAGGTTGATGGCAGTTACTAAAAAAAACAGAGTGATAGAAGAAGCAGTTCAAATAGTTGCCTTGTTGAGGTCCCTCTTTCGTTTTAAGTCCACAGTTTTCCCAAATCAGACAATATGAAATAAAAGAGAGATAAAACCAGATGCCAGAGACATAACTCTGACATATCTTCATCTTTGACATAGGAAGAATTCATACCGCTGTCATAGCTGAGTGCTTTGCAAGTTTTAATGCCTTTGGCTCTTTATCCCTGTGATAAATTGATTTACTTGTACAGATGCATGCAGCTAACCTTGTTCAAAACTGGCCCTAGCTAAGCTCAAAATATTGTAAATATTGGCCATTTTTTTTCACAGATGAACAGGTACAAGATGCTCCCTTGCAAAACCACACTTATGATGATAATTAAGACATCCAATCCTGAACACCACCAGGGATGTGTGACCTCTGCTATCTGGTCCTCATCTAGTCAAGTGTTTCCTTCTAAGACATAAACAACCCCCTCAACTTTTCATCAGATTGTCTGTTGTAAAAAACCAAATGGTATAGGCATTCTAACCCACTAAATATGCTCTCCTTGGAAGAACCTCTGCTCTGCTTCAGGCAGTTGTACCTCAGTATGGATTAGACTGAGCACTGCCCACAGTGCCCACATTTTCCTTTCCTCTTTTGCAGTAAGGTTCTCCTGGACTCCTGTAGTTGGGACCAGGAAGGTGCTTGAGCACTTCCCTCAAGCCCTTTGCTCTCCAGATATGTCAAATGGCTCTAGGACTCCAACATCGGCAAAAAATGCATTTGTCTGAAAGCTAACATTTCTCTGGGTATTTACTAGCATAGAACTAAAGCTTTCAAATACCCTTTTTAGACTAGACATGAAGGTTCTCCTCATGAAAAATCATGTTATTTATTTTCCTTGAATAAACAAACCACTTCATATGTAATTTTTTCTGATCAAATTAAACAATTTCTTGCTAAGGCCTAGATGTAAGCTAAAGTCAAACATATGAATTCAGGAACATTTTGTTCTTTCTGACAATGAAATATTGCCACTGCATTCAAAACAATATAAATCAGTACACTATTTCCCAATTAAGATAATTTTGTTATACAAGTTGATTCAGCTGGCACCATAACAGATTTTCAGTCTTTTGTATGCTTTCTTTTCTCCTTAATAGCAAAATAATTTAATTTTGATTAAATAATCTTGGTGAAGGTGCAATTTCTCTATTCTCTGATAAAACAGGAGTCAGAGCCACACCGATTTGAAATCTCAGCCTTATCTAGTCTCTGTGATGTATTTCCTTTGCAGCTCTGGGTCCTAGGACAATCATAAGGGTCCTGCAGTACTGTTAGCAATTCTGTCACTTACAATCCTGAATTCTTTAAGAACGGGGAGAAGTTTTTTGTGAGTTTCTACTTATTGCTTGTTTTGCTTGTATTACTCCTGTGTCCTTTGCCTTTTGGCATTGAGGAACACATTTGGTGCAGGTAGCTCAGTGTGCAGCTGAAGTGTCAGCTGCAGCTTGAGCTCTGGGTACAAGTCCAAGAGAAGAGCCATGAACTGCTGACCCTTTTAATAACCAAGGGTATGAAGAGCAGTGGCACCAGTCAGGTGGTTGGACACTGGGAGACACAGCAAGAGCAGAAGACCCAGGAAGAAGAGCAAGACTTGCACACACTTGGACTGTGATGGTGTAAAAGCTTAGGGGTTCCTTTGTTTGGGTCCCTCCTCAGAGGCACCAGCTCAAGCTGTTTCTGTTATTGTGCCAAGAATAAAAGGCTTTATGGAAGAAGACATCTGAGACTCTGCCATGGGAAACCTGGGGTGGACTCATTGAGGAAACCTCACTCTGTGAGGGGTGTGTGGGGAGCCCAGTGGGGACATTGGGTCACTGGAGCTGCCCAGAGTGAAGGGCCTTCAGTCCCAGTAGTGAAATTCTCTGGCTTTGGGAGTGTGACTGCCACAGTCTTGTGAATGGTCAGACTGGGAAGTTTCCTCAACATCAGTTTGATACAGATTTTCTGATTTGCTCTAGAGAAGGATTCTGGTAAGAACTTCCCTACTACTTCTACTAACAGAATTTAAATTACAATCACATTAGGAGGGTTATGAATACACACATAACTAAACACCTTCACAACAGTTCATATGGTACCATACTATTTGCTGAAAACAAAAAAGTTTGAAGAACAGGCAGGATTCAGGGTTCCATGTGTCAGGAAATAAATGAAACCGATCCACATACAAAGCAGTTATACCATATTGTAGTTAAAGTACTAATGAACTTGGGCAAATTTTAACGTCCCATTGAAGTTTTTCAAAGTTTTTGGTTTGTTCATGTGCAGCATAATTTAATGTATCAGAAGTCAGCAAAATGCACTGAAGAATTCTTATTATTTAGGAGCACTTGGAGATTAGTGGGGTTAATACTTTAATTTTCCAACTCTTTGAAAGCTATTCAGATGCTCAGGCAATTAATGTGGCTGTGAAAGGGTATGGAGCTATCACTGAGCCTATACTTCACATGTGAAGTAAGAGTAGTTTCTCATATCACTTTACCTCTACAACTAATGCAATTCTTTTACTGTTTAAGTACTTAGTCATTCTTACGAGACTCTAACCTCAACACTTTTCAATAGAAATTACTTACTAGTGTATCACAAAGCTCTGTGATATTTCACTTTCAACAATAAAGTATATTTGGAGATGCACAGATGCATATGATTTTATTAAATAAGATTAAATACAATTTTGTGTCTGTCTTTATACATACAAAGGTTTTCACACTTGAACAAAACCACAGTTTCAATAAATGGAGAGCCCAAGAGACACGTTTTCTGTAACAACAGCAGATGCTTAATGTCAGTAATCAGTCCAAACACCTCCCTTTTACACCCAGTCCATGGCTGTTTGCTTTTCCCTTCCCACCCACTCTAGGGACTTTTGCTATGAGGGCTACCAAGGGCTTCTCTGCCTTCAAGTAGAAGTCATGGGAGAGAGGGTCTGTGAATTATCAGACTGGCAAAAATTATCATGTACCTGTATTCTGACCAAAAGGGGACTCATAAGCCCCAAGATTACTTTTGTTACAAAAGTAATATTGACAGTATTTACCAGTAAGTATTTACCCATTGAGTTCCGTTGTTTTGACTAGATTAGATGGAGATGTTGTGGATATTTCTGAAAGTGGCATCAGAGCCACTTCCCTCAGCCAGGAACTTTAACTAGCATTGGTAGCCTCCATATCAGGAGATTTTCAGGATAATTGAAGCCTTTGAAGCCCTCTTCTTCTAAGGACAGATTGATCTCTGAAGGGAAGATGTAAGGGTAAGAAAGCATGTGTGAAAATGAATGAGAGGAGTTCCTCCAGTTTTACCAGCTTGGCAATAGTGATGAAATCACTGAGAACAGTATGGAGAAAGCTATCAATATTGTGCTGCTGTGAAGAGGCAGTTTGGGGTTACAGTTGCTCTGTCCTTCACGTCCTTGGGCGAAGGGCTCAACATGTACTTTGAAAGCTGTTCTAACAGACCAGCAGCTAAAAGGATTCTGTGACTGGTGGGAGGAGGGAGAGGTACAGAGGTACAGGTATTCTAAATCATAGATATTAGAGATAGCCTGATAATTTTAATGTGTAGCCTCCATGCAAAACTGACAGTGAAGTGGAAATCATGAATATTTTTAAAGCTGTGTGTATGGTGACATGTATAAAAGGTTTTATATAGTTTTATAATAATGGAAAAATAATAGCACTCAAATCATTGTGACTTCACTTAGGAACTCAGTAGGAATATAAATTCCAAAAATTATACAGTAAGGTTAACCTCAGATAGGAAGTCAGAGGATCTAGCACTTAGGAAGGGAAGAAACTGTCTGTAGTATTTTCCATAACATTAGAAAAAGACTGTGAAAACCCTATCTTAAAAACAAATGAGCTCTCTGATAGTTTAGACCGAGAGACATGACCATTTCTCCAGGACAGAGAAGAAATAACAGATGTTGTGCTAATTCTTCTTACATGCTGTAACATTATTTTATTACAAAAGCCTTCTACAGGAGGATCTCTAGGACCTGAGGATTCAAGACTTTAAGAGACAAATTCGAGCTAGCCTGAAAGGCATTTCAGGTTATCCCTCTCTATAATCAGAGTTGAATTATTCTTGAAATTGAAGGCATATGGAACAAAATCCCCCCCAAAATAAGAAAAAGTCTTGCTATTCAGCCAGCCGAACATGAGCCAGCAGTGCGTCCAGGTGGCCAAGAAGGCTAGCAGCATCCTGGCATGTATCAGTGTGGCCAGCAGAACGAGGGCAGTGATGTCCCCTGTACTCCACACTGGTGAGGCCACACCTCAAATCCTATGTCCAGCTTTGTCCCCTCAGTACAAGAAAGACATTGAGGTGCTGGAGCATGTCCAGAGAAGAGCAATGGAGCTGGTGAATAGTCTGAAGCACAAGTCTGACAAGGAGTAGCTGAGGGAGCTGGGGGTTTTTAGCCTGGAGAAAAGGAGGCTCAGGGGTGACCCTCTACAACTGCCTGAAAGGAGGGTACAGCCAAGTGGGAGTCGGTCTTGTCTCCCAGATAAGAAGTGACAGGACAAGAGGAAATGGCCTCAAGTTATGCCAGGGGAGGTTTTGATCGGATAGTATGGAAAATTTCTTCCCCGTAATGATTGTGAAGCATTGGAACAGGCTGCCCAGGGAAGCAGTAGACTCACTATCCCTGGGGGCATTTAAAAGATGTGTAGATGTGATGTTTTGGGATATGGTTTAGTGGTGCACTTGGCAGTGCTGGGTTAACATTTGGACCTGATGATGTGAAAGGTCTTTTCCAACCTGAATGATTCTGTGTTTCTTTGATTCGTACACACTCACACTTGTGTGATATTGCGTATCCATAACCTATGAAAATCACTGAAGGACGTGTGATATGTAATAGGATATGTTAAGAATAAGAGCATATCAAAGTGTCATCGGTATGGGGTAGTTCACTGTGGAGGGAGGCTATTAAAAATTTTTACCTTGGTAGCCTTTCAACCTCCTGATAAGAGAATGACTGAACTCAGATGCTAAGGAATGTTTCATCTGCAGCTTGTGCAAGGAGAAAGCCCATTCTTTATCAGCTGTCTCTTTTCTACCTGGTTTAGCCAGTGTGTCTGGGTGCCTTACAGATTACACTTGGAATTTACTGCTCAAGTGAAGTTTTAGTTTTGTTGGTGTGGCTGTTCATGACATCTGGTTTTGTACAAATAGTTGGTGTGAAAAAACCGGTCATGGATAATGCATCCTTCATACTTTTTTATGTTTCTCTGGAGTTATGCTCTGGAAGATAAGACACTGCTGTATTATGCAGCACATACAGCGGTGGCATCTTTGCCCATTTGCTGAATTTTACAGCTCTGTCTTGGCTTTGAAAAGGCACTCCACAGATTTCTTTAAGTTTTTCCTGTATGGTAATCCAAGTGAAAGTCTGGAACGGGAAAATGCAACAGTAGGCCAACTTACGTCAAGACCTTCTGGAGAGCTGATGACATACACAGGGTAGGGTTGTGTGGCACTTAGCGTCACAGGAAGGATGCCAAATGGCATCCTGGGAAATGTAGTTCCTGATACTCTATTGCACATGCTCCGTGGAATACTTGCATGTGATTGGTTGAACATTGTTTGTTACTCTTTAAACTGTGTATATAAGATGTTGTTCTCAATAAAGCTGATTTGGATGCTTGTCACCTCAAGGGTTGGGGTCCGTACCCACAGTGCTGTCAAATGGTGCCCAAACAGGGACATTAAGTAAGAGACATCAGGTGGATGTCTACCGGTGGCACCCCTGGCTAAACTAAAAGAAGAAAGGAGCTCCTAAAAAGAAATGCCCGCACAGTACTTGGAATCAGTAGGAAGGAATCCTGCAGTAGGAAGGAATCCTATGTTAAGAGAATCAAGTCACAAAGAAAAAAGAAGATGAGACAGCTTCAGCGATTGGATTCCAGGTAAGCAGACAGGATGGGGAAGAGTGCTTCCTGAGAATTAGAGAAAAATACTGAAGCCTTAAGCCAAATACTTTAAAAGTACTCGCAAGAAATCAAGAAAGCCAAATTAGTTGAGCTATTAAAATGGATTAACAGAGCTGTACCGGGGCTTCCGCTGGCCGGGACTTTAAGCGTCACTACGTGGCAAAAAATTGGAAAGACTTTAAGAGGTAGGACAATGCTGGGAGATGTGGAGGCCTTTAGAAATCTTGCTACTTGGATGGAGATCATGGAAGCCTTAAAGTGTGCACAGAGGAGATCCAATCCCTCCATGGATGTAGACTCTAACTCTCCTGTTCCCCCCACGAACTGTGACAGATGTAGAATTCCCCTAGAGATTGGGCACAGAGATGGGGGTGGGAGGGAACTGCTGGGAATATGGGTGGAAAGAATATGGGAAGGAGAAGGCACGTTCTTGGAGTCGGTATTGTGTTCCCACAGCCAAGGAAGGGAGGGGGATATCGTGGGCGGTAGCTATGTGCCAAGTTTTCGTGGGCGCGCGGGACCTGGGGAGCGAACGCGTTACTCAAACCGTGAGACCGTTATCGGGGGCGGTTCCCAGATTCCCACTGTGAAATGGAGGGGTCACCTTGGCCACAGGGCTGCTGCGGAGCTGCAGCCACGTGGTAACCGCATGGTTGACCAGGGCTGCCATTTTCTCCTAGCCACACGGTAGAAGAGAGTCCTTCTCTTCCAGTCCAGTGGCCGTTTTCTCGCATGCCCTTATTGGAGACGGGATGCCTCGGTCTGGTAGGGGGTGAAATAATGGAGGATGCTGGAGAGGGGTCAGCCGTAGTCCCTCAGACTGAGAACAGAGGCATGGGCACAAGTGTTACCGTAAGCAGATGGGAAAAGTTTTGGGAGAAGGCATTATGAGCCAGGGACTGGGAAGTGATAAACACATGTAGTCTTCTGAATGACAGGGCAGAATTTCAAGCAATCTTCTGGATTCAGAAGCTGATAGTGGAAAAGCTCATATTACATCCCTTACTATTATACTCTGTGCTCAGTCATTTGATTTCTTCATTTTCAGTGATCTGGCTATATTCAACTGTCATTGTTGAGATTCCAGATAATTTTATTGCCAATTTCATTTTTATATCTTTTTGGTTTTTTTCCCCAGAAGTGTAATGTTGCCTCAATGGCTTCTGGAGAGAGAGAGACATGGGAGACTCTTCACTGACTGAATTTTTGCACAATATTCACTTAATATCAGATTGATTTTTACTTATCTCAAAACCAACCTTCCTTTTATCATTAAGTTGCACCATGGTAGGTTTAGATTGGATGTTAGGAACAATTTTTTTCACAGAAAGGATTGTCAAGCACTGGAATTGGCTGCCCAGAGAAGTTGAGTCACCACCCCTGGAGGTATTCAAAAGACATGTAAATGAAGCACCTGGGCACACAGTTTAGTGGTGGACTTGGTAGTGCTGGGTTATTGGTTGAACTCGATGTTCTTATAGCTGTTTCCAATGTAGATATACATTCATATTTATATATATGTAGGTATCTGCATGAATGTGTATATATACACCATGGCAACTGATATCAAATAAATGTATATTAATAAGAGATCCACATGTTGTTCAGCATGTACAAAAAAGATGCTGAACAAGGTCTCAAATTCTGGTCTCTGGGTAATGTCATTCAAAATCATCACCTCTGACAGAAATGTTTCTGGAGTATAACACCCACATAGATATGCAGATATATTTCATCCTACATAGATAGAAAATCTGTGTTTAAGTAGCACAACTTGAAAATCAGAAACACTTGACAATAAACCCTGATTATCATTGCAAGGCACCAAGAATGGCATATGCGACTCTACCCCAATTACTGCACGTGCAGTATACTTTTAGCTCCACACAAAGGCTTAAGTCACTACTCACTGAGCTGCTGTCCACTGCTGTGAACTTCTGCGTCAGCACTTTCAGAGCCCCACACTTGCCCATCAGGGCTGCACAGAGCCCATGGAGCTCTGACACATGGAAGGCATCAGTGCTCTTCTTCCCAGAGCAGCAGTGGAAAAGGGTAATTGCTGGTCTTCCCGTATATAGGTTGAGAAACTGATCAGCTGAGTGAGTTGCTTGTTTTCTCAGGAGACAAACAATCCCCTGCTGAGATGGTCCTGGTCAATCAAATTGTAACGCTACAACAAAGTCAATGTACTCAATTCATGCTGTGATGAAGAGAGCAGTGGCTTCTAGCAAACTTGGCCTGAGAAAATCTTATAACATTGGCCCCTAATCTAATACCAATTACTTTTAAAATTATTGTAGTCAATGCAAGAAAATGAAATAGATTTTTACACTCTATACTTCTTTGGATGTTGCTCCATAATCCCTGCCCAGGAGCTGCTGCCCAGCTAGTGCAGTTTGAGGCAGAACTGCAGTTTCTGCTGTACTCATGTTGATCTTGTTTCTGCCCTGATCAGGGAGAATGGGATGTTTTTCTTGGTATTGGTGAGGGAGCCCAAGCAGCACTCTCAAAGACCTGGCAGGTGTCTAGCTGGTGGTCACACCTCTACCCCAGCATCCTGCACCAGGAGCATTGCTGGCAGGTCTTTCAGGACCTTGTTCAGATTTCGTCTGACCAGTTATAAAACTGTCCTAAAGTCTCTCTCGCTCAAAATGCTTCCTTACTTTTTTAGAAGTATGTTGTTCAACAGTTACACATTGTTCATTGTGTAGTGATACACTTATATAAAATTTAAAATAAATTATGTAATTGTTTTCTGAAGTTGCCTTCCAAGGAAAGACCTAACCTCTGGAAAAGATGCAGCCATTCACACCCTCATGGGAGGAGGCAAATCAAACTCCGTCACCCCTGATTTCTTTCTGGTGACTGGCTGGAAGACAGAGCAGTTTCAAGACTTAAGATCAAGCCTAGTTACTAATGAGCCTAATTTCTACCTGACCTACACCTGTCACTGGAAAAGTGCCGCATCACCCACAGGCCCTACCAGGAATGTCTTCTCACATGTTAAAAGTAGTACTCGCTGCGCACTTAAGTAGGAAAGTTTAAAGTTGTAATTTTCTTTGTATTACCTGTCCTGCTTAATTTTCCCTGTTCATTAAGAGTAGGGTGGCATCCATACCATCTCTATGAAGAATGCCTGCATTAAGAGGTTATGAAAGAAGTTCAAGGTTCTGTTTTTGCACACAAGTGTGATTAGTACTTTCACATGACCATCAGCAAATATCCTGATCACAACCAGCTCTACCTGCAAAGCTTGAGCAGGGATCAGCAGGGAGGAGCACTATGTTATTGATGACTCCTTGGGACTGGGCAACCCATAGGCTCTGCTACTGTCTCTCACTGCCCTGGACACAGAGGTAGGGGACCATGACTAGGTTATTCTCACTTGTGGTGGCTTGCCCTCCATTCAGCAGAAAAGCTAGTTTTCTCTGCTGGCCTCTGGTTCTGGCCATGCTTTTTTTCATGCTCTGCAGCTGAGCAGGCTCATAGAGTCTTTTTTTGCTATTGCCATCTCAGTTTAAATGCTCTGAGTGCAAGAGAGATGGCTAATGTGGTGCCTGCTTGCACAGCTCCTCACGTGCAGCCAGTGCCAAAGTGGCAATTCAAGCCTGGAAAGACTGCTGGCCTTGTGTGCTCTGCTTAGAGGAAAGCAGTTCCCAGTGTGCACTTCCTGGCCAGCAGACACGATCGTGATTGCTCAGTTTCTAGAAGGCTCCCTCTGTACTACCTGATAGACTAAGCCTGAGGTCTGGTGAGTCCGAATTCTCCCGAGTGTTGCTGCGAAAAGCAGGTCTGTGATGGAGAACATAGGATTCTTGTTTGTTGAGTTTATTTCTTCAGCAAGGACGCCTTGCAAGGTTTGGCATCTTTACTTTCTCACCTGTCCCTGCTCACACTCACCATGTATGATTGTCATTAACCAGAGTCACTTCAACACATAAGCAGCCTGGAGGGAATGTGAGCCAACAGCAGGCAAAGCTGGGTGCCCAGGCCATGGGCTGCTCCCCTGGCTGTACACGGTACCCCTGTTGCTTCTGTCTTCAATGCGGAGCACTACTTCCCTGCACTGTGAACTGCTGAACTGTATCACACTGTCTGCTCCCCCCTCCTTACCTGCGAAAGGGGAAAGGCTGTGCAGAAATCAGCTGATTTAGGCTTGAGTTTTCATGGAGTTTAGGGTGAAGAAAATAAACTGGTCTTGCTGATGGTGGGCAAAGACCTTGGAAGAGTGGAACAGACAGAAGTGGAAAAGAAGGCCCCCACCTCCGAACTCCCCCAAGCACAGGCATGCTGCTCAAACACAGATCTATTTGGCGAAGTAGAACCTGAATAGGTTCTCTGTGGATGTGTTCATCCTTGCCAGGTGCTGTCTTGGCACAACAGCTCAAGGTATTTGGGGAATATGAATGGTGAAGAATTTAGTTAACTTTATGTAGTAGCTGGACATATAACCATTAAGCCACTTATATTTGTATGATTTGGTTGTCAGAAATGCTTAAAGATCTTGCTCCTCCCTACAGTGTTTCACCGATGGTTTAAAATCATTCGGGTCAAAGTGTATTAGCATAAGCAGCTCTCATGAATTTAACTAGTAAAATATAAACATCTTTTTATAAAGAGTTTCAGGTTTTTCTTAGTGGCTTATGGAACACATCCTGGTCTCTCAAAACTTTGACTACCTACCCTGATCAGGAAACAACACAGGATTAAAGCTCCTCCATAGTGTAAAATAGACAGTCCCTTTCAATGGATTGTTAGGGTAAAAGATCCTTCCCAAAGTGCCAGACAACCACATCCAAATAGATTAAAGCACATTTTTTGGAGAGAAACAATGTATTATTTAGTAAAAATACAACTGCTTTAGTTGTATTAGCCCCCATGTCAAAACCCCCCCACCCTACAATCCACATAAGAACAGCTTCAAAAATATAAAGATTTCACAGGAAATTCAACACCAACAACTTATAGGACCATTGATGGAACATTAACTACAACAACTGTTTAAAAATTTGGAAAGGAATATTTTTTTGGCATTCTGGAACAAACAAACAAACAAATTCCAAGAGCTCAATTCTAGCTTTTTGTACTAGGATAGCAGTCTCTGTCTTCTACATCCCTCTACTTAAATGGTTGCTATAAATTCACTAAGAAATTTATTTTATTTTATCATCTCAAAATGAGTTCAGGGTATTAAAGTGTACTGCAGTGGAGAACAGACAACTGCTATGTAGTCTATATAAGCCTTGTTTTGAGAACAGTCCTCTTGGGAAAGCTGCAGACTTGGCTGAGCAGTGTTTCTGGCTGTTAAAGACTATCTGTAGCTGCCAGAAACTCACTTATACTAGGATCCTTACCACAATTAATGTCAGTGAAACTGAAGCCTCTTAAAAGGGGGTGAATAGATGCCCCTGTTTCCCTCCCCAATTTTACATGGGAGACAACACAAACAACTATTTAAGACCAACTATTTTCATATTAGTTGATTTAATTTAATCTAATTTAGCCATTAAATCTAATCAGTATTGATTCCCATTTGAGACACACCTGCCCTAAAGCTTTTCTCTCCAGAGGTCCTCTGAGGAAACCTACAATAGATGCCTAAAGTTCAGACGGATATATGAATCCCAACCCAAATACATATGTAAATAAGTGTCTGGTTCTAACCCATGAATACCATGAATTTTAAATAAAGTCTTGCCAAATCTTCAGCAATTCATAAAGATGAAAGCAAACCTTTTGAATTTAACTTTGAAACCAAACCAATTAACTATTCAAGATCTGCCATTACAAAACTACCAGCCTTTTTTTTTTTTTTTGCCACAGCTTGGTATACTTTTTTAGACATATGTCATTGTGAAAAAAGGGCAACAGTCATAGTCCTGCAAGTTTTTCAGAGAGTCACAGAATCATATCCAAGCTGTACTGATGACGGGGAGAAAGCCTTCATATGGGAGCTCAGCCCATCCATTATCTGCAATTGTCAAAAGCGAATGCCAACTACATGATTTAAGGACCTCAAAATAACTACTTTGTATCAACTTTGATTTACAATTTGTACATTGTTTCTTTGACTTGAGTCCCTGTAAGGGCATGCACTCTCATAGGCCGTAGCACCTTCTCCCCGGCTCAGCCTGATGGGAGATTTATCCTCACGCTCTTTTCTTAAGCAGAAAAAGGCGCTCGGCTGTGCATTGCCTCTAGATCACATTGCCTCCACTTAGTCAGCAAGTGATTACTCTGCACTATAATTCTCTTTCTTGACACCTTTCTGTCACAATCCTTCTGTTAGAAATCCCTGCTTTATCCTTTCACATTATTCTGTTTGGTCACACAGGCTAATGTGACATCAGGTGCTACAGAAACCCCTATCCAATGTACTCTTACTTCTTGTCCTTCACACAAGAATTTCTCCTGCATTTTCTCCCTTTCCTAGTGGCTATCCTCTTTCCCCTTTGAATGGGGGCAACTGCCACAGCTTGCAAAGACAAGCAGGGGCCTCAGTTCCACACTATTCCAGGGAAGCACAGAGCACAGACACTAATGAAAGACAAAAGATTTTTCTTTAATAGTCAAGCAGAGAGGTAAGAATAGGATTCCACCTCAGCTGTCCCATGCAAGTAATGAAAAATTCAAGGAAAAAACTCTAAAAGTGATGGACCTCTTTCCCCTTTTTAAGATTCAGAAGTCTTCAGAAGGAAAACAGATTTTGACAACTTCTCAATGTTGCAATGAGGTTTCACACACCGGGAATACTGGGCATGTAACAGTTTCTGAAGTCCATCAGGACAAAATTTCCAGATGACAAAGTGGAGAGTATGCGGATTGGTAGACCAAATTCCATTTAGGTGCTCAGGTAAGACTCCTGAAGTTAGAAAAACTTGTTTCAGAAAGCAGAATTCCATTTTTTGTCCTGTCCATGTCAATCAGTAAATTTAAATTCAGTTTTGCAGTGGACACAAAACCAATTGGTATCTCTATTGTAACATACTATTTGAGTAGCATATAAACACAGCATAATAAAAATAAAAAACACAGCAGTTTTAATATAAATTAACCAGAAAAGATAGGAAATAGAGCATTCATACTGTAAGGTCCACCAATTTACCAAGTAGCTCAGAAGACCAGCAGGGTTTAGACAAGAAAATATATAATTTTGTTTAATTAGATTGCTTGACTCCAAAGCTCCCAGAGATATCAGTAAAGAAATCAATGGAGAAAGACTTGGAGTTGGTTGATGGAAAACTCAGCATGAGCCCATGTTGAGCTGGGCCCAGAAAGCCAACTGCATCTTGGGCTGCACCAAAAGCCATGTGACCAGCAGGTTAAAGGAGAAGACAGTGAGTCTGTCTACTCTGACTGGTGAGACCCCACCTGGAGTGCTGCATCCAGCTCTGACGCTTCCAATGTAAGAAGGACAAGGAACTGTTGGAGCAAGTCAAGAGGAAGAGCCACAAATGTAACAAGAGGACTGGAGCATCTCCTCTACAAAGACAGACTGAGAGAGTTGGGGCTGTTCAGCCTGGAGAAAAGAAGGTTCCATGTAGACCTCATAGTCTTCCACTATTTGAAGGGGGCCTATAGGGAAGCTGTAGTGAGACTCTTCATCAGGAACTGTAGAGATAGGACAAGCAGTAATGGGTACAAATTGGTGGAGGGGAAATTTAGGTATAATATTAGGAAGAAATTCTTTACTGTGAGAGTCGTGAGACACTGGAGAGGTTACCTGAGGAGGCTATGGATACCCCAACACTGGCAGTGTTCAAAGCCAGGTTGGATAAGGTCTTGAGCAACCTGGTCTAGTGGGAGGTGTCCCTGCCCATGGTAGGGGTGGTTGGGACTAGATGATCTTTTAAGGTCCTTTCCAACCCTTAACATTGTATGATAAGTAACTTTTCACTTACAATATGTATCCAGAACTGGACATGAGTTTATCTGGCTCTTCCTCAGATTTCCTTAAAAGACAGTGACTGCTATAACTCAACAGCATCCAGTGTTTTGTGTTGCAGATTTTATTTTTCAGGCAAGGCTTGTTTATTTTCTTCTGCTTAAACTATGTGGTGGGGGAAAAAAAAGTCTTTTTCCCCCTGGAGTTAAAAAAAAAAAATGGTAACCCCTGAGGGGGGTGGTGTCCCTTGGGGTTGATCCAATCAGCGTCCCTGCAAAATTTAAACATGTCACACCAGACCGGAAAAGAAGGAAGATGAGGTAGTTGGAGAAGAAGTGGCTGTGCTGTGAAGCCACGAGGAGCTGAGGGGCTAGGGAGCCCCGCTGGGGGCCATGGCCCCCCAGCCCCAGGCTGAAGTTGCAGAAACTCAGAAACAGTGTTAAACTGGACTGAGGTCTATAACTGAAAAGCTGAGGGAGTCTTTCTCCACTGTGAGTGGGCAGCAGAAGACACAAAAGCGGTGGCAGAGGGAGCGCTGAGTGGAAGGCTATGGCTGAAAGCCAAGAAGATAAGGAACAAGCAGCAACGTTGGTATGCAGCTGAGCTGAGAGACAGAGAGATGTCTGATGGAGAGAGAGAGAGAGAGGACTAAGCCCTACAGAGACAGTTTTGGGGGTAAGAACTGAATTAAAAATCCCCAAAATCCCTTTGAGACCCCTCCTAAGAGGAGGGGGTGGACTCCTACGGGATGGAAGTCCTAAAATGCAACATGCAGCAGAGAGAGAGGAGCTGAGAAGCTCAAGACGTCCTGGAAGCTGGACCGAGACAACCAGAAGGAATACAGGGGAAATGGCCTCACCCTCCCCACTACTGCTGCCAGGCTGGTAGCCTGAGACAGAGTACAGGAGCTCTGATAGAACACTTAGGGCAAGGACTGAACTGAAAGCTGTCCTAAATGTTCTGACTCGAGGGAACTCAACCCCTCGAGGAAGGGACCTTCATGGGGGTCTTACACCCCATGATATGATGTGGTGAAGCGAGCCTGTCCCTGCTATCACAGTCCATGGGAGAGAGACCTTTGCTTGGAGTCGAAGGGCTGAGAGGGGTGAGAGGAGACCCCCCTTGTGTGTAATGGAAAGAGATCCAGCTACAACTTCAGCTACGATTGCTGCATTGAAGAAGAGAAACACTGCTGCCCTGAACATGGAAAGGATCTTTCCTTCTTCTCTTCTGGACTTTTATTGGAGGGGGGAGAGATTTGATCCAATGTAAATAGTGATTGTGGTGGTTTGAAAAAAAAAAAACCTTTTCTCTGGGGTAGTAGTGGTTTACCCCAGTGATAATACTGGACCAATCAAAGGTTCACATGCGCTCTACAGATGCCCACAGAAATGGAAGAGAAGGTGGTGAAGATAGTTTTAGAAGGTAGGTAGCCATGATCTGAGCCACAAGAAGGCAGGAGGCCAGTGAGCCCCTCTGGGGGCCAAGGGCCCCCAGCCAAGGGCCCCCAGCCCCCAGCTGAGGCTACGGGAGACCCAATATAGTGCCAAAGCTGGACCAGGTCCTGTAATCAGGAGCTGGAAAATTTCCTTACTGTCAGCAGCAGCAGAAGACACTGAAAGCGGCAGCGGAGCAGTCCTGAACAGAGACAGCGATGGCTAAAAGCCAAAAGATAGCCAGTAGCAACGAGATAACGTGAAGCCGGCTGAAAGACGCAGAGATGTTCCTGCAGGAGGAAGAGCTGGCAACAAAACAGAGGAAAACTCAACAGAGCTGGTTTGGGGTACGACTGTATTACTTTCCCAAAACCCAGAGATTTCCTGAAGAGGAGGGGTGGACTTCCAAACCCTTAGGGAGTCCCGAAATGCAGCAGCAGCTAGAGAGAGAGAGAAAGGAGCTGAAAAACCGGAGTTGCCCTGAGAGCTGAGCCAGGACGGAATGCGGAGGAGGTGGCCCTTCCCTCTGCTGCTGCTGCTTCTATCGTGCTGATGAGCTGAGACAGAACAGAAGAGCTTTGGTAAGACTGAAGTGAAAGCTGCCTTCAACGCTCTAACCCAAGAGGAGCGAAGATCTACAAGGAAATCCCCCGAAGGCTCAGGCTCGGGGTTGGAATTTCCACAAAGTAAGAACCAAAATCCTGATTGCCATACTTAAATCTGCTGCCTCAGGAAACCAGTGCCACAAGAAAACTTAAATGAAGGAAGTGTGACCTGAGAAGTGACAGAAAGACTTTTCTCTTTTCTTCTTGGACTTTTATTGAAAAAAAAGGAGAAATTTAATTTAATTTAATGTAAATATATATGTGGGTGTCAGGTTAGCAAAGGCATACAGTGCTTTTGGAAAACTCCACAAAAGAGTATGGTGTAATAAACACTTGAAGAAAAGCACCAAGATCAGTGTTTACAAAGCCATAGTGTTGTCTACTCTCTTGTATGGTTCTGAATCATGGGTCATCTACTGTCACCACCTGTGTCTCCTAGAACGGTTCCATCAACGCTGTCTCCGTACAATCCTAAACATCCACTGGTCAGATTATGTGACCAATACATCTGTTCTAGAGCAAGCAGCAGTCACAAGTATTGAGGCCCTGTTGCTGAGAACACAGCTGCAGTGGGCAGGGCACGTCTCCAGGATGAAGGACCACCGCCTCCCTAAGATCCTGCTTTATGGTGAACTTACCACTGGCTGCTGCAAGAGAGGAGCCCTGAAAAGATACAAGGACTCCCTGAAACAACACCTCAGCCTTGGCCACATTGATCACCATAACTGGTCTACTCTGGCCTCCAATCGGGAGGCCTGGAGACACACCATCTATAACGCAGCTGTCTCCTTTGAGAACACACGCAGGATCACTCTCGAGGAGAAAAGGCAACGCAGAAAGAACCGTGTATTGCAGAATACACCATCTAAGGAGTCTTTCTGCTGTGCCTTTTGCAATCGGATATGTCTGTCACGTATTGGCCTCATAAGCCACCAGCGTGCCTGTAACAAATGTGGATAGAGCCTTCCCAAATCTTCGTTCGCGAAGCCTAGCCATGACTGATGATATGTGGGTGTAAATAAACCTTTGTAAATATTTTCCACTTCCCCCAAAAACGAATGGTTGTGTTTTGTCTGAAAACTCTCCACATGAGGTGAAAAAGATATCAAGTCCATACCATCACTAAACCCTCTCACGGGGGTTTGAACTTAAAAATTAGATTCTTGGGAGTTTCAAACCACCACAGTACTATCTGACCTTAATTGTCATGTAAGTTAGTGACAGATAGGTGATCCCTTTAGACTGTTTCTAAGGCTGTATAGGCCAGAACTACAGTGTGGAAGCAAAGAAGAAATCATTATGAAAGACACCAGTAATTTCTGCTCCTTATAAACACTGACCTAGTAAACACTCAGTCATGCCCCTTGTGGATTTCTCTCTTTGGTATTTTAAATGGCATTTGATGCAGAATCACCTGAAGTCGAAACATCAGTGGCATGGATACCTAAGGGAGCTCTGTAATGAGAGGAAAAGCCTACAAGAGATGACAAAAGATGTGGAAATAACTTTTGCCACTCGTGATTTGAAAAATGGCTTAAATCTGAAAGCATATCGTAGCTCAAAACAATTGATAATGGGAGCAGAAAGCTGTGCCCGTCTAATGTAGAATGTTCTTCTGATGACTGATGGCATCAATACAATCTTGGTTGTCCTGTACTTCATCCCTGTTGTGCCTCCTCATTCAGTCATGTTTAGCAAAATAATTTTTGACTGATTAATTACAGCCAGTCCCTATGCTTTCTGAATAAAGCAAAGGGTCTGTATTTTACTTGGCATGAAACATGACTGCTGAACTTTGGTCTGCTGCAGGCTTCTTGCAGGCAGAGATGATCCACAAGCTGCCACACAGTGAATTGGCTCTTTGGAGGTGCTTGATTGACAAAAGACCATGCTGTGTCATAGCCTGAGGCCAATACTCAAGATGAGTTTGTCTAAGGACTAATTAAGGGCTAAGCTGAGAAAACACTACAACAACAGAAGCAGAACGAAGAAAGTATTCTAAATAGGAGATCCACATTTCTTGTTCACCTTATTCCAGCCCAGCAAAAAGATCTGTCATGTTGGTCACAACTACTCTCCTAGCTTTCAGCTTTATTGCCACTGACTGATTCTTTAGAGTTATTTTAGCCACAGATGACATTTTAAAACTGGAAGGTGAAAAACACTCATTTAACTATGTTACTTAATTGAAAGAAGGTTTTATGTCTTTCTGCTTTTGTTTTGGATATAGCTTTACTTCTCAGAAACTCCGTACTTAAAAAATATCCAGTGCATGGGTTGCAAACCCTGCAGGGATTGCTTTTCTTCTTTAGCACACTGTTATTCCATTTGAAATAAAAAAAAAAATTTTTAAATGCTCTGATAGATTTTGTGATATTAAGTTTTATAACACCCATAATCCGGAATTCCATTTAGCTCAACAGTTTCTCATTAAAAGATTAAATAAGGAAGTGTTTTCAAAAGTAAATTGGAGAGGGGAAATTTGGGTATTTGAACATTATTGCAGCCATGTAAATGTGCTGGAAACATTTATAAGAAGAGGTCCTGGGCTTGCAGGCATTTAGAGAGCAATACTACCTGAAATAACAAGTGCCAAGGCTTGCTGCTGATGTATGCTAATGAGAAGTAACAGATATGCTATTATTCTGCAGAGCTCAAAGCTATTTTGTCAGACAGATCAAGATAGAAAATGTGTAGCTTTAGAGGGAATAGAATGAGCTGGATCATTTTTTCCATTCCTCCACTCTTTCCTTTTTGTGAAGTTTTGAACGGAGATATCTATAGAGCAGGCCTATGTGACAGATTCCACAGGAAGATGTCATCAAGCATCTTTGCTTTCCTGTTCCATTTTCAGTCAAATTGCTCACAGATACCACCACACAACTCTGCATCACGAAGTTCTAAGGCTAGGACTGTGAGAGTGATTTGAGAAGAAGGAATATGTACAGTCATGTTATCCAAGTTTAATTAAGCTAAATTGACATGATGGGAGAGCCTTAGGAGTGCAGTTCTTAAACTCTCATGCAAATAGCCTTTAGGGTCAGTCCCTCTAGGGATGTGACTGTTCTGCCGAGACCATGAGAAGAAATTGGGAAGTGTAAACAATACTAAGGGACTTAAACACCCGCTGGTACTTCAGCAAAGGAGTTAAAGTCTGAGATAGCTCACCACTAGGGCTGCAGGTAGAATATTTTTGTAGATGTAAAATACTGGTTTTGAATAGAAGGGTTCCTGGTTTAGGATTGATTTATTTATTTATTATAAAAACAAAATTTCAGAAGTAGGCACAAATCTTTTTAAGAATTAGGTTCCTCAGTAAAAAAGAAGTTTGTATCTTGTGTATTCCTGGTCCTGTTATTTGTACTCCTAGTGCATTTATTGTAATTTTTCCTAAGTGTCCTCTGAAGAGTCCAGAGAGTCACAAAAAGTCAAACTTGAGCTACCTGAGCAGTTGTACTAGCTGTATGATGTGCATAACTCACCTCAGGTCAGCACAGTTTAGATGACGTTTGATTCACTGCCTGGGACATTGCTAAACTTGGAGCTATAAATACACAGTGTTGTATGTGGCTGTAAGTGTGAGCTAATTTTCCTCTCCTATTATCCCCACAATCTTTCCGTTACTGACATTTTGATGGCACCCTCCTCTATTCGTGCTGGTGATGTGACTCAATCTTTAACTACTGCAAGGCTGACATGTGACAGGATCATGTCCATATTTATAGGTATTAAACTTCTGAACCTTTCAAGTTAGGTTTTCCATTCAATTGAGGGACTGTTTGTGTGGAAAGAACAGACAACATTGTAAGGTCTGGACCCCTTTTATGAATTGATGGTCTGCCATGTGTGTCTTTACCTAGCTCTAGGTAACCAGGCTGCAGGAGACCTAACACATACTTCAGAAAAACTGTGTGCTTCATGTTAAGAAACTGAAAATAGTATTACAGTTTTTTCTTCCAAGCAGACCTAAAAAGTAACAAAAAGCAACACCTGTCAAACTGAGCGTTACAAAATCAACAAAGCTTGGAAGAGACATCAGTTCTGCTCTATTTTGTTGTAAGCATTCCAGTTTACTTTAACTGTCCAATACTGCACCCCAGAGGTAAGAGAGTATTGCCAACTTTCTAACTTGGAAAGAAACCAAAGCATAAAGTGCACTTTTGGCCTTCAGTGCTCACTTTAAGCACCATCTAGGACAATTCTGACCATTCAAGACCACTCTCTGTATTGCCACTAAACATCGTGGTTTACATTTGAGAATTACACTAAGAAATATGCTTTGTCGAGGACAAAGGAATTATTTACTACAAGTGCCACAGCATTCCTAGTAAAACCATGACTAACTGGTGTCCTATGATTAAAAGTGTGATGCGTCAGTAGTTTCTCATTGCAGTGTGCCCTGAAGATGCATCTCAGGTCTATTTTGACAAAAGCCTGAGTACTCAAGCAGTGGCAGAATCCCAGCTAAACCATGTTTCTAAAATCACTTTCCTCTTCTCTCCTCATCACAACCCTTTCACAGCCACTGAATTATGCTGAATCTAACTGAATTCCAAAAGAATGCTGGAGGCCAGAATGTAGATCAGATTTGTCTTTGAATTTCAGCAAGTTTGTGGTGTTTCTGTTCTTTGAGGTGCTGGGCTAAGCCACTCAGAGACGTATGTATTCTCCAGGCATGGCTCTGCAGACTACTTGTGAGCCTTTCTTGAACATGGTAATGTGTGTAAGCTCTGTCAAATCTGCTGGAGTTTAGGCAGTGACTCCTCTAGAAGCTGAATGCACCTGTAATGCCCCCACAAATGACTGGAATATACACATTGTGCATATTATAGCTAATGATGGACACATATCACAACTAATGATGAAGCAGAACCTACTGATGGATGTGAATTCAGCTTGTGCGAAAGATAGCTTCAGACCACTCTCAGTGAAGGGGAGAGTGCCATGTGAAAATAGTGCTTTTAGCAAGGTAAGTGGCAAACATTGTTTGGGGAGCAGATCAGTTAGTAGCAGACGTGGATTTTTGTTCCTAAGTCTTTGATTCTTGGTGTGGCCTTGGCTAAATTGGATGCTACCTCTTCATTTTTTCAAATGTTTTCCCACATTTTGGGAATGCTTTTCTTAGATGGAGTGTAGTATCTGAAAACAAAGCATCACCAGTGCTGCAATTCTGTTGTCTTCTGAGGTATTTTTCTTCTAATTCTCTCTGGTGAACATACTTCCACTACACAAAGCTTGCAGTCATTTTCACTATCTGTCTGTCTTTCTTTTGACTGACAAGACATTTTCTAGAAAGTCTTGTCTGTCTGTACAAAATAAGCACTTACTATATCTGATATTTAATAAATGTAGCTGATTGTACGAGGCTTTGGGAACTCTGCAAACCTGTGGATGGAATGTGCCTTCCATTCTCACTGATAACATACTATTCCCGTATCTTATGTTGTCCATTTTATGCTGCATACACACAAGTTATGGTTTCTTAAGTTTCAGTGAGGGATCCCAGACAGGTCTTTGGGGCCTCTTAATTACATTAGTATAAATTTTCCCATACTGAAGCCAGGGAGAGTGTAATTTCTGTAATAGTTTTCACATGTGGGAAAGGCGTCAGTTTCCTTTGGAACCAAGCAGTCTCAGACTTTGAAGAACTCTTAAGCGGGTCATTTGTTCACAAGCTGGTACCCTTGTGGTTTCCATGTAAGAAACTGAGACCTTGCTGCTATCATGGATATTGAGGTAAATCTCTTTCTTTCCTCATTTGACCTGGATGATCTTAAATCGACATCAAGACTGTCTAGATACTGGTTTTGCATAAACCCCTGTTTTCTAGATTATGGAAATTCTGTCTTTTCTAAAAGTGTCCTCCTACAGACATGCCTCCAAAGGGCATTTCTTTGTAACTCAAGTCTGAGTTTTACTTGAAACCTAAAGTGGAAAGCAAAATACTGTGTAGGCAACTGACATGAAATTAAGAGTCCTGTCTCAAGTTTGCAAGAATAAACATAATTTCTGAAATTGTCTACTCTTTTTTAGCTACCAATTTCCCTGTAGTTCTCTCCCCCTTCATTTTGATCAGTAACTCAATCAGTTACATGTCAGCTTCCTTAGGTTTAACTGAATTGACAGCTCTACGACAAATGCAGTTTCAGGTTTCTTCTGTAAGGCAGTACTTAGACATGGATTGGAAAAGGCTCTGTATATAAATTTCTTGCCAGCAGTAGTAAAGGCATCATGTGCTGTTACAGCCAATTGTTGTTTATCAACAAAATTTCAAAGTTATCTTTGAAATAACTAATTTTGCCCTCAGTCACAGTCAGTTAAACATCATTCTCTACCTAAAAAGGTACTGAATAATCATAGTTCTTCCTCCTTCCAGACCCCCAGAATCCCACACTACCTCTCAGTACAAATTCAGTGAGTTGAGGCAGCAGGAATTGCTACTGATGCTTTGTTCTCTTTTTTTGTCATTTTCTTCAGAATGTCTTTCCCATATTCTGATCTCCTCTTGGTATTTTTCCTTTGGTATCTTGATGTGCAGTACTGTTCCTTGTCTTCTATGAAAATTAAAATGGTGAAAAAGTTGAATATGTGAGATAATGTCTTTTGAGTTTTTTTAAAGGATTTTTAATATACAAGAAGAGTTTTAGAGCTCATGGTTTCTTGCTAACATATGTTGTAAAATCGACTCTATCATATTGCCCTCTGGCGGTACGATTTGGTAATTTAAAATACTTTTTATACTGTGAGGAATTAAATAGAGAAAATACAGTTAACGTAGCAATGATATTACAGTTCAGTATTAAACAGCTTTTTCTACTCTTATTGAATACACCATCATTCAACTGATAGAAATTAGTTCGTTTGGAACAATTGTAAAAATAATTTTGAAATAAACTGTAGTCATTTTATGTCCTAAAAAAACACATTACAAACAATATCATCATTTGTCCTAAAAGTCTTTCAATATTGTGCTTTACAAGAGGGAATTTGGTTTTGAAGGCAAGATAACAAGTATAATCATCCTTTATGACAAGCACAAACAACATCCTTGCAATAAAACATTAATAGATATACAAACAGCACAAAACTCTTCAAATTATAAAGGGCTATAAATTGTGGTAATCTCTCTGTTGCATATAGTTTTCCTGCAGAACTCACTGTACATTATGACTACAAGGTGAATATTTTAAGTGTGCCCACAGGTACCTTCCTAGAATGCATAAACAGAAATAAGTAATGAACAACAAACAATAGCATGCTGCATTTCTCACCAAATTGCACTTTTTTATCATGCTGTGAAACTCCCCAAATACATCAGGTTCTTCACAATGTCTAGGAGCATGCACCCCTGCCTTAAGCAGATTAGCCACGTTACTTTCTGTGAGAAAACAAAGTAGAATTTCTGCTAATTATTCACTCTGTAAAATTTTATCTTGTAGTTGCGTTCAAATCAGTTGGCATGAGTTTACTTTCAGTGTTACTGGTTCTGTACCTGTGTCAATATGCTGCTTTCAGTTGGCTATCTACTCCTGTTTTATTGGAAAAAAGGGAAAATAATATTTAGAGCCATTTTCTTCTTTGCCATAGCATGCCCACAGTTTGCAGCAGAAATAAAAACCTCTGCTTCACAGGACATCCTGTGGCCTGGTTTGTGAGCTTGGGATGTTGACATTGTGTTCTACAAGATCTCCACATGTTTTTGCTACAAGCAATGTGTGACCAAAGGAGAAGACTCACAACTTGAGTTGGTTATACCAACCAACTCACTGGTTATACCAGCCAGGTAGAAGCTGACTTTAGAAGACAAGTCATAGACAGGAATAACTAAAATTTCCCTTGAGATTGTTCTTGGCATGGAGTCTCGGGTCACAGGGAACTCCAAGTTCGCGTACATGCGCATTAAATCACATCCCCATCTGGTGACTTCTTTAGAAATATATTAGAGCATCAAGCAATGTGTTGCCAGCCTTTCTTCTTGCTCTCGGTATTTCTTGAACATTTTAAGATGTTTATTTGCTCCAGACAGTGGCTTATTCTTTTTCCTTGGTAAGAAGAACCATGAACAGTGAGGTTTAAACATACCGGAGCATGGAACACTTTCAAAACTTCTCCTAAGATCACTCCCAAAAGTCTACCTGGAACCGAAAGTGAAACAATCAAAGTAGCCAAAGAAGGCTGTGATCAAAGAGATGCCACCATCATCTTGTACATAATTCAGATAGGAAGCAAGCTTCAGATAAGCAGCAAGCTAGTTTGTTTCTCTTAAATATGAAATGAAAATTAAAGTGTCATCTAAATGATTGGATTATTTATCATTTTTCTTACAAGTGGAAAAGTCTACTGTAACACAAAGCTTTGTTTTTGAGGCTTTTTTAGTGTTTTGGTTTTTTTTTTTCTCTCTCTCAGGTATTTATAAGAAGATATTTCTGTTTTGACTTTTAAATTAGAGAAAACAAGGTGAAGCTCCCGGGGTGCTTGCTTCTGCAGTCGGGTTGGAAGTTTGGAGAGGAGCAGACTTATGTGTACTTTGGGATTTTGTCTCCTCCTGGGTCTCTCACCCACTCAGTCACCACATATCTTTGTGGTGGCGATACTGTCATCCTCACAGCAGGTGGAGGAACAAAATACTTCCATGCACTGATGGAGGACATGAGCACCAGTGCAGGGCTTCTGGCCAGCTCATGGCTTCCCTTTGCAGAAAGCAGCCTCAGAAACTGCTACATGTAAAGTCAGTAGAGGACAATGTGCTTTCTAGAATACCTCCAGTGACACCTTCAAAGGCTGAAACTGAAGATGATGGAAGTAGTCTTGAAGTTGCTGTATATTTTTGGGACAAAGAAAGGCAAGTCTGTTGACATTCCTTGTAATTGCTTCAGTCTTGCAAAGGAATTTTTTCTTTCTCTCTTTTACACTCACATGGGTAGTTCTAGAGTATAATTGAGGTAGGCAAAGGAACCCAGCAATGTTACATCAGATGTAACTGGAAAAAGAAGAAGGTTATGATAGTGTTTGCCACAAAGATAAGCTTTTTGGAAGATTGTCTTAAGACTGTTGTTTTCATTTTAGAGCAAGTCTGAAAATATATATTTGACTGTTCAGAACCTTAAAACCAGCAGACATTTAACTCTTAATGGAAAGAGCCCCCAACAAATGGACACAAAAAACCTCAAGTAAAGTTCATGTATTTGAAGCATTAAGTGCAAAAGTAGACCAAAATAAACAAGTACTTAATTGTCAGTCATCCATTTTTCTTAACATTTGTCTCCTGCTACTTCTGTTACCTGTTTCCTCTGCTGAACACTTGGTTCATGGCTGCCTTTGAGCTTAAAGCCAGCAGGAGATTTGCATTGTACCACAATTGGCTATGTTCTTCTCACTTGCCCTCTTGTCATTCCTCTCTCCTCCCCCCACTCTTCCTTATTCTTAATGAGCTTTGCTTGGTCTGCTGAATGCTCAGAGCTTCACTGGCTACCGTGCAGTCTGACCCAGCTCTAGCCTGAGAAACAGCAGTTCCTAAAAAACCACTGATGACCTCCTTGTGACCTCTGTAGCATGAATATATTACCCTGTGTCTTGTTTCAGCCCGAGTGGCCCAGGATTTACTGCAGCATGAGACTAATCTTGCCTGTGTGCAGAAGGGCTGTAACTTTATTGATCTGTAGTGACAGGACTTTTTGACTGGAAAGACCCATAAAACAAGTAGAACCACATTGCTGATTTTCCTGTTCTCTTGGGATTTTGTGTGGCACTTGCATTGTATTTGGGTAAGGACAATCAGTCCAACTACCACATTTTGATGTTAGCAAGTACATTTATTTTCTTAGTAGATGCACAAGTAAAGAACCACGTGGGCTTTTCCAAAAGAGACACCTTTGATGCAGTGAGTTGCACGTGCTGGGAGTGATGCTTGCCCATTTCTCTTTCTTATGCTGTATGAACCATGCATGCTCAGTGCCCTGAGCTTCTACCTGGAAATAGAGGACCCCAACCTCAATGAACAATCCCCGATACAGCACAAACAGCCTTTCCTCTGTGGGGTTAAAATTCCCAGAGCTGAGTTAGAAAAGAATGACACAACAGCAGAAGGAATGAGATGTGACACATATAAATCCTTTCATCTGATCTGAAGCACACATGCAGGGTCAATCTGATTGGGTAATACAGAAGGTTATAGGCAAGAGCCTGGATTTTTTGTTATTCTGTGACTTGTAAACACCTCTTTTCTCTGGGTATGTTGCATGGTTATTATTTATCCCTAGTGAAGAAGCTAAAACTTACAGTTGGGAATCTGGAATGCTTTGTGTTGGACTACATTGTGCTCAAACATTTCAGAAATATCTGTCCCTCCCCTTTGAAAACCAGCCTCTCTGTAGCATTCCTGTTACTTCCATGGACTTGTCTTTGGTATGATTTTCCTGGGAAGGATATGAGGAGTTGGAAAGAAATCTGGAGAAAATGGATGTTATACATTAGTGGGATTCCAGACTCTTTTTTTACACTAGATTAGACTAGATCAGACTAGAAGCATTCAGTTGGAAAGCACCTACAATGATCATCTAGTCTAACTGCCTGATCACTTCAGGACTGACCGAAAGTTAAAGGCTGTTGTTAAGGTCATTGTCCAAATACCCCTGGAAAAGACAGACTTGAGGCATTGACCATCTCTCCAGGAAGTCTGTTCCACAGTTGACCACACTGTCAGTGAAGAAATCCTTCCTAAAGTCCAGTCTGAACCTCCCTGGTGCAGCTTTGAACCATTACCAGAGTAATCCTTGATAACCTAAAAAATCTTTATTTTCGAAAAAACAGTTTACAGTCACCCATACAGAGAAGCTGGAGTTATTCTGAAGTTTACCAGTTTGTGTAAAATTAAACTTTGCTGTTTCTATCTGCTGCCTATCATCTCATTTTCTTATATGTTGAACCAGATTTGCAAGAGGCAGCTTCTTCTCTCAGTGTCTTCAAGGAGCTACCACTCTGTGGTAAAGTGATGAGACTGATTTTCTGAAACTGCTCTCTAGCTCTATGAGTATGTCTTTGTAGTAGCAGGAATTTATTAGTCCTCTTTTATGCTAATTCAGGTTGCGTTATTTGTGAACCTCATAAACCTTGCTTTTCCAACATGCGAACTTTATAAAACCTATATAAGCTCAGCCTGTGTTGAAAGAAGGGCAGGCTCAGTCACTTTGCTTTACAAGTGCTATGCACCCAGAGCACTCAGGGAGTAGTTTCCTGTAGTTCACCCAATGAACAAAAATCTGCTTACCTTTGCCCATAGGAATTATATTACTATAATGTTGCTCTAGAGGTGAAGAATGAATTACGTTTTCCTGCACAAAGTCTGGGCAAAGGACCTTTCGGGGAGGTCGGACATAGAACTGAAAAGCTAGGCATAGAGCTGCACTGCAGTAACAACAGATTCATACTGAATCCAGCATGGATTTTAGTTTTCTTGTTTGTGTTCTCTTATAAGAAAACCAGACCCCTAAGATGATTATCTGTCTAGCTTGCAATCCCACAGTTCTCTCTGACTTGAAACAGGATCAATCCTGTATAGAGGTTGACGAGTAGGAACTGAATAATGCTTAAATCATTATTTGAACAGAACAGCTGATTAAACATCTCTCAGGGCAGAATGTATACTATAATCCCAAGAAAATCAATAGAGCCTGAAAGTGAGCTAGGCTCTAGATGAACTTGGTGGTTTATGTTTTGAACATTCTAATCTCTTAATTAACAAGATGTTCTTAGCTGCATCACTTCATTTTTTCGTGATCTGTATGCCTTCTATCTTTATATCAATAGACCACAAACCAAACTGAGTCCTTCTGATCCATCCTCCTTTCATCCACTCCTTTCTCCCATTGCTTTCATATGAAATTAATTGATCACATGCTTTCACCAAAACTCCTTTATCTTTGTTCCCAAGACATTGCTGCGCAGCATTAGCACCTCATTCCTATTTAACCTTCCACTAAGCCACATAGATAGGAGCTGCTTTTACCCTGTTTTCAGGATTTGTTGCTTCTGGGCCTGAAGGAGTAGTGGTTCCACCCAGCTGATAATGACCCTAACAATTTGAATATCATCAGCTGTTACAGCACTTCTGTTCAGTGGCCATCCCTACCCTTTGCCACACCAACTATTTGCTTGGCTCCAAGTAGAGGTGATTGCCTCAGCCCACCGTCACTTTGTATTTCCACGTGCCCAAAAAACCCCCTTTGGCTCTGCACCTTGGTGAATTTTAGAGACACCACTGGAGTTGTATCAAGCTTAGTGCACGGTTTAGACTTCAGAAGATCAATGGCATCTCCCAGCTAGAGATCTGTGGGAAGCAAAACAGAATGTTTGGGGTGAGGCTCATTCTCATGGATACATAATTTACCGTTTCTTAATATTTAATTCAGAAACCAGTAATAAGTTTCTTGTCCATCTTGGGTGAGAGGAAGTGCTGCTGGAAACACAGACCTCCCAAGGGCTACAGGGAAATATGCCAAAATTATGTAACTGCTCCCTTGGCTCATAAGAATTCCATATATGCTGCCAGCCTTGAATGTACCTACCAAGGTAACGCCAGAGGCACTTTTTGAGGTGATGAGGAGGGTTACACTGCAGTAACTTCCTGTCTCTGCTGTATATTCTGGTTTTGTTGCCTTATTTGCATTTTGCTTCACGCATTTTCAGAAATGGCCGGAATTGATCTACAATGTTCAGAAAGCATTTCAAAGAGGCCAGCACAATACTGCTATTGCCTTTGTAAAACTACATGTTCCATCTCTGTCACACATGGCATAGTCAGTACCTGCCCATCCCAAGGGTGCTCCCATCAGTCCTTGCCTGTCCTGGGTGGAGAGAGCTCCTGCCCTGCTGGGTCTGCTCACTAAACCATACCTTTTATATCTGACTCATACATTTTTATGTTGGCTGAATAATTACTCTATGAAATTAAAATTATTCCAACCTATACCTGGTAGAGATTTCTCACTCCAAATAACATGAAATACTGCATGCATGAATCCTGTATGGACCGGAAAGGGAGGGGTGTGGTTGCTTTGTAGCATCCAATTCCCACATCAGATGATATGAAAGTGATAAAGCAGCTTGTGCCAGAAGCTGGATTTTCACAGACCAGTAAGAGGTGCAGTGGAAGGACTTCACTGTGGGGGAACTGTGACTGTAAACATGACTTGGACACAACAACCTAAGAAGACAGCAAGACATTTACCTGAGTGAGCTTGAAAGACTCACAAAGGCAAATTTGCTGTTTCTGGCAGAAATGGATTCCCCAAGGGAATCTAGTTATTTCAAGACATCTGCTTGCAGATTCAGACAGGGTATATACTTAGCCTAGAGAAATCTTCCTCACCTGATCTCTCCTGTTACAAATACCACTTACTTCAATCAGGAAAACCGAAGAGCTGTGAAATGAGCAATCAACCTGTTCAAATAGCTAGTTACTTACTGCTCAAGAAGATAGTAAAAGTTTCATTGAAAATCCTAGGATCTGTGCAGAACACTGAGCTCACTATGCCAGCCTAAGAAAGAATGCTGGAGCATCTGACACAGGGGCTGTATCTGGCCACATTCCTTCCAGGTTTGCTGATGTGTTTAGGTAAATGCCTTATGATGAGCAGTTTTCTAGTTCCTGTGGCCTTCAGAGACTTACAGGGAGATCCTACATGAACACCTGTAAGCCTGTGTAAGTCAGAGCACAATATCCTATTGTCCCCTCAGCACTTCACAGGAGTTAATCTGTTGCTGAATCAAGATGATTTATTTCCCTTATAAAGTCATTCAGATGTGAATTGACAAGGTCCCTGATCATGTGAGGGGAACTCAACATAGTCCACTGCTGGCACTGACACTCCAACAGAAAATAAATATTGTTTCATATCATGTTCTTTCCTATGATGGAAAATGTCCTGTGAAGTATTACTGCATTCTCTTTCTCACTTTCCCAGCCCCCCTCTCTTTGCTTTTTCTCCCTTTGTGTGATACCAAAACCAGTTTTAATGAAGATGCTGCTGCTAGTAAAATGGTGGCAATTTTGTTTAATGAGCCTGCTCCAATGTGTCATTTAATTGTTCCAGCATTTCCTTTGTCAGCCACTGGATAACAGAGTTATTGGTATCTGACTAATTTTTCATGCTTGAATTAAAATATATCAGTAAATAAAATGTCAGCTGCAAAGAAGAACTATCAGCAAACCATGGGGATTTGGGGACTTGGGGTTTGGGTTGGGTTTTTTTTCCCTTTCCCTAAGCAGTAATTACTGAGGTAAGTGAAACTTCTGGGACTGGTATTTCAAATTGAATTTTAACTACTTGCTTCCTAGAAGGGAAGACAGGAGTAAAGCATAAATAAGAATAAATATGGACGTACTTAGTGGAGGACTCACAGGGAAGGTAGATATTAAGATGTTAATGCTAAGTGGAAAGTTACATATCAAGTGAAATCTTATCTGAATATTCTTTGAATAGTGTTGAATACTGTAGAAGCTAGTAGAAATTTTGTACTGTTCATAAATGTAACGAGTGTATTAGCTGTCTTAGGCACTGTCTACAAAATGTAGATTTGTGTGGTGTTAATAATAACTCTTTTCAAGTAGTAATCAAAAACAGCAGGCATAGACTCTGGAGTGATTGAATAGACTTAAATTTTTAAGTTTGCAGGATCAGGGTTTCTGACATGTAGAGGAGAAGAAAAAATTAAATACTTCAGATGGAGAGCAGATGTATGTATTTGACCAATACACACTGAAACATTTGCTCCACTGGTTATCATACTGAGGCACACCTTGTGTATAACTGTTTGTACAGGGACATGTGTCCCTGTGTACTTTTTGCACAACAATACTCAATGTACCAGTTACCATATTTCATTCATGCTTGAAACAGGAATTACCTGATTGCAGGGAAATTGTACTGTAAATTGTAATAAATAAATTCAAATTCATAGTAGTGTAAACATTATTAAATAAACTGGAGAAATCCCAGAAAGATGTAAAGTCTATATGCACAACCAGAGTTGCCTCATCCCAGGTGTAGAATCTGGCCCTTGTTAAACTTCATATGGTTGGTGATTGCCCATCTCTCTAATTTGTCAAGATCTCTCTGCAGGGTCTCTCTGCCCTTGAGGGACTCTTGACTTTCTTGAAATGCTTTTTTGCCATTGCATAGTTTTTGAACTGATGTGGCCAAAGATGAGCAGTGAGGAATTGTTATTCAGCCCATTGGAAAAAAAAAAACCCCACAACAATTTTCTATTTATCCATTCTTGCAGGGTTTGGACTTTTTTGATATTGGTAGTCCTTAGGTTTGTTTTGAAAATTGTGGTTGAAAGAGATATTAATTCCTTAAATCAGAATAATAAAAAGTGGCAATTAAGATACATAAAATCCAAGATAAATTTTCACATATTGCTTGTACTGAGTGCCATGTCTAAAGTAAACACAGTTATTTTAGAAAATCTGTATTTTTAGTACTTTTAAAAATGGGATGATTGTGTAGCATAGTACCATTATTTTCGTGGTATAAAAGCTTGTATATTTTCATGCATAAAAGCTGTTCTTCTTCCACAACATGCTTGTGTAAATGGGAAATATCCATGGCAAGTGATTCTCTTGAAAATTGATTGACATCTCTATACTTCTATTTAATTTTTTTGCTTCACCTGAAAGGTGAAAGATCAAAATGCTAATTTAAATAATTTTCAGGGGAAAATTCTAGAAAAGGTCACAGACCCTCCATCCAAATCAGTAAATTTTCACATTATATGCAGGCTGATTGTACACTATCCAAATGGGAAAGCTGAGGAAAAAGTTCTTCAGAATTGCTCAAAATATTTCTGCTTAGGACCACTAGGTGTCAGGAAGAACGAATATTTCACCCTACCTGATTCAGGGTGAATTATATCCTGATAAGGAATTACTGCATAAACTATGAATCCACTTGAGGAAGAGATGAGGAAACAAGATCCCAGTCCTTGGAGTTGCTTTATCTTCAGTCCTGTAAGTCACATCTATTGCTCAAGCTTTCTCTGCACTTCTCTGTGTAGTGCATCTGGACAAAAGCACCCTGCTGAAAGGACTTTAAACCTCATTGATTTAGCGCAGCTTATGGATGCAAAATCTCTAGCTTCTAGAAGCTAACAAATTCTTGGTTTAGCTGCTTCTTGCCTCCGCCAGTTTCGAGGCTCACTGCACACTCTCTGAGAGGGACTTCAAGGAGCTCTCTTGCTTAACAGGCAACGCACACAGGTGTTGAAACCCCACCAGTCCTGGCTCCAGAGAGCAAGAGGCAGGAGGGAACACCGAGTAAAGGAGGAGAGATGAAAAGGGATGAAAGTCAAATGAATGCTATCCTTAGCACTTTGTTATAAATGTGTGCTTCATTCTGTGATGTCAGCTGAATCTTAGCTGATAGGGCCAATGTCCTTGTGATTGGGTTAAACTATGTACAACCCTAAGGGGAGGAAATCACAAGTCTCGTACTCCCACACACTTGGCCTGCTGGTTAGAATAGAAATATCACACTATATCTGGATCTTAAGGATTTAGAAGATTTTATAGCACTTGTATGTATTATACACTCTCCTCAATAAATGTGCTAGAGGGGTTCAAAATCAACTCATAAGTCTGATTTGCCATATGATACAAACCTTCAACATATTTACTTTCAGAAGTATTTTTCAACAAAATAAAAACTTTAAAAAGCTCAATATCTTGCAGGAGAGAGCAGGAAAGCTTATCAACTTCATAGTATGCTATTTCTAATTATCTCACTGCTAGGTTTTCTAAGTAACAAGCTTCTAATGAAATGCTTTCAAAGATTTGCTATCCAAAGATGACAATCCATAAAACATTTGCATAACATTTAAATAATAATAATTTGTGTAGAAAAATAATAATAATTTTTAAATTAAAATAAAAATTAAAATACTTTCTGTTAAAAACATTTTAAATGAAGCTCTTCAGTGATTGGTGCTGACAGTGCTTTCATTAACAGATGATTAATTATTTCATAAAGTTGCTGTCTTTCTTTATCTATTGTTGTTCTCTCCAACCAAAGGAGTGGAATGAATCTGAAACAAAGGCTGGTTTCTGGGGTTTTTTTCCACAGTTCCAATAATTTCCCAAGTTCTTTAAGAGAATGTTGCATAAAGTGGCAGAAACATCAGAATAATAAAAGCAGCATTTTGGGAAAGAATGAGTAGATGAGCTGAAGTCTCTGTGCTTCAGACTCGGAAATTTGCATGAATGGATTCGCTGGAAAAGCAGAGCACAGCTGTATAATGGTGTGTTGGCACTTACCAGGCTGCTCCACTGGCTGGATTTTCTGAAATTAAGGAAGGTAGCATATCATACACATAAGCACACACACAAGTGGGAAGACAGAAAGCAGTTCTTCCTGAAAGATATTAACCATCAGTTTGCAGCTCCAGGGTGACCACTTCATGCAAGAGACATAACTTGAAGGCATGTGTCAGTGAAGAGGAAGGTCACAGAAGGAATTACTGGTGCCATAGGATACTTATTAGCAGATAACAGAATGAGTCATGTTGTGTTGCCTAAATGTAAAATCTACTAGGTCAGACCAATATTCTGTTAAAACCAGTATTTTCTCACTGCCCTGCTGTGGAGACACAGTTTAGTGAAAGCAATGGAGCTGGCCTCTTCTCTGTGTGACCTCTGTAAATTTCAGAGTATTTGTATTAAGGGTGCTGGAGGATTTGCCTGTTCTTGAACCTTTATAATCTCCTTTTGAACCTGTTGATACTGTTGCCTCCACTTTGATACTGTCTGTCTGCACGTCCTGTGACAATCTAGTTTCAGCGCTCACTATCCACTTTGTAATGCTGTACTCCTTAACTAGTTTAAACTCTCTGTTTTAAAGTATTCTCCCAATAGTGTCATCACCTCTGTGACTGGTGGTGTTGGATATGGTGAATAGCAGTTTTACATTTGCCTTACCCATTGCCTTCTTGTTTTTGTTACTTTTCATCATACAATCTCTGCAGTTAAGGAGTCACAGCCTTTTTGCATCACCTCTTGTGATTATTTCATGTTCATTTCTGCATACCTCTCTTAATTCCTGTACATCCTCCTTCAAACATCCTACAGGGTTTGAGGTATGGCTGCACCTAGGTCTTTAATTAGAAGCAAAATTATGTCCTTGGTTCTCCTTGTTCTGACTCTCAGCATCTTGTTGCCTTTTTTGGCCAATGCATTGATCCAGTGATGTCAGGAAACAGCAGCAACTCTTAAGATCCTTTCCTCAGTTCATAAGTACCAGTTTTGAGTTCAGCACTATGTAGTTGCCATTTAGATTCTACATACTACATTGTATTTATCTAAAGGGAACCTTTCACCCATTCAGTTTTGTGAGATCCTTCTGGAATCTGATGCCATTGTCAAGGTATTTAAATATCTTAAAGAGCATAATGTTATTTGCACACTTAAAGAGATTTCACTGCAAACTTTCTTCTCTAAGGAATTAATAAAGGTGTTCAATAAAATTAGTCTCTAAATCATTTTCCATGTGGGCTTATTTTGGACATTTCTTATTACTGAGAAACATTAAACCCTACTATGTTGTTTCTTACCTTGTAACAGGCTTTAAATCCATTAAGGACCTACCCTCAGTCCATGGCATCTTATTTTCTCTATTAACCTCTAGGTTAATAGGTGTAGGTCATTATCCATGGCTTTCTGAAAATCCAGATATCTAGTGCAACTAGTACTCCTTACTACTGCACTTAAAGAGCTCCAGCAGGTCTCTGGGGCAGATTTTCCCTTTGTTTAAATCATATCAGCTCATTAGCAGTATTCTCCTGTGTTTGCCCATGTCCTGAGTGGGTTTGTGCTTGTATCTCGTTACCATGGCAGAAGTCAGAATTGCCACTCTGTAGTTCCCAATATCTACCCTGCACCCTCCTACCCTTCCAGTTCTCTCTCTCTTGTTTCACAGCTGAGCTTATATCTGGAGAATGCTTTACCCACCAGATTAAAGTATATTGTGAGAAGTAATGAATTGAAAGGAAAGAAGGAACAAGCAAAGCTTGATTGTATTTTATTGATTACTGAAACAGAAGAGCTGCTTTGTGTTGGCAGTAAACAAAGTCCAGTCCATGCTCCTGGAATTATATTTATGATTTTAACACTCTTTATATTTTTAGCAGATGGTGAACTTTTTGATAGTGATGGAGTTTCATGGTGGTTTGATTGCTGCTGAACTGTCAAAGACCTATTGTTGTTCAACAAAGATAGTAATTGACAGGAAGGTCAGTATTTGCTGGAGTAACTTTTGAGGAATGTTATTTTAGTGGGATTCAGTATTAGAGACGTAGGATGCAGTATTACAGATGTCTAATATTCAAAATCATGAATCAGAACCTTATAAGATTGATTTAAAACTAAAAATTTTCATCTCTTTTTCTTTGCTTTCTAGTCCTTTATGTCACATCATGTTTTTACACATTGATGAGGCTGGAAATGGATTTAAAGATAGTGTAAAATTCTCCCAGTTCTGTCTCAAGGAGTTTGCAATACAATATTCAGTACTACAAGTGTTGGCAGCACTGCTGGTTTGAAAAGGAACAGCTCAGGCCCTGGCCAGATGCCACAGCATTTGCTTCATAGAATCATACAAATATTTAGGTTGGAAAAGACCTCTAAAATAATTGAGTCCAACCATTAACCCAGCACTGCCAAGTCCACCACTAAACCATGTCCGCAAGTGCCACATCTACACAGCTCTAAAAACCTCCAGGAGTGCTGACTCTCACAGTTCCCTGGCAGGCCGTTCTAGTGCTTGACAACCCTTTCCATGAATAATTTTCCCCTAGTATCCAATCTAAGCCTCCCCTAGAGCAACTTGAGGTAATTTCATCTTGTTCTGTCATTTGTTACACGGGAGAAGGGAGCTACAACCTCCTTTCAGGTAGTTATAGAGAATGATAAGGCCTCCCCTGAGCCTCCTTTGCTCCAAACTAAACACCCCCGGCTCCCTCAGCTGCTCTTCACCATTTTGACATGCATCGTATCAAGGTACAGTCTGTATGCATCCACAGAAACAGTTTGGCAAGTACAGATTCCACACGCGCAAATCTAGCGTTTTCACAGAACCTTGGGGCACATCAGATTACCAGAGAGAAACAACTGAGACTGGAAGAGACATCACTCCTGGTGAGACCCTGCTCTCTCAGCAATTAGTGTTAGCAAAATAGCCCATACATCACTATTCGCAGAGTATATAAAAGAATACCTTGGGAACTGTGGCACACATTTTCTCCAAGACACTTTCATTTTGCCTGAGAGATGCTCAGATAAAACACAGACAAATGAACAGAAGCACGAAAGAATCAGTACAACAGTGTTCACAGCTGAACATCTTAAAGACAGTACCTTAAAGATAAATTAATATATTCTTTATGCGAATAAATAGAATTATTATAATAACAACATTCTGCAGCTGAAGAAAACATTAAACATTGTGCTCAATTGTTCATCAGAGGATTTAACCTAATTTTTTTAATTGGATGCAAAATGTTACTTGTAGAAAAACAGCTGCCACACGATGGCAGCGTAATCCAATGGACAAAAAATTTTGGCAGTCATTTCTGGGAAACACTGCAGTTTTTAGGAGGCTGATTGTTACAGAGCCACAGTACATCTGAAAATGAAGCGCTGGCAGCAGCTGAATAGCTCCTTTGCACTGTGGAAGCTAAGTGGCACAGTGGGTTAGTACTGTCGGCTTTTTCTTCTGGAGACTCAACCTTACATCCTGGCTTAGCCTGTAAATGAAAGCAAGTTGGGTGGTCTCATCCCAGTCCCCATTTGTGCATATCACAAAAACACCAGGCAATTTGGCATGGCCAGGAACTGCTGCCTGGGAGAGGAGCGGGATTCAAATGGGAGAGGGACTGCAGGTCATGAGCAAGGTGAACCGGAAGATCTGTGAAGGGAGGTTTGTGTGGCACCAGCTCAAAGGACAGTCACCATCTGCCACCAGTACTAACGTTATTCTGAATATATTTGCAATGTAGTTTATTCTCTGTGCTTGAAATCCAAGTCAGATCTTTATTTTATCCTCCTCACTTTGCTGTTCGTGGGAGTTTTACCAGTGAAAGAAGCCAGCAAGCGCTACATGATTTGGCCTGTTTTTGTGTACTATTATGATGAATAAATTCATTTAATTTCTGTTTTGAAGAGAGGGTAGCACACATTCTTAAATATACCCTAAGTATCTAGAGCACAGGAGATAGAAGGACAAAAGTGCTATGCACTAGGGGCAAATCCTCAGGGTTTGAGAGATGCCTGAGATGTGGTTCAGGTGTGCGTGTCAGCCCCGTTGTACAGGCTCTCCACAATCCTAATTTCTCTAGAAACCCTGGTGCTATTGTCCCCATTTTATTGGTTGGGAACCAGAACTCAAAAAGGCTTAGTCATGTTGAAGACCAAGAATACTCCTGAGACCTGTACTGGGGTATGTGAAGACCTGCTGCAGTAGGGTTCTTTCAGGAGCAGCTGTAAAAATAAGGAGAAAAGCCAAGAGAGCTAGTGGGATAGAGGGATGGAGGTACATGGGACTGCTGAAAATAGGAAACTGCTTAAGGCATCAAAAAAAAACATGATGCAGAAAATGAATACAACTTTAGGAGTCAAAGTAATAATAGTGGACAACTATCAGAAGAGATTTGGGGTTTTATCATTTTTATCCAGTATCAAGAGTTTTAAAAAGCTCTTAAAAAGCCAGCAGTCCAACTAAGAAAAAATCTGATTAATCAGGAAAACTAGAAAAATGTGCAATATTTAAAGAAAGGAAGTTGTAAAGAACAAAGAAAAAGTATTAATACAAAAATATACTGCTGAAAAATGCAGTTTTTGAGGCAAGTACTTGTGAAGCTGTGCCAACTTCTATAAATACAATTGACTTTAAAGTGAGGAGATATTATAGAAAAGTTAGAATATTTCATTTTGACATTTTTCCTAGCAAAATGATTCAATGTCTTATTTTCAAGTTCAGTTCATTTTGCATCTCAGTTTGTTTTAATTTAAAATAGAGGAAAAGCAATCAAGAAGTGAGATGCGAAGTTTCAAGAAGTGGAGAATGAAACATGTCATTATACTTGAAAAATACCTTTTTTTTTTAAGCAATAAAAAATTGTTTTGATGATGCCCTGGAAGAATTATTCTCCCAAGTTTTTCAGTTCTCTCACTGAAGTGAAAAATCAATTATTTGTGCAGTCCTAGTTGTGTAATGAGGCATGTTAAAGAAAAACTTTGGTTAGAGATGCAGGTGCTCTTATCTTAGAATTTTGGAATTTTAGATACCTCTGGGTACCTTAGAGACATCTAAGGAGCCAGAGGGGAGAAGACAGAAAGGGCTCATCATGCAGGATTGTATCATCTGACTACTGCTCTCTATTATCAGAAGGAATCTTGCTGCCTCACTGATGTTGCCAGTCTGAGTTTTCTGTTTTGCACAGGGGTGTAAAAGTCTTTCTCCATCTTATTCTGTGCTTCCAGGATAAACTGATCTCTTCAGAAAAAAGGAAATCCAGACAGGTGGTGATCTATCAGTTCATCTCAGATTTTTTATCCCGTTCTGGGAAATGGCTATCCCACTAGAGCCTAGATGATGACACACTTGTTACCAACAACTAGGACACTGGTGTTCACAGTAGAAGCAAGATAAGTTCTGTACCATTTCCACTGTAACTTTATTAAAAAAACCCAAAGGTTAGTTGAAATACAGTTCCTTAAATTTCCTGTCAGTTGTGCCTGCACTGGAACACAAATGTCACTTGTGCAAATTCAATCCTTCAGAAGGGAACACAGAAATACTTTGCTGTGCCAGTAGTCGATTTTCCACATGCATGACCACTTTGCTTTAAACTGGCCACACACTGTTATAGAGACACGAATTCTTGCCTAAGAATGGCAAGGCTGTTTTGTACCCCAACTTCCAAATGAAAACACCGCTGAAAAATTATGGGATACCAGAGATTTTTATTCTGCATGGAGGCACAGAAGAGTAAGCAAGGCCACTGTGCCAGTAATTTCTCCAAGTGAGGAGCTGGAGCAAGTCCCAAGAAGAGCAACGGAGCCAGGGAAAGGTCTAGGTGATAAGTGGTACGGAGAGCAGCTGAGGGACCTGGGGGTGTTTAGCTGAGAGAAAAAAAGGGGGCTCAGGAGAGACCTTATCACTCTCTACAACTACCTGAAAGGAGGTTGTAGCCAAGTGGGAGTCAGCCTCTTCTCCCAGGTAACAAGTGACAGGACAAAAGGAAAAGGCCTCAGGTTGCACCAGGGGAGGTTCAAGTTGGACATCAAGACGAGTTTCTTCATGGAAGGGGTTGTCAAGCATTGGATGGGCTGCCCAGGGAGCTGTTGGAGTCATCACCCCTGTAAGTGTTCAAGAAAATACTGGACACGACACTTACTGCCAAGGTCTAGATGACAAGGTGGGATCAGACAAAGGTTGGACTTGATGATCTTGGAGGTCTTTTCCAACCTAAATGATTCTGTGATACACTCACTCTCTTCCTTTAACTATCCCCATCATGATAGTAGTTCTAGAAACACAAAGACACTGTACTGGGAGAACACACACACAGATAACTAGAAAAAACATTTGGAAAAATTATGCTCATGTGCTTTGGAACACCATATCTTCTCTGATTTTTTTAACAATACTGTTTGCATTATATAGTATTTACACTTAAAACACCACCGAAAAATTCAGAGAGGAAATTGTTTGGTGTTTTGCTGGTATATGTTTAAGAAGGCAGGACTTCTCTCTGTTGTCTCCATTTTCTCCAACCAATAGAACCTTCTAGATGCAGTGATTCAGCTCGTGCCTTTTACACCTTCTCAGAACTTCTCATGAGACAGTCACTTCCATTAGAAGAGAACTGCTAACTGGAGTTGTTGCCAAGCGAACCCTGACAGCATCACAACCCACTTCCATGAGAAAAACAGTGGATTGTTGAGGATGGCTGTAATGTTACAAAGCTGTAATGGGGCTTTACACCATCTATTTACATGCATCCCAAATGAACCGGCAATTTTGCAGCTGCTGCATCATTGAAAATGTAAATACATTTTTTTTCAGTATTTTGCAGATATCGATATGTGAATTTGAATGAACTTCAGTAGGAAAAACATTGGTTCTTTTAATTCTTAGTGTTCCTCCCTACCATGCTTTACTTCTTTATTTTTGATCACGAAACTGTAAGCGCATATTTAAAGTAAGGAAGCCCTGCTATATCAAAGTCCTGCTTCATAAAATGGCCTGAAATTCCTGAAATCCCATCCTATGAGTTTCTCAGCCTTGAGTTTGTGTAAAGCTTCTATTACAGAGCCTTTGAAAGAAATTCTAAATCACAATAAGAGCAGTAATGTAAAACTATTTTTATTGAAAATACATCTACAAAGTAATGTTTCTCAAACCACTCTGGGTGCATATCAATGCAAAACCAGTGGGGAATGGGGAAGGGAATCTTTCTATAATACCTGATTTCCATAAGAAACAACGTTAGTATAAAAAAAGATCACATTCTTTGTGACACAACTAATTTTTCTCAGCTGATGTCATAGAAAGACAGCCTTTTACATTGTCTTTGCAATGTATTTCCAAACAAAATCTTAACAAAAATTTAAAGTGTTATGCCATAAATTCTACAGTTAATGTTTATACACACATTCTGAATACAGTATCTATATAAAAATATCTCTAATTATATATCAGAAAATGCCAGTCTGTATCCTAGATTTGCATTTTGTTAGCCAAAAAAAAAAAAAAAAACAACCCATAAACCCATATTTTCTTTCTGTCAGAGATTCATTTAGAGTTTGCTTGGTTTGACTGCTCAATACTCTATATTAAACCCTGCTCAATTCATTCACTAGAGAGTTCTTGTTCGTATTGTTCAGATTACTTAACTGGAGAAGATGGACAGGAGTTTTCAGTCCTAAAAACCAGTCTTGCCTGGGAAAAGATTTGCCTTCAACCAGCATGATGACATTTTCACTAGTTACTTGTATACCATATTATGGACTTCTAGTGACAGAAGCAACATATTCAATATTTTTTGAATGGCAGCTCGGACAATGCAAGGGAATCCTTCATTTCTATCATCAGAATTTTTTTGATAAGGAGAGGGAGAAAGAAGACAACAATTTTAATAAAACAGATCACTCAACACTATTATGCCTGTCAATATCTTTGTCTTTCTCCCAACTCTAACTGCATTACAAAACTTTCCAGTTTAATCTCTTTAATAATACAAGGTAAAAAAGAAAAAGTACATAATTTATATTTCTAGAAAGTGCTTCTTAAGGGAATAATCTTGAAATGAACAAAAAAGCCACAGGATTACAAATGCACTGTCTCCCTTTTTTCATTCTTTGCTTATCTACTCCCTGAAGGAAACCTACAGTACTGCATTTTAAAATAATTTCTAATTAAAATTTCAACATTTATTATAGTATTTACTATTTTGCAGTTTATATATTTTTCCTAGTAAAATGTATAAAAGCACCCATTAGTTTTACTTCCTAAGGGTTTGTTTGGTTTTTTTCTTGGATGCTACTGATAAACACTCTAGGAATTCAAAATTTCACACTGAGATAGGGAGTCTTCTCCAGATGAAAAAATGTAAATCCAGTTAATTGCTCTATAATTTATTAGTGGTATGATGGAGAATTTGTGAGATTTCAATCAGAAAACCTCCAGTTAGTCTCAGGGATTTAGATTTAGAATCCATCTAATTTAGGATCTGAGCATCTCACCCTTCTGCACCTTCTACAGAAGGCCGGCATTGCCTTCTTATCATTGCTTATTAAGTAGATTTTTTTTTCAAACTGAGGTGAAGACACATTTTCTGTCCCAGACTAGGGCCTTGCCCCTACAAACACTTCCACACATAGATTGTTCAGCTGGGTTGTGATGTTTAAATTATAAGAGCAAATCCAGACTGGAAGTACATACATGCATATTGTAAATGTTTGAGTCAGTGGGAGCCAACTAGGCTAAATTTTTATAAAGAACAGCTGAATCTAATGTGAAAAACAGTCTAGATAAAATAACTTTCTCAGAAATATTTCAACTCAGCTGGTAAAAGTGCTGATTTGGGGGTATTTCTTTTCTTTATTTATATATCTTCCCCCTTTTTATCCCCTCAATTAATCTCCTGCTTTTTTATTGTCCTGCTAGTATTTGAACAATAATATAACACTAGAGAAAAATAATCAGATAAAAAAGTAAAAGTCCTGTTAATTTACTTAGCTGGATGTAGTTATCAAGTTAGAAGTACTGATTGTGTGTTTAAAGATGTTAGGAATTTTGCAACAGGTATTTAAAAAAATAAAACCATTTTCAGGCTCTGTTATCTGTTTTTACTTTCCAGTTCATAAAAAAAAAAAAAAAGATTCACAGGACTGAGTAACATATACACAATCTCTTTTTTTATCCCCAGTTAGCATATGTCTAGCAGGACCACTGTTGTTGCCTGTTAATTTTTAAGTGGGAAGCCAACATATACCATGATCACTGCTAGTTTGGAATATATTTCATTAATTCTTTCCAGTGCGAGCATAAAGGGAGAAATCAAGGAATAGATGAACTTGGTGAATTCAAGATATAAACGGCCGGAAAATTGTGTGCTTTTCCACACTTGCAGTGTTGAACTCACGTTTTCTCTACCCTACATCTTGGTTTCACTATCTAATGGTTTCTCATTCTCATTTTCTTGGGAGATCAGCTGGTAGGGTTTCTTCATTTCATTCTCCTCTATCACGGAATTACCCATTTCAGCATCCCTGTTCTTCAGCTCATGCCGTGATAAATGTTCAACAATTCCTGCTCCAATGGAGTCTCCCAAGACATTTGTTGTGGTACGGAGACGATCCCTAAGGAAAAAGTAGTGAGTTAGTCTTGATTTCATCACTTGTTCAGGGAAGCACGCAGACTAGCTGTTAAAACTGCCTTTAAACAGTTACTAGATGAGCCACCTGTTATATATATATTCGCTTACCCGAACTGTTAATGCCATTATTTCTTCTACAGAAATTACCAAATATACTGGGATGTGGAGTCACAAAATGTATTACTACTCTTAGTAATCTGACAGCAAGAAACAGCCGTGTGATGAGGATGGCAAAGGGACCACATGGCTTCCAGGAGGCATTTTGGGACTTTAGTGGTTTGGGTTTATATGCTCTGAACATGTAAGCCAATAATAATCTACCTTGTTATTTGTCTCGCGACCATAAACTATGATGAGCAATTTAGGGTGGAATTATGCTGAAATGACTCAAATTAAACTACAACAACTCAGCCCCCTTTGAGGGCTCTGCCCAGCAGATGTAGGACACAGCTTGATGAGGACTGGCATTATTAGTAGATGAGCATCCACCCATATCAGGCTGTGGGCTTGTGGTTAGATAATCATTTGAAGACCTTATGTTCTGATAACAACACTGGTAACTTCTTTCAGGGATCACTTGAAGAGACTGACGGGTAAAAGGCCCTGGAAACCATGGATAATAGGTGTTAGGTGAGATAGAGATTGGAAGAAACCTTCCTTTGATTTAGTTCCTGGACCTAAGGGAATTTGTACACTTACAGGTGTCTGTCAGTCTTCTACAGATAGAGGAATGGAAAAATTTAGGGGCAATACTTTGTGGTGGCTGGACAAAAGAGTTACACAACTATTTTTCATTTCTGTGTCCATGGGGCAGACATATGAACCTTTCCCAGATTACACAGTCAGAAGGGCTGTAATTTGTTGGTTGGATTTGATTCAGTTCTGAGCTTCTGACTGAAGAAAAGGTTTTCATTGCATCCTACAAAAAATAGGCTAAAGCAATTCTTTGCTTCTTTAATTACAGTGTGCCTGTTACTATCCTAATGATAAAGGTTTCTAAGTAAACTTTCTGCATGCAAAAGGAATCATTAAGCAATACCCCTTACCATCTGCTCTATGAAAATACCATAAAAGCAAGAAATTGTGACTCTTTTTAACGCTTGTTTCCAACTGCTTTCCACAGCAAAAAGATTGCAGTACAGTCAGAATGTCCCTGGCTATTTCACTTCTAAATATTGTCTAAGCCTTTAATGACTCCATAAAAATACTTACAAGAACCAGTCCACTGCAATGATAAGAGTGATATCATCTGTAGGCAGACCTACTGATGTCAGCACAATGACCATGGTGACCAGTCCAGCTTGAGGAATGCCTGCAGCCCCAATACTGGCAGCTGTAGCGGTGATGCTGTGCAGAGAGATGGCAACAGCAATTAATTGACTTCCGCAATAAACTCTCTTTATCATCTGGCAAACTTTAAAACCAGATATGAAGCAAGGAGTAAATAAAGATGAGCCCAGTCCCTTATCTGAACACCTCATAGCTGCAGGGGAGTGTGACTTTTGATCCAAAGTGTTTGCACTAAACCTTTATCCAGAAACCTCGCAACATGACTTTTTTAGTGCTAAATTCCCTACTAGATGCCAAGGGCCAGACAAAACATCATAGCCACATGTCCCAACCCACTGAAAAAACTCAGTCCACAAGCTCAAACATGGTAAAAGGAAAGCTGAGGAGATAATTCTGTCCTGGCAGATCTAAGGCAAGAACTTTTATTCTTTGTCCGTCTCACTATAACTTCATGCCAGGTGAAGTCTCTGTCCTCCAGCAGTTGGTGTTCTGCCATCAGAAAAGCTGCCAGAAACCCTGAATCATACAGTCTAGTGACTTAGGAGAAATATGCTTGTTCACACCTGGTTTAGGAAGAATTTGTTTTGTCAGGTGGTTTGCCAGGGAGCAGTCTAGTACTAATGAATGTGAAACTACTGCCACAGAGTGCGAAGGCAGAGTTTTGCCTTATGTTAATGTGTATTGAAATAAACTGGTGGTTTCTGTAGAGAGAACCACTATAACTGAACTTTGTCTTCCTGTGTGATAAATACATGTCTCTTTGTCCTACAGAGTCCATCTCTCCCTTTGCTGACATTCCTTTAATCTACACATGTGCCCGTCACCCTTTTCTCTTAAACTATGATAAACTAACGAAATTAATGCAGATCAGTTATCACTGAGTGCTAATCAGTGGGTTGTTTGTTGTTCTATTTCAAACAAGATGACTTGTGTGCTTGAAAACATACCTATCTTCTCTGCTTTTATCTATATTACTGCTCCTTACACAGCTTGCCCCTGCTTGTATCCTGAGACCATCAGGACTAGGAAAACACTACCTCTCCCAGCTTTAACACCGTGATGCTTTCATGCTACAGCTTTGTACATGCTCTATAAATTACCTGGTACTGATTGTAAGTATATAGCTCCCAAGAGCTGCATGAGCTCTTTAGAAAGAAAAACTTGAAAGTAAATAAGAACTTTCTTGTCGACTTCATCGAGTGCAGTGACAGGTGTCCTGTTACAGTTTTTTGAAGGCTTATCTAAAGGAAAATATGTACTGGGGGCCCTTTCCTGTGCAGAAGATGTAAATAATTACAGGTATTCAGTTACTGTAGCAGTTCCTTGTTTTCAGCTCTAGATGCTAATCCCACATAAAACAGCAAGAAGTCCTCACAAAGGTGCTTCTATGAAATGTAAGTAATAATGGCTTCCATACCTGATTGTGATAATCTGCCCGAAGTTCAGCTCAAAGTTGTTAACCTGTGCAATGAAAATTGCAGCCAAAGCCTCATATAAAGCAGTTCCATCCATGTTAATTGTAGCACCAACTGGTAGTACAAATCTTGTAACTCGTTTGTCCACTCCATTTATTTCTTCTAGACACTTAAAAGTAACAGGTAGTGTTGCAGAACTGAATCAAAAATAAAGAAGGTAATATGTCATATAAATTCTATAAAGAGGGAAAGAAAAGACTGTCACACATTATGACTGCAAGAAATGCCTTAATTTTTTTTGTGATCTACCAGAATATTTTTGTTTTTCAAATGCAAAGGCTGGAATTTAAGCACTGAATTTAAACAAAAAGTCTGAATTTAGGGTGAAGATTCTCTTAATGCTTTTATAAACTTTTCCCAATGGTTAATAACTGTCATTCTCTATGCAGTCCCTCGTCTGAATGTGCCTAAGTTCAGTGTTTTGTTACAAGAGTCTTCTGCTAGGCAGAGGAATCGATTTAAAAATTCCTGCTCCTCACTTCTATGTCGTGGAGCTGTGACTGAATCATCCTTAAGCACGGTTTTTTTGAAGTTATACAAATTCATTATTCGATTCTTCAGATTATTCAATCCTTCAGTAAAAAGCATTCTTTCTCTTATTTACTTGCTGACTCCTCTGGAAAGGGCATTTTGATCAATGGTTGCATTACTTCACCACTTACAGTTTAACACCAGTAGGTAGCTAAGCACCACACAGCCACTCACTTACTTGCCTCCACACCCTAGCAATAGCTGGAACATCAGTGTGGGATCATTGTGGATTTGGACACAAATCTTAAAACATGGCGCCATATGAGCAGCTATGGAGAAAGTTAACTCTGACCAAGTCAGGCCTTGTATTTCTACATCTGATCACAACAAAGTAAAGAAGTTTTTCAAGACACAACAATTCAGATTACTCTGTCTCTTCTAGACACTCAAAAGTAACAGATAGTGTTGCAGAACTGAATCAAAAATAAAGAAGGTAATATGTCATATAAATTCTATAAAGAGGGAAAGAAAAGACTGTCACACACATGAAATCTTTTCACAAGTGAAATCTTCATTGCTAACTACTTAACAGACTGTCAAGTCTTAGAAAACTCAATCAATATTGATAAAATACTGACAAAAAGTAAAGTAAAGAAGGGCTATGAAAGATTCCACTCCAGGTGGAATGTCTAACAAAAACTGGAACATACCCTCTTAACACTATTACTGTTACCCACCAAAGTTGTAGTTTTATTTTATTTTCTCTTAAACTATGTTGACTAGTGTATGTTTTATTTTATTTTTAAAATAATTTTTAATCAACTTCTCTTTTAGGCATTCCCAGATTTGCAGGGATTGATATCAAAATGTCAAACGTGAAATCGGTAATTGTCCCTCTCTCCCATTACACGGTCAGAATTTTTTAGTCCTCAAAAGCTTTTTCAGTGATACAAAATTAAATCAGATTCTACATTAATGGTCACACTTGCTTCTCCTCCAGATGTTCAAAATAATACCAAACACCAGGGACTTGAATTTAGCATTACAGAATATCTAACTTAAAACACCTGTCTTTAGGGGAAACTTTCAAAATCTTTTAAAATAGAAGGTGTTTTATGAAAGGTCATGTGGCACAGAAATGTACATTTCATTATAGTAATGTTTCCTTTCATCATACATGCAAAAAGGTTTTTTTAATTCATATGGTGTACCTATGACCTCACCAACAGAGCAAAAGTGGCAATTCTATTGCAGGTTCTATATCCATTATTGGTTATCAGGATTTTTAGCACAGAATGTCAGCTGCCAGTAAGAATCCCCTCTGAACTTTCCAGTTTACTGCTCCATTTTGCCATGCAATCCTTTACCAGGTGTATCCTCTACAAGCAAGCCAGCACACACTACCTAAAAATATCAGACACCAAGACTTATCAAAGTCACAAGGGTTCTGGCCATACAGTCTGCATCACTGAAGAGATTCATTTAACCTCTAGGAAAAAGAGTTTGAGTCAGAATCAGAGAGCAGTAGAACTGAAATACAGTACCCAAGTGAACACTTGAATACAGAGTTCACTAAACGTGACGTAAAATTGTTCCTCAAACCAGTAATACCATAATAAAAATACAGCTTTAAAATATTGTGTTTACCTGGAAGATGTTCCCACAGCTGTGACTAATGCCTGGATTAAGCCTCCAATAAATACCCATGGGTTCTTACGAGTGATCACGAAGTACAGAAGAGGTAGGACAATGACAGCGTGAATTAGCAAACCGATGATGACTGTCACAGTATACATGGCGAGCTGGCCACCGATCACACCCATATCTTCCATCTCAACAATTTTTCCAGCAATCAAGAAGAGAATTCCAAGTGGAGCATACCTGCAAACAAGAAATCAAATCAGCATCACTGAACAAAGTAATTTACTGAGCAAATTCACTCCCCCAGCCACACTGTGTTTATATGCATGCATGAATGTAGAACTGCACTGCTACAATACTCCCATTGCAGGAGCAGTTCAAGAGTTTAACTCTTCAGCTTTCAACAGTTCAACCCAGAATAAACCACAACAGTGAATGTTTCTGATGGGCTTCAGTGGATTCAAGATCTGGTAAGGATTTCAAGACATATAGCATGCCTACAGACATGTAGGGAGATGAATTCTCTTTGGAATTCAAGAGTAATAAAGTTGGTTTGGCCAATTCTGTTATAGTTCTGTCTCTGTGAACGAAGGCTCAGCCAGTGTGGTTGCAGTCTATGCCAAGCACCAGTTCTATTTCAGTGCTGTTTCCCATGTTGTTCGGGAAGGAACCCACACAGAAGTCTGATAACCTCTGAAGATTTCAAGCTGCCTCTGGCCATGCTGTATTTCATCCATCAGGGCACTGAATAAATATATTCTTCAGCATGAAGACATCTGTATGACAAAGGTTGGCTGTATTATGCAACAGCAACAGAGGAGGTATGAACTGCTTTTCTGTATCAGGAAGCACAGCTAGAGGTGAAGAAAGAGCTAGTGTTGAGCATAAAACTTCAACATAATTCTGCTGCAGTGATACTTTTGGTACAGACTTATTTCTATAAATGTCTACTTGTCTTCTCACACTAAGACATCACAGAACAAAATCTATCCACTGTATCACAATTTCTCTTTAAGACATCAAATCCATTTAGAAATTTATCTGATGTAGCAACGCTCATCCTCTGCTTTGTAATTTTAAGCACGCTGTAAAGGAGAAAAGATTTTTGTTTTGTATAAATGTGATCTGGAAGAACAGAATTTTAGATACTGGAGCAAATATACTTATTTTTAGTTTTGTATCAATACTGCAACACATGTGTGCTCTTGGACAGGCTTCTGGAGTTGATTTGGGGTTCTTTCTGTGGTAAAGAAGGCAACAAGACATAATTTCTTTTCATAATTAACTTTCTACCTGGCAAATAATGAATCTTAATTGTTGAAAAGATTTCACACCTTGAGGGAAAATGTATTTGTTCTATTTACTTAGTGAACACTATAAAGAAAGTAGGAACAGTATGTATATGTGTGAGCAGTGCAGCTGTGATGCAAGGACATCCACATCCACTACACAGCTACGGGAATCAGTTGTGTTGGAAACCGATGATAGCAAGGTCTTGCTACGTAGAAATAAGATTGTGGGGGAGGTTTGTTGGTTTCCTTTAATGAAGTCAGATCAGGGTATAAGGAAACTTCAACAGTATACTGCTGTGATTGTTACCTTTATGAAGACATAAGATACAAGTGTAGCAACTTCTGACACAGACCCTGATTTTTCTCATGTTGAAAGTGAAACCCTATGAAAGAGTTGGTGTGCTTGGGCAAACCACTGATGTAGAGCATTACAGCTCTTGAGTTCACTTGTGAAAAAAGCTACAAGGTAGATACACCTTACTGCCTGACTTTCTGCCAAGCAGACTCCTGCTACCCAGTGCCTGATTGTGATGAAAAAATATTGTTAGTAACTTAAAAAGGAATTTATCAAAGAGGCACTTACCACATGATTAGAGCTACCAATCTCATGATAGCCTCATTAAGGCTATCAAAGAAGTCTTTCAGTGCCTGACCTTGCTCCCTCATGCTTCCAATCACCAGGCCAAAGCTTATTGAGAAAACCACCAAGCCAAGGGCATTCACTCCGTTTACAGAACCTGGAACAGGAACTATTTCCTCTCTCATTCGGGTGAGGGCTTCCATTGCTTCTGACACATTGCTTATTATGGAAGTCACTGTGGATGTGTCATTGGGTGGAATAGCTACTTTGAACTTTCTCTTTTCATAGTTAGTTTTGAACTGTTAAAACAAAATAAAAGAAAGACAGAAATTCTGTGAATCACAGTAGACAAAGGATGAAATCACAAATTAAATTAACATTTACAGTCGTAGGACATTTGAATTCTTTGCATAACATTTCTAGGTAAAATGTACTGTGATGAAGACCAGGCTTTCCTGAAAGTAACAAAAGCCATATTAACTTCAAGAGCTAAAACTTCACCTTTAGCTACTAGGACTCATTTTCTCATAAATATGTCTCAGTCAAAGATGCAGATTTGTCCTGCTCCTGAGTTTTGTGACAAAGTTATTTATTCTTAGTTTGCATTTTTATAAATTGCTATTTTTCCCAACAACAAAATTCCAGCTGTTAAGTAAATGGGTCTTTTTTTGCACAACTAAAATATTTTCATGTCCTCTGGAGTTTCTTTATTTGTTCATCTTTTTGAATTTATAATTCAAATAATTAGACCAAA